>NW_026562466.1:0-727500 GCF_027474105.1 Poeciliopsis prolifica | reverse complement strand
CACTTTTTCCTTCCACTAAACTTTCACTACGGCACTTCCTATTATTGAGTAAATCAACTTTTCTGACCAATTTTATGTAGAAACAGAGAAATATGCCTATTTAAAGATGATATGTAACCAGTTTTAGGCTTATTTGCTGATTTTAAAGCTCTGCTTAGTTTTAGAACATCAAAAATAAACAGCATCAGGATGTCAGAGGGTCTTCTGTCGCCCCTCCCCTCACTGAAACTTAACACAAGCGGAGCAACAACAAAAGAAGAAAATAAACAACTAAAACAAGAAATGATGGCGGTGAAAGTAAAAGTCCACGCTGCCAATTTGTGGTGGTTTCCTCTTACTTCAGCAGACAAAAGTGCTAACAGCAGATGAATTAAAGGTTAGCAACATTATATGATGAATGTCAGGCAAACACAAATTAGTGCAGGATGGGAAATAATGAAGCGAGCGGCCAGTCAATAATTAGAGGTGGCGCTGCTCGCTGTCACCGGCTTTCTGCCGCCGCGGCGCTTTGTTGGCTCCTCTTCCTCTCCGGGCTTTAATTGCTCAGGTTAAGATGGCCGCCGAGCAGCCCGCCCGCCAAGCCGCCCGCCCGCCAAGCCGCCCGCCAAGCCGCCCACGTTTCCCCGGCGCCGGGAAGAACTCATTTAAACCCAAGCGACGTCGAGAGACCGGGACGCCCCTCGCAACAAAAGTTTTTCTTGGTTTGCATGATTTGGAGCATGAGGGAATGCGCTTTGATGTTGCGGAGGAGAAAATGCGACGCGGGGAAACGACGCAACCGCACAAATAAGACATCAAAGATGGATTCAATTAAAATGCAGCAGGAAATTATTCAGATCGCAGGAGGGAAAAATATTCCCTCAAAGTGTCCGAGCGGACGGCATCAAAGCGGTTCTGGTCCGGTTCTGGTTTCACCTGCGTCACCAAACGTCCTGAAACCGATCAAGAAGAAGAAGAAGAAGAAGAAGAAGAAGAGTGATGCTGTGGACGGCGTCCATGTTTATACTCATTAAAGGTTTTGTACACAACAGGAAACATGGAAAAAATATTTAAAAAACATATTTTATATAATCTACTTAAATTGTATATATCATCAAAAATGAAAAAGATTAAAAAAAACATGTATTAAACTAAAAAACACAAATTGTATAAAAATTTAATAAAATCTTAAAAATAACCAAAATTATTACAACTAATAAATAAACCACAAGTTTTAAAAACAGTCTAGAAATATTACTAAAAAAAATTATGTAACTATATAAATATATAAAACTCACATAAAAGTATATAGAAAATGAAACAATAATTATTCAATAACTTTTATTGAACATAAAAAAACTCCAAAATAAAAAATGCATAAATATTGATTTTAGAAAATAGACAATTTAAAATATAAAGTAAAAGATAAAAAATACTAAAAATGCTTAGAAATCTCTATAAAAATAAAGATAGAAAAAAATCAAAGGAGGTTTTACATCAAATCTGAATTGATGAAATCTAAAGAAATTAGATATTTACCAGGATTAGAGATTGAAAACAAATTTACAGTCCACGTTTCTGCCTCCAGTCTGCAAATATTTGATGCTTCAACATGAAATAAATGGAAACATTTAAAGTTGTCAAAGCTCCAGATGTTTCCAGCTGCATATTGCTGTAATCTGACCTCCTGACCTTCCCAGATTGATGGGCAGCAGCTACTGCTGGCGTCTTTCCACCTTGGCATTGTGCTGAAACCGATAGCTGCCGTTTCTTCTTCCCCTCAGATACAAATCTACTGAACACGGCGGCCATTTTCCCAAAATAAAGCCGACAATCAATCAAATAAAGGCTTCGAGTCGGCTAAACGGCTCCGTTTCTGAGAACTTTTTGCCTCAAACAACAACAAGCTGATTAGAAGACGAAGAAGCAGCTTTGAGTTTGGGAGACGTTGAGGGACGGAAAGTTTCTCTTTTGTCTGAAAGCTCTGAAATGTGGCGCAGAAAAGCTCAGATCCAAAGCGAGAGCCCATCTCTTCTAATTAACACTTTGAAAGATAAAAGCAGTTTATTAAATCAATCAGGGTGATGGTTGTTTGTGAATCCCAGCAGATAAGGACATTTGCATATTAACTTTGCAGCTCTAACCTACATTTGAGGATCTTCTGAGATTGTGGCCGGCGTGGATGTAAATACCCCCCTCCTTCGTCTCCCCACGCCGCTACTGTACACGTTTTTAAAGTTTCATCGCCGCGGATTCTCTGGTGGCTTTTCCTCCCCTCATGAAAAAGTAAAGAGTGGGATAAATAAGCAGGAATGTAACGTAAACAGACAAACATGGAATAAACGGAGCGAAACAATCCGCACGTCTTCACTTCCTGGCTTTAATCTGCCACAGAGACGCTAGCGTTCAACTGAGCTTTCATCTGATTCATGCATTTTGCTGATAAGTGGCTGGATTTCAGAAAACTCCACCAAACCCAGTGGACTCTGGTTACTGGAGGAGCTGCAAACCAGTAAGGAGAACTGGACTGCTTCTCAAAACACAATCAATGTAAGAAAATACAAATAAAGTGGCAAAAATTGCTATAAAAATGACCTATATTGATTCAACTATGTGTAAATGTTTTTGTAAATGTCTATATATATAAATTTCATTAATTTTTGGGATAAAGGCCAACATTTTTGAGATTTTTTGATTTTTTCCTAATTATAATTGCAAAAACTATTTTGTTTTTGTTTTCTCAATAAACAAATTAAATAATAAATAATATTTAAATTTATTTGACATTTTTCCATCAATAATTTCTATAAATTTAAAAACATGCATCAGTTTCCAGGAAAGAATGCTAATGCTAGCGCTAACAATGCTAATGCTAACAGTGCGCAGCTTTATTGTTTCTTTGTTTTCAGTTTGACCAGATTAACCAATGCGTTTTCTTCACGTGGAAACGCTTCAGAATGTCAGTGGGGAACCAGAGGAAAAGCTGTAAAAATGAACTCCAGCATTAATTAATTGAGGTTTGGTAACTTGAAGACAACAAAGAAGCTTTAAGGAAACTGCGTCTCTGCACTTCCAGGGTAAATCTGATGAGTATTTTCTGCTTTTGGAGGTTGATGCTGATTGCAAAGACTTTATTTTGAAGGTAATTCCAGTGTTTTCAAACTGATGGATGACTGTAATCCTCCTGTCTGCTGCTTAAAGAAAGGATTCTTGTTAAGGGAACCTCCGTTTGAGAGACGGTCATCTATGAAATGTTCCTTTTAGTGATAACATGAGCGCATCAGTTGAGTCACAAAGGAATCAAGGCTTGCAGATATTGACAAACCACTCATTTGGACACAGAGAAAGAAAGAGACTGGATCAATACCAGTCCTTGTTAATCCCAGTACCTTACAGACAGCAGCGCCATTGTGTTTGGGAGAAAATCAGCCCACGCCGGCGGCACTGTCGCCATTATCCGCCTGGATAAAAACATCCAGGACACAAGAGGTGTGGATTTGACGCCAGCCGCCATCGTCTCATCTCCAACCGGAGGAATAGGTAAAGCAGCATTCCAGCTCAGACTTTAAATAAGCGCTTACTTTAACGACTCCAGAGTCTTTTAATTGCACAGGAATGGATATTAGTTCAAAACCGCTCACTTCATGCTTGGGAGCACAGTGCCACTTTGCCTGCGCCCTCACCCAACACTTGTTTTATCTGCTTGCAGATTGAACTCACTTCACAGTAAAGAGAGGCCAATTAGGGTGCAAAGGGATTAAAAACACAGGAAAAAAGACCTTTTCCCATTTACACACTTCTCTGGTGGAAGACAGGCAAGAGGATGAAAATACAAGAGGAGCTCAGCACTTTGTGATTGTGAAATTAAAGAGAGAAACGAAGGTGTAAGGTAATTTCCTTCCAGTCGTCCTGAGAGGGGAAAAAAGTCAACCTGCTGGTATTACTTTTGGATATCATTAATCTGGGATGTTCAAAGCTTTCCGGCTGTTACTCAGTGATGAGGAACTGGAGGTTTTATGCTTAAACTACAGCGTCCACTTTCTGTCTTGTTATTTTAAAAATAAAGGCCGAATATCCGAACCACAGTGGGCGATTTTAGACTATAGAGTCCATATATAGTTAATATAAAAGCACCAAGCAATAAGAATAGATAAAACAAGTTAAAATCTCTCCCTACAGTCTATGTTTGAACTTTAAATTCACTACCATCAAAACCAAATAGAAATATTTCAATATCACAGCTAATTTATTCATATATTCACTGCTCTCTCCAAGCAGTAAGTAAGTTATCAATATGTTTTCCTCTCCAAGATGGAAGATAAACATTCATCTCTCCTACTCAAATTTTTGCACAAGTTCAAGTTACAACACATCAATACACAACACGCCTGCAACACAAAACATAAACCAGAATATATTCATGTTTTACTAACTTCTGGTTCAAAGATGTGTGAATCATGCATTTCATTGACAGGTGGGCAGCTTTTAAATTGATCAATAAACTGATGAAATTGACTCACTAAAACTATATGAGCTGAGTTTGTTAAGATTTATGTCTGTTGAACTTCAAGTGTTAGCATTCCTTGCATCTTTTAGCTCAGATGTGGACATTTGAGCTAGGGCTCATTTGATTTAGGGCGTCACACTTCGCCCCAAGAGGTTACAAGGTGAACTAAAAACACTCCTGTTAGCAAATAAAAATGAGCAGCTAATACCCGACCGTTAGCCAATATTAGCCAATAATTTGGTAATTTAGCTGCGTTTATGGATGTTTCAAGAAAATCTTGTAATTATTTCACCTTTATTCTTGCAATAATGTCATGAGTTCGTTTACAGGTTGACTAAAACTCACAAAGCTGAAACGCTTCGTGCTAATGTTGCATACTTTCAACATTAGCATCAAAAATAATCACTTTCCTTCAACGTAAATGGAGATGAAGTTGACCTGATCACCAGGAACGATGGAAGAGGCAGGAAATCAATGACTTGTTTGTTGATTGCTCTGACTTCTGACCCATCCGTCTACTTCCATTTCTAAACCTGGATATCTTAATCTGCAGGTTGTATCAGTATTTGTGGCGTCATCGCTGCCTCAAATCGAAGAAGAAATATGTAAAAGCAGAACAAGAGATGAGTTCATCTCCATAAACGGGTGAAGAAGAGCTTCCAGGGCGCAGAAAGGTCACCCAAATCTTACGGCTCTTAGTGATGCTAATAGGGCCAAATGTGAAATGGACTTTTATTCACGTCCAAATCCAACAATAAGACTTCATTCAGACGTAGCCGACACTTTTTACTTGCTTTAATGATAAGTAGGTCTGAATGCAGAGAGAGGGGAGGAAGGGAAAATAGGATCCCCAAGGTGCTTTGACTCTGTTCTTTTATTAATGACTGGAGCCCTTTTGTGACTCGTTTGATGAATCATTATCGTTCAGAAAATCATCACGACTGATCACATTAAGGAGGGAACACGGTTGTTTTGCAAGGCCTCGTGTCCATTGTGAGTTACTGTCATTAACATCAGCATGAAACGAATGCTGGCCTTTCAAAGATCCCACTTTTCTCTGGTTGGAGTCAATATTTACTTCACAAAAACTATTTTCTTCAAGTCATTCTTTTTTCACTTTTTAAAGTATGCTTGGACCTGCAGCGATTTTTCTGAAATGTTTCGGTTCAAAACCAATTAGTATTAAGAGTATTTTATTATTCCAGACTGACTGTTAATACACACAGTGAGTCTGAGTTTCCAAAAATGCTTCAAAATAAAATATGATAGCATAGAGAGGAAAGATCATGTCACTTTAAAAAGAAAGAAAAACATCATCTTTGGGTTGAAGTTCTGTTTTTCTGAATGAAAAATGTAAGAATAAAAACCAAAACAAGGAAAAATGGCTGATATGAAATGATTAGAGAGATTTGATCTGCTCGTATTGACCAAATATTTGTTTAAATTCGGTTCTATGGGTTCTTTAACGTTTTGGAAGATATTTTTGGTAAAAAAAGAAAAACTAATGAAAGACAACACAGTTGGGTGGTTGATAAAAGCCTCTTTTTTTACCATTTTAATTTAAATCAAAAGCAGAAATAGCTACTGAGTTCATCAGATGAAGATAGAAAATTAATGGCATGCATACAAAACCAAAGGGGAGCCAAAACGGAGCCCTGAGGAACATCCCTGACAAATGGTCAAGCCTGTAATCTGAATGCACTGACATCAGTCTGAGAGCCACAATTACTGCATCCGCAGCCACTTCCACTCACATTTCCAACATGGAGTCATGTTTGTGCTTTCCTTCCCCCTCGGCTGGTTTTAGTGTCACTCCAGTAGTAAAGTGTCTGGTCTCGTGGCAGCGGGGACGTTTAGGGGACACCGAGTTTGATCGAGAGCAGCATCTGCAGTCCAATGACTGAACCGGGTTCTGCCCCAAACCCACCGGCGCTACCTGAACCTCGGCGAGGCCAGCAGCCATGATCCAGAGAGGCGGGGGAGAAGCCTCCACCCCCATGATGTGATCTGTCCCCAGGCTGGAGACTACAAATGAGTACAGACAGCCTGTTCATAGCCAACAGACACATTTGCATCCCTGCATTATATATATATATATATATATACAGATATATATATGTGTGTGTGTGTAAATGTGTTAGTCTCATAAACAGCTCACTTTGAGAAATGAAAGGCTGAAAGTAAAACGCAAAAATATAAATTGTGACATGTGTGAATATAGCACAAGCATGCTTGAATTATTCTTGAGTTAATTACGTTTCTGTGCCACGAGCAGCTGCACAATCGAAGGAAAGGATAAAAAAAGATTCTCATAACAGGCCTATATGTTCAGAAAGACACTGTGGGATCACACAGTGCTGAAGAGTTGCTATGATTTGGTCAACAGGGTTGTTTTGTTGCAGATTTAATCTGCACTTCATGACTCTATCAAAAGCAGAGCTGCTGTTTTGTTATCAAAGCTTTCAGAAGTGCATGTTTGTTCCCCATTGTGCCCTATTCCATTAAAAAACATCTTATTAAAAGATAGGAACTAAGCTAAAAATGGAAACAATTTCAACAGTTTTTAAGAAAATATAGATATCTTCTGCACAAATTATTGTCTGAGGAAAGAAAATCAGGGATTTCCAGTAATTTATTTAGAGTTAATGATCATTTAGAGTAAAATATATGTAACTATGACCACTTTTTCTTTTCTTTTTATAAATCCTCTTCATATTTTATTTCTAAAATCTATTGGAATCAGGGCCAAACTTGGAGAATAATTTCAAATGTTAATTTCAGAGAGAGTAAAACACATTTTCAAAATCCGGATCCAAGATAAAAAGCACTAATTAAGTAAAAAATTACAACTTTTAAAACGCTTAAACTAGTTATATTTCATTCCTAATGCTAGCATGAAAACAAACAAAGACAAAACTAGCAAAAAAGGACAAGCTAGCATTAAAGTGCTAATGTTAGCTTGTTAGCAAACAAAAATTGGAAACAGCTTCAGCTGGTGAATTTCATTTGAATTTTTATCTGTCTTATTCCAAAAGTAATGCATTTAAGAATAATGTTACTATTATCTAAACTTACAGATATGCTAACTATACTGTTAGCATCTAAGCTAATGAGGTTCTGTGCTTCTACTGTTTCTAATTTTGTGTAGTAGCTCGTTGTACAGTAATGCCAACAGATTCAGAAGTTGTAATTTTCAGTTAATTAATGCTGGTTCTTCCCACAAGAGGGCGACATCTAAAAATACTTCGTTTGCATTTAAACTTGGAAAGAAATTCCTGACACTAATTTTTGAATTCCCATTAGCAGTTAGCTTGCTATGCTGATAGCAGTAGCAAAATAAAACACCAAAATTATCTCTTTTTTCAATCCTATCCTCAATGCTGTACCTAAAATATATCTGTTCTTATTCTTTTCTCATTTCCTGCTGTAGCTGGCTGTACTGTACTATTGGTAGCCATACCAACACACATAAAAAAAAAGTTAATTCAGCTTCAGCTAATATGTTATTTAGAATAGACAGGTAGAAATTTAATGATTTGCAATTTAAAAATATATATATTTAGTTGTTAATGTTTCTGTCAGAAAAGAGTGCGAAAAACTAATTTCTAAATATTTTAGGTCATTTTTACACAATTGACTCGTTTAATGAATACAATACTATTTGAAATAATTCCTTCAACAAACACAGAAATAAATAAACAATTGTTTCCAAGTAGTTGAAACAGAAATAGCGTAAAAATGCAATTGAAACACATTCACTTCTGTGTTTTGGTGAAATAATTCCAGTCACATTCTGGTTTCTCCACTTCCTTCAACAAAAAGAAGCAGCGCAGTAAGTTCAAGTTTAACCAGCTTAAAACTGGAATAATTTCCCAGTCTAATTACACAGGAGCGCGATAAGAAAAGCTTCTTGTTTTTACTCGTTATTCGACTCGAGCGGCTCCAGAACAGACCGCTGCATCTTCGGCAGCATGAAATTAGTCAAATCATAGAAACCAACCAAGTGTTGACGACGTTCACAATTCAATGGAAAATTCAACCTGGAGATAAATATTCTGAACTTTTCCAACCAATTTCTAGTTTCTCGTCTCTGACCGCAGCAATCCAAAGGTGAACCTGAGAAGGTCCCAGCAATTAGCCTCTGCCCGGGTCAGATCTGGACAATATGTGAGCCATCTGCTGGCATCTGTTCCGACTCCCACTAAACAGACTGAGCCCCCACCACTGCCACCACCTTTCATGTAGAGTCGCACCGGACCGCCGCCACCACAGCCTGGAGCCAGAAGCAAAGCGGGTGAAACGCTAAGCAGGTCACATGTTGTCTTTCAGCCATATTTGGGTCAGGCCTTTGGCTCTGGATGAGGGGAGAAGACGGTAATAATCCTCCTTCCCACACACACACCTAAACTCAAAGCTATTTAGCCTTCCGGGGTGTGAAGCTGCTCGTTTTTCTTGACTATAATCCTAATTTGGGGTTGTTTCATTTTAATTCCCCATTAAGGTGCTGGATATTTCCTGGATGGCTACATAAACGGAAGCTAACGGTGGGCCATATGTTGCGAGGAGCATATGCTGGGAGCATATGGCGGCGCTGGAGGGTGGAGGACAAACACATGGCGACAATCACAGGTAGAGAGACGGGTGGGGAGGACGAAAGAGCACAGAGGACGCACCTGGACCTGCAGATCTACCTGTCCAGGTCTGAGACGTGTATGAAAAACTTTGCGTTGTCCATTTGTCCATCCATCTGTCTGTACTTTCAAGAAGCATTCTTTTATCTTTCCATCTCTTAATCCCTCCATCCACTGGTCTGTCCTGAGCCTCAGGTCTCTTCCAGGTAGAGTGAATTCAGAGTAATGGAGACTCTGAACCGTCTCCTTCCCAATATGTCTGCTCCCAATGTCAGGAAATGTATGCAAAACCGTCAACATTTAGATTAGGCCCCAGCACATCACTCCGACTGGCTGGAAATGTTTGAATTTATTACAGAAAGTGAAGGGAATCAATACGGAGAGATAAACTTTATTTTCCCAAGAATTCATTAGGAGAAAACTGGAGCTTTTGTGCTTCTGTTGGTCATGGTTGCTGGAGTTCTGAGGGCAGAGGCTGCGGGTATGAAATGCGATCAAATTTCAAACACATCCCCAGTCGTGGCAATTTGTACATTTGCATCCAGCGTCTGCGGGATGTCTGGTGGTAAACAGGATGAGGTTCAGCACAATTCCAACATGACAACGTGATGCGGGGGCGGACAAACAAATCCAGGTGGAGCCCAGAGTTCCTTCAGAGGCGAATGTGACCCAATCAAAGAGGTGGGGTGAATTTTCCCAGCAGTCAGACCTCCATGTTGAGAGTTATGATGTCTCCAGTGGTGACACACTTGCACTTTTCTCCTTCCTCTTTGCAATCAGACTAATTGCTTTCACATACGTCTTGTTTTTCTGCTTTCAGGGAGATTGTTATCTGGTGTTTCAGTCAGGTTTGGCTTTTTGAAGCGGTGATGGTTATGACTTCATTGTGGTCAGTGCAGAAACCATTAGAAAGACTTTGATTTCAGGACAGATGTTGGCTTCAAAGGAACTGGTGAGGTGGATGAAGGTAGAACTTTCCACTGACGTTCAGACTGGAGGCTTTAGGATCAAAATATCCACTAGGTGTCACACTAGAGCAGCGTTCAACTCCAACGCAGAAGAAAAATAAGGTGATCCACCTGATGTTTCCCTAAAAGAGATGAAATAGTTTCCAGGAGTGAATAAGGAGAACAAAATTCAATCCATCCATCTCTTCTTCTGTTCTTCATCTCCTGAGTTTTTCCATCCATTCATCTCTCAAACTCGTCTGTCCATCCGTTTGTCCGTTCATCCGGTGGTTTATTTACCAATAGTTTTATCCGTTCATCCATCAATTTGTCCATCCATGTCTCTCTTTCTGCATCCATCCATTTGTCTGTCCATCCATTCATCGATCCACTTATTCATTTGTTGGTCTATCTTTTGATCACTAATTTTTCCATCCATCTGCTCATCTATCCATCCAACAGTTGGTTTGTCCACCAGTCAGTTTATCCATTAGTTCATTTTACTGTCCATCTATTAACCAGTTTTTCCATCCATCCATTCATCTGTCCATCCGTTTGTCCAGGTTCCAGATTCAATTCCTTGTGGATGTTTTTGTGTTTTTGCTTCCAAAATACAAAGAAATGTTAAATCCAGACATGTGAGTTGGGAAAGTTTGGCGTTGTGTCATCAAAGCGGAGGAGTTTAGTAACCTCCATGCCTTCGTGGCCACCATTTGCTTTGGCAGCTTAAGTCGGACGGAGGAGTTTAGCGAAGATCATCATTATCCAAATCAGAGAAAGCTCTTCTCCCAGAGGTTCACGACCTTCAGCTCCTCCTGTCCTGATTCCACCTCCACCTCATCCTCCTGCTCATCTACATTCAAATGTGCAGGTTTGTTTTGGGGATAAAGTCCTGGGCTTTGATCAGCGCTAATTAGACAGCGGCTGCTTTCGTTAGCTACCTATTAGGGCTGGGTAGGTTAGCGGCGTGCTAATCTCTGGCCGGTAGCCAGGCGAGGGTGCTGGCTTCCTGAAGGACCCCCCTTCCTCCCAGCAGTCTAAGGTGAGAATGCAGCGTGATGAAAGGCCTGTCTCCTTTCACTGCAGATCAATACGCTCCCTTCCTTTGCCTATGGGGATCAAGAGTTTCAAACACAAAGGAGGTTTTTGCATAAAGATCCAAACAATGGTTCACAAGACATTTTTTCCTCTTACTTTCTTGTCTCGGCTTTAAACTCTCTCTCTCTACTACGGACTTTTTAATGTCTTTGCTTCAACTTTCCAGGAGAAAAGAAGGAGGAATTTCTCTCACACTAATTCATGCAAAGTGGCAACAATTTTCTGTTTGCCTGTTGGTAACATATGGAAGCTATAAACCAGGATTCACCATCAGCCTGCCAAACTTTACTTACATTTGTGTAAATATTGTCTGATAGTCTTTTAATGCTGCAGAATATTGAAATAATCCCCCCTTGTTTGTTGAATACTTCATGCTGGGATGATTATAACTGAATGGAAACGGAGAACAGATACGAGGGATGGCAGTGAAGGTCTCTGCAGGGTTTTAATGAGGTCAAGAAATCAGACTTAAGGCTGAAAGGTTAAAAGTTACTGACAGATTCTCCGCCTGAGCTGCAGCTCCTCCAGAGTATCCTCCTCTCTGCTGGGTTTCTTCATCCTCATGATGCAGATTGTTGTCTAATAAACAGCTGATAATCATGATAATCAAAATGTAAAATATGTATTTTTTCATCATTGTTACTCTTAAATAATTTTTAAACACATTTTTAAATAATTGTTTTTACTAATTTAACTTCAAAAAGTTTACTTTTTTATTGCATCTTTATTTGTATCATTGGTTATTTATTATTGTATTTTTTTTATTTTATATTTAATAAGGTTTTTGAATTTTTATTTCATTATAAATTTTTAATTTTCACTTTTTGTTGGATATTTATTTTTTAAATAAATGTACCATAATTTTTAAAAATAAAATTTAGCAATTAAAATTTTTATTTTATTTTATTATAATTTATTTTTATCCTTTAAATATTTCCTGTATTCTTCACTATTATTGTATTTTAATTGGTTTATTATTATTACTATTTTTGTTATTAATATGTTTATTTGATTATTTGTAATATTTCTTTTGTTTTATTTAATTCTTTTACATATTTGGTGAGATGTTTTATCTTTATGTATTCATTTATGTGATTTAGGGTTCGAGTTAAAGGTGATAAATTAATTTGAATAGCACTTTTTTCAAACTGACCTCCATTTCTCACCAACTCTGTCAAGGATTTTCACTTTAATGTGACCAAAGTTGAATTAAAAGAGGGTGTACTTTCTTTCTAGACCTCCTTGCAGTTCATTAGCCACATTAATTCCCTTCACTGTTATCAGCAACATAACGCGTCGCCTTTTTCACAACTAATTTCTCCTGGATTAGAAAAAAAGCCATCAATCCAATCAGGAAGGAGAGGCTAAAGGAAGGAGATTTGGGAGGAAAATCTCTCCTGAAGTTGTTGGGTGTTGCAGGAGAAGAGAAGAAGGCCGGCGTAGATTTCCCTCTCAAGTAATTCATTTATGTCTTCAAAACTCTCTCAGAGACCAGAGTTACTGTGCCTTTGTTGTGCTTTAAAAAGCTTAGCTGGTCTCTGTGAAGGGAAGCACTTTAGAAAGAGCTACAAAGGCAGCGGACGGGCGGAGGAAGAAAGAAAAAGTGAATGGCACCACTGATAAAGTTGAGCAAATTAAGTCATTGACCTGAGGTGGAGATTAATAGCAAACAAGGTGCCCCAGCTTCACAAGTAATGAATATTCTTCAAACGGCGCGGAGGGGCGGCGGGGCGGCAGATAGAGCCGGTTTGATGCCAATGACATTGAAAGTTGTGGAGAACAGAAAAATTCTGTCATTTTTCATTTGTATGCAAATTCGCCTGTTACACAAATTAACCCCTGAACCCCAGTGTCAGTCCTCATCTGGGGCGCCGGCCGGCCTCCCGCCGGGGCCCCGGTCCGCCCCGCCGGGGTCAGCCGCGGCGCCTCATTTGTTTACTGGATAAATTACCTCAAAGCTAATAAATCCAAAGCCCTGGAGAGCTCTGTGTTTACCTCTGCAGCCTCGCCAGCGTGTCCAACATGAGACTCAAGAGAACATTGGACTCTGATGGACCCGCAACTATGGCTGCGTCTTGTAGGAGTCCAGGATGCGTCATCTTCATGGTTGGTTAGCTGCGGTTCCTCCATATTTTCTTGAAAAAATATAGATCTGTGCAGGATGGAAACTTTATTTCATGCAGAATTGTCGTCTATTGTTGCGCTTCCTTGGTTGCCAAATGGTGCTTGGCTCATAACTTTTATTTTTTTAACCTTACCAGGAAGTTAACCTTACCAGGAAGTTACCACTTACTTGCTCGATGCACAAGAGAAAACAAATGGAGAAATCCCAGAACCACTGGCTGCTACTGTGACTTCCACCTTTTCTGGAGATGCTTCATTATTTGTAGGACCATCTGGCTTCCAGTTATTCTGGTTTCATCAAAGGAACGTTGGCTGAACCTACACAGGTTTGGCTTGACAGAAAACCAAGGTTCCTGCTCTGCAGCTCAGAGCTGTGATGCTAACGCCTCGTAAAGTGAAGCTCTAACATCTGTGTGTTGCTAAAGTGCAGCTTCGCCTCCGTCCCCGTGTGGCGTCAGGAAATAGGAGGCAGCCCTAAACAAACTCCGCCATCTGCAGAGAGGAAGGTGGCAGCCGTGTGGTGATTGACCCCTTTAATTGATGCAGCTTTAATTATCATAATCGCCTGCCAGAGTTGCTGTTGTTCTGTTTTTTCCAGAGCCCTCCCCTCCCTCCTGTTTTTCCGTGGCGTTTCACATCCTGGCATCAACCGGTGCAGGTGTCCTACAGATGTTCGGTTGCCTCCCCTCGGAGATGTGCAATTTGTTAGCTGCTAGTCAGCTGTCACCTTTGGATTTCTGCAGCGACTCGCTGGGAAATGTTGACCTGAACTGAGAGTCGGTGCTGCAGCAGATCAGTGCAAAGCCCAACTAACGACTGAATGAATTTCACCGCTTTGGAAAAGGACAAACCCAGAGGAGTTCTCTGTTTACTGGAGATCTCTGATTATAGAACCTCTTAATCCTATTTGGCCTCTTTAAAGGAACAACCAGGTTTATTTGAAAACACTCAAGATTACTCTAGACGTCTAAAAATAGTCGCTTATGTCAGTAAATGCAAATGGTACACAGTGAAAAAATGAAGTTTATGGTGTAAATATCCCGTTAGAAGATATTTACACCAAGAGTCCAGAACATTTATCAAACTACAGAACATTTACTGAACCAAAAGTGAAGCAGAGAAGCTTTAGAGACGTATTAGTTGATAAATATCCATGTGAACCATTAAAAGCACCACGAGAAATTATTTTTCCCATCTACAACTCACCAAAAATGGTGATTCCAGTGAATATTTGCTTTTGTGAGAAAATAAAAGTCATAAATAAAGAACCATCCCTGAACCCTGTTCTCTAAAAAGACTTTATAAACAATGCAGAGCAATTTCTCAGGAGCCCATTGGTCGATTTGGATCCATCAAACTGTCAGAGCCAATAGAATCTGGGTGGTAAACTTCTCTACCAATCACAATGTGAGAAAAAGTCAGGAATCATTTCAACAGGAGCCAGGTGGAAATATTTACGGTTCTAAAAAAGCAACAACAACAAAAAAAGATTTGATTTAACCGATGGAAAAAGCAGAACTTGTGCTGTTTTTGGAAACAGAACCATTTTTCTGTATTGGACTGTTGCCCCTTCATATGACCAATTATTTGGGACATTTTGCATCAGCCTCCTTTTGACCCACTAAACGTCAGAAGAAGATTATCTAATGCTGATGATGTATTAGTTTGACTGATAGACCGGCCTCCAGGTTATGTCTCTGGAGTGAGTACTGCTATATTTAACAACATTTCAGACACAAAAATTATTCATTTCCAGGTTGGTAATCAAGGATCCCCCAAAAATCTGCAATCAGAGCCTTAATAAACCACAAAAATCTCAAAAAGTAAAGAAATGTACATCAAATCTCCCGAAGCCATGATAAAGCAGGTATTAAAGCATTGTTTCATGTAAAGTCTCTGAACATAAAAGATGTTTAAGTGAAACTTCTGCAGCAGAAACTCAGAACGCCACAGGACGGTTCCAGGAACAGTGAGAAAAATGGGTTTAGACAAACAAACGCACACAGAGAGTCTCCGAGCGGCCACCAGTGGCTCTGCACTAAGTTTCCCTTCAAAGGATCCCCTCAGGATAGACTGCGCGCGAACATAATCCAAGGCTGCTTTGAAGTGCGCACTCCAAATGTCTTTTGGCTCGGCTGCGGCGTCTCAGCCCTTTGGGTTATTGGAGAGCAGAAGCGCTCCTCGGACGGCTCCGAGGTGGAGAGGCAGCACCTGGTGGTCCTCCGCGCCGCATTTCACACATTTAAAGTGCGCCGGGTGCTGCTCCCGCCGCCGCAGCCAAGAGGTATAAACGCCGCTCTGCTGTTCAGCCGGATAAAGCACAAGAACGTTTTGGAGTGGATTTTTAATAAATCCACTGTGGCTTTGTCGCTCAGCGGAGTTTCACTTGTACACATTTATGTCTCTGCAGGCGGAAGGCAGGAGCCGGCCTAATCTCAGTGACAGAGTTAAAAGCTCACGAGCGGAGACAGAAATACAAGGTTTTGGATAGAAGAGCCACATGAAATCATTAGATAACATGATCATTTCGCTCCTGACTGCCCTAAAACACCCAGGAGCAAGTGAATCATTGTCAGAGTGGAGATAAACCGGAAAGTGTTCATCATTGGATCACGTTACTTCGCTTTTACAAATTTACACAAAACTTTAAAGCTGCTGCAGTTCTCCAGACGTTAACGCAAAGAAATTCAAACATTTACAATAAACACGTTGATCAATTATATTGTTTATTGAGAAGAGAGGCTCACCAAAGCTACCGGAAAATCTGTGAAAACTCAACTGATCCATTTCATAAATAACCAATTAACTCAAATTACTTTAGTTTCCATCAAACAAACATTTTAGAAGCTACAGCAGTCCTCAATAAAAGTAAAAAAAAAAAATTATAAAGCATTTTTTATGCATCTTTTTACATTCAAGCTAAAGTTAGTGTTAGTGTAGCACAGATAGCTGCAGCAGGAAACTAGAAAAGTACATTTTAAACAAATAAAATCTGATTATTTACTTGGATTTAGTTCAACCTGATCAACTGCTAACAAAACATTTCAAAAGCTGTAAAAGTTTTTAATAATAGTACAAAATAAACTAAAACTTATTTTCACATCCAAGCTAAAGTTAGCAGCGTAGTACAGTTAGCTGCTGCTGGAAATTAGAAAAGTTATTCTTAAACTTTCACTGATTTGAAACTCATGGGATAGTTAAGATGCTAACAAACATGTTGAAGGCTCTTAGTTACTTTCTTGAGATTCAAACCATAAAATTAGCTTTAGCACTGTAGCATGGCTAGCTGCTGCAATTAAACCTTCATAACAGAATGCTTGAGATGCTAATACCAAATCAGAACTGAAAGATAAACTTAAGTCACAAAAATTAGGCCTTAAACTTCAGTTCTTCAGATTAAGTGTTGCTGAGAGGTTAGCAATAATTTTATACAAGCTAACATTAGCATTAAGCACAGCTAACGGATAAAGTACTTGGTTTTAGGGGATGATTTATTCTAGCTCTTTCACTTAGTTAACCTCTGTAACTAAACCTGCATCTAGTAGAAAGATCTACAGCCATATGCTTGAAATAATGAATGTATAACAAATTAAATGAAATTGCAAGAATTATTTGCACTTTTTTCCTACAAAAAGAAGCTAATTGTAGCTTCAGTTACAGTATTTCTCCTCTTTTTATATTTCTTTGTTTCTTTACCTAAATAAAAATAAGGTTCATAAATATTTCACACAAACTGCATCACAAACATCGCTGGTCTTTGATAATCCTTCGCTTTTTGTTGTAAGAAAAACTTTAATTCATGCAAACTTAAAATGCACATTTTAATAGTGGAGAAATTTCACTTTGAAACAACGTGGAGAAATAAATGTGATTTGGACATTTTGTTGCATAAAGCCAGCAGTAAAAGCATCTCAGTGTTTCAGCAGATTTTACAGACGTCATCTAAACAGGACACCTTTGTAATGCATTAGCATCAGGCTGACACAGTGGCCCTGTTTAAGCACAAAAACACTCCTCATAAACTGTCAAAGCTCTTACGCAGTCAAGTCTGAGCTGCGCTGCTCTTTTTACTGCAACTCTTATTAAAAATATAGGAGAGAAGCTGTTTGAGATGCTGAGTTTATGGACTCGTTAGTTGTTGGCGTCACACGGCTTTACGACTTTGGTTTTCTTCCTTTCATCCTCTTTTTTTTTCTCAGAACGGAGGCTGGATTCACCTTCAGCACAACACATTTCCTGATCATGTTCAGCTCTGTGATGAGGGATTCATGGTGTAAATACATTTTAAATCAATAACCATTGACATCATCATGCAGGTGGCCGAGGGTTTGACTCAGGGAGTAGAAAAGCAAATTAAAATCCCACTTTTTGTTACATCTGGAACAGATGCATGTTCCAGATTGGCGGCCATTTTTACCTAGTTTTTCTTTTATAGTGTAAATCGTGACCTTTGACCTTAACTAAGCCCAGTGCTGTGTTTCAGGTTTCTTGTAGTTTTTAGTTAATTGATGACAAAACAAAGAGGATATTATATTTTCAAACCCAGTTTGCATCAAGGCGAGGCTAATACAATCATTTAACAACCTGAATTTTTGTTTTACAATTTTTTTCTCATAATATGATTATTTTGAGAATAATTAATTGTCTTTAATATTTTTTTCTAACTACGACTTTCATCTGTAATCAAAGTGAATCTCAAAAATTTTGACAGGAGTAAAAAAAAGCTCATATCTATACATGTTTCAAAGCAGATATTGAATAAAAGTGGCCCAAACGGGGAGCCTTGAGAAACGCCACATTATGTTTGTTTGCTCATATTTATTATTGAGTAGAATTTAAAACATATATTTTAGTTTTTCTCATAAAAAGGTAAATTTTACTACAGATTTCTTCCATTTTTGTGAGTCAGTTGGACGTAATCGACTGTCTCATGCTCAGATCCTACTTATTAAATCAGAGAGGCTCTATTGACATCCGTCTGAAATCTCTGACGTCTCTCCTGGTCCTTCGCTGCACATTTTCCAGAGGAGAAGAAGGAAGGAAGGAGGAGGAAGCCTGTGTGAGTTTGGTCGAGGCAGCAGGTGGAAGATTAGCAGAGTTTTTCTGCGAGTGATCCTCGCCGACTGGCCAATCTGTTCAGCCGTCGCCTCGAATTCACGCAGACGGTGCAAGTAGTGACACCAACTGCTGCGACGGAGAGGGGGAAGAAAGCGAGCAGGAAGTTCGGTGGCTGGCTGCCCGTCCTGTGACCACTCTCTGGTCTTTGTCCAGCCATCTGGGTTTTTTCTTCCCTTCCTCCTCTTTAGTTTCTGCATTTCCTCCCACTGTAAGTTCAGAGGTCGCACATGAACTTCCGCCCGGTGACGAAGCAGCAGGTAACCATGACAGCGCCATACATCAGCCGTCTTACGTACTTACAGTACGGCTCATGTTTCTGCATGAGATGACAGCTTCTGTTGCCAAGCAAACTATGAGGACTAATTCACAAGATGTCACCAAACTCAGCAAGAAAACAGCTTTCAGTGACTGAATCTGCTCTGGTTTCATAACGTTTTTTTTTTTTTAATAAAAGTTAGTTTCTGTAATTCAAACTTGGCTAAAATGAAACTTTAGCCAAACAGTCTTGATTTTAAATTCCAGAGAATTAACGAATGTCAACAGGCTGGTAAATATTGGTTGACTGGAAATTATGCAGACAATGATCTGTCCCCAAAATAGGACAAGTTCATTCAGAAATCCATCCATGAAGACCTCTGTAGAAACATCCACTTTATGATATAAAGATCCTGAAATCTCAAAGAACGAGAGGTTTACACCTACAGACTGATCGATCAACTCACTGAAAAATCCATTTACCTAAACAATAAATCTCTATGCCAATTCACAGAAACATCCCTACATCCATGAAGACACATATCAATTTTAATACCCATCTAGATATATATTTCTTGTCCATTTAGAAATTAATAAATCCCAACATCCAAATGCTGATTGAGCACGACATCAATCCCGACGTCAGTCGATTCCCACGTCCATCTAGACATGGATGGACCTGCAGATTCATGTAGATGGAACTACATGGATCTCTGGATGTTCACAGATCGAAACATCCATTTTGATGTTAACCAAACCCAACATCCATCAACCAAACCCAACATCCATCAACCAAACCCAACATCCATCAACCAAACCCAACATCCATCAACCAAACCCAACATCCATCAACCAAACCCAAAAACCATCAACCAAACCCAACATCCATCAACCAAACCCAATGTCCATCAACCAAACCCAACATCCATCAACCAAACCCAACATCCATCAACCAAACCCAAAAACCATCAACCAAACCCAACATCCATCAACCAAACCCAACATCCATCAACCAAACCCAACATCCATCAACCAAACCCAACATCCATCAACCAAACCCAACATCCATCAACCAAACCCAACATCCATCAACCAAACCCAATGTCCATCAACCAAACCCAACATCCATCAACCAAACCCAACATCCATCAACCAAACCCAACATCCATCAACCAAACCCAACATCCATCAACCAAACCCAATGTCCATCAACCAAACCCAACAACAATCAACCAAACCCAACATCCATCAACCAAACCCAACATCCATCAACCAAACCCAACAACCATTAACCAAACCCAACAACCATCAACCAAACCCAACATCCATCAACCAAACCCAACGTCCATCAACCAAACCCAACATCCATCAACCACCAAACCCAACATCCATCAACCAAACCCAACATCCATCAACCAAACCCAACATCCATCAACCAAACCCAACATCCATCAACCAAACCCAACATCCATCAACCAAACCCAACATCCATCAACCAAACCCAACATCCATCAACCAAACCCAACATCCATCAACCAAACCCAACGTCCATCAACCAAACCCAACATCCATCAACCAAACCCAACGTCCATCAACCAAACCCAACGTCCATCAACCAAACCCAACGTCCATCAACCAAACCCAACGTCCATCAACCAAACCCAACGTCCATCAACCAAACCCAACATCCATCAACCAATCGCTACGTCCATCAACCAATCGCTTCATCTAGATAGATTCCTCATCCACTTAGATGTTAACTGATCCCTAAGTTCATCAAGTTATTGATTCCTCGTCCATTTAGAAATCAATAAATCCCAATGTCCATCAAATGTTGATTGATCCCTACATCTATCAAGCCATCAATTTCTCATCCATTTAAATATCAAAGATTTTCAATGTCTATCTGGATAGATATATCTCTGCGTCAAGACATCAAAAAATCCCCGAATCCATCTAGATATTTCTATCTAGATATGAATAAGATATAAACATGCTCTCATAATCCTTTCATTCCAGCCATTTATCTAAAGATCCAATCATTAAACAAACAAGAGTTAATCTAACCAGAGATCTGAAGCTGATGAATCTTCTCTCTGTTTTCTGAAATTCCCGTTTTGTAAATTTCTCCATTATTTATTTTACAAACTGTAGCCTGCATAATAAAAATTATTAGAAATACTTTCCTCTGTGCCACCCTGGGGGTGAAATAAAACCTGCAGTCGCCTCTCTGTGACCAATTCCTCTGGTTCATTTTAACGTTTAAAACTCAAGCAGAGGGGAAAACCAAAGGTAAAGCTCTACGTTATTGGGACTCAAAGAGCAATTTGTACCAGATTAAATGAAGACACCGTTAGCCTAACATGATCCATATGGAAGACAGATAAATGATGAAACTGTATGACAACAGACCTAATCGTGCTTCCACAGCCAGCTTCGCTTTGGAACTGAACTCGTTTCAAGCGGCTGCCTCTTTTCTCTCCAATATTGCGCTAATGCATTTAATTTAATGTTCGCAGACACCGTAATTGGTATAATATTGCTCCGTAATACTTTGAAGGAAACCTTAGCGTTAGGCACCAAATTGAAATTTTTAAAGCGAACGGTGAAAACGACCGAGGGGGCAAAAGAAACCCCATTAAATGTAATTTGTTCTGCATGGCTGTGGGGGTAATGGGAACCGAGACGCTCCTTTATGAAGTGGAATAGGTGGAGAGGTGGCGCCGGATTTGCTCACAGAGACTGTCAACACGCCGTTAGTGGAGGCATTCAGAAAGGTGTAAGCTGTCGGCAGCCGCAAAGGAAGCGTTAAACAGCCACAGGAAGCCACACACACACACACACACACACACGCACACACACACACACACACACACACACACACACACACACACACACACACACACACACACACACACACACACACACACCAAGTTGGAGGGAGGTTAAGGTGGAAGACCTGGTAGCTGCGATACAAACTACTTTAAATCTTTATACTGGGAGATAAAATGCTTTGTTAGCATTGAAACTAAACCAGTATTTATTAAAAATGGAGAGGGGACTCCCTCCGCTAATCAATTGATCCGCTAATCGATTGATCCGCTAATCGATTGATTCCTCAGGCTGTTCAGAGTCGTGGAAATCAAATCAAAATCTGTCCAAAACGACAACAGCCAAAAATAAAGTCAGAACAACGGATGGATGGATGGACGGACGGACGGACGGACGGATGGACGGACGGATGGATGGACGACTGGATGGACGGATGGATGGATGGATGGATGGATGGATGGATGGATGGAAGGAAGGATGGATAGATGGATGGACGGAAGGATGGATAGATGGATGGACGGATGGACGACGGACGGACGGATGGATGGATGAATAGATGGATGGATAGATGGATGGACGGATGGATGGATGGATGGATGGATGATAGATGGATGGATGGATGGACGGATGGATGGACGGATGGATGGACGGACGGACGGACGGATGGGTGGACGACTGGATGGACGGATGGATGGATGGGTGGACGACTGGATGGATGGATAAGACGGATGGATGGATAGATGGAAAAAGAAAACCTGGAATGGAAACCAAAATTTAAAAAAAGGAAAGGAGAAAATGGAAGTATACTCCAGGATAAAAGTAGGTGGGATTATGGAAAACCAGAAGGACGAGGAAGAAAAGAAGTAAAAAAATCTGAAAATTAGTTAAAAAGATCCAACGAGCGAAGGAGACGAATAACGAGTAGAAAAAAATGGAGGAAGAGTCAAAAATAAGAGTTACAATAAAAAACATGAAGAAAGGTAGAAATGTGACACAAAGGGGAAGCGGAGGACAAATAAGGGAGGGGGGGAAGTGATGGAGGAATAATAAGAGGAGGGAGAAGGTGAAGAGGCAGGAG
The DNA here is from genome assembly GCF_027474105.1 of Poeciliopsis prolifica. Lineage (NCBI taxonomy): Eukaryota > Metazoa > Chordata > Actinopteri > Cyprinodontiformes > Poeciliidae > Poeciliopsis > Poeciliopsis prolifica. Next base: position 704,931 of record NW_026562466.1, on the reverse strand, counting down.
AGGCGGAGGGAGGCGAGGGGGGGTCCCTGCGGAGCACCGCAGATCAAACACAGACTCTAAGTCAAACTCCGCCGAGAGATCTTAAACCTCCTTTGTAATTGGAATTTTAAAAGTTAATACAAAGACGCTCCTTCAGTAAGATGTCTTCAGCAGATAGAAGAAGAAGAAGAAGAAGAAGAAAAAATACAAGAATGACTTTCTTTTTGTCCCTGCAGTGATGTTTAAAGCAGCCGCTTTCTTTTAAGCAAAATTAAAGGAGATTTTCTTCAGCAGAGAGACGGGCAGGATGTTTGGAGTTTGCGAAACATAACATACATAAACCGAGTGGGTTAAAACAGCAAATACATGCAGTTTTATCAGGCTGTACGGAAGACCAGAGCTGACAAAAATATAGGACAGGAGAAATGGAAATAGTGATATGTAATTCACAATTCACAACTTTCTGTACAACATTTTGGTCAAACTGCTTTTTTAAAAAGTCAATAATACTTTATTAATACATTTTTCAAAATTTTGGAGACTTACAAGCAAAAATGAGTAAGAAAAATGACAAAGGGTTAAATATTGGACAACATTACAACATTTATTTCACAATTTTCACATTTATCAGATTTCTATTTAGTTATATTTGGTATTAAAACGTAAGATGTCTATCCCATTTTTGTGGTGTGACTTTAAATAAAGTAAAGAAATTTCTTTTTAATAGATTTAGTTAAATATATTCAATTGAGTTCCTTTATTGTCCTCCAAGTGGATAATTTGTTAAAATGTGATTTTAACTTAGAAGTTAGGCTGGTTATGGAAAACCAGAGCTGCCAAAAAATATCAAATTACAATGCTCAGTAAGTAAATAAAAACATGATCTACTACTGTTGTAAAACAGTGGATTAAAATGTCCTAGAAATACAATTATACTTTATCTAGAAATAAGTAAGCTAGCATTAAGATGGCTTAAAGTCTTTGTTTTTGTCCATAAATTAACCAATTTACGTCAACATCTTAAATTCTAACAGAGGTTTCAGTCAGTTAGATTTTTAATAAGTCTTTTAAAAATGTTCAATTGTTTCTGGGATTCCCCAGGGTTCTGTTCTCGGGCTCTTGTTATTGTAGTTTAAACCCAGCCTTTTCATTTAGTTTGTTTTCCACAAATAAACTAAAAATGGTAAATTTTCTAAAACTGTGTGGAAGCACTGATGTTTACTTCAAGGTGTTTCGGTGAATATTGTTTTAAAAAGACTCAATCTACGTAAAGTTGAAGGTTACGCTACATATTTTTGTTGGAAATGTGCAACATTTTTAAATGTTTTTTTTTTTTTTTTTTTGGTTCCACAGCTTGTTTGGTGAGAAAATGATCAAAATAAGAACATTTATTGCTCACCGAAACAGTTTTTTTCATGAAGTTGTTAAAGGCAGCATCAGTCCCAAGGCTCCTAAATACTTTATAAATGATTTTTTCCGTATTGTCATTGTCTGAACGTGAGCGGTCCAGTTTGGAGGGAATGTGTTTGGAGGACAGCGGGACGGCGTGCAGCAGTGGGAGCTGCAGAGTTTTTATTTTCTCGGCGGAGGAACAGATGGGAAAACCTCGCCAGGGGAGGATGAATTCCGGTCAAAAAGAAGGTGACAGCAGAGCGTGACCGCCAACATGTCCGCCACATACTTTGTCCCCTCGCCCCTCTTTCTGCGCGACCTTTTTCTGCAAACTGGTGTTTTTAAATTTGTCCACCATTTTCAGCTTCAGGAGAAAAATGTTAAGGTTTTTGTGAGGAACACTTGGCTTCTTGTATTTCCATTTATTGTTTCCTCATTCCTGATGAAGTTGGCGTCTTTCCAGTTATCCACAAGGCATTTTTTCCTCGTTTTATTTTACTAGTTTGGCAAAAAATGTGCAAAATCAGACCCAAGATGTGACTTTTCACCCACAAAACGGCACAAAAGAAGAAAATCTTTTAGATTTCAGAGGCGATTGGGCTGTGATCAGCGACGGCAGGTAAAGACAGCGACAGATTTCATCTTCTGTCTGAAGAGAATAAAAGGCAGACGAGTGGGTGTTGCATGAAACAAAGCAGCAGCTCGGGACGTTTTGAAGGCTTTTCATGTCCTGAGACAGGTGAAGTCTTCATAACAAGCCTGCGTCAATCACTTCCACATCTTTTTGTCCAAAGTTTCAGGAGAACAGAAGGTAAAAATATTTGGAGAGAACGTCAAACAGTTTACTTCAGATTCTAAAAGCCTTTAAAAATGACAATGTGGATAAAACTACTACTAATAAAGATGAAATATTTTTACCATAATGAACTGTTGGATGAAGAAACGAATGAAGACAGACGAATAGAGCCAATAACCCGTTAGACAGATCAATCGGTAAATCAATGGATGAATGGACAGATTTAACTTTTAGTTAATAAAAATAGTTTCCCTGATCGTTTTCCAAAGCGAGTCAATGTGACTCAAGCGAATACCCATAATGCAGTGGGTGGCGGTGCGCTGGGGAGCCTGGGGCAACATGGCCGCTCCGCGCTCCGCTGGGGGAGGCGTAACCTCAGAACAGAAACCGTCCAGCAGAGACAAACGCAGACGGAGAGCAACATGAAAACGAATGATTTTAGTCATAAGACACAAAGAGCTGCATGTCGATGATCTGCTGGGACGCAGCTTTGTGCATATTTAATACTCACATTATCATTTATTCACACTTTCTGCAGCTTTATTGATTGTTTCTGCTGCAATTTTTATGAATTTTTCACAACCGTTTCTTCTGTTAAAGAAAAAACTCAACCTGGAAAGATTTGATCCTTAAACTTTAATGATGTATTATTATTATTTACTTTAAAATAACTTTGTGCCACAACTGTTTAATGAAACTGGTCTTGATTTTTAGCTAAATGTCTGCATATCTTTGAAATGTTTCACCCAATTTTAACATCCACCTCCAAACAACTTTGCAGGTAAATTTTATTTTTTATAAATACGTCTGTTTCAAATTGATATATTAACATATAAAAATAAAATTCCCATAAATACATTGAAAATGATGAGAAATGTTATCAAATAAAGCTTTAAATTTCAGAAAATGTGCAAATAATAAATTTTTGCTGTACATTTATTATACAACATTTTTTATTTCATTTTAAAAATATATTTTAAATAATTATTAACGTTTGAAATGATAATTATGGTATTTTTTCCTCTAGATTTTTTTTAATTGAAAGAAAAATTTTGCTTTTTGTAAAAATTAATTTGTAAGAAAAAAATTAATTCTTAGAGATTCAAATGTCAGAAAAGTTCTGATTATTTCTTCATGAGAACTTAAGATGTTTGCAAACTTCTATTTCAAATAAGTTTATTTAAAAAACACTTCAAAAAGCAATTTTTGTGTCTGAGAAACACAGAAAGAGCAATTTATAAAGTTCCAGTCGAAAGTTTACATAAAAATCCAACCAAATATAAGAAAATATAAAATAAAGCAGTTTCTTCTAAAAGTAAACAAAAATAACCAGATTCTACCTGTAGAAGTGAACTTTTTAGAATTTTTTCTATTAAAATCATTAATAAAATAATTTTTTTTCATGACATGCAACCTAAATATTGAGATGATTGTGCAGACGGCAGTTTTAAGCTGCATTCATGAGGGAAGAATGACACATGCAGACAGATTTATGTTGCTGGGATGATGGCGATGCGTTGTTAAAATACGACGCCTGCACCATCTTGCTTTGCACAAACACACACGTCTGAATACACACACACGTCTGAAAGCCTCCCGCCGCCCACCGTCTCCCGAGCTTTAACCAGACAAACCGAACACGGAGACTCCGATCCAAGAAAACAGATGCTGCGACGCAGCAACACATGCAGGGACGGGTTGCAGTTTTTAGCATCATGTTCGTCACATGTGCTCCTTCTCCGTCACACACACACACACACACACAACCAAGAGGGGAAAAAAATGAATGTGTGTGTCTGGAGGAGGAGTTAATATCATAGGAGGGGAAAATTTACAGAAGGTTTTTCAGGAAGTTGAGCAACTTATCCCTGCAAAACTGCAGAAATATCAGCTAAAAGATGCAAAATATCAAATTAGCCTGTCGCTATGCGTTATTAATCGCATGTAAAACTCAAATATTTACATTGAAATTATAATCCATTTTATAGATGGTCTCATTCATTGTTTTTTCTGTTTTTATAGTGGATATTTTACTATATTCCAGTTCTACTGATAAAATGGTCTTTCAAAATTAAAGTTTATTGACTAAAAAATGAGCAAACTTGAATTATCATCAATATTTTACTTGAAAATGGTAAATTGGAGTAAATTTTTGCCAAAAAACACAAGTTTTGAGATTAATTTCAGAAATTTTCTTAAAATAAAATTCTGATCTTGAAAATTGGATATTTTTAGATTAACCTCTGACATTTCCTAGAAAAACTTTTTTTTTTAACTTTTGAAGTTAAATAAATTCATATAATTTATATTTTCCAAATAAAACGGAACTCCATGTATATTTTTTATAATAGCAGCGCTAAAATTATCAAAATATTTTTCTTAACGTCGATCAGCAGCACAGATGCTGAGAACAGACAGATTTGGGGTCACGAAGGTCAAGCTTGTGTTTCTTTGTTCAGGTTTTTTTCTGCTAAAGGATCCAACAGAGAAAAACGCCACAAGCTGCAGGTAAACAGTTTTTATCTGCCTCAGCGACGAACGTTTGGAGCGTCGATTCGTCTCTTGCATCCTGAGTGCTAAGTGGCGCACACACGCGGCTCGGGGCGTCGCTGGCGTCAGACCGCCGCCGCCGCCGCCATCGCCGCCTCAGCGAAGAGGCAGGTGTTAATTACCGAGCGAAGCGGGAGCTAAAAAGGTGGACGGAGAGATCTGACACCCTCCCCACGCAGACGGCGCCACCTCACACACCCGCAGCCTCAGCCACAACAGCGCACCTTTGTTCCCCAATTAGAGCCCCCCACTGCTCCAACTGTCATCAGTTGCCGGGTAAACTAAGAAGATTTAGACCTCAATTTCACTTCCTTAGATAAAAACTACAACCACAATTTGCACCTGGAAGTGCATAAAAATCCAAATAAATGAATAACTGCAATGTGGTTAAAGCGATTAATCACGATTAATTGATTAATCGCTAAGTGTCCCGACTCAAACATGACATTCAGAGCAGTAATTAAGTCAAAACTGACCAGGTTCAGGAGCCTTTACTTCTCCTAGTTGCTACTGTTATAGAAAGACAAAACCAGATTTAGAGATTTTTGGACATTTAAATATCCAAAATAAACAATGGATAAAATTAATCATAAGGTTTCTGTCAAGAAAACTGTCCTTTAAAAATGTCTGGTTGAGACAAAAAAATCAAACTGAAGATGTTTGTCATCCAGTTTTGGTAAAAAGAGAAAAATGATCAATCAATTTGAGTTTGTTTCAACTGATCATACTTGCAGCACTTTTATTTAGATGATAAAAGATACAAGGCAGGTAAGCAGTGAAGTACCAAAAATAGCAAAATGCTTCTCATTTTTTTAGAAAAACTAATTTCTGCTCATTTAAAGTAGAACATGGTTCCCATGCTTTGCTTTCTCACTTGTCCTCATTAGATTTGCTGCTTTTCTTTTTCAATGCTGCAAATTTCTGACGCATAAACAGTTCCCCAACAAAAAACGGCAGCATCAGTTTATTTTCCCCTCTGATTGTTCGACATTAACCATTACGCTTTGTCTTCATCCTCCTAAAATACTTTGATTGTTCCGCCTCTGGTGGAGACGTGGGGCTGATTTTGTTTTTACAGACTCCTGTTTGATGCCTCAGGCTCTGTGGCGGCTGAAAATCAAACGTTATTTTACCTCAGAGAGCTTCTGAGAGCCGACCCGCCGCAGTCTGATCTGATTCATGTTCGTCTGCTGCTCAGGTAAATAAAACCCAGCTAACAGTTTCAACATAATTAATCTCTGTGCACACAAAGCATGTCCCTTTGTGCATCCAGCTTTTTTTTTTACCAACTCTTTCTGGGGGAGGAAAAGGGGAGGAAGAGGAGGAGGAGGTGCGGTCCCTCCTGGCAGCTGAAGCCGGTGAAGATCTGTGACAGATGGGGCCGAGTCGCAAAAACTCACAACCCTCAGGCGAAATTCATCCCCGAACTTTCCACAGGGCGCCCAGATTTACCTGATCAGAGAGATGTGGATGGGTGTGTGTGTGTGTGTGTGTGTGTGTGTGTGTGTGTGTGTGTGTGTGTGTGTGTGTGTGTGTGTGTGTGTGTGTGTGTGTGTGTGTGTGTGTGGTGGGCTTTAAAATTTGCAGAGGAAGCTAAAGCAGCCTGGCCGCCTGTCATGGCTGACACAGAGCCCATCTGCCTCAAACCTGTGGCGTCCTCACACACACACACACACACACACACACACACACACACACACACACACACACCAACCTCCACAAACGGCGTACCTCCCCTCGGATGAAAATGAAACACAGATAGACCTTATGACGGCTACACATGTCGCCAGCTTTGCATACCTTTAAACACACTGTGGCCTTCACTTTGAAACACGCACACACACACACACACACACACACACACACACACACAGAGAGATGAGCTATAAAAGACACAGCTTATGCGGCCCATATGTGATGCCACATTGAATTTCCGGTTTTTCTCCTCTCCAGCTCTGATCCGACTCCATTTTGCTTGATTTCTGTTTCCTGATAAACAGTTTAACTCTAAATCAAACTAAAATACAGAAAAGATACTCTGACATTCCCTGCATCTAATGATTTTCAATCCATTTCTTTTGTTCCCAGTGGTTGACGCTAACTAAAAAGTTAGCTGTGCTAACACAAAAGTGCCAGCTGATGCTAGTGCTGCACCAACATGCTATTTAGCAGAAGATAATGCTAAGGAGCAACACCAACAAAGCTTTAGCTAATGCTAAAGCATTACGCTAACACAATATTTTGCATAAGTTCATGATAAAGCGCCATGCTAATACTGTAGATAGCGGCAGATAATGCTAAAGCACAAAACGGACAAAGCTGAAGCTAATGCTAACGTGCTTTAGCTAATTCTTAAGCGCGACACTAACACAATAAGTAGCGTAAGTTGATGATAAAGCACCATGCTAACACTGTAGTCCCAGATATGCTAAAGCACAACATAAAGCTGAAGCCACTGCTAACATGCTTTAGCTAATTCTAAAGCACTATGCTAACATGATATTTAGCAGCAGATGATGCTAAACCGCAACATGTGGCTAACGTGCGACACACACATGGCATTTAGCAGACACTAATGCTTAAATGCCAGAAAAGCTGCTAAGTGGAAGCAAATCCTACTTAGCGCCTTTCATAGGAAAATGAAAATAAAAAGCTTCCTGCTTGATTTCTATAGTCCAGAACCAAAACGTCAACACAGATGTTGAACTTTATTCATCTGAAAGTAAATTAGCACTTAAGAATTAATCAAAGTGTGCAAAATGCTTTGTCACGTCAGCGAAAAAAAAGATTGGGCGCTACATTAAAAATTTGCAGTAATATTAGCAAATTAAAACTTAGTCTAAAGGTTTTATGTGCAGTTTGGCTGCCAGAAATCTTACAAACCACTTTTCAACAAAAGTATTAAAGAGTTTTTCAGGATTATGATTCCAAAAAGCTGGTCAAGAAAGTGTGTTTACTTTCTTTCAGAGAAAGAAAAGCAAGATTATTGCATTTTCAAGTTAAAATATGAGTTCACTTCAATGCCTTGCACATGGAGGGTTAACAGCAGTGAGAAGGAAATGCCTACTTTAGTTCCTCTCGGAGCTATTTCCTGTTGGACAAGATCAACAAAGAGCTGGCAGATCAACAAGCATGAATCATCCCAATATAGACCCGTTTTTTTATTTCCACAGCTCAGCTCCAGCTGATGCTTTTGTTCAGAAAAGATCAAATGTTGCAGCTAAGGAAGGAGGACTTTCTTCCTCAGACATTAAGATGTAAAGGAGGTCAAAGGTCGGAGTGTGTGAGGGATTTCTAGTTGGTGTAGTTGGTGGAGTTTTTGGTTCTCTGAAATATTAAATTGTTTCTGCTCATAAAACACATTTGATGTCAGAGAAAGTTCAGTTTATGGAGGGAAAAACTGAAAATCTGACCCAAAGTCAGAAAGTATCTGAATTTTAAGAATAAAATAAGAATTATAACATTTTTAGTTTGCCACCCTAAAAGTTTCACTGATTTTCACCTCAGGAACATTTTTTAAAAATCCTGGATGAATCGCTGATGAACTTTTGGAGTAATTTTATTTGATTTCTGAGAATCGTGGCTCTCTGTCGTCCCAAAGCATTAAAAAGCATTTAAATTGTTTGAGTTCTGCTTTCACACCCAACTAGTTTTAAACAAAAATGATGAAACGCGCCACAAATAACGGATTTCTGTTCTTCTTCCACCAAATCCTCACATCGCGCTTCATTATTAGTTTTTCTAATTCTCTTGTTGCGTTTATCTCCAACCTTCTGACTCCCATACTGCATGCTTGGTGCCACCTACAGGTCAGGGGGAGTAAAAGCAACATTTTGAGCCGTTTCTGTGCAGATGAAAATGCCGTTATTTTTTTTAAAACAATCAATTTTAGCCCATTCTGCTGTTTCCTCGGCTGTTTTTAATATTTACAGATCTGACAATAATCATGCCTGAAAGTTTTTATTTATAAATATTCAGGAAATGGCTTCAAACGAAGCATTTCATCAAAGTTCATCAACTATATTTTGAGCGTAAAAGCTCAAACTTTTGGCTTTGCAACTTGCTCATCAAGTTGTGAAGCGCTCCACAAACAGGAAGCATAAAGCATCAGGGTACTTTCACTGTTTGTTTTGGTTTTCCACATTTTCGGCGCAAGCTGTCCCATCAGCTCATATTAAGCGTCTTAATACGCGCTGGATTTCTGCTAATTTTGCATCCAAACTTCTGCCGCTGATGACAAACTTCACAAAACCCGTCAGGAAGTCATTTTGGTTTCTGTTGAAAAGATTTCGTGAGCCAAACAGTTTCAGTCTTTTTTTAAATCTCTGCTCCTTTATAGAGCTACAACAAGAAATAATAACCCCTGGAGCGACGAGGGTTTTTTTACACAATGATGGCTCTCCTACTTTGTGTTTTTTTTCAGCTTTTTTTGGAAGGGAACTCTGCAAACGTTCCCTGGAAAGGATGGGAAGAGGAGATAATGAAACAGAAGGGAGGTTTTAGACCAGAATCTGCCAAACAAAAAGCAAGAAAACAACAAAAGAAGATATCTTCCTTTGTCTTAATGAAGAAAGTCTGGGGTTACCGAGGACAAATCTCAAACTGCATCAGAAAAAGAGCACCTTCTGAAGCATATGGACACTTGGCATGCTCCTTGGCACCCTTCTTAATAGTTGTGTGGTTTTCAAGTGCCGCCGCCGCATATGGAAGCATTAAACTTTTTGTCACCTTTAATTGACATCACATTGTGTCAAGCTGAACTCTGGAAAGCGAACCCTGGACCTCCACCGTCGCTGCAGGTTCTGAGTTTGTTTCAAGTTTGAGAGAGAGAGAGAATCTAAACGGCATTAACGGAATAAAAGATGAGAAAACTCGTGTGTCCCTTGGACATTGGTTTTTAAAAACGAAGTGTGGGTGGAGTGGCGAGGCGCATGACTGATTAATAACCCCCAACACACACAGATGCTGCCTCTCTCTTAAAGACCGCAGCTTCTTTTTGTTCATTTAACTTTAATTCTTTAAGGTAAAGCCGGATCGCGCAGAGAAAACATCTCAGACTGGATGAGTGTCATAAATAATGCAAAGAGAAAAGCCTCAAAGTGTGAAAAACAGGCAGTAAAAGCAGAAAATGATGGCTCAATCCACATTTTTGGCACTTTTCAGGAACTATTAAAGGTTGGAAACCAAAAACGTGAAGCAGCTTGTAGTCCTATCATCATGCGAACAGGAAATACCATCTCACCTCCTTGTGGCCACATGTTCTCCCATCTCGACGCCACTTCAAAAATAACATTCAGGTCATCAAATATCTTTCTTTAAAGCCACATCTCCAGATGTCAGGTTCGATTGGCTCGTGAAACGCGTCATTATTGAGGTTATCTGATGGTTACTAAGTCATGCATGGCTTCCTTTTCCAGCCGTCTTCATGAAATTCACATGCACCTTTCTGCATGTAGTACCTGAACGCATCGTGTTCCTGAACTTCCTCACCTCAGGTGCGTCTCCAGCGCCGCTGCAGGGAGCTAAACACAGATGCATATTTCATGGAACAAAAACCTCAAAGCAGAACCTAGATATTAGTCACTTTAGTAATTAAAAATGGATTTTGCTCTGTGCCGTCTCACATTGTGCATTATTAAACACCGATTTTTTTCTCTCTTCTTGTTCTCAAACTTACATCGGCTCAAAAGGATTTTTAATGCGAAACGCTCCTTTGGAGTGGCTGCGAGCGAATCGCTCGGCTCCTCCGGGTGAATTAGCAGACATGAGGAGAACAACGGTGAGTTTGTATTGGCAGCCGCTCCTGCACAGGTGCCTCAGACAGGAGCGCTGTAATTACACAAAATCACATTTGTTGGAGGCGAAAGGCGCAGACAGTCGAACACGGAAGAGGAAATGACAGAGGACGGATTATTACAGCGCAGAGGTGATTGGGAAAATGAAAATATGCAACAAAGGCTGTAAAAACGCAATTTTTAGAGCATTTAATGCTTTAAATCATCAACTTTTTTAATAGAAAACATAGGAAAAGCTTCAACTAAATGAATTAAAGCAATCTGGTCTGCCGTGAGAAGCAGTAGAGACTCAAACGGAAATACAAAAATGTGCAAAAATTTGTAGAACATTTCATTTTTCTACTAATATTCTCAATTAAATGAAATGATTATCATAGACTGAAATAAAATCCACGTTTTGAAAATGTTTTCTGTGACTTATTATTGCTTTTTGTAGAAAATAAAGTGATTGAACACAGAACAACATCTACAAAGTCTGGATTCAGTGAACAAACACTCAGGGCGATCAATTGATTTTATTGATTCCATCTCTGGTTTTTGGTCACTTGTGAAAATCTGGATTTTTTCACCAATGCACAAGGCGGCCATCTTGTACAACTACAGCACAAATTTTATTGAAGACTTTAATCTCTTGATTTAAAAAAACAAAAGTCTTAGTATGAGGAGATTGAAGTGGAAATTTTAAGAAAAAATAAAATGAGGAATTTCATTATTTTAATATCTGTGGCAAGACTTTGAAACGATTAAGAAAATGTGACTTTTTGATTGGGAAATTTAAGATCAATCTAAGAATATTAAGACAATTTCCTTGTAATTAAACAAAAACTCTCAGCCTGTCAGAGAAAAGAAGGCAGAAATAAAAGCTACTTTTGTAAATCTATATTTTATAAAAGAAAGAAAGCAGACAACATTTTCTTTTTAAGCCATGTTGCAGTGAAAGTGCTGAGGAGTTATGAATCATGGACTGGATCCGATCAGTTCGAGTTCAACCCGACGACATGAACGCCAAAACATGGACAGACATGAACACGGTACACATGTACAGCGTGTGAACGTGTGTGCATGAAAGCACACGGCAGCTTGTTAGTCACATATTAGTCATGAGGCGTCCTCCACATAAACTTTACGCTGTCTAATCTATTACCCCCTAAATGGGATTTTAATTGAATTGGCGTCAAAACGACAAACAATGACGCCTCTGTTGCAATTAATAAAATCACGGTGCAGAATCTATGAGGCTTGATATGAACCCCATTCAAATCGGGTTCATTAATGTAAATGTGGCCCATTCAGAGAGCCGCGCAATTTTTCAGCCTCCCTCCCTCCGATCCTCTGCCACCATAAAGAGGTGGATTATTTTTTAAATGCAGCAAATTAAACTTTTTTTATGATGTTTCCAAGCAAAATAGAAGAAAAAGATGTTTTTTTGAAGCTCTTCTGAAATGAGGTGATTAAAACAAGCGGGGAACACTTTCATTAAATGTGAACGCTAATGCTGTCATAGCTAGCAGATGGAAGAAGAATCACTTAAGTGTAATGTGCACGTTATGGTATTTTCGACATGACATGCAGGCCCTCGTGGGATCACTCTCTGCCGTCATGTTTCCAGGCTCGCACACACCTTCGACGACACCAACCAGCCTGCAAAGTTGTTAGCGTGCGACTACGGCGGCCCGAAAGCAAACAGCGACACACGAACACGTGTGTAGGTTTCACCATCAAACGTGTTGCTCGCAGAAGGCTGTCGGTTTCTGGGTGAGAGGAAGTTGCAGCTCAAGAGTCTCTTTAAACCAGAAAGGAAACAATCCAAGGAGAGATACTTGCCTCTGGTTAGATACAAACTTCCACTAGAGAGTGAAAGAAACAACATTTCTTGGAAATAAACACCTGCAATGTGGCGTCCAATCAGAGTTTCTATAGCAAAAACAAATTAAATATGCAAAAAGATGAATAGTTTGTGTTTAAATATTCCATTTTTAATGTGTCGAAATTATATTTACTTTGATTTGTTTTAAAAATATTCCTAAAAAAACATATGTTCTTGAATCTGGCAGTAAATCATCACCAAATGTTTCTATGAGGAAAACAAAAAGCCTGATTTGCTCAGGAATCCAACTGGAGGCTAACGCTAACAGAGTGGCTAATGGCGTAGCTTTAGCATCGGTTGTGCTACGCTTTAATTAAACAACTAATCAAAAACATTAGTTTTGAAAATTTTTAACAGTTAGCATAAGCTAGCACTAACTGCTAACGTTTAGTAAAATACTAAGTTGTTTCTTTATGTTACTTGTTTCTTCTTCACCTATTTTAAAATAAAAGCATGAATATAAACATGTGACAACTTGAAAATTCTTAAAACTTCACAAATCTTGCAAATTAGCTCTTAGGATTCCTCTCTAAAAACTGATTTGGGAGAAGCTAAGTGTGTTAAATATTTTTAATGTTTGCTAAAGCACCAGATTAAAATTTAGCTCTGCTACTAGCGCATTAGCAGAAGTTTATATCTTGATCCACAACATTAAATGTCATAAATAAACAGTGTGAAAAAACAAGAGCTTTGCAGGTAAGATATTAGCCGTCCATATGTAGAAAATATTAACGATTCCTATTGAGTTAACTTAAGTTAGTTGGAAAAAGTTGGAAAGACTTAATTTGGCAAATCTAAACTTAATGCAACTTTTAAGAATAAAATGTTTGTTTTTATTATTAACTGATTTGGCAAAACTGACCACAACCCACATTTTAAACATAAACATTTAGATTAGAGCCCTTTTAGCCGAGTTCTTAGTATATTAAATATAATTTTCATAGAAGTGGAAAAGCAGGATGAAGACACACAAACAGCTGTTACATTTAGTTTCAAAACTAAATGTAACAGCATGTATGTAAATGTAAATGTAACAACTAAACAACTGTAAATGTAACAACTAAATGTAAACTAAACTAAACTAAATTTGCCTCTCTTCCTACTGACTGGTTAAATATAGACAACACTTCCAACAATCACTGCTAGAATAACAAAAAAACAAAACTTGGCTCCACCAGAACATTTTCCCATCAAACCCAACATCAGCGACTGATGAGATCAAACAGCGGCTGACAAGCCGAGGGTGGATCTTTTCTTTGAAACTGTCAAACTCTGGGTGTGCTCTCTGTCGCAGTGCTCTCTCCCACACAAAGAGCAATGAAAGACGACAATGTGAATCAGAGACGGGAGCCTCCAGCGCCGCACTTTTGTCTCGTCTGACTCTCGTTTTGCAGGAACAACCTGGAACGCAGGAGGAACGCGATCAAACGAGGAGCGCGCAAGGTGAGGAGACGCAGGATATTCCCTGAAGAAGAATCGCCCCGGGCCGAAAACGGGAAAAGATCTTCACAAATGGAGGGGGCGATGAAGAAGAGGCACATTAAAAGAATATTACGTTTTTCCACCATTTGGAAGGGAAAGTTAACCAAATACGAGAGCGGCGTAATGTTCCTTTAAGCTGTCACTTAAACTTATACCTATCATCAGTTGCGGCCCTGGCTGATGATCCAACGACGAGCGCACAGTTGATTAACTGCGTCTCATCCAAGCGTTGCTTTCTCTATTTCTGTCAGGCCTTAATGGCATTAGATCAGTAATTATAAGATTATTCACAGTTCACACGGGCCTCACTGTTAACTTTTGAGATATGACACTATTATCTTCTTCTAATCTCTTTTTCTGTGAATTACGGCGCAGATTCATATCGCTCCGTTTGATGGCTCGTACGTCGCGCCCCCGGCGAGCGGCGCATCCGTTCAGGTTGGATCACTTGTTGGAGAGAGACCTCTGGGTTTGATCGTCTCAGCTTCCTGTTTCACAAAAATAAAACCTCTGCAGAGTAGATTGGACCCTCGAGGTTCGAACTCTCTTTACATTTTAAGGAAGTGCACTGACTTCTTTTTGAACAGAGCAGAAACCTATCAGACAGTCCAGGTGCCGCATCAAACATTTGACCAATGAGTGTCAAGTCTATTGAAGAGTCATCTGTGTAGTTCTTGGTAGTTCATTTGATAAATTAATGGTACAACAGTTCATCTCGACACAAACTATTCCTCTAGACAGGTACAAGTTGGAAATGACAGGTTGGTTGGAAAAGCCCCAAGGATAGGTACAAACTCAGAACAAAATATCCAAAAAGTAAATAAAAGTACCCTCTTCAATCTAATGACACATGGTCAGTAGAAAACACCAATAATATGTACTTGACTTGTCCTATACGAAATATAACCTAGACAGGTACAAGTTGTGATCCACTTGGTAAGAAATGTCCCAAAGCCTGGTACAAACCTAGGTTGTCAGTATAAAATGTCCCAAGGTCGTCCGGAAAGTAAATAAAAACTTAATCTTGACTAAACTGGTTCATGGTCAATTGAAAACCCTCTTTGGTGATATGAACTATTCCCTAAATGGGTACAAGTTGTGGTCCAGTTGGTGGGGAATGCCCCAAGGATAGGTGCAAACCGATTGGTACAAAACCCTCCTGGCCGATACAAACTATTGTATAGACGGGTACAAGATGAGTGTCGGCCTGTTGGAAACACCCTAAGGTAGGTGCAAATTGAGACGTTATCAGTACGAAACTTTCTAAAGGCAAATATGACACGAAGCACTTTCAGTTTAAAACTTTCCCAAGGCCAGAACATCTTGTCAGGCAGTCTATATAAAATACCCCCAAAACATGAACAAATGATACAATATGACCCCAAAGACTTCAAAAAGTCATCCCTCATTTCTTCAGTCTTAATATTCAAAGTCTTGATTGGTAATTTACACTTCTTGAATGTCTTTTCAAGTGTTTCTTTGGACTTTGGCTGCTTTCCCCATTGTTTTATCTACTATTAAAATATAACAGACCATAGAACAGCCAATAAAGTTTGGAAATAAAAGTATTTTTCCAAACAATATTATTCTCCTGACTGCGTGGAACCATAATAAATCCACCTGGTGATACAGGTAGAGTCATCCAAAGACGGAGCCGGTCTGTAGGCGCTGATCTCAGGCATCCCAGAGGTTAAGGTCACCTCTTCTCTGCCTCTCGGTGGAGACACAGCACACTCCACCTCCCCTGTAATTAAACACCGAAGAGGAGCCGTCGCAGTGGGGAACCGCGGCTTTTCGCAACCCCGGAGGGGGTAGAACGGCGCCTTCAGAGATGAAGAGGAGGAGGAAACTGCAGCTGAGGGGAAGCCTGAAGGTTACAGCACACTGAGGTTTTCCACTTCATCAAGAACTCTTCAATTTTCACCAAAGTCAGCTTACAGAGACGTTTCAGAACCAGATTTTGTTTTGTTTGGGTCCTTATAAGATTAAACCGTTAGAAAAAAAACTAATATTAAACCTAATATGTCTTGAACGCTCTCTGCAGACAAGCGTCTCATCTGTATACCGATAGGGAGCAATTAAGCAAATTACATTAACAAAGGGTTGGAGGGCCATTTTGCTAATGGCACAGCTCACAACCTCTGGGCGGACTGATTCACATGTAATTTATGGCGCTACGTCGCGGCCTGTGGTTCAACAAGATCATTGTGTTTGTAACGGTGTTAAAAGGACAGATATACACTGTACAAAGTGAATGAAGAGAAAGTAAATGTTGCTTTATCCTTGTCAGGCTGCTGTAGCTTGACGTAAACCACTCCCAAGTAGCAGCAGCTGAGGTTAAAAGCCCTCTGAGACGAATCAGCGAGGGCCTTTGTGAGGAAACAGAGGAGTAAAAGACAAGTGAAGGTAAATCTTTAACAGCTCAATCGGCTCTGAACACATGCGGGATGACAGCTCTGGTTTGTCTAAGGGGCTCGGCTTAATTAGCCTGTGCTTTATAGTTAATGAACTTCATGCAGTTGTTTGCTTGTATAATCAAGGCGAAGAAGCAGAACTGCTTGCTAAGGTGCCAAAAATAAGCTGACAAAGGCACCGGGGCACCCCTTCCCCTCCTCCTCAGCCGCTCTCAAATGGAAAAGCCAACTGCCTGCTTCATAAAACTCGCTTAGCAAGACACTGAGACAAAATGGACTGTAAAGTTCGTTAGATGGAAATATTAAAAAAGAATTAAGCTAATGGAGATAAAATTAAAAGAAATGAGGCAACAAACACACCCCGCACCAAAAATGGCACCGCCATGACAGCTAGGATTTCTAATGACTGACTGCATTTGGGCAGGAGAAAAAAAATTAAATGGCGTCCCTCGCTTAAATTTCTTTGAGGAGTAATGATCCGAGAATGCTGCTCCCTCCTGGTACTGGCGGGATGGAGGGAGGGAGGTAAGGAATCGGGAGATAACAAAAGAGGCAGGTTCTGCTAGGAGGTTTAGGATATTCTGTCCTAACATGTCAGCTGAGTTAATAAACAGAAAATATTGTGAGCAGAGCACTTTTTTAACCTACTGACTGCTTTACAAAAAGATAAAAAAGGAAGATTTTTATATAGTAAATTACTTAGATTATTCACATTGTTTAAAAGTTCAAATGACTTTATAAAGTTGCATTGATGTAGATTCAATTGATCAAAAAAACAGCGAAATATGTTCTCAGTTTGAATAGCAGAATATCTAAACATAAAAAAGAAAGGGACCGAGGACTCAGCCTTGTGGAACACCACAAGTCTTCCACGTCAATACAAATATGAATACTGCTCTAATAAAGAATGAAGGAGGATTTCTAAACAGGAAGCAAGAGCTAGTTCAACACGGGGAAAAGATGTTAACTTCCTGACAATAGGAAGACATCATTCAGTCTCTGACTGTGGTTAAAAAGAGTTCAAATTAGTTTCATTCAGAAATGTGGGAACAATTCAGAAATTGACAGAACCTTGGCCCAAATGTGTTGTGTGGATCTAGAGAAGACTTGTGACTGCGTTTCCTACACTTGGGGTACTTGGGTTGCTTAGGTTGTGTGTCCAAAGCTAAATGTTCCCAGTTTGGGTTGAACTCCACTTGGGAACAATCTCATTTGGTCATGATCTCAAGGCGTTGAGAGGAAAGTCTTTGGTTTGGGCTCCACCAAATTACCCTTCAAAGGTTTGTTCCCATAGTTCTTCACCAGAATAAAGTGGATTTGTTCCTCGAGGATTTCAAATATCTTGATGTCTTGTTCAGGAGTGGAGGAACATGAACACCTTGGGAACCCCCAGCATTCCCCACTCTGTGTCCATCCAGGGGGATGTCAGGGATTCCCTTCTGGTTCTGTTACATATGATAGATGGATGTAACTAAAGTGAAAAATGCCCTAAAATGTTGTATCTTTTTCTCGTAATGATGAGCAACTTAAACATAATGAGCAAAATTCATAATTCTGAGTTAAATTGGTGTGTGAAAGTTATGTTTCTGGAGTAAAAACTGTAAAGTTGAAGCTCCATTTCCTCCTTTATACTCGTTCAGGGACCAGTGAGGAGACAAGACTCCTCTGCTTTCCTTCTCATCGCACAACTTCCTCCAACTTTCTCTCAGTTTCCTCCGCCGTCTCAGTGTGTAAATTAGCATATGAAGAAACAAAGAGGAGGCTCCCAGAGAGGCCCGTCCTTCTGCCGTCACAGTTCCTCTCCCGGTCTATTAAAAACAGGCCAAATTCCCCACCAAAACTTTCTGAAGCAGGCTTTCTGCTGTACAGCAGAGGATTAGGACACTCCTGCTTTAGGATCAAGTTGCAATAATTAGGTAGAACATGAAGCCAAAATACGTGAAACACGTTGGAAGTTGACACACACACAGCCGCTCGCTCTCATGAAGAAATCAAAAAAATGATTTCTGTTCAGGCAGATTCTGGGAATGAGAGAAATCCCGGATACTGTGGGGCCTTTTCAGCGCTGCCAGTTAATCTCCTCAAGGAGAAATGCAAGATGACAATGGCAAAGCACCTCCAATAATTGGTTCCAACAGGCTTACCGTATTAAAACCTGAAATGAGTTCTTCCCCTTTTAAGTATGATCCATTATTTCAATCCGGGGGAGAAAACTCCCGTCTTTGAGAATATTAATAACTCCCAACCACGCACCGACATGAAACGCCCGCCGCCGCCTCCGCAATCCCTCGTCCTAAAAGATGTGTACCTGGCACCACGGCAAAGGTCCCACCAAGGACGGACACTTGAAAGCTTTGGTCCTCCCGCCGCCTCCCCCCCGCCGCCACCACCCATCTCAGGCTTCAGAGCCATCTTGAAGAAGACCTTGAGGCCCCCTTTGTCGTCTTCCCTTGAAACAAAACAAATAGAATTCAGGTCTTTTGATTGGCTTCAGCGAGCGGATCTCTCCACGTCTTCCTCGCGAGCCAGAAGTCGCGACTTCAGACGCTCCTTCTTCTCGGCATTGAAACGAGACCGGCAGGTCTTAGGAGTACGGCGCCGAACTTTCTCCCCAAATTCAACCTTCTTACAAAACAGAGAGTGTTAAAAACTTAATGCTGCTGCCGACTCGGCTTATTATTAAGCTGGAAAATACACACCTTTTCCGGCAGGATTGTTGTTTCTCCTCACACTGACTGGAGAGTATTTGAATATTTTTGATTATGTCTCCACCGTCCCGAGGGAAATTTGTGGGGCAAGGCGGCGGATGACACGTTCCTCTCCGTTTTCCTGCATGAATTTAAAAACTGTGGTGTTCCTCTGCACCTCCGCAGGAACAAACACAAAGTCGAATCCAGTGCAGCGGAGAGGAGAGATGAAAAAGCGTGATGAAAAGACGAAGAGAAAACATTAATAAAAACATCAAGCGAGGGCATTTGTTGTTCGACTGCTGCGTGCATCTTTCCACAAGCTTGCATCATTACGGTTTGTTTAGTCTGCAGATCAAGCCAAGGAGCGTTCACATCACCAGGCGTCAGAAAAGCTTTTAAGCACTTTATTCGGATAAGCCCTCTTTGATAGAAGATCCACGCATGGGCAAAGGAAAACCACAGAGAGGAACACAACAACCGACATCTGCTCAGCAACTTTTCTCCCCTCCGTCTTGGGGCAATGTTGCCAGTTGAAATTGTCTGTTTTTATTTGCCGGGGAGTCGATCCCAACCATGCTGCACAGAAAGATTAATGCTTTCCACCATCTGAGCCGATATCATACTGTAGAAACAACAGAAGAAAGAAAAGAACTAGGCCTTTATGTTTCACGTTTTTCATTTAAAACAAAGGATTTTTAATTATATTGTCTCCTAAAAAGCAACGTTGGGGACAGAATGAACTTCTGTTTCTCCAAAATGTCTTTCTCTACCTTTTGATAAAGGCCACAAATAAACCTTTTGTTAAATTTGCAGAAACTGAAGGTAGATGGACCTAAATAAATAAAACTGTGGAATGAAATATTTCATGATGCTTTTGATCATTTGATTTAAAACTACAAGAATCTGATTTCTGATTCAATCAAACTCTATCGATTCATGCAAAGTTCAATGAGCTGAATGGACTTTCTGATAGATTGACTATTTGACATACTAATGAAAAGACAGAAACTGGTCATCATGCTGGTCTGAAACACCAATAAAAGGTTTAACCCTTTCTGCCAAGTCCAACTCGTGGTGGAATTCCCTCATATTGACAGTAAGGATGTAGTTTATGGCATCACTCAACCTGGTCCATTCATTGCTAAACAAAAAGCCTTGAGTCAAGCTCGTAAGTCATATTTGTTGCACCAGTATAACACAACGTTAGGGTGTTTGGGTTCAATGTGTTTGCCCAATGAGGGTCCAACTGTCGGACCATAAAACCCTCAGCAGCAAAAACGCCCCAAACAACCTTTCAAAGAGTACAAACAGGGATAATGTAGCTTAAAGATTCAGTCCAGACATTCCTGTTGGGCTCTGGTGCAGTTTAATGCGTCATTCACTTCTAGAGGGATTCGTGAAACAGGTCCAAACCTCCTCGATAAACAACAGTAGACAAATCCGGAGTATTCCCAGTAGTTTCAGGCCTGCTGGTTAAAACGCCGCTGCATGTAAACAGGTAATTTAACCCGCCGTCTCGTACCGCAAACAGCAGGAGACGCTTCCCTGCGCTCGCAGTTTTCCACCGCGTCTGTGATTTCGTCCAACTGTTAGAAGCCGGCAGAGTGCGAGCCGCTCGACGTTACACCAGGCGGGCGAAAATTAAACACTCCAAACACAAGTGCACATTAACACCCTGAGAGCAATTAAGCACAATGTGGCTGCGTGAGAAGCTGCACCAGGTAGGAGATGCAGCAGCTTTCAGTGGCTGAACGCTGCAGAGGGTAATCGGCCATGTTATCTGCAGAGAGGAAGCAGGACTCCAATGTGCACAGGTGCTGTCCTCAGCTGGGCTATATTGCTTAATTGAGCAAATCTCTCATTTCTAACCCTCCTATAGCTGCAGCTTTGCCCTCGACAGAAACAGCTGGGTGCTCATGATGTTCTAGGTGAGAGATGCTGAACTTCTGGGATTATTATTCTCCCTGTACAAACAGAAAATCCCATAACGAGACAAAACTGCGGGGTAACTTCCTGTCTGTGAGGATCATTAATACTCCAGGAGCCACTTTGGCAGCTCAACACATGGAGGAAAATGGAGAGTAAAGTCACGTCTGCAGAAATGTTATTGCTCATCAGAGGCATGAAAGTATTTTGTTTAGTGGTTTCTTTAGGACCTTTTACCAAATAAAATCCCAAAATTCAGTTGCTCAGAATGTTGGGCAAAAACCAAAGAAAGATTTAGATACAGATGTCTTTGTACTGCATGGTATCTGCATGTTTTTGTGCTAATTTTGCATAAATTAATCAGTGCAGCGTGGAATGGAGTGGATCAGCTGATGGGGAAACCTGGTCACTGATTGGCAGCTTTGGTGCAAATTAGCATCTACAAAAAGGTTGTGAAACTTCACTCTGGACCTCAAACAGCTTGGGTGCTGTGACCAGTTTCTTTCTTTAGCACAGGCTAATGCTAAAGCACTACACCAACAAGATATCTGGTGGAAGCTAATGCTAAAACACTAGCTTCAATTCAAATTATATCTAATCTTGAACCTGGAGGACAATTTAAAAAAAAGACAATTTGATAAGAGGAAAAAGAGCAGACTTTGTGCATTTCAAAATAAGGGCATGAATATAAATATTTGACTACTTGAAAAATTCTTTTTTACTTATCTGTAAGCGAGTACAAACTTTTTCCCAGTTATGAATGCTACATATCAGGAGTAACATGAGCCAACGTGGTGGAAATGAGCATCTGAGATGCGTGTAAGCAAGGACACAAAGGGCAGCCTGACACGTCGAGGAGGACCCAGACGTGAACGTATGTGACACATCTGATGGAGGTAGTCACTTTTACGCTGCGAGCCGTTCCAGCGATCGTCACGTGTTCCCTCCACTGGATCACCGCAGGTTTTTCCTCCTCCTCCGCCAGACGGCGGGCCCACTCGGCGCTCTAAAGTGGCTCTGATTGCACCGAGCCGATTCTCCACCACCTTTCTTCCCGTCGTACGGCGGCGCCCCTCGCTCCTTCCTGCGGCCGACCCGTCATATCAGATCTGGTCGTTGCAGGAGCGAGATAATACGTCAGATTAAATATGTATGGGTGAATTAGGGCTATCTCAAGTATTATATCATTTAAATTCAAATCGCTCCATCGCTCGGCACCGTCTCATTACGATGCTTGAGAAATTAGCAGATAAAAACACTGCCACACGGGCCTGATATTAAGGCTAATTTAACCCCCCTTGAATTCCTCTTTCACACTTTATTGTAGAAAATGAAGAAGAGCTACCTATCAAAGCTGCCTGATATTAGACTTGTACAAAATTGAGCTGTCCACCTTTTGAAAAATCACCCCACCTTCTTCTCCCAAATTAAACTTCAAAGCAAAGACCCTGAGGAGGAAATTTCAGTCTGAAGACCTTTGTGTCTTGTCTTCAAAAGACGCCACGCAGCAGGTCTCCTGGCTTCCCCTCATCACCGGACACGAGCGCGCCGATTTCATCCAGAACCCAGATAATGTTTGACATTTCCCACCCAACGGGAGCAAAGAGATGAAGTTAGCCTCTTTAGATCAGGGAAAGCAAGTGGAGGCAGAGCAAGATGGCGAGGTGGTGCACTGTGGAGAACCATGGAACCACTTTTATTTTTGCAGAATTGCTTTATTTCAGCTACGGTGAAGAGCTTTCAACAATGTGCAGCTTTGCTAAAAGGTCAAACCACTCTATGTCTAGTCCAGACTTTGGCTAGGCCACTCCAAGACCTTTATTTTGCTTGTCCAAATCAATAAGCAATTAATTACTCGTGATAAATTAAAATGAGCTCCAGATTTTATATTCTGATTAATATTTTGTTCACAGAGAGATTATAATCCATTTAATTTCTGGTTTTGGTTGCATTTTTTTCATTTAAAATCCTTTCTAGTTCCTTTATTAAGTGTTATTTTCACTACTTTAAAGTTTATTAAAGTGCAGACTAACAATATATAACTGGAAAATGGTCTCAAAACAATATTTTTGTTTATTGCAGTAATTATTGGGACAAAATATTCAGCAACATTTGTTACTGCAACCTCACAAATATTTACTATAGATTTCTAAATAGATATACCTGTGCACATTATTTTCATGTATTTCTTTACTGTGTTTTACATTTATGTCGGTTGGGTCATGGGCCCTTTTATCCCCCCTTTTAAGGGCACCACTGCTCTGGACACTTCAGTTCCTCAAACAATCAGAAAATGCACGTACAAAGTCATTTCTTTCATTTTTACTAACATTTTACTAAAATCCTGGCTGTAGTTTTCCATAAATGAATCGATCTGAACCACTTTCACATCAACAAGGAGGCGATTCCTGCATTATTACGTCACTTCCTGCATTTACACCTGACATTTCTGAAACTGATCAACCTCCAGTAATCCATTCCTGAAGGTCAAACTGATTCATGACAAACACATTCCTTAAGGTGAGGAATTGGCGAAGCTTATTTATTTTAATTTCCGCTGATTTTATTTGCTTCGTCTCCCTTGTGGTGAAGCAACGGCTGATTTCTGCCATGATTTTAAATCCTTTTTTACTCATCACGCAGACATTAGACACCCCCAAAATAATGTAACTCTGCTCACACAGGAGCAGACGAGCTTTCTTCTTCTCTGCAGTTAATTGGTGCACAGCCGTGTGCGTATACGATAACAGCGGATTTTTTTCTCCCACCTCCCCAACAAGGAAAAGGGAGGTTAATTAATGTAAGGGGCTGCATGTTCACCGAGATGCAGAGTTTAGTGCGCTGCCGCCGCCGCCGCCTCCTCCTCTCCATCAATCCCCCCGCATCCCCCGCCGCCCTAAGAGCCTTGATTCTTCGCTAATGACCTAGTTCTTTTAATGAGCGGTATTAACCCCTGGCTACAGTCGCCCAGGTCTTAATTGTCAAGCCAGGCTGAAACGCAGGAGACGCAGGAGTCCCTCGCCCGTCAGCAGGTAGACATTAACACGCCTCATCACCGGGGCCTCGGGAAGAAATGATTTAAAAAAATAAAACTTAGTTTTCTTTCCCCTACACAATCATGAGGATGAGGATGATGACGGTAAACCCCCTTCACCCGTCTCCAGCTGCGACCGGAGTGAGGAGGAGACGCAGCGTGCACAAAAATATATCAAAATATAATCAGAGAGTATCTGCTTAAGAAACCTGCAAACTCATTAGACACATTGGTAAAAAAAACTGAGTCCTTTCATTTACAGAAACCCTGATTAAAAATTCCCCTTTATGTCGCTCCCCAAGAGGTGGGTTTTAAAATTCAAACACTATTTACTATTAAGCACAATATAAAATAAATCCAATAACGAGATATAGAAATATAGACACCTAATTAGCACGAGGACGCCGCGGCTGCCTCATGAAAAGCTAATGGCTTTAATGAAGAAAAAGTCCAAAATAGCAGGAGATTCGCTCAGAAGCAGCGAATCTCACGCGACTGAATACACAGAGATGAAAGAAAGGAAATCTGAGACCTCTGAATGAAATTTACACAACTTTCTGTCAACACAAAAGGAGATTTTAAATCGCTTTTATTGGGATTTGATGTGATAAATCAACTCAGAGCAGAGCATTTACTTCTACTTTGATGCCTCTGAACAAAATACTGAAACCATGTGTTGTCTCCTGACTTCTGATTGGATACAAGAGGCTCTGGAGGAGCTGCAGAGAGACATTACTCAGGAGTTGACTGGAAATAAAACTGATGCAACTCAGCAATTATTTCAGCATGCAATTAATCAATTTTTCTGCTGATTAATCGGATAAAGAAGTCTGCACATTTTTAATCCAAGCCTTTTTTATACATTAATTAATTCAATAATGAAAAATGTTATTGTCTAAAATACAACAACAGCCTTTCTTTTGTGAGAACTTAATCATTTGTCACATGTGATGCATCTGCAGCTGAAAAATACATGTAACATGTGAAAAGTTCAGCATCTAATTTTGTTTTCAGACTTTTATTTTATTTGTTGTTTTTGTTTTATTTAAAATATCATCCAGTTCCACCTGGTGCAAATATTTTCAACTTCTTGCAGAAGTAACTAAATAAACATTTTAAAAACGTTCCTGTCTGAGCATCATCTCTGACCTCGTCTCAGTGAATCTCATTATTCAGACAATGACGCTCATTAAAGTGTATTGCTGCACAACGGCCTAGTCAAAGTCCACATTTAAATCAAGCTGCAAAAATGAAACTGATGTTCAATCAGACTGAGGATTTCCAGCTGAAACTGAAGCAAGTCGTGACTCTAAACTTTTTATTTGTAAAACAAGTAAAAAAAAAACAACAACTTCAAGTCAATTTGACAACTTAAATTCAAATAAAATGTTTACAGCCTGTTTGGACAATAAAAAGCTACCAAACTAGAAAAAAACCCACATGAAATGCTTAAACTGGAGAACTATATCGCTCGGTTCAACAGGGAGGAAGCCGATCAGATTATCCGCCCCCGTTGACCAAATTTGGGCGTGTGCCGCACCCTCATCATGTCAGGAAATGAGTCCATTTCCCATTAGGATGCTGCCGCTGCTCTGCCTTTACAGCTGGGAGTATTAGCAGCAATAAACCTTACTGTCAATCTGCAGCAGGGCGGAGACCCCACTGCATGTCTGTGTGTGTGTTTAACTCAAACGAGGAGCCCGCAGACTCGGCCAGCGGTCCGGTGGCTGCCGTGACAGCGCCGCTGGTCAGATGACGGGGAGGGGAGACCTTGACCCGAGCTGTCCAACCAGCATCCAGCCCTGCAGCACTGGGACCAGTATGACAAGGGCAGCAGGAAGGGCAATGCTGTGGTCCTCACAAAGGTTGATACTAAAAGGTTCGCAAAGATTCACGTTTTCAGACGTAGAGCAGCAGGAAGTCCCCAAAAATCGACCGATAAATTAAGAACAGCGCGCAGGAAGTGGTTTATGTCAGACACCTGGCTGTCGGTTGATGCGCTTTGCTGCGTGTTAAAGTTTTCTACTCCTCCAGCCTGCAGACGGTGGACGCAAATCTGACTCAACGGACTGGATGCATCATCTGTTGGAGGGTCAGCGTGAGGTTGGTCAGCCGAATGTCTTCAGAAAGAGACGTTCAGAAAGTCACATTTTACCCAAAATTACAGCTGGGCATTAAATCAATCCAGTTTTGGGGGGAAACCAATGAATTCAGCCAGAGTGAAGTTTTTGTCCACTTTTTGCGTCCAACATTTTTGCTGCAGACATTTTGAATACATTAATAAATGCTTCCAAAGGTCATGAAAGGTCAACCAGCATGCCCACCTTCTTTAAATCACCAATCTTGTTTGGTGTCAAACAAAATAAATATCTTGTCAGTCACTTTTACTTTTATACACTTTAAAACCCTGCACAGTTCTGATTGTCCAAAAAAACTAATAACGAATTAGAAGAAATACTTATTTGAATTTTCATCTGGGATTAATAAAGTATATTCATTTATTATTTTATTTTGCACATTTTTGTGTCTTAAAATCCATTGATAATGGTCTTTAAAAGTCTTTAAAAACCTGCAGAAGCCTTGAAAGTGTTGGGTTATATGTGAGTTTTGCGGCTATCGGTAACTAGCTGCTAATACACCTTAGCCAGGGTGAAGCAAGCTAGCTTTTCACGTCATTTGTGAATAAGTGTAGATTTATGGTCGTGTTCTCACTTCTATTCCAACCCCTACGATTTATTTATCTGCGATTTTCTTTTGTGTTTGATATGGGTCTTAAATTGCATCCACAATGGTCTTAAATTTGTGCTTGCTAACGGCTAAACTCAAAGCGGTTTTCGGTGTGGCCTTTTCACTATTCTGTACTATTCCAGTATACTTTAGTGAGGTTTGTCTTCTAAAAGCAATAAAGGAGAATATCCTGTCTGAACGGGGACTGTAAGAACCTTCACGGTAAATTTGAGGAGGGCAGATCCGTGGACGCCTCAGGAGCCTTTCCTTAAGCCCTCAGCATTTAGAGGGGGAGGAAAAAGAAGAAGACAGCATTTCCTTTCCATTTCTGTTGGAAGAAGCCAAGCGAAGGTCGTCATCATCGCTGATGCTATCATCATCATCACGGCGACCCCTTCAAGTGTTGCGGGGATATTACCCGTCATTTTTCGCCTGTGTCGGGTGACGATCTGTAATCGCCCCAGAATCAGAACGTCCCCTGTGAGTTTTAGTTGTCGGATCGTTTATCCACCTTTTTTTTGGCATGTTTTTGCTCTTGTTGCCCTGAAGGGTTCACCGATGCTCTATAGGCCCCGACGTTTATTCCTCCTAATCTCGGTCTCATCTCCAGGCTAGCGGTGACAGATGGTTATAGGCGTACAATAGCATTAGCACTCTCTTTCCTTTTTCCCCTCCTCTTCGGAGCTCCTGCGAAGGTAAACTCCGCTTTGCATCGTCTGTCAAATAACCCTCCCTGTCGGCACTCCAAGGTAAGCTGCATTAACCTCACTGACTGTTATTAAAAAGATGTATTTCCCCAGGTTTTCCCTGCATTCTTGCACACAAATACCATAAATTCCCCCAACGCCAGCCGCAGTCGCTCTAATTTCAATCCCACCGTCACTGGCGTCAGGCGAGAGAGCAGCCGGATGATGCATAGGGGTAAATAAGGTGGGGGAAATTAGCCCCTCCTGCGCCTGTCATCCCCTACCTTTCACCCCCCTCCCTCACACCTCCAGGCATCCTGGGAAATTGACTGCACGCTAGATTTTCAAAATTAGCCCCTTAATGTTGGCCAGACAAACGGAGCCGGGTAATGCCTCGCCGATGTCACCCAGAGCGGATTAATTACAAATTTTTCACCTCATTTTGTATTTCTACCATTCAGGTTTCACAAAGGAGACGGCGACACGCCTGGCAAAGTAAAATATGAGCCTCTTTTTTCAGCTGTCTCACCTGATCTGGAGTAAATATCCATTAGGTTTGTTAATTTAGCCCAGTAACAAACTGTAAAATCGCAGATGGAAAAGCAGAGAAATGAAGTCACTAATTCAGTTTATCCAACGTGATCAAGAGCTGCGGCAAGCAGAGTCGGTCCGCTGATGGAGGCAAGGCGCTGATTCAGCTGGCGACGGAGGGAAACTCATTCCTTAACCGCATCATTACGGCTCAACGGCCTCCAGGTTTCAGAGAGGGAGCAGAACGGGGTCATAATGACGGCAACAGGACGGGCAAACGTACCCCAAACACGCCGGAGTCATCAATCTGTCCGTCAGGTCCGACCCTGCGGATCTGGAGTTTATCCCAACCGAGCGGCGGGCCCATTTAAAACATCTTCAGGTGACGGAGAAGCAAACTGTCGTAGCTCCATGGAAGGCGATGACAGTAAACCGCACACGGAGAAACAAAGAAATGACGTTTGGATTTCACTCTCAACGACCTCGTCAGGTCGCGTAAACTCCACAACACCACTGATCCCGTTCCAGCGTTTACATGGTGAAGACTGATCGTCCAGGAAGACATTGTTTCAGTATCACCACATCTGCAGAGGCTGAACCATGAAAATCAGAATCATTCATTAGTGTCTGAAGGAACTAAGGGTTTGTTCAAGTCAAAACTCAAGTCTTGACCCCCAAATACAAGTCAAGTCTCATTTCTTCCCTCCCACTCCACTTATCAACTGAAACCATCTCCAAACAACACTATGGCAGCACATTGCAAGTCATGTTCTTTTCTTTATCTGGAGGCCAAATTTACCAAATTAACCATCGTTTCCAATCGTAAGTTAAGCAAAAACACTCCAAGGTACGTTAGAAATTGTCCGATTCACTTGCAACTCTCAAAAACCAAAGAATTGAAGCTCTTTGGAAAGGAAGACAGATGTACACCACATAAATAGAAATGTGTTGCTTATAAACACAAAATGAATAAGTGGTGTTTCAAGAAAACTGCTTGCTCCAATTGTTTAAAATTCAACCTTGTTAATTACTCTTCCTTTTAGCCAAAGATCAATTTAATTTCCGGTTTCATCTGCAGGCCGAGCTTGTTTCCTACCGATCGTTGGTGGAAGCAGAGACAGTGACAGAGGGGTGCAGAGGTCGCGGAGTCGGATGTGGGCCTGCCGGGACCTGCAGAGGATTAACACAAGCGCTGTGCTCAGGACATATGGCATTTGTCATCTCCCACTGGGAGAAGAGAGTCTCCCTTGGCTCTGCAGCTCACTCTATCCGACTTTCACTTCTCCTGTCGGGATTTAAAGGCTTGAAGTGCTTTAGTTGTTTACTGTGCATTAAATGCCCCCTTTGCTCACTGCCACCCCCTAAACTTCGCAGCGTTAAGAGAAAAATGGCTCAGCGGAGGAAGAGGAGAGCCTTCTCATCGCAGGGAGGTGTTTGATTTTAATTCCCTCTGATGAAGTCAAGAGGGCAGGCGTGGAGAAACAGACACCTGCTCCCAAGTAGCAGCATGGGGGCAAAATATTGTTGGTTTTATTGGTGCTAAATAGCAATGTTGCATTATTCTGGCGCTGAGACTACGGTTTCAGTTTATATCCAAATAAAGAATGCAAAACATTTCATTCATCTAATTTGTTAAACTTTAATTTATTGAATTGTTGAAAAACATATAAAAAGAAAATATGTAAGTAGGGAAACTAAACTGGAGTAAACTGAGGCATTTTAAACTGACATGGCCAAAAACAAGCCAAACCAGTCGAAGATGAAGTAGCTTGAGGTGAACTGAACCGAGCTATGCTAAGCTAATGTAATGTAACCGATCTATGCTAAGCTACTGTAATGTAACCGAGCTATGCTAAGCTAATGTAATGTAACCGAGCTATGCTAAGCTACTGTAATGTAACCGAGCTATGCTAAGCTAATGTAATGTAACTGAGCTATGCTAAGCTAATGTAGTGTAACCGAGCAATGCTAAGCTAATGTAATGTAACCGAGCTATGCTAAGCTAAGGTAATGTAACCGAGCTATGCTAAGCTAAGGTAAACCGAGCTATGCTAAGCTAATGTAATGTACCGAGCTATGCTAAGCTAATGTAATGTAACCGAGCTATGCTAAGCTAATGTAATGTAACCGAGCTATGCTAAGCTAATGTAATGTAACCGAGCTATGCTAAGCTAATGTAATGTAACCGAGCTATGCTAAGCTAATGTAATGTAACCGAGCTATGCTAAGCTAATGTAATGTAACCGAGCTATGCTAAGCTAATGTAATGTAACCGAGCTATGCTAAGCTAATGTAACGTAACCAAGCTATGCTAAGCTAATGTAGCCTAAACTAAGTTACTCCAACAGCCAAATTAAAAGGCTGCATCTTTTTAAGCCTGCATGATTTTTAGGCAATTCCTTTAACAAGTTTAAAACAGAAAATATTACTGAAGACAAACAATAAGTATCTTCAGTCAGGTGCTTCTTCAGAAGCGCTGTAAGACTGGCCTCTACAGCACATTGTTCCTGTTTATGGTCGTTATTCTGTACAACCTT
This sequence comes from Poeciliopsis prolifica, assembly GCF_027474105.1. Classification (NCBI taxonomy): domain Eukaryota; kingdom Metazoa; phylum Chordata; class Actinopteri; order Cyprinodontiformes; family Poeciliidae; genus Poeciliopsis; species Poeciliopsis prolifica. The sequence goes on along the minus strand of NW_026562466.1, from coordinate 674,525 downwards.
GAAATCAGGTACAACATTCAATTTCCCTTTAGGATTACATGAATATCTCTGAAGTGAATTGTAAGTAGATTTATTTAAAGTCTGTTTTATACCTGAAGAACTGATCTCCTTTAAGAACTGATCTCCTTTAAGAACTGATCTCCAAAAGGGAATAATTATCATTTATCTTCAGACTGTAAGGAAAAACTAGAATCAGTAAACGTTTAATTGAAGTTAGCGAGGCCTCCTTTGAGGAGCTCAGCTGAAATAATTTAAATATTTGCAGTTTTCCAGATGACGCAGCTAATTAGGAGAGTTTAAACCTGTTTCTGAGCATGAATCCTATCACTCAGCGCCACGCTCACAGGCAGGTACGCTCTTGTCACCCTCCATCTTCATAAACAGGCATGTTATTATAACAAGATGGAGTGCTGTGCTTTCCTCCCAGCGTTTGTTTTTTTATTTTTATTCTTTATGGGACACTGTAATGTGCCGGAAATCAAAGCTTGTAATTCGACGGTTGATGTTTATTGTGCGCCTCCTGTGTCTGGAGACGTTTGATGAACAGCGTGTTGCGAAGGAAAGGAAATTAAAAAAAAAATGGAAAAGGTGTTGGAGTATCTAGTGGGAGCTTGCCAAAATAATACCCCATTCAGCGGAGCTACCGTGTGAAAATGCCTCTCCTCACTGACTCATATTTCACCGCCACAACGAGCGGTTTGCCGTATGGGCCCGGTGATGAATTACACCGGAGCATATTCCTTATGGGAAATCTGGATGGTGCTGAAGTGAAGGGGGAGCGAGCTCCAGCGACAAATTGCCTTCACTGCCAGTTAGTCCATGTTCTTTTCTTCTCCGTGTCGTTTGGTGAGGGGTTTTATTTTGTTAGGCGGAGGTTATTTCTGGAAATTCCCCCAGGCAGCGGAGGGAATCAAACAGCCCTAATCTGCCCAATCGGCGGCGTCGATACCTGTTACAGCCAGAGGGAAACCGGACGATTGGCTGCTTGGACGGTCGCCAGTTTGAGTCCCGGAGACGTTTCCAACAGGAAGCGCGGCTCGTTGTGATCCAGGAGGCCGAAAGCCTGGAGAAAAACCTGCAATCTGGAGGATCAAGTCGGCCTCAGAGCCGGGCTCAGCATGGGATAACATGAGGAGGACAGGGAGGTTCAAATCCACTGCCCACAAGCAAGGCAGAAAACCAAAACGGGTTATTTCCATATATTATCATTTCATTATGAAGTATTTCCACTTTTAATTGAGTTAAATTTCAACTTATTGAATGAAAAACAAACATTCAAGTTTTTGTTAACGTTTTCAAATAGAAACTCATAATATTACCAAATTAGTATTGATGATAAAGTCTGAGATTATTTCATTTTTAACATGAGATTTTTGCTACAAATTAAATAATTCGCCAGCAGAACAAGCACCTTGTCACTTGAAACAAGATCCTATCTTCAGCTGCAAGTTCATTTTGTCTCATTTCAAATGTAATAAGATATTTGCAATAGAAACCAGACAAAGTACTTTGTGCAAAAAACAGTTTTCAATCACTGCTCTGTCATGAACAGCTTTTAGAGCCTCCTTTCTAAGTAACATTTTGGATTCTTCCCCATAAAGACGATGAAAACAACCAGCGTTCCTTGCATCTCATTTGAAGAAGACGCAGTGGGATGAGAATCAGCGCCGAGAATCTGGAGATAAGCGCCTCGATCCGGCTTGTTGGACGTTCCCGCAGCCTCTTCAGTGTAGAGGGGATTACCAAACACGAGGGCCGTCCTCCGTCAATCCCAATTTACCTCCGACTAAATCCCAAATTTATGAGCGCGTTCACGGCCGTAATCCGGCCTCCGTTTGCTTGAAAGGGAGATTAGCTCGCGTTGGTATCCACCGGAGGAAACAGGAAAACACCAGGCGAGATAGGTGGTCTCCGCTCTTGTTGGTTCGCCTGATTTATTGATATTTCTCACTGGGGAGCTTTTGTCTTTCGTCAGACAGTCGGAGCGGAGAGGAGGGGGAGGCTGCAGCGGGGAAAAGTGGTTATTTCTGCTGATAGGGCATATTTTCTGTCAACAATCTCTGGCAGATGAGTGTTTGTGATAATACCGCTGCCAAGGAACAGCCTCAGCTCTTCAGAGGAATATTTCTCTCCTCCATCCCAGCCTTCATAATTCAGTAAACTGGAGTAATTACCACAAGAGCGCGCTCCGTAATTACAAAGCGCTGTGCAGGTAATGGCATCTCTTGCTCTGCTGGCAGCGATAACACAGGTGAGACGAATCGCAGAAAATGCATCTGATAGCATTGTTATGGTAAAGGAATGTCATTCTGATGAAGGCTGGCGCCGCAGCCTGGGGGGATTATTGACTTCGCTCCCTACAGGTAGAAAACCATGCAGCCCAACTTTCATGTCAAATCGGCGTGAAATCGCTCTAATTATCAGCCAAATATTAAAGCTTGTTTACTCTGATTCTGCTGGTTTGGGGTGATTTACTCACTCCTTTCTCTACATGTGGAGGCAAAAATGCTAAAATGTCAGGTTTTTATTAATAAAACAAATCCTACATGATACGATTAATCGTATTAACAGCGATTAATCAAATCGAATAAACTAATTTTGTGACTTATTAATGATGAACAAAAAATAATCAGAGCAGTAATGAAGTCAAAACTGTATAAAGCATTTGTACAACTAGCATTTAATATAAAAAATAAACTTTTATGAAACTTTATCCAAACTTCTTCACGTTGCGTCAGTGTAGCTTCACACAGTTCAGATTTACTAAAAACGGCTACGTTATTGGATTTCAGGAAATAAAATGTTTGTTTTAATATTTAAAAATTGTATTATTTGTATATTTGAATGTATTTCTAATATTGTGGGGGAAAAAGCTTAAACAGTTATATAAAAAATCTCGAGAAAGTGACAACTTGTTTATCCGATTAATCAATTAATCGTTAACTGGACTGAAAAAACATCACACTCAAAGGAGTGATAAAGCCAAAAGTCTACAAATACATAGACATATATACATTTAAGATGAAAAACAAAAACATTCGTAAATATATTTTACCCAAAATTCCTCAAGTAGTAAAGCTTTAGCCTCACCCAGTTCAGATTTTTAACATAAAAACCTTTTATTCCCCAAAATACAACATGGTATTACATTAGTGAATTAAAAGCATTTGTATCTTTTTATCTTAATTGGCAATAAAAACTCTCCATAATGTGCCAATTTAAAAAAAAAAAAATCTGATTAATTGATTAATTGTTAAGAGGAAAATAGATTCAAAACATACTAAGAGCAGAAATTAAGTAAAAACTGTTAAATTATCTATTGTATAAATATATTTAGCCAAAATACGGTGGTACAGATTTAGCTTCACCTGCTAAGTCGTTTCTCACATTTAGCAGGGAGTACATGAGCTTGATTGACAGCGGTAAGGCCCTCCTCCTGGCTCTGATTGGTTGTTTCTGCAGCACAGTTTTCAGATGCCAACAACAACTTAAAGAGAAGGTGGAGCATTTAAATTTTTCTACAGATTAAACATATAAAAACGTTTGTTATTAAAGTTGCATGCATGCTGTCTAAACTTGCACAACCAGCTCGCTTCTTTGTGCAAACAAAATGGTGGAAACGTCTCAGGAAAGAAAGGAGTGTGCACTTTGGAGATCCCTGCAATTAGCAGGAAGGAAGCGGCCCTAAATGCTCGTCTCCTTGAGAGTCTGACCCTATTTGTTTGTGCCGAGGTAATTTCATTACGCCCCGTGCGATTCCCTGGAGCTGCCGCGAGTCAACGCTAAACGCTCACCAGAGAGCGGATAAGCATTTGGCGAGGCATCAGGAAAGAGAAAGAGAAGGAGGAATCTGGGAGACGCGGCAGCGGCGGCTCCATAACACTTCTTTCATGTTGACAACTTCCATTAACATGCAAAAGCTGCTGTTTGCGCTGCGTTTTATTTACGATAAGGCCGCGGGTTCAGAGGGCGGCGTTCATCACCGATGTGGCCCGACGGCGCGCCGCGACGTCTGATTTGCAATGGGTGGCATCCTGTACGATGGGCAAATCGTAAATTTGCTGCTTGGACATGAACGGATGAAGATGACAGACGGCTAAATCTGGAGGATGGGATTCTGGTTTTATTAGTTGGTTTTCATGCATTTTTTTTTATTTTTAAACCTGCAATGTGAAGCGGTAAGTTTTAAATTTCCCCAAAGTTCAGAAACTTTTCCTCAATGATTTAAAGACCATCTAACAATTAAAAAGTTTAACTATTTAATAGTATTTAGAAAAAAAAGCTACAAAATGTCGGACTTTGAATATTTACATTTAAATTTTATTTTGAGTAATTTACTTCACAAACCAAAAAACTGAAGAAGTTTAAATTTTAATTTTGAAGATTATGGTTTAAACCAAAAAGATTTCCAAAATTCAGCATGTTAAGGGAAAGTTGGGTGGAAGGAAAAGCTGTGGCACAAAAACTGAGTTTATAAATTTTACTGTCAAGCAATGAAATCCCAAAATTCAGCATGTTAGAAAGTTGGGTGGAAGAAAAAAACTATAGCATTTGTTAATGTATAAACAAAAAAAGAAAAGTTTAGTGGAAGGAAAAATGTGGCAACAAAAGCCACAGTGGGTTATTTCACATAAGACCAAAATTAATCACAAAACATCATCACAATAAAAGGTCAAAGCAACAGAAACCAGCAGATCATAGAAGGCTGTAGCCAAACTAATACCAGAAAGTTAAGTGGAAGGAAAAACTATGGCAACAAAAGCCACTGTAATATCTATGGCAACATTGGATTGCTTTTCAGAAAAACAAAAACCACAAAAGATCCCTATTATAGAAGCCAGGAGTTCACAGGACGCTGTCGCCACTTTAATGCCAGAAAGTTTAATGGAAGGAAAAAGTGTGGCAACAAAAACCACAATGGCAACAGTGGATTGTTTCAGGCAAAGCGAAAAACAAAAGATTATTTCAGTAGAAGCTGGTAGTTCACAGGTTGCAAGCTAATACTGGAAGGTTTAGTGGAAGGAAAAGTTTTAGATGTGAAAATCTCTCAATTGTTCCATCCAAACTGAGCCTTTCTGTCTCTTATTTTAAAGACTTTTTCTGCCGCGAATAAAGTAATCATTGTGGACATTAATTAGCACAAAGCGACTGAAAATCCTCCATCTTGTTTTCCACTCTACCATTTCCAGACCCTCTAGAACCTGGATAATCTCTGATGATCCGGCCCGGCCGCCATGTTTTCCCCTCCCCTGCATGTACACAAAGCTTCAGCTGGGAAACATTTGAGAGCTTTTCTCTCCCACTCTCTTAATGAGAGCCGCTTTTTTGCCAAGTCAAGCGGCCTGACATGTAACAGAGAGACGGCAGCACCGTTTTTCTGATGCAATTACTGCTGCAGCGTTGGGGTATCATACTGGGGACTTTTCAGAAACGTAATATTACCTCATTTCGTCTTTGGTGTGGTCTGGACGCAGTTTTTGGAAGGCATTTGGAAGCATTTTACTCATAAAATGCTTAACCATTTAAGTGATAGGATACAGTTTCCTGGGTTTTGTTTTTGACGTTGGGTTGGTACAAACGTTTTGCTTTTTGCTTTAAATCCGGAGGTAAAATCAAGTTGCCAAATGTCAGAAAAAGTATTTCGGGTAACTTTCCCCCCTCTTTTTTGTCTTCTTCTCCTAAATTGCAGATTCTTGAGTTACTAAGCTGCCCTAATAGGTACAACCTGCACCGAATGGGTGTCCAAAGACAGGATCTTACCTCTCGGAATTGCTTTCTTTCATGCAGAGGATCAAGAGATATCCCACAATGCACCCTGTCACACGCGATGCTGGGGTGATTTCGGCTGGCTCATGAGCGCTATCCTGATGGGTGCCAAAGATTTCAATGTGTTTTCTATTTCTTGCTTCGCTGTTGACATCAGAATGTTTCCAACCTCAGTGTTTTATGTGCGAGCACGCCCCCCAGCCCCCCTCCAACAATCCAAAAAAAAAACACTTAAAACACACACATACGTGGGACTTTTTACATAATGACACACACACACACACACACACCCCCACACGCACACACACACACACACACACACACACACACACACACACACACACACACACACACACACACACACACACACACACACACACACACAGGCATCTGCAGGAGCAGTCACAGTCAAATCAAGCCACATGAATGCAGGAAACACGTGCAGGCAAGGTGAGCTTGGAGAGTTTTAATAGGAGCCAAACTATCCTCTGTGGTGTGCTCCTAAATTAATTTTCCAAAAGGATTAACAGGTTATTAGCTGCAACTCGCTGGAGCTTAATATTTAATGGGCAAAGAAACAAAAAGACAAAAGTTTAAGTAGTTTCTAAGAATCTTTGCAGTTTTGTTCAACGGCCCTAAACGCTTCAGTCTTTAATTTTTAGGATGCTTTTCTGCTTGTGGGATGTAAAAAAGAAAGTAAATCAAGATGGAGGAGTAACGACTAAAAACTGAGCTAACCCTAAGCTAACTTAACTCAGACCAGGCAGATCCACCAAGATGGTATAAACTAAATCGAGCTAAGCTAACATAGACACAGATAAACTATAATAATTCAATAAAACTTAAAAAAACAACTAAAACTAAAACAACCCCAAACAAGCTAAACTAGTAAAACAAACTACATTAAGCTAATAGATGCTAACGGTTGACAAAACTAAATCAAGCTGATGTAAAGCACAGAATCACAAACTGTGCTCAGTTAGTTTATTGAAATAACTTTATTCAAGTTTGTTCATCTTAACTTTAAGCTAACTCTTAAAGCTAAGAGTTAGCTCAATACAAAATACAACACAAAAAGCTAAACCAAGCTACCTAGCTAAGCTAGCCAGAGTAAATAAACTAGCGTAGTTTAAAAATAAATAAATAAATAAACTAAAGCAAAGGATAATCAAAGTTGCTAAATTTGAAGCTAAAGTATACCAATGATAGACAATCTAAAAATAGTTAGGCTAAATAAATCTAAGCTAATTATGCTAGGTGGGACCACTTGAAACTATTTTTGTTAGACAAATGTGAAAAAAAAAAGCTTAAAAACAGTTAAAGAGACAAATTTAAGCTAATTTGAGGGAAAGTAAACCAAACTTTACAAATTAAACTGAACTAAGAAAAATTTCCAAACTATAATCTGACTTTGGCTTTTGGACTGATGGCTTCTTCCTCGCAGAGTGGCTCTTTAGTTCATAACCGTTTTAATGTTTATGATTTTCAGATCCTTAGTATTTAAAGACATAGAAACTGACAGAAAATCTCAATATTCTATTGTATTTATCAAATGAAAACGTTTGTAATCCTAATCAAAATGTTTTAGTCGTAAGTATTCTGGAGAGAAAATTAAAATATAATCCTAAATACTTTCCATCAGTCCTTTTCTGAGGCCTAATGTAGCAGATTTTACTATTTTTTAAAAGCTATCAGGCTTTTCCTGAAAGTAATCCTTTTCTCTTTAGTAGGAAAAAAAATCTCCTCCTTTTTTTTTATTTTTGTTGCTTATGTCAGTCTGTATTTTGAACAGTGCTAATCATATACCTTTGTGGACACTTAATTAAAATTACAAAACCAATTTTAATCGGTGGTCCAATTAATATGTAAATATATGCAAATGTAGTGAAACAAGGTGGTGATTAAGTTAAGGACAGTATTTCATGTCTTCCTTAAACATGAAAACAAACCGTCTTCCTGACAAAAAGCCTCTCCGTCTGATGGATGGAGATGTTTACAGGCCACATGCTGAGTTAGCGAAACACGACAAGCACACCGGAGCAGATAATGTAAATCCTCTAATCCCACGTTTTTAATAGTTTACTCAGCGCACATAATCTGGTGTTCCCCTGCAATAATGTTCATTTACCTAAGGTCAATGCAAAGTTATAGCCAGCGCCGTATCTCACACCATTAAGCGTTATGGGTTCGTTTGAACTGGTTTGGGCTCGAGGTGAGGGTTAGCGATTCTAAACGACTTTCAGTTCTAATTAGGCCTTGGAGACATGCTGGTCTTTCAAACGTCGAATCTGCAGTGGTCCGGGTTAGCCGGTACTCACCACTCTGACTAAAAAGAGAGGAGAAAAATGATTTATCCTGCAACTGACACCTGTACGTCGAGGTGACTTCATGCCGTTAATGTTTTTAAATCCTGTAACTAATTTTCCTTCAGAAATCTTACCATTTTTGTCATTTTCATTGTTGGTTTTTTTCCCACTAGTTTCTGCAGCCAAATGGAAATTTGAGGAAAAACAAAACAGAAATTCAACAAAAACGTTAAAGTTCGATTTTATTTTGTCCGTTTTTATTCCAAATAGTTAATTTGGATTCGCACCAAACCGATTTTTGCCTCTGTATCGGCCCCAATAACGAAAAAAAAATCAGAACACATAAAGGCAGATCTATTCAGACTAATTCTATAATTGCCCTACTTTCCATCATATTTAGAATAATTACACTTTCTGAACTGTTGTTGCATTTTATTTTGAAATGTTGACTAAGCTATTGTTGTAGTTTCAGTTTCCTGATCTTTAGACAAAAACGGCAGCTTCTAATTTTAAAACATATTGTTCTTTACATCTATTTCCAGCAAACTCCCTTTCTTTGTCTTCACTCCAGTTAGTCAATTACTTTAAATGAGTTGCTTTGTATTTAAATTATTGTTTTAGTCGTAGTTTGTGTGCATGCACGCCTTCAGGGGGAAGTGTGTGTGTGAGTGTGTGTGTGAAGTCTTCAGGAAACCAGGAGTGTGAGATGTGGGAACAGCTTGTGTCATCAGGTGTTAGCGACCTGTAATCCCATGTGAGAGGGTCTGCAGCTCCCCGCCGCTACACGGCTTTCCAGGTGACTTACACACACCGACACCAGGAGGGGGTCTCAGCTGCTGCACACACACACCGAGCAGAGGGAGCAGGTAGCGGCACTGCTGGCAATTTATTCCACCTGACAAAGCGGCAAAGAGGCAGCCGACTCTTCCCACTGCCAGCTTTAGCCAGGAATTCATAGTTCAGTTCAGTAATGCAACTTTTATGCATATAAATCTGAAAAAATGGCTAAAATTCTACATGCAAAGCTCAGTAAATTAGCATATCATTGCTAATTTGATACATTTTGCATCTTAATGCAATTTAAACTATTATAGCTCACAGCTTAAACAAAGATTTTTAAACATTTGCATATTCATGGTAAGTTGAGTGGAAGGAAAAACTCTTTTAAAAAAATAGATAAAAGTATTTATTTAATGTAATTTAAATTATTGCAGCTTCCAGTAAGTTGAGTAGAAGAAATAATACTTTTAAAAAAGTCTAAAATAAACTGGAGTCCAGCTTTAAAAGGACTGGCGATAAATAAAAACACAAATTTTTATGTTCAAACTATTTAATAACTAACAAAAGCATTATTGTTTCATCCAAAGCAACTATGTTTTATCCATATACATGGTCTAATTGCACCATGATTGTTCACAGAATGCTGTATCCAAACACTGACGTGGAAAGTTCAGTGGAAGGAAAAACTCTGGAAGAAAACAACCCTTAAGCAACAAGTTTAACTGCAGTGTTGAGATGATTTTATATAATTATGTTTCATGTTTTTAACCATTTTTAATATCAAAAGTTACTTTAAAGTTTGTTGAAACTGGAAAACTTCCAATGTTTTATAACGTTGAATAGAATAAAGTTGGTACATAACTAAAATAAATAAATGTAATATTCTTTACTTTTTAAAATCAGTTATTTCAGCTTCCTAAGCTGCATTTTCTTTTGAATATTTTAGATTTTATCTACCAAAAAAAAAATCTATGAATTGGTGGATTTACATTAATAACTCAGAAAACCATAAATAAAAATACAACTTCATGTTTTCACAAAATATTTCATTTAAATGTGATTCCATACAACAAAGTTCTCAGGTTACAACGTAATTTAGCTGTTAGTTTGAGTGGAAATGCTGGAAAGTTACATTTATTTCTAATAATAAACCTACTTTCAAACCTAATGAACACAGATTAACAACTTAAAACATAAAGTAGTTTCAATTTTAGTATAAAAATAACAGTAGAATCAGTTTATGTGCTCAGATTCTCCTGAAAAACAGCAGCGCGTTTCCCTTTAGACGCTCAATAACAGCGGCCTAATGGAAGCTTTGTTAAATCTGATTGTGTTTGAAAAGGTCAATTGAACGTTTGCTTTCTTTCCAGGCAGTTCAGGCACTAAATCCAAGTTGTGCATCAGGGCTGGATCACGTCCTGATTGGCTCGGCTCACTGAGCAGCCACTGAAATCTGTCCAGTCACGTCGCTTTGCTGCAGCTAAACTGGAACACGGTTACCTCATGCCAATTCAACACGCTGCTCCTGCTCCAATCATCAACTTTTACTGGCTCAAAATAAGGATTTGACACTTTCAATGTAAAGTTTATGGATATGAGCAAAGAGGAGCGCATAAAAACTAAAAATCATAGCTGAAGTTTTAAAATTAGACATAAAGAAATGCAGATTTTAGCTTTTTTCATGGAATAAATAGGTTTAATTTCCATATTAGTCCTTTTTATTTAGATATATTTTTCACATAAAATAAAATAAACTGGAAATAAAAATTTAATTTTTCTTTATATTAAACCCTAAAACTATAAGGAAGCTCAACCGTTTCATTTCAGTCATTATCAATAATTATTGATTAGATTAAAATGTCTGAAATACTTCCAAACTGGTGCTGTAACCTTTCATGATTAAGCAAAAGCTTTCTCTGAACTTGTTTTTTTTAAGCAGTTTGGAGACAAAACATGAAACTGCTGCTGCGCAGGTCACTCAACAGGTTGAGTGACCTGATTGTGAAAGGTGAATGAAAGGTGTGAAACGTTTAGCAGCTAAAGCCTTTCCTACATCTCCCAGAATGCTGTGCAGTGATTATTCTATCATCTATTGAGATATGTATTGTTATTGATTTATTGCCTCAAAGTAGATTAAAGATGTCAGTAATATTTGTGGCTCTAAACACATTTCATTCAGCAGGATCTGGTCAAAAATGACTGGATTGTAAAGACGCCAGACTTTAAGGAAACTTCGCCAACATTAACAAAAAATGGTGCATAGGATCAAATTTAACAGAAAAAACTAATTATTGTCAGAGCTAGTTCTGTTTGAAACCAGCCCATGAAAGTTCAGAGTATTTATTCAAAACTGAAAAAAACATTTTCACAGTAATACAGAAGCCGAAATATCTTTTTCAACAAGGTTTGCACGCTATTGAACGACGGTGTCCTTTTGAGAAACTGCGTTCTCCATTTGTTTTGGGAACCAAGCATGTCATACAACACAGAATGCTGCAGCAAGATGGAGGACGCCGCTATTCGCTGTCATGCTTGTTTCTTCATTGTCAATTTGTCTGGCCAACCGATGACTCAGCAGTTTGCACCAAAGTACCAGATCTGGAGATTGGGAATCTTATTCTCCTGGTGGAAACACTCAATGATTCAAAAAACAACCAGCGGTGGAAAAGCTCCATTGTTTTACTGATGAACTCTGACCTTAACCGTGGCCTGCAGAACTTTAGTTGACGACATCTTGGAGTGATAGAAACGACACGCAGCTAATAGAAACCAGGTTCTTATCACTTCTTTTAACAACTGAGGCGTTTATGGAGAAAGATTAAATTTCTGAGAACAAAAGGACTCGATTCTTAAACGGCGTTTCATTCAACACCGACATCAAGAAGCAGAGTGAAGGAGATGAAATTATCACCTGCGTGGAAACGCGCCGTGGTGAGAAAAACGCCACGCTACCAATAACAAACTGCATAATGGCTGCTGCGTTGACTGACAAGTGTTGAAAGGTATTCTCCCACTTTTTACAATCAAACGTAGAACTGACAACACTTTTTGTTTTAAATTAGACACAGATTATGTTTTTCTACACCAGTAATAAAGCCACCTGATTAGGTATTAAAATAATGCCTCGTTTTCTCAACTTAATTTGCATTGATTGTAAGGAATCAACAACTGCTGAAGACAAAGATTCAGGTGCATTACTGCGAGTTCCTTAAAGATTAAAGAGCAGGAACTCCACGGAGGAGAAGCTGGCCCGTCCGCTGAGATCCCCACTCAATATGCAATTTAAAAATGGAAGCAGTTGGTTTGACTAAGCAATAAAACGCAGAAGGACAGAAAACCGAGGCGGCGGCGGCGGCGGAGGGAAGGACCAATTAGCTTATTTATAAATCAACAGCAATTTCACTGATGACTCCATCTTAAATTTGATCAAGCTGCAGGTTTTGAAGTCCCCTAACAAAAATCATTTATCTAATTCCCTTTATTGGTAATAATGGTGAGTCCCTCTTTGGCCTGGTCTAATCAGACTCTCATTGATTTCCACTGGACTGCAGGGCGGCGATAAAGTGGCCTCAAGCTTCGCTGTTCATCATGAAAATGCTGCTCATAAAAATGGCCGCTTCTGTCTTTTTAAAACTATGATAAACGTCACTGAGGAAAGAGTCTGGGCCTCCAAAGCCTGGTTTATTTACGAGATTGTTGCGTTTTATGAATATGTGAACTGTTTAATATTTCCTTGTAGGTTTGCGTCTGTGCCAGGAAAACATGTCAACTCTGGGAATAAGAGAAACACGGCGTCTAAAAACAATCATATTACAGGAAATAAAGCTGTAACTGTTGCATTTTATGATGTCAAATTGATTTCAGTTCCATAAACAGTTAAAATAATTGTAATTTAATTTATTTCTATCAAATTCATTATAATAAATGTATAATTTTGTCTATTTTACTCAATTTTTCAACCATTGCAACACATTTCTTAAACTACTCAGGTTTTCTATACAATATTAGAAATTAATTAGAAGATGGAAATGATTGAATTTAATAAAAAATTAAAAGCAGTCTAAGTTTTGCATAAAACATATTCATATACAAAATTATATTTATTTTGAACAGTTTTGAATATGTTATTTTTTTCAGCAAACTATCCTCAAAATAATTAGTAATCAATTACTAATCTCGTTGACAAGTCTTTCAATAATCAATTAATCACAATTAATTGACTCAGCCTTAAAGAATAAAAAGTAAATAAATGAATAAATTTGATTTTATTATATCAAATTTAACACTGGGACTGGAAGACATTTCATTAAATATCCAGACTAAACAATAAATAAATAAAATTATACATAAAATATTTGTAAACAAAAAAGGGCTGGTTGAGATGAAAACACCAAACTCATCCAGTTTTTGGTAAAAAGAGAGAAAAACAATAAATAATGCAAATAGAAATAATTGAATTCTTTTGAATTTATCAGCTGAAAATGAATCAAACTATGAAAACACTAAAACTGATAAAAACAATATTAAATTCCCAGTAACGGTTTTAAAGGGATGTTAGCGTCTCAGTGTCTTGCTCTCTGTTGCGGTGGTGTGGATGGAGCGGGTTGCCAGGTTGGTGATTTCACTCCTGTGCAGCATCACTGCCCTCATTAGCGCGCTCACTTCCACAGGTGACGCTACTGGAAGTGGACACCGCCGCTTTAAAGCGACGCGCAGCAACCAAGACAAACACAAAGATCATTAGCGCGCATTAAAATCCACATCAGGAGTCGAATGCTGCGGTGAGTCAGCGCCGGCGCGCTGCGGCGCGGCCTGATGGACGCCTGCCCACTGATTGCAATTTGGCAGCGAGACGAGGAGAGGCTCAGCGAGGTACATGACGTTACCGCATGTGGGCAAACACGGCTCAAGCTGATGAAACCGAGCCAAAACGGGGCGAGGCGTGCTTCCTGAATTAGCTTGCAACAAAGATGGAGACATCGGAGGGACCTCCGGGCGACAGCGCCGGGTTTAAGCTTTAATTCATTTAGATGGGTCAAAAATAAACACGATTATTCTTCATTTGTGCTTTAAATTAGTTCATAGAGGCATGAAAAGTCAGAAATGGTCCACAAACAGTCAAGTTTTAGAAGTTGAACCTCCAAACAGGAGAGTCATGTTTAAATGTAAGCGAATGGTGGTGGCAGTATCATGCTGTGGGCTGCTACACTCTCACCAAGTGGGTGAAATATTAAAGGATGAGTCGCTCCAAATGTTTCAATTTACCTCAAATTAACAGTAAGATGGTTGAAAGGCCCCACAGCATGATACTGCCTCTATCGTGAATTAAGGTTTTCCTGTTTCCTGTTTGCAGAACATTAATTATTATGATAATTAATGACTTTGCAAAAGAAACACAAAAACAAAAAAATCCCAGCGCTGCTGACAATAAGACAATCCCACAGCATGATGCTGCCAACACTTATTTTGATAGTAAGCGCAGTGTTGAGTTTCAAAGAATCACTTCTTCTTGTTCGGAGACCAACAACAGCAAGTTTCTGGACTCAACTTTCCAAAGCAAATATATGAGTTTTTCAGTGAAACAACCCCACAGCATGATGCTGCCAACACTGTGTTTGCTAGAGATTGTTGCAGTAATCTCTAGTCTCATCTGATCAGATTGATCTTGAACTGTCAGGGCAGATTATTAAGAAATAAAAACAGGAATTTCAGGAGGCACTAAAAGGTGAAAGGTCAGCTTGAAAATGGCTCCTGGTTTGAGCCCAAAGCTGTCGGTAGCGTGTTGTCCCTCAGCGAACGCAGAGACAAACGCAGCGCCGCAGCTCCACCGTGATAAATGAGTTTGTATTGTCTGTCAGAGCGGCTTCCTGCCTGCCCAGGTCACTGCTTATTAAATTAGCACTTGTCAATGTCCTAAATACTGATTGATGGATGATCATGGCAAATGAAGGACTTCCATGACTTTTGTTCCTCTGCCTCCCAGTTTTGTCAGAGCAAAGCGAAACCTTTACCGGATTGTTATTGATAAGTATTGAACCGCCACCGCTGGCTTTCCTCCTGAAATAATCCTTCATTTCATTCGTCTTTTGTTTTAGCTTCTTCAAGTAGGACAAATGTTTAGTGTTGATATGAAATCCAACAATAAAAGTTCATTTTCTTTCATCAGGAAGCAAATACTTCTCAGGTGGTTGTTATTTTCTGTATAAGTTACAGAAAAGTAGATTTCAGTAACTTTCATAAATGTAATAATACCACTGGGGTCAAAGTTTACATTTGATAAAGACAAGCTAATGTAGCATTAATGAAAAGTTGCACTAGGCTAACAAAGTTGTCTAATGTTTGCTACATTAGACTAATTTAAGCAAAACAACGCCAAGACAAGTTGAGCTAAAGCATGCTAAACAAAGCTAAAGCATGCTAAACAAAGCTAATGCATGCTAAACAAAGCTAAAGCATGCTAAACAAAGCTAAAGCATGCTAAACAAAGCTAAAGCATGCTAAACAAAGCTAAAGCATGCTAAACAAAGCTAAAGCATGCTAAACAAAGCTAAAGATTGCTGAACAAAGCTAATGCATGCTAAACAAAGTTAATGCATGCTAAAGTAAGTTAAGCATGCTAAACAAAGCTAAAGCATGCTAAACAAAGCTAAAGCATGCTAAACAAAGCTAAAGCATGCTAAACAAAGCTAATGCATGCTAAAGTAAGTTAAGCATGCTAAACAAAGCTAAAGCATGCTAAACAAAGCTAAAGCATGCTAAACAAAGCTAATGCATGCTAAAGTAAGCTAAGGTGGGTGAAGATAAAACACAACTTGTATAAACGAAGGTCTGGAAAAACTCTGGGAATCTATTTTGGTTCAGGTGAAGAAAAAATTCAAAAAGTGAATAAAAATCACATGTAAATGAAAAGTTATGACAATAACCTGCTGGGAAAAGAAACTCCATTGACTAATATAAACAAAATGGGATCAAATGAGTACTTGTGTTTCATTTTGACAGAAACGGAGTGAAGTGGTTCTGGAAAACCCGTCTCCAGTCAACACGGTCCTGTTTGGTTTTCTGACACGGCGCTGGTGTGTAGCAACGCGGGCTGAGTGTGCGTCTCCGGGGGGCGCTCAGGGTTCGGGGCATTGATGAGTCTGTGGCTGACATTTGAGCATGATTGAGGGGGAGTGCGGCTACTAAATCACTACATTGTTCTGCTGTCTGTGGGTCCGTGTCATTGCTGCACTTTACCAACAGTTGAGATGCCTCAAATTAGATAATTACCAATTAAACAGGACCACAGGAACTTGGCGCTTTGATGAAAACCCAAAACCTGATGTGATCGGACCCAAAAGCCGAGAAGTTCAACCAAAATACGACTGAAAATCAGCTTCTATATCCAGCAATCACAAAGAAGGGTTTTTATTGCCTGCAAAGCCAACATCAAAACTGATGTTTTTCTCTTTTTTTGCCGCTATTAAGCCATGCCATATTTGTGTCTAATGATAAGGTAAATGAAACGATGTTTCAAAGAGAACCGGCCCACCCTGAGTTTTTTATTTCTTTCAAAAGACTGGACAAACTGGAGCAGTTTGGAAAAAGACCGTAGGCGAGCCGAATGATTGTCAGTCATGCAAATAATCACTTACTTACAGTCAGTGAGTTTGCTTCGGATAAGGCAAATTACCATTTGAAAATGAGCTCAGAAACACTCTGGGCAAAAAGCTTGCAACATGATTCTCAGTTGTATTACCGCGTAAACGCAACCGCATACACATAAACGCACACATAAATGCAAACAAACGTGCTTCAGAAACACTGCAGCTGGCAGAAATAAACGCTCCTACCTTACTGTTTCTGTCAAACTTTTTCCTTCCTCTTGTTCCAACATCTTCATCGTTTCTGCAGGAATAAAAAGCAGAAGTTATGTCAATAATGATTTAGTTGGACTACTGACCTACTGTCTTCTCCTCAAAATAGAGAAACTGTAAAATGAAACAGGTTTTCCACTTTTGATCAATTGGATGACAGACAATATTTCACTTTCTTTCTCCCAATTGGAGATTTTCTCCTAATCACTTAAAGGGATTTCAATCAATAGTTAATCAGTCTTTGTGAATATTCAAGATGTTTCTGTCTCCTTTGCCTGTTTTTAATAATAGAATAGAATTAAAACAAAACATGAGGCGTTTCTAGAAAACCATTTCAAACCGATTCTAAAATTAAGTCTAGATGGGGTTTTTTTTAAATTAGCATCAGCTCAGGTAAACCAAACTAAGATATGATAAAGTAAGCGAATCTAAAAGCTAAGGTATGCTAAACTGTAAACAGCTACGGCAAGAAACTAAGATTAGGTAATGTAGACTGAACTAAACAACACTTTAATAAGTAATGCTCAACTAGACCAAGAATTGCTAAGCTAACATAGTGTAAGCTAATCCAAGAAGAGCTAATGTAGGCTAAAGTATACTAAACTTATTGAATGTTTGCTAACTTTAAAGAAAAAATTAGCTAATGAAGGATAAATTAAACAAAGCTAAGCTAAAGATCTCTAAGCTGAGCTAATGCTAACCTAATGTTGACTAAGCTATAGAAAGTTGTGATGAACTTAGCTCAAGTATGCTAAACTAAGCTAGTGCAAGCTAAGCTGATAAGAGCTAATGTAGGCTAAACTACAAACTGAAGTGCTAAACACTTATTGAATGTATGCTAACTTTAAGGCACGTTTAATAAGGCAATGCTAGCATAAGACAAGCTAAAGAAGGTTAAATTAAACGAAGCTAAACTAAAAGTTGCTAAACTGAGCTATTGCTAACCTGAGATTACATAATGTTGGTTAAACGAAAGCAAGTTATGCTGAACTTAGCTCAAGTACGTTAAGCTAAGCTTGTGCAGCTAATCTAAGAGGAGCTAATGTATACATTTATTTTCTGAATTTACTGAAATTAAATTATAATTCACATCATCATCTACTTTTTTCATAAGATCTATTTCTGTATCTGAGTTAAGATGCTTGAAAACTGGGATGAAGGAGCTGAATCTAAATTTTCTAAATTGATTCTGAGTGGGAATATTTTAAGGTGACCTCTTATATTTACCAAGAAAATATCATCTTAGTATAAAATAAATGACCAAAAATGTATGAAAATAATAAAATGATGTCAGCCAGTGGGTTTTACAGTGGAGGACAGGAATACTGGTTCATCTTATTCTGTAATATTTCTCAAACTGTAGCGTCTGAGTGACAAAAGCCTTCCTGCTGCGTTTTTATTTCAATCACCTGACACCCATGTTATTCACATCGTCAGCGCACCATAGTACAGGGAATAAACCTGCAAGGTAATTCATTCGAAATGCTTCCCTGAAAGCTCCTTAGATTCTCAGCCAGGTGCGTGACTCACACTGTCTTCTGGGCTGAATAGAAAGGTTATAAAAAGCCCTTTAAGCTCATCTTATCCTTTTACTTGCTGAGTCCATAGTCGAATTTGGAGCTACTGTCAACAATATTAAGTTTGCGGACAGGATTGAAAGTTTAAGCTATACAGTTTCCAAACTAATGCCAGTTTGATTAAATGCTCAGGATACAAACAGCAGGGGTTTCTGAGCCCCTTCGCCATTAAAGCTGCCCTCATTGTGATGCTTCTCCTCCTGACCCGCTTCCTGTTGGATCATCAGAACCACAAACTGACCAGCTGAACCACCCAGACGTCCAAACAGTGTTTTGAAAGATACGTGTCACTAAATGTTAGCAACTTGAAAGACTAACAAACAAAATAAATGATTTGAGCTTCATTTTCTGTTTGTTGAAGATGCAAAACTTAATAATAATTAATATATAAATGGTTCCTATGAAAGAAAATCAAACCAAAACAGTTTATAAAAAGGTACATGAAATACTGGATCGTTTGTTTACGTCCCTCGATACACTAAGTGTTTATTTAACACCGACTTGTCGCTCGAGTCCAATAAAAGTCACCAAGTGCTGCCTTGTTTAACGGCGTTGAACCCACAAACAAAGATGGATTGAATGTGTAATTTGGAGCATTTAAATTTGGAGCATGAGAGGGGAAAAAGGCGCAATATTTCCTGCAAATTAATTCTTATCGTGGTGATGAATAATCAGGCTTCTTATGAGGAAGAGTCAGTGGAATACAGCAGCACTTTGAGCCGTCATAATTAACAGACTCGCTCAACAATGGGCACATTCTCAAAGCTTCTTATTAGCAGTGACATAATGGCTAAAATGCATATTAAAATGGGCATTTAGAGTGGAAGGGATCAAAACTACCAATGCAAACTGGGTTTTACGGTCCACACGGTTCACTGTCGGAGGTCTGGGTCGTAGTGTATGTTCGCCGTGATGCCGCCGTTACCCAGGGGGCCGTGCACGCCTCATTAGCAGCAGGGGATGCTTTGGCCACCGATAGGCGAGATTCAGACTCTTTGGTGGCTTAACAAGATCAGGTTTAAATCTGCAGCGAGATCTGGAACGGCTTCCTGATGAAGATTCATCATCAGGGCAACAATTACTTCACAGCAACGTTTTGGAGATCTCCATGAGGATCAGAGCTCATTTTTACAAACTTTAATGAGAATCAGTAGGCACAACTCTGCACAAGCACCATTATTTTTCTGCATTTCCTCCAAGTAGCTCAGACTTCCTTCATACCTTGGCAGTGACCTGAATAGTTCAACGTTTTTATACACTTTTTGTCCATTTTTCTCCCATTGGAAATGAGTTTTGTGATTTCGGAGACCAATAAAAGTTTCCAGTTTGGGAGAAAATATGATTTAACCATCAAAATGATTGAAGCTGAATACTTTTAATACAATAGATGATCAGCTAAAAGATGACAGATCTCCAAAATAGTAAACAGAAACTGATGATAGATGTTCAGTTTAGTCCATCTTAACAGATTAAGAAACAGGTTTTTATTATTATTATTATTATTAAGCTTGTTTGAATTTCTGACAGTGACAAATATTTCAATTTTGTTATATAATGTTAAAAAGAGTGAAAGAGAGAAATCCCTGTGCTAAAGCTAATTAGCATGTCATTAAACAGTGTTTCTTACCTTTTTCACAGGTAACTGGACGATTAGGGAAACTCCTTACTCCAACTCTTCTTCTGTGGTAAAAAAAAAAAAAATACACACAAAATTAGTTGCATGAATATCTTGCTGAACATTTTTCCTTCAGTGATTAAATGCTGGTGAATATTAGCCTGTAACGAAGCTGATTGATTAATAGCTAAGATGTTAGTTAAACATTTTGGCATAAAGATGTTAAATAAATATTTCTGCATAAAGTCCAACTCCCATCTGTTACCGTTTTGTTTTAAACAAAGACAAATAGCAGTTAACTGAACATTACAATGTTTCTTTCACATGTAAATATACCAACAATATTATTGTACACACTTCCAGCAACGATCCAGAAACTCAACTTCTATTGTGAAAATCCAAAAATCCTACTTCCTGTGCCGAATTTGCATCAGATATTAAACTTTAAATGAAGCAAAAAAACATCTGAGGTTGTATTACTGTTACTTTTTTTATTGTTCTTTATTTTTATTTTTTCACTGACATTGACTAATCAGCCTGTTTTCTGACCTTTGCTTTATTGAGTTTAATCTTCTATATCTAAGTATATAAAGTCATTGATAGTGATGTAAACTTATCCTAGTTTTGCTAATGCTACATGGCTCTACTTTAGCTTAGGTCAGAGTTAAGATCTTCCAGGTTTCTCGGCGTCATGAGGCGGGCGTTGGGATCTGTCAGTCAGCGTTGTGAGTCCTCAGCCCTCACCGAAGAGCCTGCTCCTCTGTGAGCTCGTCACGGGTGATTACAGGCCTCGCAAGAAAAATGAGATACTGGTTGACCTATTTCTGAGCACTTGGTTTCACACGCGCCCCCTCCAACCAAAGTTGCCTGTTCCTTTCATTTTTTATTTTATTTCAGCCTCTCTGCCCACCGGTCCTCTCAGGGTAGAGGTCAGGTCAGAGGCCACCTGGCTCTTCCACGTTGCTGAGCATGAGCAACCTGGCAACAAAGGCCTCCTCTTGTTGGGGGATCCATTGCTCGGTGCCAAACTTTCACCTTCACCCCCTCCCCTTTAGCCCCTGTGTGAAGAAAACCCCTGCAGGGATGCTTCAATGGGGGCCTGTGAGTCCCCGTCCCCTCATGGCAGTGAAGTTTTAGACGCTGTCATGAGGCGAGTCACACTGAGATCTCATGCGTGAGGAAGAAAGGTGGGAAAAAAAGAGAGGTGACGCACCTCTGCTTTGACTGGAGGACAAAGACACCCGGAGGCGACGCCGCAAACTTTATGTCCTCCGTCGGATGACGAGCCGCCGCATTCGGCTGTCAGGATTTATTTTCTGAACGCCCTTAAATGCCACTTGAGCAACTCCTTTTTCCTTATTTCAAAGCTGAATTAATAAAGAAAACGCCTAATTGAAACAATACGCTGTGTAAT
The DNA here is from genome assembly GCF_027474105.1 of Poeciliopsis prolifica. Lineage (NCBI taxonomy): Eukaryota > Metazoa > Chordata > Actinopteri > Cyprinodontiformes > Poeciliidae > Poeciliopsis > Poeciliopsis prolifica. Next base: position 653,211 of record NW_026562466.1, on the reverse strand, counting down.
TAGATGAAAGGGTGTTCGTTTCCCGGCGCCACTGATGTCCTAAAAGAAGCCCGTTTGTTGAGTTTTGCAGATAAGAGTTAAAGAAACGGCGGCTGGCAGCGAGCCCTTCGCTTCTCAGATCCTCAGCAAAGCAACATGGGAGACCAGGGGTTTGCTCTTAAGAAGAAGTAAGTAGAGTTTGTTATTCCGCCGCCGCCTTTGACTAAGGTCATATCAAATTAACAGACGGCTGACTGAATAAAAATAGCATACCATTAATTCATTTTTTTCCCCTCCACTGCTCATAAATCTTAAAGGTTGACCTGATTTTTACCATTAAACTGTGGAGAAATTAAAACAGAGGAGCCACATGGACTAATTTTAACCAGCTCCGGTTTCACGTGGGAACTAAAACCCTGACAAACACAATACTCAGTCACTTGCATTTTCAATTATCCGCTGGCGTGGAATTTCAAACTTTATGGTCAGAATTATAATCAATTTTCAGGTGATAAAAAAGAGGAAATAAACAGCAGAATTGAGGCTGGACGATGCATTTAATTGCCACCACATTCGTTAACAAGCTTAACTCTTGTCTGGGCGCACTCAGCATTCAAATACATCCTAATTATTTCTAGTTGAAGGTCTTAAGATTGCCAACTCTTGTGTTGGCCGATGATAAAAAATGTCTCTTTTCAAACTTAATCATTACAAGTACATTCAGCGAGTGTAAATGGCTCAGAGGTTGGAGGGACGCATTAACGCGCGTGTCCATTTTTGGTTGAATGGCAAAGAAAGAAGAAGAAGGAAAAAGCAGATTAAGGCCCTAAAATCCCACCCTAACTGATGATCGCGCTCATAAACAGTCAATTATAGAATGTTTACTGTGGCGTCTTTTTGTTTCTCTGCGCTTGATAACGTGCGAGAGCGGCTTTAGATTGACAAGGATTTATGGGGAAGGGGGAAAAAAGCCAATCATGTAAACAAGTCCGCGGAGAATTAAAGCGGCTAAATCAAGATTTCTTTTTTCATTTTTTTTATGAAAACAGACAAAAAGACGACGAGATGCCCGACGTTTAATGAGGAGAAGGGATGATGGGCAGTGTTCGCATTGTAATATGCAAATCAGAAATAGTGTCTGATGGAGTTCTGTGCCACAGCCGATATGAATGAGGCCAGAAAACTGCGGTGGTAATTGAGTTTCTGGAGGCGCAGTCAAACTTGTGCCAAGCAGATCCTCCATACTGATAGAAAATCATTTAGAAGAAATGAAGGGTTAAGCAGACGGTGCTGATATTTTAGGTTTTTCAGAGAAAAAGTGCTGTCGGACGTGAACTTGCTTTTCTCCAAGTCACTTCAACATGTCCAGTCCAAACAACTTGTTCTTCATAAAGATGGAGACCCAGGACAGCTGCATCTCATGTATTCATTCATTTCTAAGAATGAAAAACGACTCATTTCTGTTTCTGTTGTATTTATTATATCATGCAATATCTATATATCAAATACGCATTGCCCATGAAGAGCCACCCCGAATTAATGGAAGATATTTCAGAAAATTTGAAAAACCAGGCTGGATTGGTGGACGGGTGGAGAGATGAACAACTGAATGGGTGGGGGACTAGAAAAAGACTGAGGATGGATGAACAATTGGTTGGATGAACAGCCAATCAACTGGTTGGATGGACAGTTGGTTGGATGGACAGTTTGTTGGATGATCAGTTGGTTGGATGGACAGTTTGTTGGATGAACAGTTGGTTGGATGGACAGTTTGTTGGATGAACAGTTGGTTGGATGAACGGTTTGTTGGATGATCAGTTGGTTGGATGAACAGTTGGTTGGATGAACAGTTGGTTGGATGAACAGTTGGTTGGATGGACAGTTTGTTGGATGATCAGTTGGTTGGATGGACAGTTGGTTGGATGGACAGTTTGTTGGATGATCAGTTGGTTGGATGAACAGTTGGTTGGATGATCAGTTGGTTGGATGAACAGTTGGTTGGATGGACAGTTTGTTGGATGAACAGTTGGTTGGATGAACGGTTTGTTGGATGATCAGTTGGTTGGATGAACAGTTGGTTGGATGGACAGTTGGTTGGATGATCAGTTGGTTGGATGGACAGTTGGTTGGATGGACAGTTTGTTGGATGATCAGTTGGTTGGATGAACAGTTGGTTGGATGGACAGTTTGTTGGATGATCAGTTGGTTGGATGGACAGTTGGTTGGATGGACAGTTTGTTGGATGATCAGTTGGTTGGATGAACAGTTGGTTGGATGGACAGTTTGTTGGATGATCAGTTGGTTGGATGGACAGTTGGTTGGATGTACAGTTTGTTTGGATGATCAGTTGGTTGGATGAACAGTTGGTTGGATGGACAGTTTGTTGGATGATCAGTTGGTTGGATGGACAGTTGGTTGGATGGACAGTTTGTTGGATGATCAGTTGGTTGGATGAACAGTTGGTTGGATGGACAGTTTGTTGGATGATCAGTTGGTTGGATGAACAGTTGGTTGGATGAACGGTTTGTTGGATGATCAGTTGGTTGGATGAACAGTTGGTTGGATGGACAGTTGGTTGGATGATCAGTTGGTTGGATGGACAGTTGGTTGGATGGACAGTTTGTTGGATGATCAGTTGGTTGGATGAACAGTTGGTTGGATGGACAGTTGGTTGGATGATCAGTTGGTTGGATGAACAGTTGGTTGGATGGACAGTTTGTTGGATGATCAGTTGGTTGGATGGACAGTTGGTTGGATGGACAGTTTGTTGGATGATCAGTTGGTTGGATGAACAGTTGGTTGGATGGACAGTTTGTTGGATGATCAGTTGGTTGGATGGACAGTTGGTTGGATGGACAGTTTGTTGGATGATCAGTTGGTTGGATGAACAGTTGGTTGGATGGACAGTTTGTTGGATGATCAGTTGGTTGGATGGACAGTTGGTTGGATGGACAGTTTGTTGGATGATCAGTTGGTTGGATGAACAGTTGGTTGGATGGACAGTTTGTTGGATGATCAGTTGGTTGGATGGACAGTTGGTTGGATGGACAGTTTGTTGGATGATCAGTTGGTTGGATGAACAGTTGGTTGGATGGACAGTTTGTTGGATGATCAGTTGGTTGGATGGACAGTTGGTTGGATGATCAGTTGGTTGGATGGACAGTTGGTTGGATGGACAGGCCGATGAAGGACAGACCACTAAAGCATCAGAACAGATTGAAATCTGGAAGCAACATTTTTCAACACCGATCCAGACCCGGATCATCCTTTAACCAAATTCCACACTTTCCAGACACCAGTTCAAGTTTGAGGAAAAAAAAACCCAGTTTGGGTTAAAATGCAGACCTATCTAAGCCAATGATGTTTTATTCTTTTTAAGAATGCCAGATGTAGTGGAAAATGTGAGCATGGCGCTTTTATCAAGGTGGTAAAGAGCTTTAAATTAGATTAAAACAAAAGATGTCAAACAACCACAGGCAGTAAATCCTTCAGTGGACTCCCTTCTCTTGTAATCAAGGTGTAATTTGCTGTGCAGCTTTGAAGACTCCTCTCATCCCGTCTCCACACTGCCATGATTGTGGAACAATGAAACCGGCTGAGAGCAGAAACTCTGGCGAATGCTATTAATAAAAGACACGTCTCGTCACTCTTAATATGGCAGGAAAACCTAAAGGCCTTTGAAGTCCTACCCTTTCACTTAACTTAACCCAGTCTCCACTCATCTCTCGCTCAAACTCTTGCCTTTAATGTGGCGAGCCAGCCGGCCTCCCCCGCACCGTCCCAACAATCACGTCACTGGACGCCTTCAGAACCGGGATTATTTGCATTTCCTGGTCCGTTTGAGCTTCGAATCACAAAAGAAGTCGGGATGGCTCAGCATAAAATAAAAAAAAGGAGAGAGAGAGATCAGGGAAGAAACCACCCCTAAAGTAATGTGGTGCTGCTGAACTCAAACCAGATGAATCTTCTCTATTTTTACCTTTTCCTTTGCCAAGGAAACATCAGGCACATCCTGCACACTTTCCAAAGAGCAGAAGGAAGAAAGATGTTCAACCCCCCCAAGACACGTCTTCCCTTGCAGTGTTTGCCTGATCCTGTTGTGTATGATCTTAGAGAGGGGGATATTGAAAGTGATATGAACATACTCTCAGATGACTACGCCTCTCTGTGTGCAGCGCCAGGTACCAGACACTTCAACTCTCCATGTGGCATCAAAGCTTTACAACATGGTGAAAGACAAAAGGCAGAGATGCAGCTGTGCCAAGAGGAAAACCCTCTGAATGAGTTTGTACATTGTAGCTGTTTATTTAATGCCAAAAACATAAAAGAACTAAAGGACATTGGTCAGATCAGACCAAAAAAACAGTCAACACCATCTTTAAGGTCAAGCATGGTGGTGGCATTGAGATGCTGAGGGGAAGCTGAGGCCTTTGTGGTGCAGCTGATTAAATGACACAAAATGGTGCAATTCTTGGAGCAACACGACTAATGGTGCCATAACCCAAATATTAGCTTGAACCAAGAAGTAAAATATCAAGTCTTTTCAAGAAAACAGATTCAAGTCCGAAGACAAATAAAGTCACAAATCTGGGCCATTTGATCCTGGTTTTTACTTCAAATTTGTACCTCTATTCAATAATCTCTGCTGATGATTTAGATGAAAATCTTGTTTTTTTAAACCTTACGTTTTCAAAACAATCTAAATGTTGCAATTAAACTAAGATTACGTCAGATTCTGCACCATCATCAATATTCCTGCATAAAATTAGGTTTTTTTCAACAGACTTTCCAGCATAAAACACACAAAAATAGCATCTGATTCTTTGTGTTGCAGAACTAATTAATGTAGATCTGACTCGCTTTTCACACTGTGTTGATTAGGAGATAAAATCGCCAGTAAATGCTTCTCCCCTCTTTTATATTTTGCACACCTATTATAACCTTAATTCCACTTTGTTCAACATGACTTTACTTGAAAGCTGTGTTTGTGAGAACCTGCGTTAATACAGCCCTGTGTTTTACTGGCCTACAGCTCCAGTGATGTTCCCAAACAACAGTCGCAGCACAGATCTTCACCTCCGTCTCAGCCAATCAGATTGCATGTCCCTGCATAAAATGTTGGTGTAACTAAATCTCCAATCCGCTAATGGTCCCATAAAATGGCGTTTCAATCTAGCAGAGGCTCGTGTTCACTCTCCTTCTGCACTGGGGATCAAAAAATAAAAATAAAAACCCCTCCGGGTATTTCTGCTCCATTCAAACAACGCAGCACCTGTGACTATTCAGCCACGGCGCTTTCGGATCGCCCGTCATCGGTAAAAAGCTGCAATTTCTGCAGCCGCCATCATTGTAATCACACGTGCACAGCAGGGCGAAATCAGCAGTTCATTATTGATTTACGTCATCACATTTAGATTAGGCTGATTGTTTATCATCAATCTATGAAAACACTGGGTGAAGACTGTTTTATATCTGTGGACTTTTCTCCATTTCTCTAATTGCTTTTTCATATTTTGCTTCGTAACGCCTCACATAACTCACTCAGCTCCATAAACGTGCAGCAAAGATTAATGCGATGTGTTTAAAGCTAACCTTTTCTGGGAGTCAAGCGGGTTATTTCTACTTTAAAACTGGAGCTGCACCCTCCCTTTACATCCTCATCCTTATTAAAGACATTTGAGGACGCCTTGTAGCCAGGAGGCACGGCTCTGATATATATGATTCAGTGTCATTTGCAGAGGAAATCTGGGTTTTACAGCAGGCTTATTCTGCTGTTTCTGACTGCAGCGGAGCAAGATTTTCTTATTATGCAGAAAAAACCTTCCAGAGCAATTAAAGAAAACAACCGGCAACACTGTCACATGAGAAGGTAGAGAAAAATACGCGTCTCCTGCCAATACGGGCGTCAGACAACCTATTTTGTCATTTATTCTGGGAGGACACGCCGAATGTCGCAGTGACGGTCGGCTCCACAGCAAAGCGCGTCTTTCTAATTTATGTCCTGAGTTTTTTGCACACAACTGGCGAGCATCCATCTGTGGCCGGGCCTCGCTTGCAAAAGCCTCATAATTTAAACTTCTGAGAGAATCAAAGGGGTGGAGTGTCTCTCGCTTCACTTCTCAAAATGTGATTTTTTTCCCCTCTCTTTAGTGGTTGGAGGAGAGAAACTTTCCTCCTTTGCTGAACGCTGCAACACAAAAATGATGAATTATCAAATTATAGCCTCCACCTCAAATTATGGCTTATATGTGAGGTTAATTTGGTTAAAAGACATCCAAACCAAGTATGATGGGTTTCTTTAGACGCTTTTTTGATTAACTGTAAACATTTGCCACCCAATTTTTTAAAAAAGTGGTAAAAATCTTGACCCTCTCTGCTTTGCAGAATAGTTTTCAGTTGAATAAAGTTCAAGTTTTGGTTAATGACTGATAATAAAACTTGAAATCATTAGATGATTATATACATACTATGATGGAGCAGCACATTAGCATTAGCTTCCACTGAACACCATGTTGGTGTCGCGCCAAAATTTATGCTTTTAATCTGTTGTTGAATTTCTTTACATCGGTTGATGTTTGACATCTTTCTGTCTACTTCGTGTTGTCAGTTGGTTCCAGTTTGAGTCATTTCTTGATTCTGCAGAGAAACTTGAAGTTTGATGATCAAAGTTAGCGTAGCTGTGAAAAAACTAAACGAAAACAGAAGACATCTGTTTGTGACCAAATCAGAACGTAAATGATAAACCAGAGCCAAACTAGAGCATGATAAATGAAAATATAATTTCCGTTGATAAAAGTTTTCCGTTTGGTGCTTTGGTCTTTACAATTCGTCTTATTTGTCGTTTCTGTTGTTTTGTTTATTTATTTTGGATATTTAAGATGTTTTCCAGTTACAGTGTTATATGAATTGAAAGTCATTTCTGCATCACTATGCCATTATAGTACCTAAAATTGGTATCAAAACAACAATATTATTATTTATCACAATAACTTGTGGGACAATTTATCATCCAGAAAAATGTGTAGGAGAACCTAAGAAAAAATATATTTTTATCTCATTTGATTATGTTATTTTAAGGCATTTTAAATATTTTTCCACTGTTTCTTTGATCACGTTTGCGGCCACTTAAAGCAAGAAGCCTCCTTAATGACAGAAAGAGGGACGTAAATTATTTACAGCTTTCCCTCCTCTGTGTTTGCTGTCCTACATCCTCAGTGTGTTTATTTGAAGTGAAAGGGTGTGGCAAGAGTCGGGTAAATGAAAGCCAGCTGTCCACCGCGGAGACACCGAGCGGCTTCCTCTGCCAGACCGAGCCGAAGGTTGGGGGAGTTCTCCGACATGTAACACAACACGAAAATCAGAAAACACAAACAAAACGAGTCATTCGCACACCAAAAAAGAGAAGGGTTGGTGTAAACAAGCGGCCGTGCTAAAACAATACAGCTGGGTCTCCTCTTGATATTCATCGCTCACTGTTTACCACAGAGGAGAAAGGCTCCGGCCCCCAAACAGCCTCAGGTTCCTCAATAACACAAACCAAGCTGGATTCACTAAGTCCGGCTCTGTGTTGATGCATTTAGAGACTGCGACTTGGCACGCCGCGACCTGCTACTGTCCAAACACATCAGGACAAATGGGAATCATGTGTCCTCTTACTGTGGAGACGCAAGGAAAGTTTGGCTTCAACGAGAAATCACAACTTCCTCCCAACGACGGCGAAATTCATCCACAATTTATTATCCAGGACACATTTTCCTCAGCAACATTTACTAAACTAATCATTCCTCTTTATGGAGGAAGAGCTTATCATATGCAAAGTGCTCAACATCAATGTCTTCATATCCTCGTTTGAGAAATTCATTGCGCGGTGAATTCCCTCGGGAACACCGCTGCCAAGTTTCTGCCTCGCTTAAACTTTTTTAAAATTCTTTTTATTTTAATTCTTTCACTTTAATTCAACTTGGCACGTTATTTCTCAGAAATACCGTCAGGCTCCGGGGAGGAACATAGACGTGGTCTCACTTGTTAGTGCGGGTTTTAGTGCTGAATAAGGATCAGACAATGGCTGAGGGGAGAAGGGGGCTGCAGTCTGGCGAGGTATTGACACAGGAGATATCGCTCCAACAAAGTGGATCCGTGAGAAAAAGAGATCCAGCAAGCGGAAAGAAAGAAAGAAAGATTATCTTAATTATCATTCAGGAGCTGCTTAGTGCAGCACCTGTGCATGAATAATGTCATTTATAGGCACATTGAGATGTGCATAATTCCCCCTTAAATCATGCACATTAGCGGCATAACAAGGGATGAACAAGTCGGCCTCTGAGCGGCTCAACGAGGAGCGAGGGGGCTCATTGTCAGCGCTTCAGTTCAACAATAAGAATGTATTTCTCTATTCAAAGACTCGTCTCCTTTAATACTTTCTGCTTGGTCCAGAGCAGATGTGAGGTTACATATGCTGCTTCATATTACATGTGTGGTTTTAACAGGGACACCTCTGCAGCATCAGGTTTTATGATCAGCACGTTTTCCTGGATAAGAAAGTTGTATGCAATTATTTGGATGGTTAACTGATAAACGGACCTGATTGTTTTGCTTCAGGAGGGACTGGTGCACTTAACAGAACTGATGGCATCTCAAGAAATCTAACAGAAAGTTAAAGTTTTGCACAAATGGACATTGAATTATACTCAGAAGTGTGAAATCAGAAAAATAAACTGGAATGACCGCTGAGAAACTGGCAGAAACTCCCACTTCCCCCATTTATAACGGCAAAAACACAAAATCCTACCAAATATTTTGCTCTATTTTCTGAGCAAATAACACTTGAAATAAGACAAAGATATAGGAGCTTGTTTTCAGTAAATAATTGTTTAAAATTAATGGAAATTCTTATCAGTGGGATTGTCAGCCAGTGAAACTTGTACTTTTTACTGTATATTAAAGAATTTTTTACTGAAACAAACTCCTAAAGGTTGTTACAAATATTTTAGTTTTGTGTTATTTCAAATGTACTAAGATATTTCCTAAAGACTTGAGATTTTGTGTTTTTGCAGAGTGAAACCAACTCTGTGTTTCAATATGGCCGCTCTCTGCAACAAAAGTACAAAGATGTGCTGAATATACATATAAGAGTGTGTCAAAATAAATGTTGCATGTAGCAAATCTAACCTGAACAAGTTAAAAGTGATGTTTGCTTGTGGAAAGTAAAGCTTAAAGGCAAAACACTATACAAAAATAACATTTTGTACATTTTTAGATTTCCATTTCAGTCTCTACTGCCAAACACTTATAAAAAATTATTAATTAATACATTTTAATATCTAAAAAGTTTCAAAAACCGCCCAACTGTTACGCCATATTACCAAGCAACCGAAGCAGAGTTCTGATCAGAGATCCCACTTCCAATGTAACTGTTGGACACAAAATGGCCGACACAGGAGAACGAGGTTTGTTTCTCACGGTTCGTCATGAAGCAGTGATGCGAAACAATGACTAACCAAAACTCTACACCAGCCTGTGGAGAATTAAGTTTTATCTGATAAGCATTTTCATGGTTTTTTGTTGATATTCAGAGAAATTTATTCTAATTTTGACTTCTTTGTCTTTTCAAAAAGTTCCAACCAATAACTACGTTTGTAAATTAGTCTGTGGCTGTAAAACGAAACAAACGTTGCTCTTTTTTTAGCATGTAATATTGGTTAATGTGCTGAGCAGAGCTGTCCTTTGTCCATAAACTGTCCATAAACTGTCTCTTTATGGTTTTAATGTGAAAATTAAAGGAGTTTGAATAGTTTTGCATTAGCCAATATGTCTCATAGCCGTTTTATTAATAGAAACAGCAGCTATTAGCAGGTGCAGCTGTTACATTAGTACGAATCTCATCGGCTGAATTTTACTTTCAGATGATTTCTGCTAAATGTCAGGCACTCTGAATAAGAGCTTTGTTGGCCTGCTTTGGACTCTGGGTTCATCTGAGGAAGGATTCCAGGTCACTAATCATGACATCAGGAACATGAAGGTTTCTGCTCATGCACCACTTCCAGAAACTTAAAAGGACAAACTTTAGATTCACGCCCGCTTGTGTCAAACGCTTCATCTCCAGCCTTAATTTAAGAACACAGGGTGGAGTCTGCAGCAAACAGACGGCGCCGGAAAGGATTCGTCATCCAAATCGGGTTCTGCGTTGCCACAGGAGATCGGGGCGGCGGAAGATGCGCGCGCTCCGGCATCAGGAGTAGTAAAGAGGCTGTCATCACGGAGAAATGTCAAGTATTCCACCTCGCTGCCGACTCCTCAGCGCGGCCCGCTGCCGTGGAGGCCCGGCCCACGCAGTCAAAAGTTCACAACAACAACAGAGGGCATTGTGGGTTCTCTCCAATCAGAGCATTTGTGAATGCTAACTATGCCAGCAGAGATATGCAGTAGGATTGAACTCGGGAGTGTGCATGCTGGGGTCAAACTGCAATTTTAAACCCTTTGAGCGCTCCCTTTCAGCCTGGGCGGAGGACCAGGCTGTGGGCGGGCTTCGTCGTTTAGGGAAAAATGTCAGTCGGTCACAGAGAAGGGAGTGATTGGATCGACTCAACACATTCTGCTGCTTTGTTTGTAAAACATAAAACATCTCGAGCCAAAACCTAGAAATGTTAGCGCCGAAGAAAAGGTACTTTCACACTGAGCATGATTTAAAGTGTCTGATGCTCCTTTTGACACCAAAAAACCATCAACATATTCATTTTCAGACATGAGTTAAAATATACAAAACCACAGAGGCAAACAAAAGCTGACCACAGCAGAGCTGGAAAAATAAAAACAGGATCAGACGGCTTCTCCGGTTTCAGCCGAGATGGAAAATAAATGCCATGACTCTTCTGCTACATTTAAAGTCACAGTACAACTTGATATATGCCCTTTTTGTCTTGAGAAATGAAAAACATGCTAAGTGAGCATTTAAATTGGGAATTTGTTGCCTTTTGCCCACCTTTAGAAAACACAGAAGTAACTTTGATGTCAAGAAATGTTAAATGTGGAGTGCTTACTGCTGTATAAAACTTTATGCATAGAAAGTTACGATTAGGTTTTGGTATTATTTTTGTTATTAGCTGAAAATAGACACAACAACCAGACCGAGTTTTTAGTTTAGCACTTCTGCTAATTTTAAAAACATTTCGGTTCCCTTAAAAGTAACTTTTCCACATCAATTCCAAAACTTGATTGTTTTGTAAACTTTCCATTGAATAAAGTTTTGATATTGACATTATCTAAACAGGCTTTTATTTTGAAATGAGGGAAATTGTTTTTTCAACAGTTCCATTTCCTTTTCTTGCATTTCCTTTAAAACTACTTAAAACAAGAAATGTACAGAAACAAACTAAAAGGAGAGAACAATACAATTATTAAGATCATGCAATATCTAAAAGCCTTACAGAACATAATGCTAAAGCTAATGCTAAAGCTTTAGCATTAGCACTAGCTAATGGGTTAGTGAACTAACTTTAACTTAGTGTTTAGCATTTCTAATAAGAAACTCAAACCCATTCTGACTGATTTATTTGGATTTCAAACATTACATTTGTAGAATATAACCAATACTAAGCAAAGACGAAGCCCTGGTTAGCTTATCTTTAGCTGATCAAGAACTTTTGAAAACAATTCGCTGAATAATAATTGATTTTGTAATAATAATAATACCAGGCGGCTGACCAAATCTGATTAAAATGTGAGCAGAAATTTACAATCACAAGTTTATCCATTCTGTTTCTTCACTGTGCATCATTGGGTGAGATGTTTCGTATCGTTAAAGTCTGACAAAATGTTCCTTTCAGCGCTGGATGTTTTCCTTTCTGGTTTTTGGACCTGACGACATCCCAAGTCAGAGTTTCATCTCTTGCTCTCCTCCCCAATCCCTCCATCCCCGACCTCAGGACCAACATAATGATTCACATTCGGATCATTATTCTTAATACCTCTGAGTATTCTGCTAATATCTGATAATTGCACTGCAGTGACCTTAGGACAAACGCCATTATGAGTTTAGGAGATGACTGCTTTTTGGAGATTTTATTCCCTCTGAACGGTTGGAAGGTCCCCGTGTTTGAACTCAACTTATATTTATCAAGCGTTATTCCTGATATTTAAGATACTGCAATACAAATAAATTATTCATGTCAATTAGCTTCTCATCTTTCAAGATACAAACTTGTGTGATCTCCTTAACAACTATTTATTTCATACCAAAACACGGCTCTCCCTGGAAGCCCACTGCTATCGCCCGAGGACATGTCTTTTAAATAAAAGCATCAGAGCTTTGCATACCTACGATTTGCATATTAAAGGCGCCGGGAGACACATGATAGAAGAATCAGGCGCAGCAGTTTAATCATCACTCAACTCTGACTGGAATCCTAAACTCTTTCTGGTTTCGGCCTTCACAGATCGCAGGATGAGCCCAAACCTTCACAAGTTGCTGTTGGAGCTTGGCGGTTGCCCTTCTGATGGAAGGATGAAAAGGAGAGGAAGCACGACGCCTGTTTTTAAGATTCTCTATTTACTCTGCTAAACTTCAGGAAATGAACGGATGCAGGTCAAGTTTTTCCAAAAGGAGAAGCAAAGTGGAGGCGAAAACTTCCTCATCTCAGCCGTGCGTCACGCTGATCTCCTCTGATTGGCTGCTGCCCCGTGGCGACACATGCCCCGTTTAATCCAAGGAGACGCAGCGGCGGCTCGCATCACGCAGTTAAACTTGCAGCGCTGCAGTTTTGGACTGAACTCGCAGAAAAAGTTTGTCCTCTTCAGCTCATCACCAATCCCAATGAGAAGATTGAAACATGAAGGTTTTCAGGAAACTGAACCAGGTTGGAAACAACCTGGATCTCTTACAGCAGAGTTGGCCCCTCCTCCACATATTGCTGCATCTGAATCCACCAAAAACAAAGCGATAGGCAAAGTGAATATTTTTAGAAAATAAAAAACAATAAAGACAAAAAGAAGGACAGATGGATGGAAAGACAATAGAATAGTTTGATTGATGGATTTATGGACAGACGGAGAGACTAATGAATGACTGACAGACGGATTAATGGATGAATTGATGGACAGACAATCTGATGGACATTTGTCCGATTCCACTACAGAAAAAGCAACCAAAATGTGTTTTTCTTAATTTAAACTTCTTTCATCTCAGGAATAAAATGCCTCCTCAAACATAAAACACATCCTGGGTCCATGAGATTCATTCAGTTCAGGAGCATCAAACCAGGAAACACCTCAAACACCAGGGACCCTGATGCTAAGCACGGTGGAGGACGTGTGATGCTTTGGTATCTACGACTACCACTCTTTAGAACAGAAAGACATTTTTCAACCAAAAAAACCAGCGGCTCTGGTCCAACATGTCTCCATGTTTGGCGCTGCAGAGGAACTAGCTTACCTCTGACTCAACAGGAGCTACAAGCCGCAGCTCAGTTCCCTCAGCCGCCGCCGTCACTCTGACTTCCTGTGATGTCTGCCCCGTGGCGACCGCCGTCCTGGACGAGTCCGCTATCGGGTCGCATCACTCGCTTCGGACCTGACCCACTTCAGCCAGTGACCCGCCTCGTCCCCACAGACCCTGAAGTCTAATTAAAGCCTTCATGCCATTACACTCAGCGGCACCGACAGCAGATTGATGCTTGATGACATCATGCAAATGAGGCCGAGGCAACTTCTCCCACAAACTTCCCCGGACCGCAGCAGATCACTGAACACTTCCGCTAAACCTTTCACACGCAGAATCAAATGTTGACAGGAGCTGGCTTCTTCTGACAAAAACAGATAGTCTCTGAAAAATTCAACATGGTGACCATTTTTCAAATGGTTGTCAGAAAAAAAACATATTTTTGCTCTACATTTGTCAATATTTACTTTTGGTGTCAAATCATACTTGATTGGAACAATAAGTACCATGTCTACTATAATCTTTGATTTTTCAAGATGGCCGCAATGATCATTCAATAACCGGATGTTAGCACTGCAAACATTAAAAGGCAAAGCTCATAATAAAACAAGTGAAAGGTTAAACCACTAAGCATATTTAAATATTAGCATAAACTAATGTTAAGCACCTAAATTACCAGAAGCTAATGCTAAGCACAGTAAAAAATTAGCAGAAGCCAACACTAATGACTAAGATGACTGTCTCAAATTGGGTCAACTAACCACAATGTATGAAACAACATTAAGCTGCTTAACCTAACAGAAGCTAATGCTAAACCACTAAACACACAATTAATGAAAGCTAAACACAAATTAGCAAAAGCAAACACTAAACTCATGAATAAATTTTAGCAGAAGCTAACATTGAGCACAAAGACAAAAGCAGAAGCAATTTTGAATCAATAAAACATTAGCAGAAGCTAATGCAAAACAAAAATTTAACAGAAGCTAACGCTAAGCACATTAAGAAATTAGCAGACGCTAATGCTAACCATTAAGACAAGTCTCAGTCTGTGTCAAACATCTTCATGTCCTTCAGTTTCTGATTTAGCAATAGATTATAACTTTAAAGTTGATGTGACAAATTTACTTTCAATATCCAAAAACGGTGGCCATCTTGAAAACGGGCCGTGATCCTGATATTCAAGTACGAAATCCAATAATAAATATACAAATTATACAAAATTTTATGGTGGTATCCACCCTTTTTACAGTGGATACCACGCTTTGCGTGGACGTCTTGATCCAACATGGCCTCTCTCCTGGAAGATGGCACTTCGCTTCGCCCCGGGGACGCCGCACTCTCGCATCTCGCAGGCCGGCTGGTCCCCCCTGATCGCTGCAGCTGCTGCTACGCACACGCATTTACACCAGCGAGCTGCAAACTGCTCCAAGCTGCCCAAACAGCAAGCAGGCCTGAATGAGACGTGCAGGACGACGCCAAGAACACGCCGGTCCTCACAGGAACTGGACGTGACTGGAGAGTGGAGGTAGAGAAGAAGACGCAGGAGCTTCTCTGCGTGGTTTTATTCTGGCCAGGAGGTTTATGAGGAAGATGAAACGTCTTCTGAAATACCAGCAGATTTTACTGCACTCAACAGTTTAATCATTAAATCTGAACATTTCTCACTTAATTTGGGATTTAATTAGACGCCATAGCGATCGGTTTTAACTGAT
This sequence comes from Poeciliopsis prolifica, assembly GCF_027474105.1. Taxonomy (NCBI): domain Eukaryota; kingdom Metazoa; phylum Chordata; class Actinopteri; order Cyprinodontiformes; family Poeciliidae; genus Poeciliopsis; species Poeciliopsis prolifica. The sequence continues at coordinate 638,085 of NW_026562466.1, read as the reverse complement.
TAACATCAAGTTTTATCTCCAACCATCAAACTTGAGAAGCTGCTTCAGTAAGAGGGAGGTTCAAACTGCAGGTCCCGTCATCCTGATGATGTCTTCTTTTCTTTCCATGGCGTCCCACAGGCGTCTGTTTTTGAAATCTAACTTTTTGCTCAGGTTTTGAAACTTGAAGTTTCCAACTTCAAGTTTCATCAGAAACGTTCACAAAGAGGAAAGGAAGGAAGGAAAGAAGGAAGGACAGATTGATTCATGGACAGGAAGAAAAATTTAATTCAGAAATTCAAAACCTGGAAACAAAAATATTTTCCCACCTTGTGAAAAACCGATTTTTTCCTTCCTTTGAATTTTCTTGCCCTTTTATCAGTCATTGTTGATGTTTATTTTAAATCTGTTTTCAGATAGTTTTTCTGCAGAGTCATGTATTTTTTTTAAACTCTGACTCCTTCTCGTTTTGAAGTTTTCTCCTTCCGGGCTGCCGTAGTTTACCCTGAAGTCTTCGGACTCTGTGCATCCTTTAAATTAATACTTGGCAGCCGGTCTTCCTGCTTCCCAGAGCCAATCAGAGCTCGGCATCAGAAGGTGGTTTGGATCTGGATAATCAGGAGTCGGCTTTTTGTACGAGGAAGAGAAGAAAAACACCCACACGGGTTGACACGGCGCTCCCCTTCCCCCTGCCTTCCTGTGCAAACTTGGACTCGGTTCCGAGTGAGAAAAGCCGAGGGGGGTCTGGCTTCACGGTGGAGATGGAGGATGCAGAGACCATCCGTGTGTGTGTGTGTGTGTGTGTGTTTTCTTGTGCACAAACAGAACAGACAGTCCTAGAAATGTGAAATTCCAACAAGATTTAATATGCAGAGTTGCACAAATGGCATGACTCGGAAAGCCTCCAAAAGTCTCTCAGAGGTAAAAAAAAAGCTGCTGTAAGTGGGCCAACAACGTAGCGGCTCTGATTGAATAATACTTTTTGATCTGCAGAAACACAACACCAACCTAAACTCTGCAGATTTTCCTCACCTTCCAGTGAAAACCTGCTGGCCTTCACTCTGAAAGCTGGTGAGTAAGTTAGAAATTCGCCTGATTGCAAACACTAGAAACTCTGAGACAAAATGGCGGTGGACAGGCGGCGCTCAGCCAAGTATTTCTGCAACCCAGACATCCAAACTCCACATCTATCTGCAACTGAATATTCCCAATTTTATCCGCCATTACCCCCAAAACCCCTAAAAGTTTCTGTCCGCCATTACTCCTGTCCCACATGTTCATTTTCTTAAGATATTAGGCAATTTAATTACAGTTAAGAGCATTAAGGAGCAAATTTAAGTATAATTTGCAGTTCATGAACTGTTTTTGAAAATTACTCTTAATATAATTAACTTGTGTCATTAGGGCCTAATCCCTGCAGGCTACAGAGGGAAATGCTTCCTTTAAAAAATTACATACGTTCAGTTCCTGTTGGACTGCAGAGGTGGAGTAATTATCAGTTTCCACTGGAAACGGGCCTTTATTAGTTCTGCAGAAACACAGAGAGGCCCGTTTCTGACAGAACACACTGATCCAGGTGAAATAAATCACTGGTAAAGAATCTTGCAGATCAGATTGTAGCTAAACATCATCCTGGAAGGTTTAGTGGAAGGAAAAGCTAAAATGATACCGAGCTGGACTCAGATTTTCTGCTGCGTTTAAGTAGGAACGAGACGCTGAACTGCATCAAGGGTTCACAAACGTTTCAGCCTGTGATCCACAAAACAGAGTGAAAAATAAATCATTTCTGCCTACCAATATCTACCGAAGAAAATTAGGACCACAATAAAAAGATACACTAAAAAAACAACTAAATTTAGATTTTTTTTCTTATTATTTTGACTTTAAGCGGCAAATTCTAAATTTTTTTGCAGAGTTCTACTTCTGTATCAATTATGTCAAAATCCTAATAAATAGTCAAACATTCTTAGTTATTTCAATTGTTTTGTCACTATATATAAAACATTCTTTCTTGTCATAGGATTCGTAAATCTAAACTTCATTCCCTCTGAAAGCCTGTCACTAATTTATTTTAGCACTACATTGAGTTTTAGGAATATATTTGTCTTATGATGCACAAACTATTTAGACATTTCTGATTCTGAGGAAAACAGCCAGAATTTATTTATTTTTTTCTTTTTGTGGTCCCAATATTCATCCATACATTTCAAACTAAATACAGACTCCAATAATTTTACGCATTTTTAAATGATTTTCTTTGACAAAATTGTTTAAAATGCATGTTTTTAAAATGACATTTATTTATTTCATGACATTTATGTAATTTTGTCTCTCTTGGCCTTCCGTACACCGCGGTGCTCAACTCCCTATGATTTATTCGTCTTGTTCTGATTTTGTGATGATTCTTGCTGCAACAGAAACATCAAACAGATCAGTAAACTCAGAGCTTTGTTATGTTTGTGATGGTAGGATGAGAGAGTTTTGATAGCAGGGGTTGATTCAGGTATCACATACGTTTATGTGAAAGGTTACAAATAACCTAAAAATGACTAGAAATATTCAGTTCTGTTACTTTTGAATGAGTAATGTATTAAATAATAAATAAATGTGCTCAGAGTGAATGTTGGATTTCTCTAACGGCAGCCATGTTTCTTCAAACTGTTCTCCACCGAGGCAGAATGAAACTGGTTTTGGTTTCTGACTGGAGCAGCAAAAACGCCCCAGAGAAAAGGGGCAAAGGGCAAGACATCATGGATTTTTTATGAGCACATTAAAGCCAGCCTGTTCTTCCTCTGGTGAAGTACGCCGCTTAATTAGAGCAGATATTTCCTTGTCGAAAATCGTGGGGGCCAGCGTCTAATTAAATCAAGAGGACAGTGGCGATCTCAGCGATGGGAACGCCCAGGCAGACATCCACCAGCTTCATAAAACATGCATGCAGAAGAAAGCGCTCATTTAGCAGGAGCTGCAGCTCTCTGAGGGTCTCTGAGGGTCTCTGAGCGTCGCACCTTGACGGTTAGCGATGGTTTTCTCGACGTGTCGCTCTGTCTTTGACCGGGCTTTAATCAGACTCCAGCCGGCTAACTGACCGCTGATTCAGAATGATATGATTACACCTCCACCGGCATGCTGAGCAGCTCTGAGTCAGCCCTCCACTCTCTCTAGAAAACGTGTAATGAGCGATGTTCCCTGCACCCAGCTGGGCCCTCGCACATCCAGCCATGAGCCGGCATCCTAATCAGCCGTCAGCCAGGAAAACGCCGCCGCCGCTGCATCAGGATCTGTGTTTGTGCATGTCAAAAGATTTCCACAAACGCGTTGGCAAAACACATAATCACTCTTCCCTTGAAGGGAAGACGGGCGCCGGACAGACAGACAGATCGTTTCCTTTGAGTGCCGTGGGACACGTGACGCGTCGAACAATTCCAGAAACTTCTGATCCGATAGCCAATCAAAGGAACAAGATGTTCCTCCCAAAGCAGCATAAACAGTCTGCACATGCTTTCATATTTATAGGCATGAGTGACATTGACACGCAGACTGCCATGTCATGAACCAGACGCAAGAAACATGGAGAAACATCTGACCAAAGTAAGTAGAAATAATTGTAGAACCTGATCTAAAAATATTTGATTTCTGGGTTTCATATCCTTTAATTTAAAAAGATGTATTAAAACATTTCTTTAGCTATTTTATTCCTCTTAATTAATCATTTTGTTTTGGTAGCCCTATTACGACTATTTTACTATTATTTTTATGATTATTCTGACTTGAGGCCATGCAAACATCTGATCTGAGCTGGAAGTAACAGAGGAAGGTTCTTTCTTACCCGACTCAGCTGAAGACAAACAGGTTCAACGTCTCATCTCGCCTCTGAAAGCACAAAATTACACTTTCATTATTTTCAAAACAAGACAAGAATACGTCAAAAAATAAACTAAATATTTAGAAACATAATTTTAAAAAATGTGTAAAGGTAGAAATACAATTTTGAAAACAAAAATAAAACATTTATTTTAATGTTTTAATGAAATTTTAAAAATAAAGGACTAAATTATATTTTTTTAAAAACAAATCAAAGGAAAATACACAAAAGTTTAGAAAAATTGTAATAAAAATGACAAAGATGGACTGGATGAACACAACGACTGAAGACAAGGAGTGAGACTCATTTAATTAAAGTTTCCCCTGGACTGAACCTCCAGGTTCACAATATAAGAAACCTTTTTAGAGATGATTGGTGTTGACAAAGTGGCTAGCAGGTGGATTCTTCTTCTCGTTTTAAAGGAAAACCAGCCTCTCTTTGACCTTTTTTCTTGCTTCCTGTTTGTCACTTCTCTCAGTGAACAGCTAAACTTCCCTTTGGGAGGATATTTCCAGCAGCAGAGTCCCAGATCTCAGCAGGAGTCCAGTTAGCTGTTGCCAAACGGGGTTTCAGTGACAGCAAGCTCACAAAAGCATAAATGTAAATTAATAAAAATCCACGCGGGGTGCTCACAGAACTGTCCAACACCACCAAGGTGTAGCAAGCTCCCGCCTTCGTTCCCCCTTCGACAGGGAGCGCATTGTTGTCTTTGTGGTGCTGTGCAGCTGCCGTATTCCCGGGAGGAGACGGAGACGTTTCTCACACCGTCTCGCCTCCAGAAATCCTGCTTACAGGAAAATGTAGGAAACAATCTGTGAAAGAGGCCTGAGCCATGTTGGAGAAGCAGCAGGTACTTTCTTTAGAGATGTTCCCTGGCAAGGCGCGCCGCAAAAACGTTACAAACACAAACTGCAAGGTTTTAATTAGGACTACATGTGAGAGAATTGGCACAAAGCTGAGAAGGAAGGAGGAAAATAATTTATGGTTTTCAGTGATTTGAGAAAAATCTTTGCAGATCAAAGTTTCTGGCCTCTCCACTAACTCAGTGGAGCTTCAGCACTCAATATTGCGCTGTTGTAGCCATTTAGCTTTACATGTTACTAATGTTTCTGATTATTGCTCAAGGCTTAGTGAGGCTAACTTTTTAGGTAGCTGTGTCCACCACTGGGATCACTGCAGCTGCATCTTCCTCCCTGACCCATCACCATCGCTCCTTGACCTCCACGTTGTCCAATGTTCTCCAACAATCCTCTGAGGTCTTTGCAGAACCCTGAGGATCGACGACGCCAGCTCTTTTTGTTCCTCTTCACCATCAAGCACCTCAAATCTCTGTAAAATACGCTGAAAATTGAGAAACAATGCTTGAGAGGAAGAGTGTAGCAGTAAAACACCCAGTTTAAGTGTATTTTATGGTGTTCTCTTTGCCCTCTGTGGCACCGCTGGCACCGGGCTCCACCACCTGCTCCGAGCCTCTTTCCAGTCCAGCCAGAACCAACAGCTGGCTGCTCTTCTGACAATCTGATTGGTTAATCCCTGCTGGTCAGTTGCACTTTCTTCCTCCTTGCGTGTCATTGAACTTTCTCCCAGCCAGTGCCAGGTCAGACGAGAGCGATCTCTGCCTCCTGCGCTCTTCGCCCAGCCTCGTCCTTCACCAGCCCCCCGCCAGTGGACCGGCCTGCACACGTGAATAATTTAATGAGGTCGAATGTGAGAGTCTCCTCTGCTTTCTCCTTGTTCACACCCATCAGATGGGAAAACAAAGACCCTGATGCTAACACCTAAAGCTCTGAGCTTTAATCAGGAACCAGCTTTCATTCAGATCTTCTTCAGTCCATCATATATTCCTTCCTCCTCTTTATTCAACTAACTGACCCACATGACAGGGAAATAAAATGTCCTAATTTCAGTGCATAATGATGCTCTCCTGTAGCAGTCAGTCTTGCAACAAATCTGAAGAGGCCTCTGACCAAAGATAATTGCCGCATGACTCTATGATATGCTACTTGCTCAAAATCTGGGTAGTTGTTGCTAATCCACCTCATTTGCTTTTGCCACAGCTGTTTAAATATTTGTCTCGCAGAGAGATGTTGGAGTAGGGGATATGATCTTTGCCTGTTAAGATTGATGGAAGAGGTGGTTTATTTTTCCTGATTGATCCCGATCTGCATCCATCATTCCTCCTTTCAACTCCTCTGGGGCTTGGGGTCAAAGGTCAGGTGTTATTTGAGCTTCCAGCTAAAGAAGCTACTCCAAAACCGAACACCTTCTGGAGGGAATTTGAGCTTTATTGGTTGAAAGCACCTGGTTTCTTTTCTTTTCTGTGCCGCCTGGTCCTTTCTTCATTAGGTTCAAAGCTGTTGGTTTATTTCAGGCGCTAATCTGCTCTCCAGCAGAGCCCAGCCTGACTTTAAGATGGAAAAAAACAAACATCTTTTCTCAGCAAAACCTCAGACCTATTTTCATACGCTAGCCTCCGTTGTGTTCTGTCATGCTCTATCACTCTTACGTTTCCTTCTTTTTCATTGTGTGGCTAAACTTCCTCCATTTTTCCATTCTGCTCATTTTTTCTCCCAATAAATGAGCAGAAATGTGGATGTTCTCCTTTAGAGGACAAAGGGACGCAGGTGAAACACCAAAGCTGGAGAAGATGAGTAAGAAAATGACAGATGAGTGTTTTTAAAGCGAGTCGGTTTCACTGCTTAGATAATCAGTGGAAGCAGCAGAGTAGCCTGAGGCAAAACGTACACTTAGCTTTGGTCTAAGCGCGGCCCAGCAGTGAATCATCAGAGCTCAGCTGTCCAAAACACACCACCAATCTGGACGGGGCATATGGCGGCATGACTCTGGTATGAATTACTACTACACGCCTGCTTGTTGTTTTTCCTGCCTTTTGCATGTTCTACGAACTCCCAGCGCCGCCGCACATCACGGCCAATCAGCATCAGAGAGGGCCGGGCAAGATGGAGGACGGGAGCAGAGAGGGGCGGAGCCAAGGAGCAGTGAGAGGAGAGGGGCGGAGCCACGAAGCAGATATCCAACCATTTAACCATCCATCTTTCCATCCATCCATCCGTCCGTATGGTTTCCTTCTCCATGTTTGTAATGAATGTAATGACAGTAATGAAAACTTTCCCAGAGTGAAGCATTCCCTCCATCACTGCAGTTCAAGTCATTGTAGGCATTTCCGTCTCCGGTCCAAGACGCTGGGATCCTTTAACCGTCCAGTTGAGACGCCACCTTCCCCCACCTCCAAACCCAGAGGGACCGGTCCACCTTTCTCCATCTGAGAACCTTCGGAAATGTTTCGCATGAAAAAGTCTCTTTCTTCCACACCTTTTTTTCCCCGCTTCTCCCTCTACGGAGCGCGGCCTAATGAATGTAAATTTCCTCTCCCCGTTTCCTACGTCAGCCTCTCCACCACTCTGGGGTTGCAGGAATGTTTCATCACATCCATCTCCCACCTTTGACCTCCCTATTAGTTGCCTGTGAAGTTGGAGAGTCGGAATCTAACAGATGTAAAATGTAAAAGCAGAGGAAGGTTGAAATTTCTCCCCTAATGATAGTGATGTACTCCAGAGGATTCCCTCTTTGCCCATCTCTACATGAACTCTCACTCTCTCTTCTTTTTCTTTGCATTTCTAATTGTTCACAGCGCATCATCAAATTCATCAGCTAATCATTTAAGACACCCCCTTCCCTGCTTTTATCACAAATGATCCGACGGTAGGACGATCGATAGGAAAATCAGAATATGCAGAGCGCGTTCTGGTCTTTTGGCATCGCACAACCTTTGGCGCTTTCATCTCTGCCTTTTGAAGTTGCTTTCACTCCACAGAGCGAAAGCGGCTTGAGTGGCTGATGGAGACGAGCATCTCGTCCACCGGAGAGGACCTCTCAGCTGGAATCCACCTGCCATCGGCAGGGGAGCGTTTCAGGAGGAGAATCACAAAACGAGGCACTCCTCTGACGAATCAGATACCTGAATTATCACCTCTGATCATTTAGGAACAATTATGAACAATAAAAGCTAAAAAGAAATCCATAAAATCTCCTGTTTTGTTGGATTCACACACAAATGTAACAGATGTTCTGTTTAGGTTGATGTAAAGTCAAATATTTGTCAACAACACTGGAAAAACTCCTGTTGTTTTGCTTCTGAATAAAAAACAAAGTGTCTAAAAAGAACACAAGCTGTTTTTATTATTGTTATGGTTCATAGCAGTTAAACTGTAAACAAAGAAAAACTAAATTGCTGCTTTTAGTGCATTTAAACCTCTAAAGAGTCCTCACCAATTTGCTTGATTTCACCAGCAAACTATAAAGCAAACAGTTTACTCCTTGAACACTTTACAGCATAATGTAAACAACAGTATAAACGACCGCAGTGCGAAAAACAAGAGCTAGCCTTGTGCTAGCTAATTAGCTGCTAATATACAAATTAACCCATGAAACTACGAGCATTTTGAGGAGATAGAAGCTCGTTTGAAGGTGGAGCGAACAAAACAAATATTTTCATAGCTTATGCCACTCAAAATCAACTCATGACGTTCGCAAATACTCACACAAACAAGCAAGAAGAAGTTTTAAAGCGAATTTAGCTCTCTTGCTTCTGTTGACGGTAGAATGGAATCACTTCCGATTCGCCATAAAGTCACTTCCGGTCCGCCGCCATGTTTCCAGAACCAACGGAAAGGAAAAGCAAAACAAATCCAGAAGTTCTTTCACAAAGAACTTCTGGATTTGATGGATGAAAAATTATTATTATTATTATTATTATTATTATTATTATTATTATTATTATTATTATTATTATTATTATTTAATTTTACTGATTGATGAGGGTTAACTAAACTGTTTCTGAGCAGATTTGCAAGATTTTGGTCTTTAGGTTTTTGTAGAAATGAAATAATGTCTGATTTTCTTTAAATATTAAATTAATGTTTATTAACATAAAGTAAAGGTTTTCTGCAGATATTAGCATTTACCACCCAAATATGTGCTATTCAATGTTTCAGGGATGAAGCTGGTCGTTTTTTCTCCGATACAAATAAAAATTTATTTTGAATTATTTTGAATTTGTTAATTACTCCAACACTTTATATAAATACATTTTTTGTCAATATGAAGGTAATTTTTTTTCCTACATTCCTTTGAGAAATGGTAAAAGTTTTCCTTAAGGAAATAAAATAAAACTATGTTTACATTAAGAAAAACAAATTAATTATGACTTTCCAAAACAAAGATGATCCACATAAATTGTATCTTTGAATTTAAATATGTGCTTTAAACAATGTCTAAAAGAAAATAGTTTTAAATTGATTTTCTGTTCTTTGTTTATTCACAATTATTGGGACCACAGTAGATGGTCCCAATAATATAAAGACATTCTAAATAAATTTAAACATGTAGATCTAATATTTTTTTAAAATATCAAAATAAGTAAAACATTTATCATCACTTCTTTATGTTACTTTTTCCTGTTTCAAGGAAAATTATGAGAATTTTTGGAGAAATATCTCACATTTAAAAATGAACAGAAGTTGACTCAATTTTAAAAATTAAAATAAAAAAATTACATTTTTAAAAGTGAAGGATTTAATTTTTGAACTTAAAAAATCATTTTCACCAAAACAAACTTTTTTCAATTCTTGCCGACAAAAAATAAATTTTCTCTAAACAGACATTTTGTAATAATCTTATTTTAAAATATGAAAATAAGTGAAACATTAACATTTTTTAAGTTACTCCTTTTTTTATTATTTAAGAAAAATTATGAATCGCAAACTAATTTTGCAATAAAAATCTTATTTTTTCCCAAAAGTCATCTGCAATGTAAAATGTTCTGGAACTAGAAGCTTTTAAGAGGCACTATTTTCTGCAGCGGATTAAGACGTTTGCGTTTGTTGCGTCTCTACAGGATCCTACTGACAGAGGGAAGCGTATAAATTATTAAAAACTTGTTGATTATTATTGTTTAAAGCATAAACAGGTGGAAATATGCGGAATCTATGTTTAGCTTTATCTAAATGAGACGTAAGCCACAGCGCTGAGGTCAATTCGCTTTGATCCGCCTGGAAAGGAGCACCGAAACTGTATCTAATTAACATAATAATGAGCAGCAGAAGCTTCATCCACTGCAGCTCTGCAATAATGTGGATGTGAGAGCAGGAAGATGCTGCATGTGAGGAAAAACGAAGCGCTGAAGGGTTCGGTACTCTGTAATTTGGCTACTTTTTATTCGAGCAGGGTCATCTTCAAGAGAAAATTACAAATTAAGAATTCATAATACTTTTACAAAGACATTTCAGGAAAGATTTCTTCTTCAGTCATCATATCATACATAGTATTTAACAGTCCCTCTTCATTGTTTTTTCAGCTTAAAAAAAGAAAACAAAGATGAAGAAAGTGGAATTTTTTTTCAGTCGAAAATACAGTGTCTTCACAATTGTATAAAAGTTCCCAAATTTTGGATTTTTTCTTCCAGTAACTGGAAAGTAAAAGAAAAAATAAAATAAAATAAGATTAAAACTTCACAATGTTTCAAAACACAATAAATGCTCTTTTTTTTTTTTACGTAAAATTTGCCCCTATGATCGACAACATGTTCCTTTTTACTAAAATATATCTATATATTGAAGAACTATAGTACTGTACACAACAGTATGAAATAAATAAAATTAGGAAATATAAAATGGGCCACATAAATAATAAAAAAAAACGAAAAAAAAAACGGTTTGGTTGTAATACTGAGAGAGTTTAAAAAGAAAAGAGCTGAGAAAACATTGCACAACATAATGTAAACTAAAGGAAAACGTCTGCCTATACGTCTTTAATACTGACACGGTGCTTCGGAGAACAACGGTGAACCATCTCATCATAATACTGAAGCTGGTGAAGAAGAACAAAACCAAAAATAAGAAACCGAACCGTTCTTTTACACAATACGAGGGTGGCACTTGCAGAAAAACACACAGGTTAAAAGGTTTGCATATAAGGCTTCTTTTTTCTTATCCAAAAACACCTTACAAAGGCTTCGTCCTTCATCGTTTTCTTCTTTTTATCCCGTCCATAAACTGTAATTTTCCCTTAAAACGAAAGTCTCTTTAAAACTTCTTTAAAAAAACAAATCAAAACACAGTTTAAATTCCTTCATTTGATTCAAGAGGCCTAAAACAGTGCGGCTGGAGATGTTTGGAGAAATAAAGACGACATCGAAAAACGCAGGTAGGTGGTAATACTGAAGGACTGCAGTGCAGGTAATACTGCTCTTTTCCAACACTGTATAAATATATACATAGGCAATACTTTTTATTATTTTTGTTCATGATTATAGAAGCGGAGTGCAATTTGTACAAGTCACTAGTTGTGCTATAAATACTATGGAACACAGGAGGTTAGCACCACACGTTGATTTAGGCCTTAGTACTGTACATTTTTATTCATTTCTTCGTTGTTCGGTTTGCATAATGCAGCTTATTTCACAAACCCGCCACTGATTTTGGAGTCCTGCGTCCCGCTTCGGCAGACGTCGTCCCAAAGAGAGCTTCCCGGAAGCTTCAGGCACGTGCAGCTTAAAACGCGGCGGGGCGTTTTAAACCGAGCAGGTGAGAATGCCGAACCGAAAGAGACAAACTGAAAACTGTAAGATGGGAAGCTTCCTGAAGACCGTCCGTTACATGCCGTCCTCCATGGCGTCCTCGTGATCCGATTTGGTTTCCGTTTTGCCGTCCAGCGAGCTGTCGTCCATCGAGTGCTCCCCGTTCTCCTCCTCGTCCCTCAACGTGTCCGGGTCCGTGTCCATGCTCTTGCTCTCCTCCTCTTCCTCCTCCTCGAACTCGTCCCTCCGTCCTATCTTCGCATACGTTCCGTCCACCTCCTTCCGCCCCTCCGCCCTGATCCCTCCGTTCACGCCGTCGTGCCTCAGGATGGCGTCGCGCTCCGCCAGCTCCGCCGGGTAGCCCTGAGGAGTCATGCCCTGCAAGTACGCCCTGCTCATCAGCAGCTCGGTGGGCTCCAGGTGGCCCTTCTCCCGGGCCTCCCTCTCCGCCGCCTCCCGCTCCTCGGCCTCCCGCTTGCAGTAGGAGTAGCGGTGGTTCATGTGCTGCGAGTAGGAGCCCGAGTGGGAGAAGCGCTTCCCGCATTTGTCGCACTGGTACGGCTTCTCTCCGGAGTGCAGCCGCGAGTGCTCGATGAGATGGTGTTTGTGTTTGAAGGCTTTCTTGCAGATCTGGCACTGGTGCGGCCGCTTGCCTGCAGAGACGCAGAAACAGAAAGCGGGACGGGACGTGAGTGAGGCGCCGGAATCGCAAAAAACAACTCAAACAAATCACAACAAAGCAAAAAACCAGATTAATTTAAGCTGACAAACTGCTGCATCCTGGATGCACAAAGGGGTGTTACAAGAGATCCTTCCTGTTTTCAATTTTACATAGAAACTCTCTTTTTCATTTTCTTAGTTCATCAATAACAGATGCTCATTTAGCTTAAGCTACTTTCATCAACAGAAAACATCAGAAAGTCAACAACTGTGAAAACCTGGAACAGATATTTTTACAATTTGTAAAGTGACATTGTTAAAATCATCAACACACATCAAAAATGTTGGTCAGTGTTCCACTTATTATTAAACAAAGTTACAGTATAAATAGTACTAAACGCCAAGATTACAGTTATTTTTCTGTTACTAACAGCTGCTTCCTGATGTCAGAAGAGAGGTCCTTTATTTTAAACTTTTTTAATTAATAGTCCAGAAAAAAAATGATATATTTTACTTTATCTTGTATGCTATATTATTGTTAATTATTCTTGTTTTTTATATATGTTTTTGACACTTATTGATTTTGTTTTCTGGACCTAAATATATAGCTGAAGCTGTTAGGCATACATTTTCCCACAATATACAAAATATCTATTCTATTCTGCTTTTTATATAGTACAACTCATATTATATAGATCAATTCAATAAAAGTGTCCCAAGAACATGGCCTTGAGGAACACCAAATGTAAACAAGAAATGTCCCACAATTTCATTATCAATTTATCTTTGTCTTGTTGGAAAAACAAAGATATATTGAATAAAAGTGTCCCGAGATCACAGCCTTGAGGAACACCACATGTAATTAAACCCTTTGCCTCCACTGGCTGCTGCATTTCTAGCTGCCGGTTCAACAGGAACCTAAAAAGCGGCAGCATTCAGAGCCTAAATGGTCCCTCGCTGTCTTTTCATGTCCATAACTAGTCGGCTCCATAAAGCTTTGAGAAATACTGGATAAAATAAATGATGCAACCTGGTGAAAGAAGGTCTCTGTATAACAACTTCTCATCAGGAAGCTCCTGCAGTTTGGATGATATGATTTAAAAACAATAAATAATTATATTCTAGGTAAGTTAATGTCTTTTAAGATAGCAAAATAGTTTTAACATGATATGATTTGAAAATAAAAGAGCATAGCTCCCTCTTCTTTGGCTGCCTGCATTAATTTAATTGCAAAAAGGAACACACAAAGTTTTAAGACATCACATCCCTGTCAATGAAGAAGCAAGTTAGGTGTTGGGTTACATATACAACTTAAGGATTGAACAGAAAAGGAAAAAAGAAGGAAAAAGGGAAATAAAACAAAATATATAAATATATACTTGTAGGATTTGGCAACACAAACATTTAAAACATAAAATGAAAAAGCATGGGGTTTAAAATAAGGGTCTAGAACAGTATATACCTGTGTGTTCATATTTGTGTCTTAGAAGGGAACTGCTCTTCTGGAATGTTTTGTCGCACAAGTCACACGCGTACATACCACTTTCGGTCTTCTTTATCTTCTTCCGCGACAGACAGGAGTCGGGGTCTGTCATGTCGTCCAGCCCTGACAAGTAATCTGGTGTACCGTCAAGCAGGTCCCCCTTAGAGACAAGAAAAGAGAGACAAAAGACGAGAAATAATAAGCATCGCGGCACCTGGCAAACCCGCAGAGGCTGACAAACGGTTTCAACTAACAGTGATAAAACTGGAGCTGTCTGCTTTTCATTTATTTCCGAAGAAAAATTACATGCAAAATGTTTGTTTTGTCAAAATCTATTCCATTGTAATGTGTAGCTGGAAGGTAAATGTGATAAAATTTAAATCATACAATGTAGCTAAACCACACAACAAAACATATGTGCTAATGAGCTAAGTGCTAAATGTGACAAAACAGCAAACAGTCAAAAATCACTCCAACAATATCAAATACGCAAGTAATTGTATGAAAAACAAATGTGATGCTGATGCTTAACTGAAAAAGCTAAATGCTAATTATGCTAATATAATCAGTCAAAACCCATTTTATAGTTTAGACATTTTATCATTTGTGCTGCTAAATTATGAATATGAAAAAGTTCATTGTAATCAAATTTTCCAATTATTTTATAAACTGTAGCTTTCAGAGAGTGAAAAAATATTTTACTGATATGCTAACTGTTAGCTTTGCTAATCTGATGAAGCATCTTCAAAATAAAAAATTGAAAAGTTCAAGGTTAAAGAAAAGCAGACATTTTTATGATGCTTAAAGTTAAAGAAAAGTTACATGAAGGTTGTTTTTCCAGAGCTTTAGAACTCAACAAAACTCAACAAATGCTAATGCTAATTTGCTAAATTCACAAAGGTTCAAACAACATAAAGTTGGAACTAGCAAAGAACGTTATGATGCCATGAACTGGTAAATTTTAAAAGCATTAATGTTGAATTTAGCTAATTATTCATTTACTTTAGTTACTAAAGTTAATAAAAATGTGCTATTTATATAATGTCATATAGTACTGAATATTATTTACATAATTACATAATATCTTGTTTGAGAAGTTTAACAGAAACTCAAGTTTGCTAACATGCTAACTGCTAACTGTCTTCCAATTGCTAATTTGATGAATCCGCTTGAAATGATCCATCAACATATAGATATATCTGGCCACCATGATGTCATAAAATGTGCTGCTAAATATTAAACTGAAATAAATATATATAAATAAAAAAGGGGCAGCCTGTTGATTGAATAAAAACATGCTAATATGCTAACTGATATACACGTACTTTCTTGCAATGCCGAAAATGAAATAAACACCTATTTTAGGAGTTAAATTATTCTATTGCAAATGGATTACATTTTAAATCTAAGGTAAGTTGAGTTTCTGTCTTTTCCAGCAGCTGTAAATTTGTTGAGTTGAAACTGGAGCTAATGTACACACACAGCGAAACTGCTGCATTTAGTGGCAAGGAAACAAAAAGCAGAAAGACAACCTAAAGAAAGCAGAGATAATTTAGATGTAAATATTTTATTGTGCAATCTGCTGCTGAATGGCAATAAAAAAATCATCTGTGACACCATTTATAAAGCCCTAAACTCCACACAATGCTACAAGTTCATGCATTTTTGATTAGCAGCACCCAGCAGCGTTTATTTCTTATAAAACTTTCAGCTCTGGAATAATATCTCCCATTTATAACTGACAGCTTCCTCATCATGAAGCGCAGCTAGCCCAGGCTAATTTTGAACTCGTGTTAAAACCGTCCCCTTTTATAATGAAGATTACTCTTAAATTTAAATTAATGGAGAACAATATTACAACATTAGAGGAGACGCGGTGAGCCGTACTTGGAATTGCAAGCTCATATAATGATTATAATCAGAAGGTGCACCTTAATGGCCAATATTGAGTCACCAAAGCCTGCTTTAATGAATATGTGTGTGATAATGTGAGGACCGTGTTTTAAGAACGGACCACTATCACTCTGCAATCAATTTGAACTAAACGCCTGTAGCTGTATTTTTAAAATCTAATTTAATAACTTAGAATAGGAAACATTATTAATACTTTTTTTTCATCAAAATGGTTCCCTCTATGTTAAACAGCCTTCAGCATTTGCTGGTAATGAACATGGAGACTGTGCATTATTAATCCACATGTAGTGAAGAAGCTCATTTTGGCGTTGGTTCGCTTTAAAATGCTGGCGAAACCCGAAGTAGGGAATTTTAGAGAAGTGCACTGCTCCGGGCTTCACCTTTGTCATTTTTACAAAGGCCTTTCACCCATATTTAATAACAAATATCCCGGCTCTGGACAATAAAATTTGACGCTCCTTTCTTTTCAGGCTGCAAGGAAAATAGCGCTACGATTCAGAGAAAATCTCCTGCTCGTGTCATTATCATAAACCTTTACACCGCTAATGACATCTCGGTTTTCTCCCACCTCAGGGTGGTGTCCCAGCTGTTTATCTCCGTTGCCTTTGCCAGTTCATCCTACCTCAGGTGAGCGTTTCTCTCTCCTGACTCTTTTAATTAGCACAGAAATTAGTTCAGCACATTTCAGAGAGTCTAAGAGAGCCTGGGGCTTTTCACGAAAATCACAGGTGGCTCATTTACCTGGAAACCCGGTTTTCGCTGGTACTTTCTCCTCTGCTGCATCTCGGCAAAGGTAGCCGCCCCTGCTGCGTAAGTGTAGGCCATGTGCGGTAGGAAGCCCATTTGATCCATGCCCGGGTACGGCCTGAGACCCGGTATGCTGGCCTGCATGGGGGGCATGAATGTGGCCGGGGGGAAAGCGCTCTGCGGTGGAAGTGACGTGTACAAAGGTTTGGCAGCAAACGGATTGATGCCAAAGATGGGGCTAGTGCTTTTTTCAAGGTTGCCATTGTTGGTTGAGCCTGAGAAATCCTTCTTGAGATAGGCCAAGTTCAGCGGCTCTTCGAAGTGCTCTCGGGGAGACGGGATGCTGCTGTGGTCGATGGTGATGCTGTTGACCTTCGGCCTGCTCTTGACGGTCAGTGCGTGCTTGGGTTCCTTCATGAGTCTGGGCAGAGACAGGTCGAGCGGCTCGGCCTGCAGGTCCTCCGACGTCAGGCTGTTTGGAGTGTAGGAGCTGCTGTGGGAGTTTTTGGAAGATGTGGACGACAGGTTCAGAGGCGACGGGGTGTTGCTGCGCGAGTGGTCCAACTTCTCGCCGGCGGCCTTGCCGTTGCTGCCGAACTGGTGGTTCTTCAAATGTCTAAGCGAGTTGTCACAGTTGTTGACGTTGTTGTGGAGCTCCGCGATGGAGGGGGACGTGATGCGGTCGGCGGGCTTGATAAGAGACACGGGCGACCTAGCTGCCAAAGAGTCTTTTGGAGGAGTTTGGTGGTTATTTGTTCCGACAACCATTTCCGTGTTGTTCCTGTGCTCTAGTGGTGGGGTCCTGGTAGTGCTATACTCATACATCTTTCGCTGCTCAAACCATTCCTTGACAAATTCCTGAGGAAGGCCGACCGCTATGGAAATTTTGAGCAGCTCCTCCGAGTTGGGCTCCATGTTCATGGCAAAGTAAGCTTTCAGCACAGACATGTGGTCCCTGTAGGGGTTGAGGGGGCCGCTGAGTCCCTTCTCAGACAAAATGGAGGAGTGGGAGTTCTTCTCCATGAATATCCCTGGTTTGTTAGCCATCAGATTCTCACTGGGCTGCAGCACAGCTTTGATCTCCTCGTTCATTTTGCACAGGTAGCGTTCATGTTGGTGCAAAGGTATTGGCCCTGGGAAGGTTTCTTTGCAATACTGACAAGCGTACGGTGTAAACATGTTTTCCGGCACCTTCTCCTCCACACCTCCTTCGAGCATGTGGTTGGATTTCTCTCGTTTGATATTGCTAATCTGTCTCTTTGAGTCTGTCGTCAAGCTCTGGAGGCAGGCTTTGGCTTCGTTCACTTTCTCTAACGTGTAGTCGATGATGCTTTTGGTGGCGCCGTTGTGATTGACCAATGGAAGACCAACCTGAGCCCCCCCTGGCGACGTCAACCCCTGCTTCTGCTCCTCCATCTGGTTTCCCAGCTCCTTCATGTAGGCCTTGAGCTTGGAGAGCTCCTCTGGCTTGCAGTCCATTTTCTGCCTGCACACAGTGTTGTCCACGATCTGGAGGACCTTCTGCACCTCGCTAAGGTTGTTCGCCAACGGACCCGGGTAGCCGCCAAAGTGCGACTCCAGCCCGGCCATGCTCAGATGCTGCAGAGGGCTCTGCGCCGTGGAGTTGTGGTGGTTGACGCCCAGCGGACTGTTCCCTCCCATCCCTCCGTTCATAAACGGAACGGGAGCGCCGAACCCGTGGGAAGCCATCATCAGCTTGTAGTCGTTGAAGTCGAGCGGCTCCGTTTTGATGCTCATGTGGCTCCCGTGATCGGCGAGGCCCAGCGACTTGCCGTTCTCGATCTTCTGGCGCAGCTGGGTGATGGCAGTGTTGGTGGGTGAGGCGGAGGCGGAGGTGGGGGACGAGCCCGGCTTCAGGTTGGTGCGCATGCGGCCGTTGACGGCGATCAGGCCGATGCACTTCTTGCTGCTGATGTGGGAGCTGTAGGAGCCCGAGTGGGAGAAGCGTTTCTTGCAGTTGGGACACTCGTAGGGTTTTTCACCTGAAATGACAAACAGGTACAGTTTGAGGTGACTTTTCTTTCAGAAAACAGACTTTTGATGACTTCTTAAGGTGCTTTTAAGGTTTTCTTTAGATTTCTTTTCATCTAGAGAATTCAATCTGGAGAAGACTAAATGTTCTCAAACTTCGCAAAAATGCTAACGTGCTAAACAAATAAGTTTGACACTTGTTTCATACAAAAGACATTACCATCTTTGTGTTTTTTCTAAATATCCAAAGGACAAATGTTTAGAAATTGTAGTTTAACATTTTCTTTGGATATCTGGCCCCAACAGTTGACCAATGAATTAGAAAGTAAGGAGGTTTTTTGGAGATTTTATTTGCATTTTGGCAGCTTTTTCACTCCGTTTCAGTCTGCCATTAAAGACTAAAAACAAAGCGGGAAGTGATAAAGTGGCGTGTAAAACTCACCGCTGTGAATCCGGAGGTGCTCCTTCAGGTGGTGTTTGTACTTGAAGGCCTTGCCGCACTCGGTGCATTTAAACTTGCGGTTTCCGGCTGCTTGGTTGAGCAGTTGGTGCTGCAGAAAGACAGACAGACAGACAGAGTGTTTACATTTTAACAGTTAAAATTAGACATTTTTATTATTAAAAAATTATATAATAATAATTTTATTATATAATACTTAAAAACAATTTTTTTTAAAGAAGATGCAGAAACATGGTGAGGATGAGAGTTCAGCAAATATTCACAATTGGCTGGCATGACAACGGGCCAACGAGGCGTCTTGGCTTCCTGTTCCCACCTCAGATAGCGGAGAGAATCGGATACCTTTTAATTTCCTGGACGCTCGTCCAAAAGGAGGACTGCCTTTACAATCTGGCAGCCCAGAAAACAGAACAAATGAAAAGAGGCTTTTTTAGCGCCTTCATTAGGAGCACCGATCTGATCTAGCTTTTCATTAATTTTGGCCTAATCAGCTCAGAAAGTATCACCTGGACGCTCGCAGTAATTGGGTCGGCTTGTGGGAACTTGAGTCAAAGGTGAGGCTTGAATTAATTTCCAATTGGGACAACGCCACCGACTGCCCACATTCCTGGGGAGACAGATGGCGGGACACTGGGAGGACCTGGTGGGTCCAAACCTTCAGAGGGTGAAGGGGGAAGGGGTGGGGGGGGGGGGGGGGGGGGGGGAAGTGTTGCTGCGTTGCATAAACAAACAGCAACAGCTGCTTGGCCCCCCAGAGGAGCCCTGCCCGGTAAAGTTTCATCTGCTGCTAATAGGACACAATTGCACCGTCAGGCTGCTGGTGGGCGGAGACTGGATGTTTGCATATGTATAAGCTCTAATTAGTCATATTCTAGCTAATTGGTTAAGAGAAGGAGGAGTATTAGCGCTTGTAAACACAGAAGACGGCGCGTCGCAGCGCGTGTTTACCTATCAGGACGTAATTCTATGTAAATCTGAATCACTCCTCCTCAGTTTGGCTGTTAATTACCAAATGTACATTTAATACACATGCGTGTTGCTTGTGTCTTGACTAATCTGCTGGTAATTAGAACGAGCAGCAGCAGGAAGAAAGGACCTAAAGAAGACATCACTGTGAAATCGTCTGGCGGATAAATAATGGTTGGGTTTTGTTCAGGCCGCTGACCAGAGCGTGGCCCGGCCCATCTGCTCACACCCAGCTGGCGGGTCAGGTGAAAGCGCTCGGATCAAGCAGCCTGGCAGACCGCGCTCAGGGAAAAGTCAGCCCAGAGGATTCTGATTGGTTCAGAGAGGGACGACTCAGAGCAGAGTTTATAAATGATTTTAAAAACAACTTTCACGCATTTTGATGCAATTTAGAAAAACAAGTTTGGAATGAAGCTGAAGAAAATATATCTGAGATGGATGGATGGATGGATGGATGGATGGATGGATGGATGGATGGATGGATGGATGGATGGATGGATGGATGGATGGATGGATGGATGGATGGATGGATGGATGGATGGATGGATGATGGATGGATGGATGGATGGATGATGGATGATGGATGGGATGGATGGATGGATGGATGGATGGATGGGATGGATGGATGGATGGATGGGATGGATGGATGGATGGATGGATGGATGGATGGATGGATGATGGATGGATGATGGATGGATGGATGGATGGATGGATGGATGGATACCCTTTAAATTCTCTCTCTCTCTCCTCCAGTCTTCATCTGCTCTCAGATTTACGGCTCTAATTTCCAAACTTATAATTACTGCCAATGTGCAGAAAGTGGAGCTAAACATCCGTGGCTGCCGGATTCTCGACTTTAAGGTGATTCATGCGAACCTCCAGCGGATCTGCGTCACATCCCGGTCGCGCGTGACATAAATCGCGGCAGAAGATCCGAGCGTACACAGATGTTTATGCGGTGCATGAAATTAGAAGTGGAGGGAGGGGGCTGAGTGATGGAGAGCCCCCCAACACTCCGCCGCCCCGCAGCACGGCAGCATTAAAGGCCAGGAGTGGAGCGAAGTTAAGGAGCTGATAAAAATTTCCAAATTGGAAATTAACACAATCATTCGATCGTGAACACGAGGCTGGAAAATCATATCAGAGAGGGCCATCAAAAAACCATTTAGGGCCTCAATTAAAGTTATTACCATTAAAGGATCTGCATCTTCAAAATGCCATGAAAAATTAATAATGATTGCCAATCAGAAAAAAAATGATCGGGCGCGATGGGGATGAAATGAAACAGGCAAAATGGAGGAAACGCCGCCTCACCTGATCCCTGGCGGGCTTGTGTGTGGCCATATGCCGCTCCAGCTGAGTGCGGTAGGCGAAGGTGTAGTTGCACAGGGGGCAGGCGAAGTTCTCCTCGTTCTTCTCATGGCGGTACTTGATGTGCTCCTTGAGCGAAGTCAAACGCTTGTAGCCCCGGTCGCAGTAGGGGCAGGTCAACAGTTGGGCGAAGGCATCTGGCGTTCCAGGTGGCAGGTCTGTACGAGAGACAGCGGGGGGGCGAGGCAGGCCGAAAGGTCAGAGGATCAATGGCAGCTCGCAGGCAGGGTGCCCAGAGTGCTATCTGCTCCAAGGACGCCATTCGCTCAGAACTGGCCCAAGGAATACACGAGCTAAGCGACCGCTTAGCTCCCCCACACCACCAGGGGGCCCAAGAGCAAAAATCCAGAGTTACTGACAAAAGGAATGTGTTCCTTTTGAAGGGGTTGTTAAAGTTTAGGCTCCTTCTCAAAATATTTGGTGAGTTTTTAGAAAAATAGTATCAAAACAGATGTTAGAAACACTCAAAACTTATAGAAATGTAAATTTTAACTAATAATAAAACTTTTTGAAACGTCTAAAATCGGTTAAATGTGACCAATAGTCATTTCCTGATAAAGTCTCAATATGTTGTAAGCCTGTTAGTGTTATGTTTTCAGGCTTGATGTTTATTGTGTGACTATTCTGCAGCATCTTGAGTTTGTCAAAGTCAAGCTAGCATAGCTAACCAACATCCCTCTCCCTTTTTCATTTTTCATTAAAACTTTACTGACCTGTGACACGTGATACCTTGGATTCTGTTTTCTAGTTGTCTTAGTGTTGACAATTAGTAGGAAAACACTGCGTCGATTTTCTTTTAAATGTCAGTTGTACATTTAATATTTAGCGCTTCGTGCTGACACAGCTACAACCAATAGCAGTCATTATCAGCAAGCAGTTTTTTTCCAACAATGTAACGTCACTTTAATGTATCTAAAGAAATTTTTAAACAACATTGAATAGTATAAATGTTATTCTTATTTTTATAATTGCTACACTGTTGGAGAAATATATTAAAACTTAAACAAATACTGAAAATCTAATTTGTTTTAGTT
This sequence comes from Poeciliopsis prolifica, assembly GCF_027474105.1. Lineage (NCBI taxonomy): Eukaryota > Metazoa > Chordata > Actinopteri > Cyprinodontiformes > Poeciliidae > Poeciliopsis > Poeciliopsis prolifica. Next base: position 616,017 of record NW_026562466.1, on the reverse strand, counting down.
TGCTACACTTGAAAGGTGAAAATCAAAATCAATAGCAACACTAATATGATGTGAGTTAATTACAAATGATGGTTTGTTTGAGTAGAACAGGAATGATGAGGCGATTGGTGTTGAACTGTCGGTTCGGGGGCCCACAAATGAAAATCTGCTCCAGGCCTCAAAAAGTCTTGGGTCGGCCCTGGATCGGCTGGACTTCGCCCTCCTTTCCTTCATGACCAACCCGCCCATAAACCGACATTCTCCATCCACCTCTCCTGCCACAAGATGTCTGCCGCATGACTCACCGAGGCGTTCAAATCCCTCAGAGGTGCTGCTATCTGATTTCAAGAGGCTGCCCAGCTGTTGCTGTGAGGCTGTAGGTAAACACCCAGACATCCGGCGAATCTGTGGGACCAACAGCTGCACGCTCGTGTCAGCGGGAAGAGCCGCTGCTCGCTTTTCCACAGATTCCAGCCGGACAATCTGTTACCGCGGGATTCACGGTTTCTCACGGATTACCCAACGCTTCGTTTCAGGAGGTTTTAAACCATAAAACGCTGGTTTTAGGGGTTTCGCAGCTGCAGATTTTCAAAACAAAATAGAGTAAATATGGAAATGTTGAAGCTTGAAAGACTTAACTATCTTTTAAACGTGTTTTACATTTACACTTATGTCACTAAAACGTTAAATAATTTACATTTTATGACTATTTCTGTTAAATATGACGATTTTCTACTTTTAGCTGATGAGAATGCGACATTTAAAACTACATTATTACATCAGATCCATTAAAAGCACATAAGCTTAATTTTTCATCACCTGCTTAAAGATTGTTATTTTAACCTCTTGATCGCTGTTTTAATGAAACGCACATCAAGTATAAAACATGTTAAGTTTATATTTTTTACCCATCAAATAAATGAATAGATTTACTGTTTTTGGATAAAATTATAAAAACCTTTAATAATCCAGTAAATCTTCCACCTTGATATTAATTCATTTCATTATTAACGTTAAGTAGTTTTAAAAAATACATTTTTTAAAAGTTTTTTGTAATAAACATTAGTAAAAATACTCCAAATTGTTCTGAGAGAAAGTTTTATAAAGTTATCAACTTAAATATTAAAGAAAATGAATGAAATATTTTTCCATCACATATTTAGAGTTTGAATGTCCAAGGAGAAATAAGCATATGTAGGATGTTCGACCCGGTCCGTACCGTTTTCCTCGGGTCCCGTTGCCTCCGGCGTTCCCAGCCGGCTCAGCTCCTCCGGGGCTTCTGGGTAAATGATGGCGGTGTCGCCGCGCTGCAGGTACTCGGCGATGCTCACCACGTGGCTGTCGCCGTCGTCCAGCTTTCGCTTGGCGAAGAAGTCCTCCAGCTCTGAAGTGCAATCCATGCTTTTGACTGCAGACAGGAAGGAGGAGAAGAAGAAGGAGAGGCGGTGAGATAAATCGAATTCACTTTTTTTTCTTCCCCAGAGAAATGTCTTACAGGAGAATATTGGGAACATTGGGGAGGAAATAGGATGAAGATAGCCACCCTGAAACATTGCAGCAGTGCTTTGGGGGAGATATATCTAAATTACCGGGTTTGCTTGTCATGCCATGTCTGCTAAAACAAGAACTGTAACTTAATCCGGGCAAAAATCAGAGATAAATGTGCCACTATGAGCTGCTGAGGAGAAAACTTCACTGACCTAATTTACCTCAGACAGAAAATCTGATTTTCATGTCAGGAAAATAAAAAAACAGCACCCTCATTCACGTATAGCCCCACACATACACACAATCACGGCTTAATCAGCAGCAGCGCCACGTTTCTTTCTATCAGCTTTCACATAAAAGGTCAATCAAGAGGCCGTGGCTTTTGTTGGTTCTGTGTCGAACAGATTACCGAGGCCAAACCACAAGCCGGCGCACGAAAGGAGAAGAAAAGAGACACGCTCTGCCATGGCTGAGCCCAACGTGTCTTAAGCCAGCCAAAGTGCTGAGGCCACACAATGTGAAATTATTTCCCAGTCCCCTCTCTTCAGGGAAACTCTTAAGCTGCAGCCTGGAGATAGCTGCAAACAAACAAAAACCCCCAAAAACCTGAGCAGAAACGGAAACGGCAGCCTTCATTAGTCGAGCTGACTTTCAGAAAACACACAAACATTCGACGTTTGCAACCTGCAGACTTTCTTTTTGCCGCTTCTGGCGTCTCATCAGGCGTCATCCCCTGTTAATGAGGCTTTTAAAGCACGAGCCAAGGTGAGGTTTAAAGAGCGGTTTGTTCAGCAGCCAATTTGCAAAAGGTCAAGGTAGTAGATATTTGGATGTCAAAAATGGCACCGAAATGTCACCGGTGCCAATGGATCACTTTGGAGACGGGTGACGGCAGGATTTACAGCATTCTGCTGAGCTAATTGAGATTGTTGCGTTGACGATTGATCATTCGATCCGATCTACAGAGCAAACGCCACGTATCGCGTTTGGATGGAAAATATAAGGGGAGAAACCTTTATTCCAGCAGCGCAGGAAATCACCTGGATCAGAGTGTGCTTTGGCACCGCGACGTGATCGAACTGCTCATGCCTTTAAACAGAATCACATGTGATCCAGTGGCGGAGAGCTCCGACTGCATCGTTTCCAGAGAAGAAAAACTCCTTTAAAGCGGTTGAAATGGAAAACATTTGCAGCATTTGGAGCGGGAGAGGGAAGAGAAAACACCACAACGAGCGGAGAGTAATCAAAGCTGAAGTGAAGGCTTTGAGGCAGGCCTGCGTGGCGTTCTGTGGGGTGAATTCGGTTCAGCACAGCGGCGGCCCAGGCCAACTGTTGAGGTGGCCCGGATGAAATCATGGAACGGAGGGGCGTGTGGCGGCAAATCAGCCCCGCACCTCAGAACGCGACATGGCAGCTCGGGTTCAGCTTCACCAGAACAAACACTGTTTAATTAGTGGTTTGTTTTTTCTGTTTTTCAGGTGCCAACGTTAAGACACGACCCATAAGTATGTCTGACGTCTTGTATTCTATTACAGGACGATGGCGTTTGGCTTCGTCCCTCTCTGCTGCGCTGCAGCTCAGACTAAATATTTTCTAGCTCTTGCTTTTGGTGGTGTTTTCTTTCTTTGACTTGAAAGTCAACTGGTGATCAAAGTTACAACATTTGCTACTGTGCGGTTCACTTTCACACCGCACTGTGTCAAACAATCCAAACTAAGTGAAAAACATGTTCCCCTCCTGGCCTGTGGGGGCGCTGCACCAAGAACTACTGAAGGAAACAGAAACATTTGAAACTCCTTCTTCACAAGATGGAAACAAAAACGGAGAAGCATCAGATTCCTACAACTGGCATTTCTCTTGTCAGCACTAAGCTAACATGTCTGTTTTGGTTGAATTTACCCAGAATTCCCTGCACTGCAGTACACTTCCTGCTTTTGGAGCGGTTTCCGGTTCACAGATCCATTCAAACCGCACCAGAGTTCACTTCAACTGGACCGAGACAGAGGTTTGTTCTGTTTTTGTTCCGGATCTGAGTTCATGTCTCCCCAGAAGAACCGAACAAACTGGAGTTTGATGAAACACGACTGGTGTGAATGTTGCATAAAGGATTTCACAAAATGTTTCAAAAGATTGTAGAAATTCAACATTTTATGCTTCAATTTAAGCAGAAAAGGTTTTTTTTTCTGCTACAAAAATCAAAACTGTTTTGTGCAGCAAAACTTAACGTTTGATTAGTCCTGATTGATCAAGGCCTGACTCACCTGTACCGTTTCCAACTGCCTGTAAGGTGGCTTCTGGCCCCAGGGCATCAAAATCATCTTTTATTTCATCTGCAAACACAGAAGAGACAGAGCAGGTAGGGAGGGTGAGAGACGCTGACAACGAGGCCTTTAAGAAGAAGAAGGTATGGAGAAAGCAATAAAAGCACCGCTGTGCATCGCAGCGTGCCGCCGCTTTGTTCAGCATGCCTAATGAATGCTATCATTGGGGCCAGACAGTGACTTATTTACCTTTAACATGACAACAAGCGGCAGGGGAGGCGAAGGAAGCTTCAGTCGCCAAACACGGCGATTAAATACAACACGGAGCACATCCACCTGAGCAATCACAGAGCTCCAGCCAACACGCCGGCTGAGCTTATTACTCCCCGGCTGTGACGCCGCTGCAGTCCTCTGCATGCACGATCACGCCTGCTTTATCGCACGTCACGTGGTGGATGCCTCTCTATCCGAGCCATTGTGAAAAGCGCTCGCATTTTTGTGATTCGCCGCAAAGCCCCGGCAGAGAGTCGGTGCCTCGCTCCTGGAACTAAAAAGAATACAAACCCTCGACCACAAATGAGCAGTTGTAGCTGCAGGAACATTTCTCGGCGGCAGAAATAACCTCATCGGTCCAGGGTAGACCTCAAGTGGGCGGGGCGAAGGAGTCAGTGTTTTCAAGCAACAAAATGGGCAGGCGAGGCCTTTAATTCTAACTTTTACATGCATGATACTGAAGGAGGACGTGAGTTTCTGACCATAAAGAGACAGAAAGACATCCAGACAACCTTTTTGATCCATCGCTAGCTCATAATTAAAGAGCAAACCTCTAGAAATCTGTGTTTTTGTGCCTGTGAGGCCACATGGAGCAGGCCTAATCAGGGTAATGCCCGCGCAGACAGACTCATATTGTCCTGGCACAGGTGAGGCAGCTGTAAATAAACAGAGAGGCTCATAAACAAACCCTCGCTTGACAAATTTTTCCTCCACACGAGGACACCGGGTGGACAATCAGCCTAAGAAGTCGCCGGTCCCTCCTTCCCGCCCTGCTGGTGCAAATCAAATCAAGGTGCTTCCGAGAACATGCGGCGCTCATGCACAAGGGCGAGTTTCATATCCATACTAATGCATCCGTTTCTGGAGATCGGAGGAACCTGACGGGGATAATACAGGAAAGGGTTGAGGGAGTGCATGTTGATAATAATGTCGTCCTGCTTACATTACTGCACACAAAGGCCAGAAGCAGCAGGAATTTTTATTTTCAGCCCAAAACAATGGGGCTCGATAGTTTGTGGAGCTTGCAATTCCAGGGTTTGCTCGGAATTAGAGGCCTGGCTTCAGCGGCGGGATGATAAATAACCCGGTCAAAGGGTTTACAGAATAATGACAGACTCTTCAGACGGGTAGAGGAACGTCTTGCTGTCTTTTTTTTCCTTCCTGTACATGTATGGGAAACTCAAGACATAAATAAAGCAGTCAAAACAGATTAAAACAACCCCACAGGTATCAGATATCTGCATGTACGAAAACCTCCCAACAGGGGCAAGAACTCCCCCGCATTTCCGCGTCCTCATTGGCGCTGTGTTTGCTTTGGGTAATCAAATTTGCCTGCATGCCTTCGGGCTGACGTGGAAGGATGACCGGCGGGATTAACTGGCCCTTCACTCTCCCTCTGTTTACCTTGGAAAACTTTTGGTTATCTGCGGTTGTCTGAGAGCGGCCGCTTCCAGTAGGAGGTAGGCTAACACCGCGCACACCTCTCAGGCTGAGGCACACAGGCACAGATCTGTGGGCTGGAATCACCAGAAATTGCAAAAAGAAGCCAGAATTTCCACATCTATGCAGAATAGATGCGAATGTTGTGTCTCTGGGAAGCATTTTTGGTGATATTGTGTGAGCAGTAAATCAGACACCTCCTTGAAGAGTGATGTTGGGGTCTAAAGGGGCTCAGGAGGAGCCCAGTCTACCTCAGTGGGGCCCGACTGTAATTCCACCTATTTTCATAGCCGCTCTGATGGTGTTTATTTTCAAAACATTCCTATTTTTACGGCCAGTCACCGCAGTCGCAGGATCTTTTAAAGTCGACCCCCCCGACTTTAGAGCGTTTCAGCCTTGGGTATCCTGAATCTGTCAGGTTTGAGTAAACGCTTGTTGAACTGCAGGTTATATTCTGTGTTTTAACAAGCAAATAACAGGGAATCTAAGTCTTGGCGGGGCGGATTGACGTCTAAAACAGTACGTCTATTGTGAAACGGAGGAATCCGTATCACTTTACTGTCCAGGTCTTGTCACGTTGCCAACTCAAATTTAGGTATATTTCTGTGCAATTTTACAGACCACCACAAACTATAATAATTACTTAAGGGAAAAGGAGACAGTTTCTATTTCTATTTGTGTTTTTTTTCTACAGATAAACAGCTGAAAGTATTTCACATCTACACACTGAGATGTAGGCGTTAACTGAGCCATTCAACACATTTTCTTCCAGAATTATACATCCATTTAAATCAGCTGCTCTGCTGGTGGCAGCAGGAGAAAACAGCACAGGGATATTTTTTGTTGAATCAGGAAGGGATGCACCTTTTGGGGAACAGGACATGCCCTCTTCCAGAAAACAACCAGGCAAACAGGCAGAAATCTTCCCGACCTTCTGGAGAACAGCTAGAAGAGAGCAGGTGATTTATTTGAGAACGTCTGTCAGTGATAATGATGTCATGCTTTCCAGCACATTGCGTCCAGCTTCGCTGTGGGATTGAGGAATGTCAAGGACAACGGCAGGCGCAAGATTGTACCCTGGAATCAGAGAGAGATCCCTGATAAACTTCACTTTATCGTCTTCATCGTCTTCTTCCAGCAGAAGTTGAAAGGGTAAGTCATGAAGGCTCCACCTGAATGCAGACCCAACAAACGTCTCTGTCCTCTACGCTCTGTCTTATTGGGAGACCTGTACAACAACTCCTGATAGGGGAATGACAGCAGAATCATGAAGCAAGGAGGGAGGGTGCCGACTTATCTCAGGCCCGAGCTATGTGCTGAGGTATCACTGCAGACACGGAGGCACCGTGGAGGCAGAAAAAAGAAAAAAGTCCGGCTGGGAGACACAGCAGCCGCAAGATTGGGAAAGAGACTCCCAAACGCTCTAATGAACTTGACTTGCTCTCCGAAATATGTCAGCCAGTTTATCACACAAGAAGCAGATTATCTGGAAATTGCAACATAGTTGAATTACAGACATTATGGCACCGCAGGTCTTTATCAAATAAACAATTACCGTATGCAATGACAGCTTGTTTATCCTTTATCTTGATTTATTTACCACACCGGCTCCTCTTTCTTCCAGCCCTAAAGGAGCCAACACCAAGCGTTATTTAGAAGTTTTTTCTTTCTTCCGTCCCTAATAAATGCACAACTCCACCCCCTCCTGCGCCCTCCGTATTAAAATTTAAGGCTGCTGAATGTTCCCGGTTTTTTCGGCACAGCCAGTTCATTAGCAGAAATGAATAGCGAGGCCCGGCTCATTTAGATGGGCTGTCTTACATGACTTCTCGCCATACTCTGTTCCTGTCACATGCTTCCAAGAATCATTGACTCTTATTATACATGTAAATGGCTATCATAAAAATAAAAATTTCATTTAAGATTGTTAATGACCTTTTTTTGCAGCAGTCTGCCTTCCTTTAATGATTATACCCTGCCCCCTAATTAAAAGTATTTATCTTTCAAGCATCCGTGACTGGCACCCCCTGAAATGGGAGCTGCTCAACAAAAGACCATCAGTCAGTCAGGTTTGGGGAGGTATCACCTGCCAACATCTAATGTCTTGCATCTCCTGCAGAATCTGCAGATTTGACTCCTTCCTGCATTGTTTTTTCCCCGCTCCTACATTACTGTAAATATTTTCTGCTGTTTGGCTGAGAGCAGGCTCTTTTCTCTAAGCGCTAACCAAATGGTCCACCGCCGCTTGTGGAGAAACTGTTTATCGCGTCTGTCTGCCGAGATGGAGGGGGGGCGTCGCCGTCAGACCTGGCTTCCATCGCTGTTTGCAAAACGCTCCGTGCCGTTTGCTTGAGTCTACACCAGCACCAGATGGGTGGGGTTTATGGCATAAGATAAGTTCCACAAGTGGCAGGATGTGCACACAAAGCGTCCGAGATTCAGCTTAAGGGGTAGTTCTTGGGGATTGGAAGCTCACCTGAACCTCAAACATCTGGTGAAACTAAGAAAAGCAAAAGAAAGAATTAGTTTTGTGGAATATCCGAGACGTTCCACATGTCTCACCAGGGACAATAGAAGCTCACCAGGCTTTACGATTGCTTCTTATTGTAACAAGTGATTATAGAAACGCAACTTGAATCAAATCCTTCCTCCAGGCCAGAAGGGATTCAAGGTAACTCAGGATGAAACTTCTCCACCGTTCTGCACCTGTTTTCTTCATCAAATCCACCTTGTCTACCATCTACCATCAACCAGGCTCTTCAAATTGGTTTTCACACAAACATACATGGTATAAATGAACCCATGTGCAACCCCAGGCTCCCGACACTCACCAGTACCATCGACCGAGGCACTCAGGATGTCGTTGTCAGGCCAGATGTGCTCCACGCCGCTGTCCCGCATCTCGTCGTCCTCTTCGTCCTTGGTCAGCAGGCCGTGGCTCTCGGCGCGCGGCGACGCCTCGGGGTTGGTGAGGCTCGCCGGGCTGCCCGTGCCGTTGATCAGGGGGTCCTCCTCGGACACGGGCAGCTTGTCCTCCTCCTCCGTCTCTGAGCCCGTCTCCACCACATTCTCGTAGTTAAGAGCTGCAAACAAGAAAGAGAGAGTGGACAGAGAGAAGCCGGTCAGTGCTGGAAACTTATTTGGACTTCGGCTGGGGGGTTTACAACCCAATTACAGCATCTGCGACTGGAATTCGTAGCTGAACCGCAGCGGTGGGCAGACAGCTGTCCAGGAGATGCGGGCCAAAATAGCCGCTAATTTTCAGTCCTGCTCAGATGCCTGAGATGCCGCTGAGCTGCACCTTTCACAACGGCTCGGCTCTGAAACATACCAGCCGGCCTTTAGATGCTCCACATAGCAGATGCGGTTCCACAACAGGCTTAAGTTATCGTCATTTCGATTATTTCATACGGTGCTGTAAATCTAAATGCTTTCTGATCACAAACACAACCCTGGCTTTCTTAAAATAGACAGCATGTAAATAAGGGCTGTGAACTCAATCAAAGGTGGCTCTCGCGCAAATTTGTCACCGCCAACGGCTGTTCTTCAGCTCCTACTCGCCTCGGCGTAAATCACCGCAGAAAACGGACATCGGTGGGTTTATTGGAGCGCCGCAGATCCAACGCGAGGAACGGCACTGACACACCTCGCTTCAACACTCTGCTGCAACCAATGCATCCACACAGAGTTCAGACGACACAATAACTGTAGCTCACCGTCCAGTGAACTTTGTGGCCCTTTTAGGACAACAAGTCTAATTAAAGTCTCTTTATGCAAACGTAGAAACTCTTGGACCGTTTTGAAATAATAGTACCAACCAAACAATGTCCATGCATGACATTTCTGAAAACATCATGCATATGAAAAGATAAGCCTCCCCACCGCTCCTCCTAACACGTCTCCCTGAGACTGACCGGTCTGCACTTGCCTCCAGCGAACAACTGCACAACAGGTGCAAATTAAAATGAAAACGGGGCTTTCAGACGGGGAGCGGGGAGCAAGGAGGAGGAGCAGGAGGGTGGGAGAGCGGTGACCTGCCCCGAATACCAATCGGCGGAGGAAACAAAACCTTTTCAAGAGGTGTGATCACAAGGGTTTAGGCAAGTTCAGACTCCGTAATGCTCCTTACAGATGACAAAAAAGGCAACAGGCTGGAGCTGCTGGGAGTTCCTGGGTGGTCCGCATCCACCAAACGGCTCCGTACCTGTTTGGATGCTTCATCCAAAGTTATTTTCAAGTTTTGCATCCTTAGAAATGTTCAAACCGTTCTCAGCCATGTCTGTCCCATCAGCTCTGTATCCCTCCCTCCCAGCTTCCAGAGGAAAGAGGGGGGTTGCTGCTAGAACAAAGGACGGAGAGGCTTGGGAAGCTATCAACCCATCCCTGTGAACCTGATCCCTGGATGCAGATTCAATGACGGCGGAGCAGGGGCCGGCTGAATGAAATTATCTAAGGCTGGACAGGTTTTAAAGGGCCCATTCTTCCCCAATAAAAGGAGCGAGGGAGCTTCTTTTTGTTTCCGCACACATCCAGGCACAGCAAAGCGCACCGTTCCTGACTTCCCACATAGGGAATGAGGGAACGCTGCCCTCGCCGATCCAACCAACTTCTCAGGACTTTCGGTTATTTTTGTCCCGAGTTTCCAGCGTTTTGTGCCGCTTCCGAGCAAAACGGGGGTGGCGCTGAACTGTCTGAACGCAAAACCGTCTCCGAACGTCAGCTGTCAACGCGCACCTCCAAGAAGGCAGAATGACAGCGGGGCGCTCGTCAAGTCAAACGCGTAGTCTTAACACGGAGAAAGCTGCCCATTGTTGAGGTGCCACCGCTGACAGGAGCCGCTCCCTCCGCGAGCGCCAAGCATCTATTGGTATTGTGTCACGCAACAAAGTAATTCTAACTTACTAATATTTCGCAGGCAGCTTTTTCATCTCCCCGAACATCGGTCTTAATCAGCCTTTTGTGTCTTTTGGGAGAGAAGAAGACAAAAAGGAGATAATGTTTACTCCTCAAAATGCCTCTTCTGTCCTTTTCTTACCTTAAGTGTCATCCTTGACAAAGGCAAATTATGGATGACGCTCGTTTTTTCTTCTGCTACCTGTTTCTTTCCTTCGACTTGAGCTTTGCAGATAATTAAAATGACACATGCTTTTAGAGTATCTGACATAACATGGTATTATTCTGTCATTTAGTGGAGAAAGGAACACAGTCAGGGCTAATATTGTGTATCGATTAGGGAGGCTGGAAGGGAATCTGACTGGAGCGACTTGGCAAAACGGCACAAACGGTTCAGATATGGCAAAAAACGCAGAGGGAATTAATGTAACAAACCTCAGGCTGAAACAGTTGTTTTTGAAGAGTTTGACAGCAAAACAACATGCTGTCAACGGTGGAGTTATAATCAACTGGTGCTAAATGGTTGGAAGCATTCAGAGAAAGAGTAATTCAAAGGAATAAGCAGAGGCCACTTCTTTTTCAGGACGTTTGGCATCAAGGTTCATGCGACTGTCATCCAACAATCCACCATTAGCAGTAATTTCAATCTCTCTGAGGTCTGGACTTTGATTAGGCCATTGCTACACCTTTAGTTTTTCTTTTTTAGCCTGTCAGGGGGCGGACGCGATGGACCGAATCACAACAAAACCAAACCTTAGAGCAGCACAGACTCTTGGTGTCCATACATTTGTAAACTTAATGCTGATTGGTCACCACAAGGCTTTTGATTTGCTGCTACTTTCCTCCTAAATGTTACGGTAGCAGGAGGAATGGACGAGTTTCAGCAGCCTCAAAAACCTGAGCTCAGCTGTGCTTTACCTGCAGGCTGCTGGGGAAAATCATTTCAACAAGCTAACAGGTATAATCAGATTTATTTAACAATCCCCAAGTAGCTAAAGCAGAGCCCACAGGAGGCTGTGTTAAAAGGCCTTGCTGCTCGAGTGTCAGAGCCAGAGAGAAACAGCTCTGTGGAGGTGATCGCCGCAGGGAGAATGACTAACACCCACGTTGGCGCTCTCGCGCTCACCCCGGCTGACTTTTTTCCCTCTTTTTTAAAGTCAAGTGTCGAGGCTTAGCTCCAGGTGACACGCTCGGCCTCCTACGCCGATAATGAGCCGGGACATTCTCCCTATTGGACGATAACTGCTCGCGCTCGCTCCCTGTCTCATGAATGTGAGCCAAGCGGATCACCTGGATGGCTGCGAGGGAGAGACGGGGATGCGGGAGCGCAGCGTGTGTGTGGGAGGGCATTAAGGTGGAAGCAGGGTCGCTGCCTCGCGGCTACGGCCGGCGGTAGCGGATTCTCATGATGACCTTTTGTCTGCCATTGTTCGCGTCTGCAACAGTTTAAGCACTTCCTCGGGTAACTCTGATAGAAACCTCACACCGACCGAGGGCAGCAGCTTTCCTCCACATTTTTACACTTTCAGACAACCTTCATCCTGTTTTTCTTCTAAACCGGTAAGAATAATGTGAAAAAAGAAAAAGCTGCCCGGTGACGTGAGCCGAGTCCAGACAAAAGAAAAGCAGACATGTTTGGATATTTTGTGCTATCTCCTCTCAGTATAATGGCGTGATCGAGCACAAGGGGCAAATCGGGGCCAAGTCGGTGAAAGGACGGTGGCAGAGGGCAAACAAAAGCTCTGAAAAGAGACAGCAAGAGTGAGGGAGGCGGAGGGGAGGCGGAGGGGAGGCGGAGGGGCGACATGAGGGAGACGATGAATGGTGAAAACTCAGTGAAGTGTAAACGCAGCCAGGGTGTGTGTGTGTGTGTGTGTGTGTGCGTGTGCGTGTGTGTGTCTGCAGAGTCGGGGGAGTGTAGTGAGTAAGTGTTTGTTTGACAGATAGAAGTTTCTTACAATTTGGGTGTTTAACAGATGTGTTTAACCTTTATTACACCCAGAACAAGCAAACCGTTTCACTTTCCTTCAGGAAAAACCAAAAGTTTTCATCCAAAACGAAATTCAGAGAATAAAACCTTTTAAAGCTTGTTGGAAAAAAAAAAAACATCCTGCAGGAGAATAATGAAAACATTTCTGATTCAGCTTTTTTTATACTTTCATAACTTTCTGAAAAATGTTTTTCTTATTTTTGAAGTGTTTTGTGTCTATTTTTATTTACTTTTCATATTTATTACATTTTCTTTTTCTCTACAATTTAATATTCCTCATCTTTTTTCTTTTCTCCTTAATTTATGGCTCATATCTTATTTATTCTTATATTTTTTTATATCGTATTTTGAATATTTTATCTTTTCATTTTATTTTTCACATTATTTGGTTTCAGTTTTGACCAGAAAACACAAAAAAATCCTTGAAGTCAGTCGAGTGAAATGTAATTTTTGAAAGTCTGTTTAATTTTATGTTACTCGTTTAAAAAAGGAGTTTTTTGATTTCTCAAGAAAAACAATAAAAAGCAGATATATTTTCTGTTTCGCATCACGCTGTCCAGTTTCTCCTCCTTTGCTGCAGCACTGACTAATTCAATTAATGTGCCATTTATTTGCAGAAGAGGCCCAGGCAACAGGCTGGGGAGGGGAGGGGAGGCTCAGAGGTCCCACCTTTGCCGGGTCCTGCACGGATTCACCATCTGTGCCCCGAACCCTCCGCCTCCTCCTCCTCCTCCTCCCAGTTCACACATGTTCCTCCCTCCAACAAATGTTCCAAGTAGACCCTCCTCCCACCTCCCCGTCACACAAGCCAAAGAAGAAGAATAAAAAAGACACACAAAAGCTTCCCCTGGCTGCCCCCAGGACTCCCAGGCCAGGAGAGGAGAGTGGGAGGAAGGAGAACAGAAAGGCTTTATATCTTTTATCCCCACTCAGGTGAGCTTCCGGATGTTGCACACGTCAAGCAACGGGAAGAAGGGGGAGGAAAAAAACTGGTTAAAATTAGAAAATTTAATTTATTTGATAATTTCCCAGAATAATTAGAGTTAATATGGGTTAATTAATATGCAAATCTCTCAGCAGATGTTCAGCAGCGAGGCTGAGGAAAATACAGCCCCCTTCTACTTTCTCCTGCCTGGTTTTGGCTGTCAGTTATTGGGCCGTAATTACTGTAACTAACCAAACACACACACACACACACACACACCGAAAGAATTAAAAAGAAACGTTTGCTGGATGAACCGCTTCCAGTTTTGGAGTCGTCGCCAGGCGAAGTGGGGGCTTCTTCACGTTCACATAAAAGGGAGACCATCACTAATTTCCCCTCCTTTATAAAAAAGCCCCATTTTTTCTGCTGCGAATGAGAGCAGCGAGTGCTTTAAAGTACGTGAAATCTGCGGGACTTTGTTTCTCAATGTGCGTGTAAACGGAGACTGTAAGGGGAGAAGAGGCACCTGCAGGTTAATGGTGTAGAAACACAGCTAATAAAACAGATGTGTGCAATCGATTTCCAGTCAAGACACGTGTTTATGTGTTAAAGCTGAATATGAAAGCATTAAAAGGCAAGATTTTCAAAATAAAACATTGCATGACTGCTTTTAGAGCCATAATTAGCATCTTCAGTAACTGATCAGGTTACTATAATCAGGGAAGTGATTAGGCTTTGAATATTTTCATCAAGCTTTGGACGTTTTTAGTTTACACTAAAATGAAACATCATCTCTGAAGCAGCAGCAGCATGGACTGTCAGCTGAAGTCGCTAATTTAGTGAAAAATCTACTGATTTTTAATGTTTTTCTTTCTAAAATGTATGATAAAATCAGCATGAGCTAAAACTGGCATTAGCAAATGACTGTTAGCATGCTAATATGCTACATAATACAATTTAATAAGTGTGTTAATTTTTTTTAAATATACAGAAAGCTTGTTAAAATTGATGCAGAAAAGTGCATGCTAACATCACTGCTAATATTTTAAAATTAAAGTCAACATGCTAAAATTACTGTTACAACTCTAAAATTAAAAAATTACAATCTGGATAATAAAACAACTTTTAGCATTTTGCAGTTAATGTTAATTAAATGAGTTCAAATCCTAAAAAATTACTGTTAGCATCTTTACATCCCAAAAAAACCCAATATGTTGTTCAGGCTCAAACATTAAAAAGTCCTGCTTGTGTGTTAGAAATTAAAACTTCGAGGCAAAAACAGAAATAAGACATTTTTCTGTTTCTAAAATGGCAGTAAATATATCTGAATTTGCTTACTTATGAATACAAAATGTATTCAAATGAAAGGTTTTAAAAATAAAACAATATATAATTGATTGCAAGGGTTCAAGCCACAACTTGAAGCCGTTTTATGGTTGAATATTTTCATCAAGATGTCTGACTCCGTTCATGGATTCCTCCCTGGAGACGAGGGAAAAATACCCGGGCCCATCTGCGGACGACCCGGCGTTCTCCTGTGGTCGGCTCTCTCCAATAATAAGGAACAGTGTGTGTGTTTGTGTGTTATCTAAATCGCCTCTCTTCATCTCCTCCTCTGTCTCAGAGGGACACGGTGGCTCAATGCCACGCCGTCCACGCCCCACACCGACAGCAGCAACATGATAACATGGCATGTGGAGGATTTTTATTAATAGGAGCACACACTCAGGTGGTGGAATCTGCTGACTTGTAGGCAGGTTTTGGAGGTGGGGTATTATCAGCTCGGACTATTATAGAAACCCCACTTTGTGTGTGTGAGTGTGGCGGCCCTGTGAGCCCTCTGAGCCACCGCGATAACACATCTGCTTCGGGTTCATCTGTTTATGAATCACTCCTATCTGCCTTGGAAGTGCTACACCGATCCGGTGTGAGTGGGAGTGGACGTCCATCTCTGTCTGTGATGTGTTGAACCTAACCTAACTGTGTGTTTACAAGGGAGGAGAGCGCACAGATAAAAAGGAAGGTGGTGCAGAGGAACATCTGCTTTGATCACAGGAAAAGATGGGAGCTAATAACAAGCAAAATGCTAGAAAATCAGCTTGTAGCTCTGATGTTTCAGAAACGAGGCTGGAACATCGGTAAAAGGTGTAGAAATTATTATGTTCTTTACTCTTTAATCACTCTATTCAATAATATTAGACAGGCTTTGCTCTCTGTGTTTCAAACACGAAGCAGTACTTCATCTTTTAATTAGGTAAAAGGAAGTGCTGGGTTGTTTTGGGCTAAAACACGTTCTAATAAATATACTTTCTTTTTAGGACCTGCATAAAATTTTATGAGCTGAATACAAATTTGCCACTGACATTTTTTCCCATTTAATCTGTAGCGATGTTAATCTTCACAAATGAATAATTCATGGAGAACTAATACACAAAAATATCTGCTGTTGCATTTCATAACACATCCTTACTGTTTTCAAAATCTGAAATGTCTCGAGTCAAAATATTAATGTTAGCATGCTAAAGCTACTGTTAGCATGTCAAACTCACTGTGACAGGACAAGTAAGTTTAGATAGAATATAAAATGACTCTTAATAAATGCTGTTAGCTGTGCTATTCATTCTTAATATATCAATACTATCTATTGTTAGCATAAGATTAGGATCAAAACATTTTTTTAAAAGTGCTAATTTTAGCTAGCATGCCAATAATGACTTTTAAAACATTGTAATCATCATGTAAATTGTAAATAGTTGATAAAATCATCATTAGCATGAGAAAAAACACCATTAGCTTTGTAAAAAAAATAGTCCTAGCATGCTACAATAGCTTCTGGGATGCTAAATAACTGCTAGCATGCTGACATTAGCTATATTGTCTGTCTGTCACAGAATATATAATTTTTTGCATTCATGAACTTAGAGTTATTTTTATGACTTTCCTATGATTATTTTGTAGTTAGAGCTTCATAATGAAAATGAGCAAAACGATGCTGGTAACAATGTATTGATTGCACAGAGACTTTCAGGGGGAAAAGAAGAAACTGATGTTAAATTAGGACAGCCAGCCCAAAGTTTGAATCATTTGCTAAGTGGACCTGTGCAGTCGGAACGACCACAAACCAATCGCAGAAGCTGTAATCCAGCTAAACAACCAGAAACAAACTTTGGAGCCAGGTGGTGAAACACCTTAGCTTGCACCGATGAGAAAAATTGTTTCCCTTCCAGCAAAGAGAAGCAAAATCCAGCAATTTTTCATCTCTGACGGCCCCCGTGTGCCTCGATTTAATAAAAAAGGAATCTATAAAAATAAATTACTCGCACTAAGTATATGCAAATTCAAATGTAAGCAATCATTGCAAAATTAATTTTGCCAGAACTGATTAAAAGCTTTAATAAATCTATATACAGTATTCCCCGAATCTGATATTGTAAATTTATTACGCTGCCTGTAAGATTAATTAAAAAAGCGACGGTAACATATTGCACTGCCAGGCCAGATTACTGTACTTTTTTTTGCTAATAACGGCTAAGCAGAACCTGAGCTGTAATTACCAGCTAACAGAAGCTTTTGATGCTGATTTCCTTCACGGGGAGGGGAGAGAATAAGACGTAACGCATCTATTTGGGAAACAAAAAAGCTCCTCAGTGGCTGCAGAAGAAGATCCAACAAATACACTTTGAACACCGTTTGCAGCTGGTAAAAACACGTCATAGAGGTTACAAGCAGTCATCCTCTTTAACCTCTCTTGATGTTCCAAACTATTGAGTGGGACGCCAGATAGCTGAGAAAACAACCAGTTTGATCTGGCCAAGGTTGTTTTGCATTCTTGTCCACAGTGACGGGGCCATGGCCACGTTTATCTCAGCAAAACAGCACCTGAGAGCTAAAACAACCACTTCTCACACTAAAAAGTCCTCAACAGCAGAGTCCAAGAGTGACATTACTTTGGGTGGAAAAACAGGAACACTAAACGACAACAAAAACAGCAGAGAATGGGACCTTGTGCCGTTATAAAGTCTGCCGGTCACCAGCTGTTTAAAGGTCGATCTGTGTGTTTTCAGGAGGGGGAACCAACCCAGGACCTCAGATGGACTAAAGAGATCAGACGGGATGAACAGGAAGGGTGGGGGGTCCAGGTGAGGGGCCACAGGAGGGCGATGAGAAGAGCTGAATCCTTCTTCTGTGGTCTGAGCCAATCTGGGGGCCCGGGGCCTCATTCACATGTAAATGAGATTGTAAAATCACATCTGTTACCCCTGCAGACACACACACAGCGGATCTTTGTCACCTGAATGGCATCCCCACCAGGTATCAAACAGGCACCAGGAAATGGGGAATTGTGTGTGTGTTTGTGTCTTTGTGTAGCTCATCACCAGCAGGGAACCAGCTAACCGGCCTTCCCGGTCTACAAATCACACACACACACAGACACACACTCAGGAGATGAAGAGGGAGAGCCCTCTGGAGAGAGGCAACTCTCCCTGACACTGTTACCAACTTCCCAATTAGCCACCAGCCAACCAGAGGAGGGGGAGTCTGGAGGCTGGAAGACAGAGAGGCCAAAGCTTATTGTCACAGCAACGCCCCAAGTGCCTCAAACCATCTTTTGGAAGCTCCTTAATTTCCCTCTCTTGGAGAATGATCTAAGAAATCCACCTTCGTTGCTTTTTAGTACCAAACCAAACACCCTCTTGAACCCGAACAACAATCGCCACTCGATTCAAGGTGATACCTTGTCTGTTTGTACTAATCAACCAGGGTTGAGTGGGTGGCTATTCAGCCACTGACTCTTCTTACGTGACCTGTTTGCGGTATGGTGTTAAGGCCAAACCACAAAGTGGTATCTGGTGTGCTCCAAAGGAAGTCAGCGCTGTCCTTTTCAGGCATGTTCAACACTGGACCAAAACTACATCAAAACCACCAATTATGAAACAATATGCAGTGTGTAGCATTCCCCTTTAGCGCTCCCACGAATAAGGTAACTCCCTTTTTAGTAGTAAAGATTTGTACATCCTATTTTAGTCCTTAAAGAAAGTCACAAGTGGTAGATTGATAAATTTAAGGACATACTGATTGACAGAGGATCCAACACCTTTTTAACAATACAAGAAGCTGCAGATGCCTGAAATAAAAGCAACATCTGTTACATTTTGATCTGGTTTGGTTCACTTTCACACTGCACTCAAACAAACCAAATCCTGTTGGTCATCCGATCTGACCTCTAGGTTTGTAGGTTAGCTCTTTTGGTCCAGATCAGAGTCCGGTTACGCTTTCACACCTCCCCAAACCAACCAAACTCTCTGGAGTTGGATTAAACCGTTGGGTGTGAATGCACCCTGTTCTTATGTCCAACTGGTTGCTGAATGAGCTTCTTATTGACAAAAACATCAGTGTGTATGTGTGCATGTTAGACCCAGCCAGCGGCAAGGTACGCCAGGTGTAAGACAGCAGCGAGATGACACAACTTAACCTCTTTCTCGATCTCTGTAAACGGCAGGAAGAGGCAGCTCTGCAGTCGGAGGCCCAGAGCCCATGACTTATACATGACGTGGGAGGGAGTAAACGGGAGCAGACCGAGGCGTTTTGATTCTCTTTTTGTTCCTGTTGCCTTTCAGTTTTTATTTTTTATTTCTTTCACGTTGTACCTGTCTTTCTTGTCTCGCCTCAGGTGGGAGATACTACACTTTTAATTACATGGAGGGAGTTGAGAGTCAGAGCAGGAGTGGAGGTGGAGGATGAGGATACCTGGGGCTTTTTACGCACCTCTACACCTTAATAAGCATGCTAAGACCTTCACTTTAAAGTCCAACAGAGCAACCTCAACGGTTCAAATTGTAGTTTAGCCTTTAACATCCTAATTGACGAGACTTTTACTACGTAAAATCACCTTGTAACACCATAGTTTCCACAGTAAGAAGCAAGATGATCTCTGTGATCATGGCCTTGGTGGAGGAATGGCAGACATTAGAAAGAAGTTCATCATGAGCCATGTAGGAGACACGTCAACATGTGGGAAAAGGTGCTAATCTCCAAAACAAGCCCCCAGAAGAACCATTGCTGTGGTAAAACATGGCTGCATCTGCAGCAACAGGGAAGCTAAAGTACAGAGCATTCATAGAGGAAATCCCTCTCACCCTTTCTTTCTGACTCTAAAAATACAGCAAGAGATATAATCGAAGATCTTAGTTAGAGCGGCCTAGTCGAAGTCCATAACTAAATCTAATTAAACTGAGGCAAAGCTTGACAACCAGCAGAGAAAACCCAAAAGACAGAGATGTCATTGCTAAGGTTTGGTCTATGAAGTGTACGATTCTGACAAATCACATAAAATCTAAACAAAACGCTCTTGCAAAAGACTGAATACATAGGCTTACATAATTGAGCTGCTCAGCTCAACACGAGCACCAACACACACACTGACACACACACTCCGCCTCGTACTGTAAGTAAAAAGGAAATTTTGATCTAAGGCTTTCCCCCTACCTACCCTTGGGTTCTGCCTCCCCGTGTTTCTGTCAATCCTCTCCCCTTCCTTTTTATTCGTTTTTTTGATCAGTGGCTTGAAAGAGTGGAGCTTGTGTGAGTGCTCAGGTACCTGGGGTATGCAGAGGTGCTAATTAGCTCAGCAGGATAATTGATGTGTAGATTACACCGTTGAACAAATGCTCTGACTTGTTTGTTCTTCGCACTTCTACTAGGAAGGAGAAGAAAAAAACAACTCCCACCGCCAGTTTACCTCGGCCCTAATGAACAATTTACCTGGCTTGTGAAGGAGGTGGTTAAGCCTGCCAAGGCAGAGGGAAAACAAAGAGGGGGTTGCACTGGAGTTCACTTCCCACAGGTGGAACCGCGGCTCTTGCGCCTGCACCCTGGTGTTACTATGACTGGTTGTGAAAATTGAGTATGTGTGTATATCCACTCTGCCAAACCCTTAAGGAGAGGATGCCAAGCAATTCCAAAAGGGAAACAATTTTCAAAATGAAAGAGCATGCCATTAAGAGTGCCAGTAGGCTTTCATTGTTCTGACCCCCCCTTCCTATAATGCTATTTCCTCCATCTTTTGTCTTTGGGATGCTATTATTAGCCGAGTACGCACGCGAATAACCTCCCCCTCCCACAGGCGTCCGTTCAATAGGGTTTGAATTTGCTCATTAACGGCTAAGAATCCACAAACACGTTCGCCGGAGCTTTTGCTACTGCTAATAAACTAATCATGCCCTCTCGTCTAATTGGGAAATAGAATGAGAGCTTCGCCTGAGGATTTTTTTATTTTTTTGTGCGGCGCTGGGTTTCCATTGCGCTGGCAGAGAAGTGGAGCCCATTAGCAGGACAGATGTAGAGGCAAAAGGTGAACGGCTGAGATGTCGGCGCTTCGCCACACTGCTGGACCGCCCGTAATCTGTCACCCGCGCTAGTTTACAAGTTAAACACATTATTGTGTTTATTGAGTCTCATTTCTAGGATGCATAGCCGCGGCTGCTTCTTGTTTTTTTATTCTTTTTTTCTTCCCTCTCCCTCGTGGAGCGCTTACAAACCTGCCAGGGCACTGTCACTGCTTGAAAGCCATTAGCATTTTTCTTGCAGTCCTGATTAGTCAGGCTGGCAGGGCAGAGACAGAGCAGGAAAACAGAGAGATAGGCCAGGGAAAGCCAAGACATTTCACAGGCCTGCTTCCTGAAACAATGCCTCGTAAAAATATGGATACCCGCTGATTTTTCACGTTTATTTCATGGAATTTGCAGCATATCAACTAAAATCTGTGCAAATCTTTCTTGTTTTCCATTCAACCCATTTCAGAGAAAAGGGGGATGAATGCATAGAGGTAAAGCTACAAAATGTGTTGGACATCTAATGGCTGCAAATGTTGGCTTTATGAAAGAGTGAGCAGCAGAAATGCATGATTTAAAACACTTTGAAAACCACCTGCATGCTAATAAGATACACTAATGTTTGTGTTTATGACGTGACAGAAAGAGAAAATAGTTTAGGTCTTCGTGGATGGATCTCTTGGGTCTGCAATCCTCACCGTCCCCAAAAGTCCTATCATTTGTATTTTTCTTGTAAAGTGTAACGAAGAGACAGCCGTGAGAAATGCACTCAATACAACCCAGATAAGGAGGAAAAGAGATGAGTTTTCTGCTTTAGATCAACCCTGAGACAGATTGACGTGTCATCACAAAACCTGCGGCGGCATGTTTGGGAGTCTTGCTGACTAACTGGCAGTTTCAGTCGCCAACCTGATAGCTCTGCTCCAACATCCCTCATCCCAGACCGGTGAGCCAGCCAGCCAGCCAGTCGATCGGTCCGCCGGCCGGTCGCTCCGCCGGCCCACTAAGTAGGCAGGCACTTTCTTTTTTCTTTTTTTTGTTTTTCCTCCCTGCCTTTTTCCTGTCGCCATCTCGGTATTTAATCTAACACCGGCAGGCGGCAAGAAGGGTTTACTTTTCCCCCTCAAAGACAGCTATGCGAGTCAGAGAAGGCAAAAGTGGGAGGAAGAGAGCCGAGCGTTCAGGCGGGGAGGGACAGGGGAGTCGAGGCAAAGGCACAGGAAACCTGGGCCAAGCGTCACTTTTAACAAAAGCCTTTCATCTTTCTCTCCGCTTTCCCCCCTCAAGACACTGCGCTTCCAGCGGTGGGATTCTTTTAAGTACATACCTGATAAGGAAACTTTTTCCCTTCTCTTCTGAGAGTGCATGAAGAAAAGTACCCCCCTCCCACACACATGTGCACCCACCCTGGTGTGGTTAAAACCCTCTGATCGCTTTGAACACCAGATACTGTCCCTTTTATCCCCGGCAAACGGGTTTCCTATGGCTATTAGCTTATTCAAAACAGGTAATTACGGCTGGCAAACAGAGACACCGCGGATCAGAGCGAGGCACTTAGGCCCACTCCACCTTTTGCAATCAGACCTTCACCAGGGCAGAGGTGGTGAAGGATCCATTTGCGGATAACTGCACCTAATCCATTTTAGTCAGGAGTTGCTGTGGCAGAGCCAGAGAGGGACCCATGGGATGTATCTGATGGAGAGGTCGTAAATCATGAGGAAGAAGTTGAAAAAGTCGAGCTCCCACAGACTTGAGAGGCAGCAGAAGACAGGGTGGGGGGTGGGAAAGGAGAACGCCCCCTTCAGAGGAAAACAACCAAGGCTATCATCACCTTAGTTAAAATATCGGTGGCTCAGGCTGGGCAGGGCGGGGCTGACGAACAATGCCCTCTTCCTTGTGGTTGGAGGAAAGAGGGACTCAAGCAGAACCTCAGTGGGTGGATGTTATTGCAGGACAATTCCCTCAAGTGCAGTTAACAGCATGAGCCAGTTGGTGGGCATTTTTATCCAAAGACCTCTCACTGCATACATTTCTAGCTTGGCTGAACTCAGCAGGAGTTGGACCAATCTGACAGGAGCGCTGGAAGGGGGAATTGAACCTCTAACCTTGGTGGAGTTGATCTCCAGTGCAAGCACTTCAAAGCCACCGTTAACGGCGAGGTAAAGAGATTAAGAATGGCGTCTTGCATTGCTAAAATGTCACAGCAGAGATGACTAGGTGTGAGAAAAAAGGGACGGCCCAATCTCAGGATCTTCTCATCTGCACAGGACGTAAATGGCGCCCCAGGGGAGCACTCTCTCTTTCCTTCCTCACCCCTTCTTTTTCCCTGCGCTGTTTGTTGTTTCAGGTAATGAAAACAGAGTGGCTGACAGAGACGTTTTCATGTTGTTTTCCTGACCCTGGACGACTTGCCCGAGCCTCCTGCGAGCGAACGCTCGTTCAGGCCAGAGGTGAACTTTGACAAGATCCTTAAACATTCTCCCCTCCTGTAGTCTCCGTCCTCCCTTTGCTCGAATTTCGAAGCAAAGCCGTTGCGTAAGAAACTCTCTGTCTCTATGGTAATGGGCAGCTAATTGATCCCGTGGGGATCCGTTGGCATGGGGAGAACTTATTTACCCCTGCGACAGACATTTTTCTCGCTCCTCTAATGCAACTCTCAAATTCTCTTATCTGTTCAGGGCATGACGAGGTCCAAAGGGAGGGCCAGTGTCTACACATTCACATTTGGGAACCGCGTTCCCCGTGTGACAATCAGCGGCCCGTCGCACCGCAGAGACCAACCAATCACACTTCAACACCTTTCCTCCCCTCTCCCTCAGTTTCACCCACCTTGCTGTCAGTGCCACAAATTGGCCTCCAGCTGCAACCCTGGATGCCAAGGAGCCATTAGACGGACAAGAGCTTGAAGTCAACCCGGCGGTTAATGTGTCAAAATCCTCCTGAGTCACTTCTCTTTATTAGGAAGAAGCATATTTCCTCTCTATCAATGCCCTTGATGGTTCTGGACAGCTACTCAAAGGGGAATACCTTGGGCAAGCAGAGGACGAGTCCAAGGTTCATGAAGACACCTGTCCCTGCGCAACATCTCCAAACAACGCCGTGATCTGCCCCTGACTGAGCGGATTAGGTATCGCACAGACTTCATTTCCTGCAAACACACCCTACCTGAGTCAGCTCAAGCCGAGCGCGGCCCGCTGACTTCCTCGCAGGAATCAAATCCCGTCCAGATAACAGCTAATCATTTGTCACCCGGAGAAGCAATTCCCTCCAATCACCCGGGAAGAGAGCGGCGCTTTATCCTGAGCTGTTGTCAGAACGGCCGAGAAATTACACTCTGCAGAGATTCCCGTTTGGAATGACAGAACAACAGTCGACAAGGATGAGCGGGTGAGGAGGAGGAGGAGAAGAGGAAGATTGTCCTCCTAACAGTACACACATGTTCCCATCACAGGGTTCTGACCCGACACTGAGAGGTCTGGGAAAGCAGGGAACGTTTTCCAGGTCTGGATCAGGACAGAAAAAGAGAATAAAAGCTTGGAAAAATATATTTCTGTCCATCCATCCATAAGTACTTTTGTATATTTTTAACAGGCTAAAATGAACTGAGCGTTCTGGGAATTTGAGTTTGGAAAAGAAAGGAATTTCGACATGAAGTATTACAGGATCCCTGCCACCTCTCCACCTGCCCGCATTTCCTGCTCCCTCATCCCAAACGAGCCCAAACACCTGGGTCTTAAACACTTAGATGCCTGGGATATTTTATTTTTTCGAAGCACATGTGGCCCAGAAACATAAGAACACATAATCACACAGAAGCTTTGGGAAAACACATGCTGGAAATATGCACACCCGGACACACACACACACGGACACACACACGGACACACACACACACACAGACACACACGGACACACACACGGACACACACACGGACACACACACACACACAGACACACACACACACAAGCAGGCTGTCCATGCAGCTGTTTCCTTCTGGGATTCCTGGAGTTGCTACTCAGTGACTCTCATGGTTCTCCCAGTTAGAAAACCGTTTGGAAAAAAGACCAAACCCTGCAGATTTGAATTCTCCAGGAGCTTGAACACATAATTAAAGTTACAGCCGTGGCTTCCAAGATATTACCACACAGACAGAGGACGGAGGATCTCTGCTCATCACATCCTTGCAACAGGAAGCAGTTGTCAGGACTTCACTTTTCCCCCAGACAGACGGAAACACACACTCCCACTCTGAGGATGAACTTTAGCTTTGTTCCCTTTTTTGTCTTGAGCAAGAGGAGACATTTCTCCCGTAATCTTTGAACTCTGTGTTCCTGACCAGAAAAAGAACAAACTGAGGTTAGATGTGAATAAATATGTTTGCCAGAAATGCAAGCCGCAGCGCTACCTTTTCAGTTGAATTTTGCAAGCTTGTTGGGGCGTTTCTTCAGGTTTTATGTGTTGGGTTAGTTAACTGACTGGTTCTGGGACTGCTGCCCACATAGCATTGGTCATGCTTAATTACATTATGCACAGTGTGGGGATATTCATAGTATACATGAGAATCAAATTAAAAGGCAAAAAAACACAGACAATATTGCCAGTGTGGAAAAGGACCTCTGACACCGAGCGAATTTGGTGATTTATTTAGAAAAAGACGCCATCCTATTTGATTAGCGATGCTAAATTAACGTCAGTTTAGGAACCTGAGAGCGGCTCGGCGGCGTGGCGTCAAGGAGACACTGGCTTGTTGAAGGCATAATGCAAAGTCTGCGCGTTGCAGATAAGAGTGCTCATACAGGAGGCCCAAGGCCCAAAGCTGTTTGTGTTGCAGGAAAACGAAGAGGAGGAGGAGGAAGAGGAGGAGGCGGGTGCATGTGTGTTAGCATACAAGACAAACGAGGAAGGTGCTCGACGGTGTGGAGCGACTTATCTCTCATTATGTGGAACAGTAGATGAATAAAGCAGTCAATAGAAGATGGAGACAATTAGAGCTCCAATAAAACTGAAGGTTTTGCAGGTAAAGACATTAGATTTCACTTTGAAACTTCAATTTTATATGATTTTATAGGTTGTCTGTGGCCCAGGACTTTGACTGGGCCATTTCACATTTTGAGCAACAGGAGCTAAAAGCAAGAAAAAGTATTTTATATGTCAGGATTTACTGCAAGGTGAATATCTCATGTCCATAACTACATTTCAGCAAATTGTGAAAATGCAAATAAGCCATTTTTTCATCTACTGCTTTGGAGCGAATCCACCAAAGCGTGATTTTACCAGATGTTGACATTGAGCATGGTGTGATAAACCAGAAGTAGAATTAGCAAATTACATTTAGCATGATGTGTTTTCTCCACACACTGTTTTATATGCAGGTTCAAGTATTAAAACGAGAAACATTTATTTCTCTCCATCTACGTTGTACATAAAATCCTGATAAAATCAACCAGGTTTCACTTTTTGTTGGCCCAAACTTTGAAAGCAAATCTCTGTCAGGTGAGGAAAATAATGGATGCATAGTTTGGCTGAGGCAGGATGAAGCTGTTCTGGCCTTTAAACCTGCGATCCACTTCCTGCACGCCTGAATAATTCAAACCGCCAGGTGGAGAGTCTTAGTCTACTCCCTGCTTGTCTCCGTTTTTCTGCCAAGCTAATCCAAACGGCCTCATGAAAGATTAAAACAGGTGTGAGGACAGGAGGTGAGTTGTACTTCCTGACACCTTTATGGAAGCTAAAACGCAGGAAAATATCCTCACATTTCCTCACCTACATCCCGGGGTTCAGCCGCCGCCGCCGTCACCCCGGATAAGAGCGGCGGCTAAATGGCAAAAGCATAAATGGAAGATGACAGGCCCTGGAGATTCCTCTCACTCCTGGATGTGTGTGTGTTCAGGTTCGTCCTTGATAGAAGGCGAGGGAAAATATATTTGTGGCGAAGAGGAGAAAAATTGAATAGAGGGATTTGGCGTCACAAAAGTGTGTCTGACAGGTTGAAGGGCCGGAACCGTGAGCGATCGGACACCTTGGTGGCTTTTCCTGAAGCGGCGGCTCCTGAGCGGATATGACACTGGGAGCAGAAACGCTCCCCTCCCCCCAACCCCGTCCTCCACCGCTACCTGACAAACCCCGCTTTAAAAAAAGTTCATACCGAAGCAAATGAGCCTTAACGGGGAAACTTACAGCTCGGATCTTCTCCATTTCAGCAACATAACATGTATTTATTGCGTCCCTCCTTCTTGCTGACACTTAAATTTCCCTCTGGGATAAATAGACCCTGAATGTAGCAGAGGCCCTGCTGTTTTAACACACAGACTCAGACTGCTGTCTGAGGGAGGAAAACAGGTACCAGTCCCTGCAGAACCTTTAAATTACCTCAGATCGATGCAGTAAAATAAAGCAAAACGCATAATAATGTGTTAGCTTTCCAGCGGGAGCAGAGAACAGAGAGGAGGCAAAGGTTTTCCAGGCTTCTCTCCTTGAAACTCCACACACCCCACGCTGCTCAGTGGCCAAACAGAGACGAGGATGTTTGTCGGAAAAGTAACAAAAATCAATAAAAGGCAGGACCCCACCACCAACCACCTGGCCACAGGCTCGCCGCGCCGCTTCGCTTCCTACGCTCGCGAGGAGGAGGAGGAGGAGGAGGCCGGAGGAGCAGCTGGGCCTCTCCCACAGTGATGCCTGGAGGCCGACCGCCTTAACGTTTCACTCCGCAAAAGAATCGGACATCATTACTACGACCTGCGGCGAGAACTCAGGCGCTTAAAGTTTGATTTCACCACATTTTGCAACGATTTCCACATCCTGGGACTCGGAGGCTTTTAAATTTTGTTTCTAGTTTGGAAAAGGTCGGATTGTTTCCGTTTGAGTCGCAAAGTAATTTCAAACTGAAAACATTTCTGAAAAAGAGATTTTACCGCTTTTTTTTAGATTAGTGACAACCTTGCTGCCTCTACTGCCACCTACTGATGAGGAGTCACATCACAGCTCATTAAAACCAGCTTATTTAAACTAAAAATATTTCTTCGTACAACATTACAGTAATTAAATAAGGCTATGCTAGGTCTGGGCTAAATAAATAAAATAAATTCAAATAATCTCCCAACTCAGTTTTTACACTTGCACATGAAAACAACTAAAAAATTTCAACTGAATGTCTTTGAATAGCACAAGTGGAGCCTCCTCCACAACCAACAAGAATGCAGCATGTGGTTTCTGGATGGGAAGTCGACAACAAAATGGTTGTCCTTTCCAGCAGCCATTGTACAACCAGCTGACCAAACATTCTGGACTTCTGCTCGGGTTGCGAGGTGACAGGCTCAAGAAACATTAACTCACTGACAATTTTTTAAAATGTCAGGGTTGTTTTTAGACCCAAATGGAAGCAAAAAATGTGCAAAATGTGTTTTTTTTTCCCTACTAAGTTCCCTTTTCGGTTCATCAGTGTTTCCTCCTTCATTGCAGCCTGACATCATTGTCAAGGTCCCAGCATCAGCTGAAATCAAAACATGACTCAACACTCGCCTCCCTTCCTCCATCGTTCTCACTCTGACACATTTTTTGGCAACCGTATGGCAAAACAACATAAAACTCCCCCTCCTAAAGTACTCCAACTACAACTGGTCCGAACGCAGCGCTGCAGCCCACACAGCATGACCCGAATTCGGAGGAACCAACGTTTGACCCTTCGTTTCAATAAGCAGTAAGAACTAAGAGTACTGGAGCTGCAGAAAGGAGTCATGAAATTTTGTGGTTCCTTTCCCTCATTAAAAAATAAGGAGTCCAATGAACAAACTCGAAGGTTTGGTGGTGAATACGTCACCGTTATATCACTGCTACAAACTTTAATTAGACCAAAATCCATGCACAAACCGTACTCTAAAGGTTCGTCATGAAAAGTTATATGTAAGAAATAGAGCAGCAGCGTTTCAACCAAACATCTTTCTGCAAGACTTCAACAAACTGAACGCTGCAGCAACCAGGAAGTTTCAGACTGAAGTCGCCATTTTGGTTCAGTTTCAACAAACCAGATGTTGGAGGTTTAAAGAGATCAAAATCAAAGCTTCACTGATCAGTTTTTTAACTTGCATTTAAACAAAATGTTTAGACAGAAGCTAGCATGCTAACAGAAAGAAGCATGACAATTTCCTGAGAGATTTTTAGCAGCAAATTATGTTGAATTCTGGATGTAAGATTTACTTTCTAATGATGCATAATATCTACACGATTGTAGAAAGGTGTATAAATGTTTTCCTTTCAAAACAAAACCCTGGAAGCCATTTTTCTTCTGAGATTTAAGAACATCCTGCATTTAGATTGTTGAGGATTAATTAAGAAAAACACATTTCTGTGAAATCTGAGCTCATTAAAGCATCTTCACCCCCCACCAGCAGCCACTGAAGAGAGGAAACAAGTGGAGCATAGACCCTCTAATTGCAACCCGCTCTTACCTGCCTCCCCTCCTGCCTACATGAGGGGGAGAGGACAAGGACAGGCGTCTGTTTTTGTGTTTGAAATAAACATGACCCTTGTGGTTTCTCCCAAGGCGAGAGTCGAGAAAAGAGAGGGAAGAGCTCTTGACGACAGTGACGATACTTTTGCCTGAACAAAAAGAGGCGAGAGGAGGAGCGCCATTCACCGCCACTTGGACCTAAAAATAGTCCGAGCGTTAACCCCCTGACTCACAGGAGGGGGAAATTAAGAAAATAAAAGCCTCTGAGCTCATCTTTTTAAAGCCAACAGGTGAACTGATTGAAATAAAATCTTCTGAAAAGTTTACAATTTTGTAAAAATGTCACAAGGATTTCAGGACAGAAGTTGAGCTATTTTCTGGTGTACGGGATCCTCACCGTGCCATAAATGCTTTCAGCTTCACATGTTCTGGGTGTTAATTGTATGAAAGACGAAAGGGAAGGGAGGGGCTCAGCGGCGAGAAACGGCTCTGCTTTGTAAAAATCTTCCAATAAGGGATTATGACACAGATCATAAATATACTCAACCTTATAAATATTTGAGCTTGGCTACTCCCCTTGCTTAATGTGCTGTACAGGCCCTAATTAAGCCTGTATCTGATAGATGCCACTGCATAATGATGTGCGGGTGTCTGGGGGTGGGGGCAGCGGCGGCGGCGGCTGGGGACAAAAGTATCATCCGAAGCACTCGCTCTGTAATAATGATAGCAATGTTAATGACGGCGCTGCTACTTCAATTAAAAGTACTCAGCTACGACGGCGGCTGTCGGCGCGCTGACCCCGGCTCAGCCGTGAGAGTGGAGAGGTAAGCCGTCTCCCTCTCCGCGAAGAAAATCCGCCTTTTATCAGGTCAGTTTGGACCCAAGCTGGGCTAATTTTCTTAAACCAAGTGAGAATATCAACGTCCTGCAAGAAGAGTCGAATAAAGAGGCTAATTTAGCCTGATTTTAATGCTATTATACCTGCTGAAAAGATCATTTCAGGCCTAGTTAAAGCAGAAGCAGCAGCTGTTTTAAAAACAGTACCTAAAAGAGTTTTGTTTTTATTCAATTTTAAGTTTTAGGATAAAAATCTTTTTTTTAACCTTCTCCACAATTGATTAATTCGACAAATTATCAGATTTTTTTCAGGAGATCAAAAAGCATCCAGTTAGCTCATTATGATGGGCTTAATTGAATAAAGTGAAATTTAAATAATAAGTTAAACTATATCAACTAGAAAGCTTTTTACGTAGATTTTTTTCCTCACTAATTCAGGAACTGTTTCGACAGGGCCGCAAAAAATCAGTCCAGGGGCCACAAACGGCCCTCACTCCCCACTTTGAACAACCATAATTCATTATGTAGCTGGTAAATAACCAGTTGAAGCTAAAAATTTTAACAATATCCCAATTCGTCCTTGTTTTCAGAATCATCTTGAGTAGAAATTGTGGATGATTTTTTTGAAAACCTCCAGTAACGTGAACACAGAAGGTCAGGGGTCAAGTTGAGGGTCCAGATCACCGAAGATCCCCCTGCTTGTTTAACAAGCTGAGTTTTAAGGCTTTGGAGCTCATTAAAATGCAAAAACAGCCTCGTTAGATCGTTGTCAGGGTCCCGGTTTCCCTCTTCCAGTTTTACACGCGGATCAGCGAGAAGTCTCATTTTACTGGATTTCACCCTCTGTAACAATCCCTTCTGTCTTTGTTGCTTTAAAAAGAAACTGTTTCCAACTTCCTGCCAGCAGGAATTTGGATCATCAGCTAATTCAGCCTCATTCTGATGCTTTTCTACCTGCTGAAGAGATAATTTCACACAATTGTGCTCCTGGTTATTGATTTGCACAAAAAATAAAACTATTTCAGAGTCAATTATATTAAAAAGACAAGAATTAAGCTAAGAAAAGTGTCCGATTTCACTGGTTAGAAGGATTACTTTCTATTTATTTCCTTTATTGACGTTTAGACAGATTTTTCTTTGTTTTAAATTGGGGGTCCAGTTCACAAAAGGTTCTTTAAATGGTCTTAAAGGGAGCTGGTGGGCTGAAAACAATACGTTTTTAAGGAATAGTCACTTCTATCTTCTTTTAATTAAGTCAAAAAAGTAAAATTGTGCTTCACTGGTTTTGCAAACACTAAAAGAAAAGAAGGTTTGGGCCAAATAATGCGTCCAATTCACCTACAATCTTCCATTTTTTTGTTTCTTTCACTTGCAAATCTGCACTAAACCGTCTCTGTTAAGTTGCTGCTTTAACTTTGCAGTGGTGAACGCAGCTCAGACTTTTTTCTGCTGATGAAGTCCGCTCGCCTCGCGCTGGATTTGCTTTGCCAAGCAGTATTTGAGCTGTGATTCACTCAGTAACATGCCATCCAGGTTGACACCGAGAGGAAACGTCCAACTCCCCCGAACCAGTAAATTATTCTAATAAAAGAGCGATAAAAGGTTACGAGACAATATACGTTGCCATTTTTGAGTTTTTACTGCACATGGTGAAAGCTGGAAATAAAGAGAGGAAACCTGGCCTAGTTTTAGGTCTTGAGACAATTTATAAGAAGAAAATAGATGCAGAAAAGCTGCATTTTTCTTTTTACAATTCCCAGCAGAGGAGTCCAGCCGGGACCGCCGCGATTCTTCTGAGCTTCCCCCGATTTAGACGCTCAACTCGTAACCCGAGTTCGAAAAGCCACCTCATTGTCTGGCCAACCGAGCATCAATCAGCTCCGGCCACATTCAGATGATCAATGCAGATTAATTATGTAATAGCTGCTTGGCGGCGCGCCACATGCAGCAGACGCCGGATGAAGGAAAGGGAGACACACGGACTTGGTCAGGTAGCGAGGATTTATTCAATTACTGCACCGCAGAGCTGCAGGAGTATCTGGGTTTCCACCTCACGCTCAGGCTCCCCTCTCTGCTCTGACAAGCTCTCATTACGGAGCAAACATGCTGCCAAGTAGCCATGAAGCAGAGCCTAATAAGCACATTATTGTATTTACCTTAGATAAGGTGAGACGCAGCGGCGATAAGAGGCAGATAGCAGCGTGTTTGCATAGCGGATGGAGCTACAAATCAGGATCCTGGTTAGCAGGAAGCTAAAGGTCGTAAGCTTGTCACATATTAAGTTCACAAATCTGAAAGTACCTGGAATTAGACTTTCAAACTTAACAATCTTCCCTGTTCATTATTCTTTTCCCTGTATGAAGCGCTTTTAGCTAACGCTACATGACTCAAATGTGGGCACATTTGGTGGCGTTTACATCTTTTATAATTAATATTTAGTATTTATTATATTTGTTTAGCATAAATGCTGCCTCACACCTTCTTTTAGTTTTTGTGGTTGGTTTGGTGTTTTTATTGTCAAAAACATTTCCATGTTGCGCTTGCTATGCTAGCTAGAGAAACTTGATAAATCAGAAGTATGAAAATGTCAATATATAATTTTTAAATCATATAATAATTCAAAAGTTGGGATTTAAAAAAAATATCTTTGAATTTTTGTCTTTCGTTCCGCTTAGGATCCCACAGCGGCCCCCCAGATGGCCGCGCCCCCCAACTTGAGAAACGCTCCACAAAAAGTTGCTGCTGTAAAGCTTGAAATGTCACAATTATTTTAAATTCAAATGATTTTGCTCATTTTTCTTTTAGACTAAAAGATGGCGGCTCTTCACTGCTAAAGAAAAAGATCAATTTGCATCCACTAAAGACAAAAACTTACAGATTAAATTTGATCTAGAAACATTTGTGTGCTTATCTTTAACCGCTGAAGCGAATCATGATTTTTTCTATATCAACCTTGGCAGCGATTTGAACCTTGACTGCCGCACCACTCAGAATCTGCAGGATTCAAACCAAGAACAGAAACACGGAAACGTGACTTTTTGGGATTTTTCTTCCCCCACTGCCAGATGCGTGTCGCCCCGATCCGCGACACCCATCATCCTCCGCCTGCATGTGACCCGAGTCGGGCCCGCGGCACATTTCCGGGTAATTTCTCGCTCGCATCCCACACCGTCGATCGCGGCGCCGTGGTGAGGTGAGGGAAAGTGACAGCGCCGACTCTCCGGGGCAGAAGCTTCCCAGTCGAGTGGATCGGCGGACTGAAAATCGCTTATGAATAGTCATTAGGCCTTCATTACAAAGCCCCTCGCTACCCACTTCTTCCTGTGCAACCAAATGCTTCTCGTCATCCACACAAGGTGTATCATTTAATTGCCAATTGATTTCTCTGCACCCCTCCCCCTTCTTCTCGATGTGACAACATGTCAGAGCAAAATGCAGCTTCGACCAGCCCTGGGCGGCCGCGTTTTCTTGGCATCCCTGAATATTCTTCAAAAAAAGACAGAGAGAGAGAGAGAGAGAGAAAGCTTATGTGCAATAATTAAAGACAGAAAGAGAGAGCGAGGAAGAGAGGGAGGAAATATTCTTTGTGTGACGGCTTGCAATTGTTTCTTTGTGACCCATTTTCTGATTCGGAGGCCTCAAAAGCTGCAAAAGCTTCTGGGTAAACAGACATGGTGGGTGTCTGTTCTGTCCAAAGAGACATTCGCTGAGCGTTGCAACTATTCACAGCACAGAACAACAACTTTAATACATTTGTTAACGCATTAAAGAACCTGTGGCTCTTTTTTTGGGTGATCTGAAAATCAGCTGCAGTGACTTTGACTCTGACAGACAAACAGAAAGCGGTTAAAAGCTTTAAATCTGATTTTTGTATATCTTCTCACATAATTATTTTAGTATACTTGGAATAAGACAAAAACCTTTCAGCAAGAAATAGGAGTGAAAGGAGTGACTTTTATCTATTTTCAAGTAAAAAGTTGCTGAAAACTTCCTTCTGTCTTATTTCAAACCAAAAACAGTTGGTTCAATTTTGTGTTTTGCAGCGTTTTCTGTAAATTTGTTTCAGGGTAAACTCGTTTTCTATAATCTCTGTTATTATTTCTACTGGCAGATTATTTCACTTAAAAAACAAAATCTTACCAAGATTCAATTTCTAGTGCAAATAAATGAGCACACTTGAAATAAGACGTGGTAATTTTTCTGCTAGATAAAAGGTGATAATTCATTAATATTGAAGGAAAGTGAAATAATCTGCCTTTATTGACTGAGAAAAGCTCACATTTCTCACTAAAACTTAGTCTTGCCTCATTTAAAGCTTGCACTGGAGCAGTAAAACGTGGTAAAATGTGTTGTTTTTACCGTATAATTTGACAAACAAACGTTGAGCAACAAGCTTCGACCACCTGAGGGTCGTGTAGTGAGAAACTTTCTGCATGTTTTCAGGTCATAAACGGTCAAATCAAACGTTCCTGCCGCCTGCAGACTGTTTGTCCTCTCAGGTGTGCTCCGTCTCGCCCGTGTTTACAGTTTCCTCGCCGCCTGCGCCCAACGCGTGGAGGATTGAGCTCCAGCCTCGTCTTTGCCTTACAAAATGCGGCAAATCAGCACCCTCGCCGGCCCCCCGCACCCGCCACCCCCTTTGACACGTAACGCGGCGCGATTATCGAGTTGGTGCAGCCTTAATAAGCTGAATAATGAGGGAATTTCAGAAATGCCCGAGCGCCATTATACCCCAACAATAAGAGCTAGGAGTGAGTAAACCAGTGCGGGGCAGAAGGTAGGCGTCGGGGATATAATGAGGCTACTGTGTCAGTAATGTAGTCTCTATTGTACACCCATGTAAAAGCCCATTTCTTCACATGCACATTAAGCCAGTCAGATTTCTGGAAGAATGGCACACACAGTTCTTCTTCTACTTCACCCCTCGCTCTGTTTTCCCTTTTTCTCTTGTCTCCGTCTCGGTGGCAGCCGGTGACAGTGGCTGGCAGCCGCCTGGCTTCTTCAAGGCAAACATTACAGCGAAAGATGAGCTGCAGGTGTGCCAGGCTTGTAAACATGCGCTAATTACACTTTTTTTCTCCAGCGGATGACAATGAGGTCACTGAAATAATTGTTGTTTTTTTATGAGCTACTCCGCTGCTTGTAATTCTAAATAACGCACGCCAAAACAAACTCGCTGCATGCTAAAATGCTTCACCCGCTAACCTGCTTTGCAACCAGATCCTTTAAACGGACAATCAGGGTTGCCATTAATTATGTCTGCTGCTCACTCCATACCGGACGGTAAATCAGGCCTCAAGAATCATCCTTCAGCTGGAAGACGCAGGGAACAGGGAGGTCTGTTTCAAGAAAACAATCTCTCCCATGTATTGTCAGACAGGAGGGAGGATACACAATGAATAGCCACATACATCAAAAGACCTGCCAAACAATTGTCTGGTTTTTATTAAGAAGCTCCCAACGTTGCTGCCGGACAAGGCCAGGAGAAGTGCCGGGCTTGCACTTTTTTTTCCCCCTGCAGTGCAATACAGGTGCACGATTTAACAGCCCCTCACTCGGTGTGTGTTTTCCTGCAGCATAAAGAGGCTTGTAAAGCACCCTAATCTGTCAGGCCTGCGCCATGGCTTGGCTCCACACAGACAGGAGATACGCCTTCGCCAGGGCGCCTGCTCCTTTTCAAGCCGAGGTCACAAAAATCCAGGTGGATCGCCAACACGAGCCAAGTCCCCCTCCTTCCCCCCAGCTGCTTTTATTCCCCCGACGCAGTTAAACCCATGAATACAGATCTCCCCAAGCCCTGCAAGGCCTGGCAACCCTCCAGAGTGAAGCTGAAGTGAGCATTTCCCATCTCAGCAACTCACTTCTCCCTGACATTCACTCCAGGGAGACGCCTCTTGTCTGTGAAAAGGTGAACAAATGTGCAAGTGTAGGAATCTCAGGGTGTTCAGGCTTCAACAGCCACTGAAGGAAACGACGCAAAAGCGTGAACGAAAACGGAGTAGCGTCACATTTTAGTCACTGACTAAACCTCATGAGCCATTTCTCCCTCTCGCACTCGACTCGTGCGTTTGTTGTGGGTCTTTGTACCCAGAATGCCCTGGGCTGCAGGCCACTTCCTACCTTTGGTTCACTTGAACCAAATTGAGAACCACATTTCTCTGCAGTCACCACCAAACTGAACTTCCACCGTCGTCAAACAACTTGATGTTTGTAAAGTATTGCAGCAGTTGATGCGGAGGCTCTCATTAGCCGCGGTGGTCTTGGCTCTGGGCTCCGGTTCTCAGGAGGCTCACACATATTAGCATAGAAATGAAAGCAGAAAAGTTTCACACAGGAAGATTATTAGTGACGCACCGCGTCCAAACCTGCTCTGACCTCACCGCTCTTGGACTAGCCATTAGCTTTAGCCTCCAGAAGACGTTCTCTGCTGCCAATTGCTTTAGAACAAGTGACAATTTCAACGTTTTAGACTCAAAGCAAAGAGAACAACTTGAAATATCCACCTTGTCGTCCTGCCTGCTGCACTTTGTTTAAGCATTTCTTTCTGTTTATGGAGGGGAGGGGGCAATCTTTTGCCGTACTTTTTACAAGCTGTTAATATTGATTGCAGCCGCGGCTGAGGGAGGAGGGCGGCTCAATCTCAATAATAGCATCCATTATACACAGACGACAGCCGTGCCGAGTGTGCATCTTCCATGCAGCCACGCATTTAGAGTATTATCAAATTGATAGTGACTCAAATTGATTTGGATAATGAAGGTCGCTGCACCTTGAAATATAATGGCCACTTATTGTAATTACCGTCACAATTATCAAGGTCACCGCATCAAAAACAAAAGGGGCTGACATTGTGACCACTGCAATGGAGTCTGACGAGCCTTTATTACCGATTCTGATGCCGTTACGTTTTACGGTGGTGGGAGCAGATCCAGGGTTTGATGGAGTTTTCACGTCACAAACTGCAAATAAACAGAGATTGAAACCTTGACGAGGATTCCTGCCTGATTTTTTGACAACCGCTGCCCTTCACCCTCCTTTCTTCCTCCTCGCTGCCTCCGACGCCCATCAACATGTCGGGAAGAACAGGGAATGACATCCCTGTACGAGCAAACTGTCACGCTACACACCTCGGATCAGGCACTCGCGGGCATTGTGCAAAAACTGACAGGGTCCCTACTTACTTTCAGATCTTCTATTTTGAAGGAGAATTTGGGAGTAAAACCAAATCTGAATATCAAGAATCAAACCTTTCCCTGAAATGAAAACAAAACCACAATATCTTGTGGTAAACGGTCCTGTGGACTGGACCACTATCTTCGTATAATCAAACAATGTTGAAGTGTGTTTCCTTTCACACAGTTGAGCCCGCAATAAACCCTTGGCCTTTGTTTCGACTGCACTGAGCAGAAGGATGACCTCAGCTTTGAAACAATAAAGTGCCTGTAATGGTCTCTCCAGAGGCCGGCTGCCTCAACTTTGTTTCTCCTGAAAGTGTGAGAAGAGGGCAGGAATGAGGGAAAAGGCAAAACTTTCCCTGCGTCTTACCCAGTTTGAAGGCACTGAAGGTGAAAGTTGAAGGAATGCTCCTGGTTTTGATGAAGGTGGGCAAACAGTGAGTGAAAGTGTGCTAATAGTAGTAAGAGTGGTGGTGGAGGGTACTAAAGGGGCGGAGGCATGGCAAACTGCTAAGAGGATCAAATATTGAAGCACAACAAAAGCCGTGTCACAGGGGCGTTTGAGTCACAAGTCTCCCTCCTCCGCCACCCGTACCTCTAACCTCCTGTTACCACGACAGCGCGCCGCCACAAAGACAGCCCCGATACGACAAAGAACAAAACGGCAGACAGATGTAGGTATTGTCATGCAGAATGTTCCCTCCTCCTCCTCCTTCTCCTCCTGCACTCAGAGGAGGAAGGGAAAAAAAGGCCCAACAACCTGCTCTTGCGCCTCCAACACCTCTAAAAAAGAGCAACCGGGTCGCTGCCCTGTGGTTGAGACCGCTGACGGCCAAAAGAGCAAGCCAACCTTCTGGTCACAGGAGGTGAAGCCAGTTTCCAAACAACCCTGGATGCAGAATTTGGACTTTCAAAGCCAAGTCTGCAAAGGTGGTAGTTTGGGTCGATATTTTTGTGCATAAAATGCGGCCGGATTCGGAGCCAAGATAAATCCGAAGATTCTGGTTTGTGTTATTCTAAGAAAAGAGCCACAGCCTCACTATCATGGCTCAGGACTGGGAGTCAGACTGAGGAGGAGATTGCAGTGTCTTGAGGCCAGCTGATGCATTGATCTAGTTTCAACATCAAACGGGTTTTATTTTTAGCTTCCTGGCAAACTGAGCGAGACCGAACTGTCGGGGTTTGCTTGTTCAACTGGTGAGGAGAGGCTGGATTTGTTCTATAACTCAAGTTCTCGTCTGGGTCCGCTTTCCCCCCAGGTGTCGGGTCATCTATGTCTGGAGTGACCCGAAGTCCGAGGTGAGCTCTTGATGAAGCCGGGACGTGTTATTACAGCTGGGGGACCTGCGGAGGCCTCTGGCGTGGGGACGAGATCTGATTGATTCGGACCAGATGGGCGTCCGGACACGTTTGCAGCGCGGCGACTGAAATAGCTGCACGGCGTCTCGCTGCATTCCTCGGGAACATTGTGCACGCTCTTTAACTACTTTGACTTAAAGGAATCAAAATGCAACTCGAAGCCATGAAACATGCTCACAGAATGCTAACTGCAGTTCAAAAACACTCAGGAACTCCACAGCAAGTTCAAAACATCATCCAACCAAACTTAATGTTTCACTAAATGTAAAGCTTTTGGTAAATCCACCAATTTTAGGCTAAATTTGGGTCATTAGCTGAAACGTTAGCCAAACTGAAGCGCTAAAACGAGATATTTCCCTGATTTTTCCCAACACAATTAACCAAAGAAGACATAAGTTCTTACAAACTAAACGCAGTCCTTATATTTTATCCAAATTTATGAGTAAAATCACAAATTTTAACTCAAAAGTATCTAAAACCTGAATTAGCCTGAATGTTTGCTTCAAAAGACCCAAATCCACTAATTTATAACACATATTTCCAATCATTTCTAATCAGCTCAGGAGTTATTAATATTAAATGATCAGTGCTACATGAAGCTGAGAGGTAGAGACTGAACTGACAGAGGGGCATGAATGCCAAAACAATCAAAGCCCATGTGGTCGGGGTCTCTACTGAGCATGTGCACCAAAATAACAGATTACTTAACGCTGCGGGAGCTGATATGACCAGAGCGGTACCTTAAATTAGCCGGGGATTTAAGCTAATTGGTGAAAGTCATCTGCTCCAACCTTCAACATGCTAAATCCCCTGACCCCCGTCTAGACTGAATTCTTGACAGTCCAGCGCCGACGTCCTGGACGACACCAGGCCGACCCGACACCAGGCCGACCCGACACCAGGCCTGTCTCTGGGGCCTGGACGGCGGCGCAGGCCTCTGCTGGGTGCTTCCTGGCTGCCGTTATTCCAGGGAGAGAGGGGAAAAGAAGCCGGGGGTCCCATGAGGTTTACAGAAAAACAGCCGCACTCACATAATCCCACAGCTCAATGGCACCATTGTCCTGAGAAACCGCATAAGAGCAAATTACCTGGTGTAAAAGTTTACATGGTTGTTTAACAACCTGTTGAAGGAATCAGGCCCAAACTTTTATTAAACGGTCGCCACGTTTTTTAAAGCGGCTCCAGGAGGCGACACAAACTCATCCTGAAACCAGAGAAAATTCAAATCTGCTATTCACTTCTCCTCTAATTCCTGATGAACTTCGTTTCACTTTGCTTTTAGCTGCTCTCACCCTCTGGTTCGGTCCGCTCGCTCATTAAAACTCGCATCTGATACGGCGCTATCATCCGCCACCAAAACCCTGAAACCTGTGAGAAAGGCTGGGAAGGGCTTTATCCTCGTTCTGCAACGTTTAGCGTGAGCTTGTTGGATTTCACTCAGTTACAGCATGAATCAAAGGAAAGGAGTCTTAACACACACAAAGGTGCCTCTACACCTTCGCGTCGACTTTAATCTCTGCCCCGAGGCACCAGACAAACTATTCTTTCCCCAGCAAGGAACCTTGCATAAGATGTCGAAATCAGCTTACGACATGATCTTTTAAGAAAGCCCGCTCTTGTGTGCAGGTTTATAAGTGAGTGGCATTGTGATCTGCTAAAAGATGAGCATCCGCCTCACCTCCATATCGCAGCCTTCAGCGCTCAGACACACATAAACAAAACCAGGCAGCGAGGCCTGATGCATAACTCTTATTTATGTCATTCAATTTAGCCCTGCTCACTTGGCAATTCATTTTCATGATCAATTACAAAACCTTTAGGCATCTGTAATGCATTTGCTTTGACAGGGTGAACAAACACACACACTGTAAACCGACCCGAGCGCCTGCAAGAACAGGTTGGATAATTCTCCTGCTTTTCCCCCTGGGAGCCGGCAGTTACCTGATAGCAAACGCTGATTTGTTTTTTCTTTTATTGTTGTTTTCTCTCACATCTGCAGATGAATAACAGGATGCAAAAATGTGATGTGAGCAGAGGAGAGCGGGTTTTTGACACTAAGATCATTAATGAATCAAAGTAAACACAAAAGCATTTTTAAAAATCATTTGATCAGAAATTACAGTTAAATGACCCTTTAACAAAGATTATTGGCTAAATTAGACTATTTTAATCTGTTATTTGATCTAAAAAAACCCACTAATTTATACAATTGTATCCTTTAAACTGTTTTTTAATCATTTATTCAATTTTAAAATACTGATTTTCTACATTTAGAACAAAATATTTAAGCTAAATGATCAAACTATTTATTAAAAAGAGAAAGTATTTTTTAATATTAGTGACATTTACTTCACTCAAGCCAGTGCAGCTAAAACTAGCTAAGCTACCACAGCTAGCATGCTAAGCTAACTTGAGCTAAAAATGATCAAGTATGTTAAAAATATGTTTTAATTTTAATAAGTAAAAATAAAAACTTGAGTTGGAGGATTTGGCTAAAAAACAAAAGTAAAAAATAAGCTAAGCTAACTAGCTTCCAGATATTTAAAGCATTTTGTTTGTTCAAATTTTTTCACATAAATGAGAAAAAATGTGTAAAATTTAATCGAATTGAGTGAAACTTGTTTCAGATCGAAAGCTTGGTTATGTTACAGTTTAATATATAAAATAAGCTTTTAATAATAAACAGAAAAATGCAGTTTGATTTATTCTTCCTTTACAGGATTATACTCAAGTCAATGGAGATAAATATCTAAGATAAAACTATTTAAAAGTGCTGAAACGCATCAGAATGAGTAAAAAACAATATTGTTTTTATTAATTTACATCCTGACTGATGAAATCAACTATTTATTTTTTTGCTTAGTAAGAATCTAAATCTGTCCAAAACATTTTGTTCCATGTAAACTGAAACCTAAAGGTGGAAATAAAGGATTTGAATCGTTTCCCTGTGTTCAATCACCATGTAGTGACAGAATAAAACAAGTTTATGGAATGAAAATGGGAAAAGGTTGCAGAAAATAAACAAAGCGTCTGAAAAAATGTGAAGTTTGTCCTGTGCTGCCTCCCTCTCCTCCCCTCACGCCTCCTTCAAACAGGTTCGATTTTATGAATCACTGCTTGCCCCTCGAGGGAACACATTGTGCATTCCTACAGCCGTGGCCTCTGCTCATATACAGGGATAATTCATTTCAATATTTATCTCTATGAATATTTTGTTCTTGCTGCTTCTTTTCTTTTCTTGTGGGGTGAAAAATAAGGTGGAAATCAGAAAACGGGTTTGGGGGACGGCGGCGCCGGGCTGCAGCGTGGAGGTGGGAGGCTTGGAGGAGATCATCAGAAAGGGAAATTGTGCACAGCAGGAAGAAAAATCATTGTGTTACCCCAGGTGAAAAATATTGTTGCTTTGCTTAAAAGTGCATGCAAGGCGAGCTACATTATTAGAATGTTTAAATATTAATTCTTCTGCTGGGTAGTAAAGATGATGGAGTCGCAGAGTCAACTACTTTGTTTTTCCTCCCCCTGCTTGTAGACCACAGCTGCATTATTTCTCTCATCTGAACCTCGCTTTGTTCCCCGTTCCTGCAGAAAAACACTCCCCTTCTGCTCTCAGGGTCGCTCTCCACATAATTTCTGATGTTTAAACAAAACATGTGATATAACTGGCAGGACGTGGAGGGTAAAATGTGGCAGCTTTGATCTGGGAATCAATACTCCTCGTCTTTGTCCGGACTGAAGGTGAGGCTGCATTTCAAGCCTCTACGGAGTCAACAAGACGCGAAACAAGGTTTTTCTACGAAGGTAGCAGAGTGGACAGGAGGAAGTTTCACTCCTAAAATGCTATGAATAAATTTGAGAATCTAATTATCACCTGATGCTCATTTCCCTGCTTCATGCTGACGTCGTTTAGGCTGAATAAAAACCACTGGAGGAACGAAGCAGAGCGGCTGTTTGCCCAACAAAACCAGGTGCGATTCACAAGGATTTCCAAGGTAAAGTGTGGATGAAAGGAGAAAGATTTCAAAGCCGCCGGCTTAAAGGTGAGCATTAAGCTGCTCAAATCTGAAACGCTTTAGAAAAGTGAAGAGGATAAAGACTGAAAACGCTGAAGGAGGAGAAACAAGAAGGTGAGATTCAGGTAGTTTAGCAAATCAGAGCCACCATTTTGACCCAAAAAGGAAATTCACATTGAAGTTATTGTACAATAAATTACAAATTCATGTAAAAACCCAAAACATTTCACTTGAATTAGATTAGTTTGAATCAAAATATGTTGACTTTTGAACCATTTAAGTGTTTGGAGCTTCTTTTTAAAATGAATTAGAGAATAGTTTGCAGTATGAAACGCTCTAAATGTGGGGCTGATTTGGCAAACAAATAAATGTAAAACAAAGAGAAATTTGTTATATTAAACATAAAATAAAAAAAAAGATAGCATTTGACTAAATCTCCACAATATCAAGTCGGGTCATTTTCTCGAAAAGAACATAAATTTGTACAAGCCTGAAATGTGGCTTAGTTTGTAACAGAATTTAATTTAAAACAGGGGTATCCAAAGTGTGGCTCGGGGGCCATTTGTGGCCCTTGAAAGGATTCTGATCGGCCGCTGTCCACAAGTCAATTTGACCAATGAAACAGAAAACAACAAGTGCCAGTTTTTCCTGGATAGAGACTTCATTGAGGTTTTTGCTCTTTTAATTGGATCAAGTTTGCAGACGCTAGAAATCTAAATCTGAATGTAACCTAAACGTCTTTACTCACATTGAGTCAGCTCAGCTCCTGCAGCCTGAGGGGAGCTGACAGACAGACAGACAGACAGACAGACAGACAGACAGACAGACAGACAGACAGACAGACAGACAGACAGACAGACAGACAGAGACCTGCAGGCCTTCAGTTCATAAAGTGAGAGCTGCCTGTCTGTCACTCCCTCCCTCCCTCCGCTCCACCTGAGAGCGATTGCGGTGCATGTTCCAGTCACTCATGCGTAAGAAGCAATACACAAGTCCGGTGTTCAGCCACTTTAAAAGCTCATCAGGCGCGTACTCTTGCTTGTAGGAAATACCTTATTCATGACAGAGCTGGCTGTAGCTAGGTAATTACTCGAATCAAGGTG
The DNA here is from genome assembly GCF_027474105.1 of Poeciliopsis prolifica. NCBI lineage: Eukaryota > Metazoa > Chordata > Actinopteri > Cyprinodontiformes > Poeciliidae > Poeciliopsis > Poeciliopsis prolifica. The sequence goes on along the minus strand of NW_026562466.1, from coordinate 572,503 downwards.
GCCTCGGAAATGTTTAAATCTACAAGGACTGGGAGGAGGCATGAATAATGCAAAATAATTTGCATCTAAATTTTTTAAGTGTGCTTTATTTGAAGAAACTAAAACATGGGCTTGGATTAAACTTTGATGAGTGAACGCTGAGGAAAAGCGCCTCATGAAGAGGCGAGGCAGACTGGAGGTAATGCTGATAAATAATAATTAAGAAAGAGGTAATGCAGCGGTGGGGAATCAGAAACAGGTTGCAACACTTACACCGCCTCTCAACATCTCCATCGGCGGGTTTCTCCCCCTCACACACACTTTTACAGCTCAACTCCCTGAATATTTATGAGAATGTGTTGTTCACAAAGCAACGTTTGTAGCTTTCATCAGGTTTGAATGTTCGCCGCCCTGCTGATGACGAGTCGTGCATGTAAGGAGGAAACGCAGGTGATGTTTACACACTACAGCGCAGGAAGAGGCGGAGGTTAAGAGCTTACCTGCTTTGGAGTGAAGAGGCGCCGGCAGCCGGAGGAACCGGGAAGAACAAGAAGAAGAAGAAGAGAACGCAGTTAGAAGAGCTGGAGTTAAGACTTTTAGACTGGAAAAGAGTTTAAGCAACTGAAGGAAACACTTTAAACAAATGAATTTAACATAAATATCACAACATCATCAGCATATTAAATAACCCACAAAGAAGAGACGTCTGCCTGTTATTGGTAAAAAAGTATTAAGAGCTTTGAATTGGAGTGAAAAGTAACAATAATTAAAATAAACTCATGCTTATTGCTGTGATTTTCTCATGATAAAACCAGATTAGTACAAAATATAATGATAATATTTACAGATTTAGTAATTAGTTACAGGAATATACAAGTAACTATTCTGATGATTAAATGAGAAATTGAGTAAAAATCTGATAAAGTAAAATATTGGCTCTAATATTAACAGCTAAATTTTAAGTTAACCTGGACAAAAACTGTACAAAAACATGAAAATGTATCAAATGTAATAATAATGCAGTATGAGGCTAACATAGAAACTTCTAAAAAATGTCTTTACTTCAGTTTTGAGTTTATGTTTTCATCTACAGTCAACTAGTTTAACAGTTATATTTTTCCCAGTCGATTATAGTTTCATCTGCTATAACCGAAAAGAGAAAATTAACGTCGATTATCAATTTAGATTCACAAGAACCTGTGAAATATCCAGCGAAATGCTAACACAGTTAGCGCCGGCGGTACATGTAGTTTTCCTGCACCAAGCCTCCAATTTGAATGATGCTTATTGATCCCCCGAAAAACGATGAAACTCCAAACATTACCAATAATCAATAAAATCAACCAGGATGAACTTGAAAATTGACGCTATGCTGCTAGCTGTTAGCATTCGTCGAACTGAAAACAGGAAGTGCTGGAACCTGATGCACTAAATAATAAAACTTGAATTTAATTTGCCTTGCGGAGTTTAATAATTGCTACAGTTTTAGATATTTCTGTTAAAGCTTTGGCAAATACTATCATTGATCATTTTGTCTATTGATTGTTGTGAATATTATCGATTCATTAGATGTTAGATCCGCATCATCAACAGCTTATTAACACTTTTAGAAAATAACACTTTCAGGTTATATTTTAACTATGTGAGACATAAAAAATTCTTTTTTTCCCCAAAAGGTTTAAAATAAAAACATCTGGTTTGATATGGAACATTTCGGAGATCCTCAGGGCTGCGTGCTCAGACCCTGACACTCATCGTACAGACGTTTTTGTAAAATTAACTCAAAGTAATAAATATTTCCACCCAGTTTAGGACCCAGATAGTTCCCAGTGCGTAAATACTGAACTCAATCTGTACTTTGTCGAAATTCAAAGCTGAATTTTGCCAATTAAAACCTGCTAAGAATCAGCAAAGACTGAGACGTAGATCTCTGAAAGCAGATTTGTCTCTTCAGATGGTAAAAAACACAAAGTGAACACACACACCAAAACACACACACCTCTCTCTTTGTTAAACAAACCATATATCTCTGCTTTTCTCTGCGGCTTGGCCTGGGCTGGGAGGGCAGGGAGGTGATGGAGGAGGGGGATGGAGGAGGAGGAGGTGTTGGTGTACGTTGGGTATTTTTAAACGGAGGATGGAAACAAAGGCCCCTCCTGAGGCCGGCCCCCTGCCCGCAGGATCACCTAGTCCCAGGCTACCCTGCTCCATTTTTCCCACGCTAACCTCAGGCCTCATTTGCATCCCTGCTGCCCCTCGCAGCCATTATTTTCAGGTGAGCTGCTCTCTATGGAGGCTTAAGCGTGGTCGTCCCTGTTTATGTCTATGTGGATGTGTGTGTTTACGTGGTTTTTATTCGCCGGTCTCGGTGTGTGCGTGTCCACCCCCTGATCCTGCTCTTAATTACGACTGACTGGCACCAGACACAATCGCCCCCTTGATTCGCCACCCTCCCCTCCGCGCGGCCCGCGCTGACCCGAATCATCTCCCAGCAGCAGCTGGAGGAGGACGGCCTCGTCTGCGCGCGATGACGACCACTACAGAGTTGCGCTGTCTTCCTCCTCCTGGAGCACAGCTCAGACTATTATACGGCCGTTTGTATAGGCCACAACAGCTCTCTGTGCGCTACTGTATGAGTCCCGGCGCGGCGAGAGGCAGCGGCGTGTCCTATTCATTCATTAACACAGCTGTCGCACACGTTAACCAGACTCAACAGTCAACAGCGTGAGCACTACAGGCTACAGCACAGCCATAAAGTGCACTAATGGCTTCTACAGTACGTGCTCTGCAGGAAGCAGGCACTATTCTACGGCACATTTATCACTCCATACAAAGCAAAACATCCATGATACCAAACGACGCCGTAAAACCTTAATGTTCTGTCTCTCACCTTCACCAAGATGCACGTTTTTATTCAGGCTTTCTGCAGAAATTCAAAGACAAAACGACTTCAAAGAGAACCTGAGAGGAGCTTGTTTCAGTCAATAATTCACTAATATTGATGAAAAAGTTCAACTTCCCATAACATGGGAAAAATGTCTGCCAGAGGAACTGGAACTTTTTAAATCAATATGAAGGGATTATTGATGTAAACAAGCTCCTGTATCTCACTGAGAAGTTTCTTGTAAGTTAGTTTGTCTTAAATCAAGTGTACTGAGAGATTTGCAAGAGAAACTTTTGGGTTTTTGGTTTTCTGCAAAGTCTAAAACTGGAGAGTTCAACGTTTTAGGACCAGAAATTCAGAATAAAATATATGAGCAGAAATTTAGCTTAAAAATGGAGATTTTCCATTTTTATTTGTAAAATTGGCCCAGTTTTGTTGAAACATTGTTGATTATTAGTGGAGCACATTTTTGTTTCGCCACTTAGCACTTTTGCTAACTTTGAAAACGTTTAGCACACTTAGCTTCTCCTGAAATAATTTTTCTGGATCAATTCTATATTTCTAATTTACTTAAAGTTTTACATCCTTGTGGAAGTTTTGTAATCGTGCTTTTATTTTGAAGTGTGTTTGAAGCTCTGCTTCCTGTCCAGACATTCAGTTTATTTACCTACAATAATCTGACATGTAAATTATTATATCAAAATTAAATTAGTGCTCAACTTAACAATTTATATATTTAGCTGAACCGAAGTTAGCGTTAGCCTCAGCTAACGGTTTACAACTGGTCTGCTGAAACCTGTTGATTCTATATGTGCAAAAGTTTCAGACCAGCTACACTTGAGTTGACCTTTGAACCATAAAATGTTTTCCAGATTTCCAGCATAATGAGAGATTTACTGCAAAAACAACATAAAAAAGAGCAAATATCTTCGTACACTAGAAATTAGACCAAAAATATTTTGTTTTTGCCAGTTATCACCTGAAGTGTCTCAGGTGGGGTCATTTTTCAGACTGTGGTGATAAAAGCTCATCGATGACCTTGTGCCTGGCTGTCAGGGTCGCAGCATTTATGTAAAAATGTTCACATTGTTCTCCCAAACAAACCTGAACTCCGTCACCCCGGCTGTGTCAGAGCCTTGTTCTTCCCACTGAGCGCCACACGCACAGGCAAAATAAAATCAAGCGATGCCGGGCCCGAGCGCTTCTTCACAGAACGGCAAACAGACAGAACCAATGTTTGTCCTGCTGCAGCCGGGAGCCGCGCTCATAACTGCACCTTATTATTTCGCATCATCATGAGCTGCAAAAGTCCACGGAGGAAGAGAGGAGGGGGAAAGGTAGCTACGAGGCAGGAGGAAGCAAACACACACATGCCTAATATAATTGTCAGCGTTCATCCCTCCCCCGGCTCAAAGTGGAGTCCCGGCGTTCACGAAGAAGGGTAATTATCGTGTTTCCCGAATGGGAGGATGCAACCAACTCTGGCTCTGATTAAAGGGGACAGGAGAGGAGTGTTGCCTCCCTTCTGCAAGCCAGCGTTTAGGGGGAGGCGCACCTTTCACTGGCCAAACAATGTCTGTCAGCCGCTATCAATAGCTGCTGTGGGAGGAAAACCGCGCCAAGGTGCTTGGACTGGGTATAAATTGGGTGAGAAGTGGCTTGACTCTGAAAACGTTTCTATCGGGTCCAGATTGTGTCGAACCTGCAGCTCTGATCCCTCGCATGAGGAAATCACGGAGGAGATCCTGTCAGAGCGTTTTTAGTTGTGTCACGCTACAATTCAGGTCCCCAGAGGTCCCATCTGCACACACACAGCACACACACAGCATTCACACAGCATTCACACAGCATTCACACACCTCCCTTCAGAATAATGAAACCGCAGCACCTCCAGGATTCACCTCTCCAGATAAAATGAACCCAAAACTTAAAGCGTCTTTGAAGTTCAAAGGGAGGAAGTTTGCAGCCACTCGAGAGCTAATAGTCCATTGCAAATGTGAGTGAAATCAGATAATGAGTAAAAACACAGGTTTCTTAAATGAGCTGAAAAAGCTGCAGATTTGTGGAGTTTGATCGTGTGGAGGAAGAAAAAAAAACTTATCAGCAGCCCCTTGGATTTATTTCATTTATGAATTACAAGGGAAGATGCCATTATATATTATTAATTCTCTGCTGTTCTTTGGCTCTGGCTGCTGCAGCGGTGAGCTGCGGATGTCGGCGGCGGTGTAATTACGTTCTAGCCGGGCAGCCATCCGTTTCCTTTCAAAAATTTACAGGATTCTTAATCACGTTGCTCATTTGGGCGCGCGGTGGCGGGGACGGCGAAACACAAACAGGGGCACGTCTGTTTGCACGGGAACACCTGCTTAGCATTGATAGCAGATGTCAGTCAGTGAACTGAACAAGGAGGAAAAATAGAGAAAGTGCAGCGAGAGGGAGGAGGGGGTGGAATTAAAAATGCAAGCATCACCAACTTCTTATTATTTACTTACTCCAAAATGAACTAGTGGAATGGGAGAAGGAAAATCCTGGCGAGCGGCTGGAAGCTTGTAATTGTGCCTCCCTCCTTTTTTCTCCTTCTCCCTTAAATCCAGCTAACTACTGAGCATCAAGCTGCCGTTTTCATTTTTTCAACGTCGCGAGCTTTTTCATATTTCTATCCGTTTGCATCAGTCTTTGCTGCATTATTCATTTGCATTATAGTGCCTGGTGGTAATTAAATCTAGCCTGGGATGCTGTTGTATTTAAATGGAAAGTGAATATTTTAGCAGGGGGGGAAAAGCAGAAAGCCTAATCTGCCCCCCCACGTTCACACAAACACACCCACTCTCCGTTCCCCGATTGTTTATTGAGCCGCCGCGCTTTCTAAACCGCTTTTTTCTTAAAGAAAAAGACTGTTGAGTCAACAACTGCATTGACGAACGTATTTCAGCTGATGCCTTCGCCCGGGCAGGGATATCTGATACCTCAAAGTGCCCCACACACACACACACACACACACACACACACTGCTTCCTCTTCTGCACACACCCACCAGGAGACGCAAACAGATACAGAATCTCGCCAACAAAATGGCCACCAAGGACCTCTGGCCGACAGAGGAGACCTTGATGACAAACTCAGCTGTGAGATTGTAAGACTGAGACAAGAAGAGAGGAAAACATGATCCTGAACAACCACAGCGCAAGAAAACTGAAACTAAACACTAAAACTGACACTTTTCTGAATTATCTGAATCATCAAGTCAACATTTTCTGCCAGTTTGGGTCACAAAAAACTGTAATTATGAAAAAATTCAAATTTAAAAAACAGACTCTGTTGTGTTTGAATGTCAAATAAAACACTAAAACATAATAATCAATAAATCAACATTATTTTCTGCTTTCAGAGGATTTATGCATCTAAAAAGTTTAGGTTTTAAACAAGCATGTAAAAAATTCATAATAAATCCAAACTTTCTTTAGTTTAATAAAAAAAGTAAAACTACTTTGTTTGTAAATCTCAAATAAAATACTAACTCATTATGAAAAATTAAATTTTCATATTAATAATAATAATTTGTTCCATTGTATTACAATCTGTAAATAAAAATGTTTTTTTCTTCTAAAGCTGAAAATGTTTTGTTTGTTTTTTCAAACTAAACTCATTTATTCAATTGTCTTTAAAAGCATCAATGAAGGATCATTTGTTACACATGTGAGCAACAGAAATGGTTCCAGACTGTTTGTTGTTGAGTCACTGGTTTTTATGGTTTCATCAGCTGCTTCATCACAGCTGACCAATCAGCTGGCTCCAAATTACATCCAACTTCTGATTTGAATATTTCAAAGTTTGGCTTCTTTACTTTTTACCTTTTAAACTTTTAAACTCACTGTCCGTCCCTGGAATCAACTGACCCACATTTCCACCAAATTCTTTGCAGAAAAAATGTGGAAATGTTGTGTTGAAGCGACTGCAGCCTCGGTTTCACCTGATGACAAGTTGATTGATTTGGTGAGGAATTAAACGGATTTGCTTCAGTTCCACTGCTTCCAATTTCTTTGTCACCAAAAAATGCTGCAAATGTTTCTAAGGTAGCAAAAAACTCAAACTATTCCTGAAATCCCGACTGATACATGCAGATTTAACTTGGTGTGTCTAAACGCGGCTGAGAGTCGGGTCAGTAAATCCAATATGGAGTCCAGTTGAAAAGGTTTTGGGTGGAAATAAATAAAGTTCTGTTTGACCCAGACAGGAGTTGTTTGTGCCGCTCGTCGACAAGCGAGACAATAAACCACAGAGGAAGAGAAAGGGGCAATAAACCTTTGCTCCATATTTGCAGATAGAGGAAGAGGAATAGCAGCAGAAGAAGAAAAAGAGGAAGACGGGATGACAGAGCAGGGAGGTGGAGGCAGAGGGATGAGCCGTGCCTTTAATGCCCATCTGGCCCCGGAGATGTAATAAAATTGACATATTGATTCCTTTGAATTTACGAATGCCTGTTTCATAAACTCCCATTTCCAAAGCCGGGGCCTCTTTAGAGCCCTGTCATTTTTCCCCCAAATGGATCAATTATGTGCCCACGTAATCCTGTTACCTGAGGAACCCACGCATACTTCTCCCATTTGCGCCGCTTCACCGGGGCGCACAGACTCGCATTATGAGCACATAAACAAACTCAAGGTTTTTGTTTGTTTGTGTGTGTCAAAGTGTGTGTGTGTGTGTGTGTTCTCCTCCCCTCTCTCCTTTCCTAATATTAGCAATTGTTTTCTCCCCCCTCCCTCGCTCCCTCGGGGTTGTCGTGTGAGTCTCTCCCGAAGGCTTTAGGGAAGATTTTTCCCCTTCTTGTTTCTTGTTTTTGAAGTCGTAGAAATCCCCTCTACCCCTGCCACCTTGACATTACCGTAAACAACCCGGATAAACACAGATTTCATTTCCATCAGGAGGAAAAATCAGCTTTAAAACACAAGAAGGAACAAGAAAAGAAAGAGGAGGGTTTATTGTTCAGGTGGTAAACAGAAACATCAGGGAGTTTGTGTCAACGCAAATAGTTTCAACTTTCATAGCTGGTGACCATTTGAAGTCAGTTCAAAAATCTACAGCAGAAAAAAATCTCTTTAATTAGGCCCGAGCAGCTAAGCGCTGCGAAGGCCTATTGTTTCTGTACTGTTTCTTATTATTATTATTACGATTCTCCCTCCAAATGAATTGGCTTTTTGGGGGCTTTATCATATTCAAAAACTCACCAAACTTGGCGGATGCGTAAAGGGAGTTTCAAATTTACGTATTTTAAAGTCGTCGCAAACATTCCACAAGAAATGGCTCAATAGCGCCACCTAGAAATTTTCAAAGGACCCTTTGCTATTCACTTACTTTATCCTAGAGACATGAAATTTGGTACACTTGTAGAGCTCCCCAAGATGCTCAAAATTTACAATTAATGTCATAGTGCAAGTATCACAGGAAGTCGGCCATTTTGGATTGAAGATCCAATTTGGAGCCCATTTTTGCCGTTTACAGCCTTCATATTTGATCGAACTCCTCCTAGGGATTTCCATTGACCGGCTTCAAACTCGGTCAGTCTGTTAATAAGGCATGTCCCATCTAAAGTTATCAAAACGGTGAGTTTTTGAGTATGCTTTTGGGAGGTTAGCAGGGGTCAAAGTTCACCTACTCGCCATAAAAAAATAAACTGCTATATCTCCTACACAGAAACTCACAGAGGCACCAAAGTTACTGTGATTGATCATCATCGGGTGTCCTACAATACCCTATGGTCGAATGATGACATCACTTAGGCCACGCCCCCTGAGAACAGGAAGTGTAATGTTTTACTGTGAACTGTCGCTATCTGACCCCTTTGACCTCATCAACATGAAACTGTGCCCAGACACAGAAAACATGTTGGTGTATTGAGGATTCCAACCCCGACCAGCTTCGATGGAGCAGGTGGGCGTGGCGGCGTGGCGAAGTGACCTGTAACGCCATCGCCATACGTTTGGCTCTCAATTCCACATTTTTGGGCCCAGCTGCTCCAATTTCACAAAGATGGATCCTCATCCACTCCCCGACAGGAATCCATCACAATATTTGGAGGGTGTGGCCTAATTTCTCTATAGCGCCCCCTAGAACACTTTAAATGATCAGCCCCAAGCCATGCTTTAACCTACAATTACGAAACTTTGTACACGTGTGTACCTTGTCAGGACTTACAAAAAAGTCTCTTGGAGCCATTGTCTAAACCCCACAGGAAGTCAGCCATTTTAGATTGAAGTTTGGATTTTGACCCATTTTTGCCGTTTACAGCCTTCCTATTTGATCGAACTCCTCCTAGGGATTTCGATTGATCGGCTTCAAACTCGGTCAGTCTGTTCATAAAGCATGTCCCATCTAAAGTTATCAAAACGGTGAGTTTTTGAGTATGCTGAAGGGGGGTTGGCAGGGGTCAAAGTTCACCTACTCCCCATAAAAAATAAACTGCTATATCTCCTACACAGAAACTCACAAAGGCACCAAAGTTTCAGTGATTGATGATCATCGGGTGTCCTACAACATCCTATGGTCGAGTGATGACATCACTTAGGCCACGCCCCCTGAGAACAGGAAGTGTCATGTTTTACTGTGACGGTCGCTATCTGAACCTTTTGACCACATCAACATGAAACTGTGACCAGACACCGAAGACATGTTGGTGTATTGAGGATTTCAACCCCGACCAGCTACGATGGAGCAGGTGGGCGTGGCGGCGTGGCAAAGTGACCTGTAACGCCATGACCATACGTTTGGCTCTCAATTCCACATTTTTGGGCCCAGCTGCTCCAAACTCACAAGGATGGACCCTCATCAACTCCCGACAGGAATCCATCACAATATTTGGTGGGCGTGGCCTAATTTCTCTATAGCGCCCCCTAGAAAACAGCAGCACATAGGTTATGTTGTTATTAATTATTTAAATATACATTATTATAACTTTTTATATATATATAAGTTTATTTTGTGTGTTAAAGTACAAACATTCATTCATTTTTGCTAGAAATAATACAAACAAAGTCATTCAGCAAAACTTATGACACAGCGAAGTAATAACACACTGGGGTCAGTGTTGATGGTACCACTGGCACCTTGTGGCGATATACTGGTACTGCTAGTGCAATACCAGTATTGCCCCAGCAGGAGGCAGTGGTACTCCATCAATGAGAAACAGATTGACGCTACGTAATAACAGTCAGCCGGCGACAGCTGGAGCTGCGAAGTTTTCCTGAACATTTTGCCTGCTTTTTGGAGCCACAGAACTGGACTACGCTCAACATTTTGCTTGGATTTTGGAGTTGCAAATCCGAACCACGCTTTTGAGCAAGAAGGCTCTGTTGGACCGGAGTTGGAGAACTTTAAACTGAGCAACAGCTTCCGCGGTGCAGGCGGAGGCGCTGAAAACTGCGTGAGAGCTTCTGTGGTGGCTGGCGTGAGGCGGCAGTTGCTCGTACCCCGCGGTGGCAATAGGCCGGAGCGGCGCTTGGCTGCGAGGGCCGTTCGAGGCTGCTTGCAGCTTTAATTCAAATTCTGCCTTTAAAATCTAAATAAACAATTTAAATAATTCTGATTCTCTGAAAAAATAAATAAATCTGAAATTCAAGTCAAAATTCTGAGAAAAAGGATAAAAATTCTGCAACTAATGTCAAAACTGTAAGAGAAAAAAGTGGCCCTAATTGTCTTCCGTAGGAATCAGAGCAGATGCATGTATTAGTGGGTCAAACAGGAAAGGAGACATGAAAAATCAAAAATCAATCCTGGCTCTTATACAAGCAGCTCAGTCACAACGAGATCCACTGAAAACCAAATCAAATAATCAAATAAAGGTTTTCCTGACACGAATGTTGGGATCTGCCTGAAGGGCTCAGAGGAGCAGCTGAGGAAACGTCCCTGAGCTTTGAGGTGATTGTTAAAGAGTGAAGAGGAGGTTTGAGCTCACTGGACTTAAACTGGGAGGAAAAGGCCCAGTTATGATGAAAGGTCCACAGAGTGTGTCTCAGCAAATTGGCTTTTCTTTCTGCTTTTTCATGCCGACTGATGCTTCAGCTCCACTGCAGCAGAACCTAATGATGTCCAGCCCAGTGGCTCGCTCTCTCTCTCTCTCTCTCTCTCTCTCTCTCTCTCTCTGTGTGTCTCTCTCTCTCTCTCTCTCTTTGGTCTGAATTCACACCAGTCCACTTTAATCAAACCAGTTTCTTTGCCTGCCACTGGTTCATTTGGGACAATCAGACTCTGGTCCACCTTTAGCGTCAGCATCATGTGAACAAAGTGTAACTTTAACTTCATGATCAGACCAAAGGGCATTCTGGGTAAATACGACCAAAACAAAGACTGGACTCTAAATGTGTTTTACTAAAATCTGACGCTGCTACATGTTTGCTTCCATTTGGTGAAGGAAGTTGCGCTCAGTGTCTGCAGATGTTGTTGTGTCGTTTCCTTCAGTGATTCTTGATGCAGCGCCCCCACAGGCCAGGAGGGGAACAGGTTTTACCACAGCAGATGAAAATCTAACAAATGTTGCAACTTTGGTCGCCAATTGGACAATTTGTCCCTCAGACATAAGTCAAGACAAATCCAGCCTGCATAAAAACGACTCATTGTTGGGAGTGTAAACCAGACAACGAGACGGCAACCATAACGGCAAACTTTCTCTGTGAAGTTTGAAGCCGCGCTCTCTGTTTTCGCCTCTTGATTAAAAGGAGTAAATTTGTGTCATTATTTAGCATCCAAACGCGAAGCTAACTCCTTCAGAATACAAAACAGCCTGGAGGTTTCGCCAACATCTTCACCTGCATGCTGGCAAAGCAGAGCGGCGGAGGTGGAGACGGGGGGGGGGGGGTTGCAATCTCTCGCTGCACCGTCTCCCCCAACCCCTCCTTTTATAAATTACCTCATCAGTGAGTGAAATTAACACCGATTCTTGCAGGCAATTTCTCAATTTCCAATGCTAATTAGCTTTCTCTCTTTACTTTTAAATTCTGTAGCACCTGTTTAGGGGGAAGACATCTTAGGCAGTGCAGGCGCATTTAATCACAATTTTAATTAACCGTCCCCGTAGATGTGAAAGAGAAGCAATTATAATGCAGATGAATGATGATTTTTCCACATTAAATTGTTTTGTTTCTTCGTTATGTTGATTGCATAAATACTGGCGCCGTTCACTTTTTATCTACTGTAATTTTTTGTAATTGTTTTGCACGAAAAAAGAGAGAGAAAGCAGCAGAAAGGGGTTTTTTTTAACAGAGTTTGCTTTCTGACTAATTGTTTCATTTAGTTAACCGGTTAATCGCCAAAGACGCAGGCGCAGTTTCTGACACAAAAGCATGGAGGCGTGGATTGTTTGACCTTAACAAACTATTAAACCAAATGAAAGTCATCTAGTGTCTTTACTCAGCCTCCATTTTAACTACAGAGTGTATAGTTGTGAGTGAAAGCACAGATGGGTGCTACCGGGACGGACTCATAATCTTTATGCGCTCGTGAAAATATCATTGCGTTCAATGAAGGCGCTTTCGACTGCGTTTATTGCTCCTCGTTCTCTCAAACTTTGCTTTTACCTAAACGTGAGTCGCAGCGTTCGTCAGCAGAGGCGGATTTCCTTCCACTCTGCTGCAAAAAGTTGAGGTTGTGAAAGTGCGACTGTGAAAAAGCTTGCTGCAAGGCACAAAAACAGCTCCCAGAATCCCCTTGTGTTCACGTCCCTCCGCCCTTCACCACCCCAGCAGCACTCAGCCCCTAATCCCACTGAGCGCTGCTTTCAGTTTGCCCAGAGACCATGCAGGACGACGCCAACGGCCCACACTCACTCACACTCACACACACACTCACACACACTCTCTGTTTGCTCCGTTTCGTCACATGGACACTCACTTCTGCAACTCTGCACCTCAGTCATGTTCTTGTACCTCAACCTGAGTCAGAAGCTCCTCTTTTGGATATTAGCTGGAGGTAAACAGAGCATTAAATCCTGCGCCGGGGCCCAAACGGCCGTGGGACAATAAATTTGGCCCCGGCGTCTCCGAGTCTTTGTTCTCGGCTTAACCAAAGCGCCGCCGTCACAGCGTTTTCACCTCGGCGGCGTCACAAACCAGGAGAGACGTTAAAGGTGGGGAGGGAAGACTGAGACACAAGAGATGTAAAAGTGACAAGAAATGGATGCGAGCGTCATGAAAATGCTTGTGTTGTTTATCAGAACGCTGTGTGGCGTAAAGCAGCACAACTGGAGCAGCAGCTAAAAGTTTCATCACAAAAAGAGCAGATCAGCAGCATTAATCATCTTCAACCATTCAAAAACATCCCAATAATGCAACAACAAAACCTGCAGAATATGGACCAATTCCTCTCCACAATCCAGAGCATCGAGATTTACTAAATAACTGGTTCAGAAATAATATTTTCTTTCAAAAAAAGGTGAAGGTTGGTGGGAGGTGATCAACTCCGAACCATCTCCTCTAACATGTTTCAATTACCTGGTGAAAAAACATGTTGAGTTAATTAGAGGGGATTTATCACCACTTAACCCCAAAAAGGTTGACCTCAGATGACCCCGGGCTGAGAGGAGCTGCTTACGCAGCACTTTGCTTTCTGGATGGAACAAACTAAAGGACTTAGAAACAACTTATTCAGTCAAGATTATGACAAGAGAAAAGCTGAGCTGTCAGGTGACTTCATCCTGATGTGGAGGAGAAACTTCCATACAACCAGTTTTAGTGTGAATATCAAGAACATCAACACGATTTTCTGGTCTAATTTTGAAATACACTTGAAATAAGTAACTAATTGTAAGACGTAGCAGCTTAGTTTGAATCAATAAATCCTTAGTTTTGATAACATGAGAGAAATAATGTTGTTTTAATCAACATTAATGAATTATTGACGTAAAAAAAGCTCCTTTGTCTTTCCTGTAAGTTAGTTTTGTTCTGATTTGACGAACCCACCAGGAGGGCGGCGCCGATAGGCCGTGTCAGGTGGAGCAAACGGAGACGGTGGCATAAAGGTAACAATAAACGGGGCAAAGAGGAGGAAAATCTCGCCGCCTGCCCGCCGCCTGTCAGTGCGCCTGCTAATTGCAGATGTGCCAGTCTGCCATCATAATAAAATCAGAGGCAGGGCGGACATTAAGCACGACTGGCTCATTTGTGAGTCTGCTGAAAAGGTAGCACAAATGAATATTTCATTACCTTAATTACTAAGGAATACTCCTTTCCACCAGTCGCCGAATGAGTGTTGCTGTAACTAATTATGAAGCGTAATAACATTAGGGATACTGTGATTGCCAGTTTATAAGCTCGGCGCTGAGGTACAAACTGTGTTGGCTAACAATCAGGAAGGAAGGAAGGAAGGAAGTGGCTGGTTTTTCTCTCCAGCCGCTGCTACCTGAATGCTTCCACCAATCCGTTACGCCGCCTGCAGCCTTTTCGTGCCGCCGTTCACCTCTGCGGCCCACGGGCGCGTCCCCACGCCCGGCTGTAATGTATGACCGCCGATAAGGCCGTGAGAAAAAAACGGCCCAGTACAAGGTCTGCTTTGATGGCCATGCTAATTCCAATACCCCTAAGTAGTAAGAATAACAAAGTGGAGGGGAATTTATCTCAGGAATGCTGGAGCAAGACAGGCGAGCGATAAGGAAGTAGCTTCCCCTGGGTGGGGGAGAAGTAATTAGGCTGGGCTGAGCTGTTAGATGACTGGCCTGCCTGGCTGGCAGGACGGCAGCAGAAAAGGCTTCAGCCGCTGCAGTTTGAGCAAAAAGGAGAGGAAAGTGATACAAAGTCGTAAAGCCATGACCTAACCGGAGACAAAGCTGCGTGTCAGGGCTGAGTCACAAGCTTCAACTCATGTCTTCTGTTTCCTGAAACCTTTTCTAGGTCAGGAAATACCCGGCGAAGAACTTTGCGGCGGCGTTGGTTATCCGCCGGCCACACAAACCCAAACTCTGTCAGACTCCAACCTTGTGCGTGTCGGAAAGGCAGAGGACAGCGCTGTCGGTGTGATTATCCCCCGCTACCTGAAGAGGTGTTTGTTTGACATTCGCGTCTGACAAGCGGCGGGACATGAAGCGTTCAGGAGAGGAGGGGGGTCCCCTCTGCAGTCAGAACCCATTAACAGGGGCTCGACTTGGGCTACACATGTCCACCGACTGCAGCAGGATGACATTTAAAGGGGAAGATGTCTCAGCTCTCCTTGACTCACTCTTGCCAAAAGGTTAAACAGAACGTCGGAATAACAAGCAGGCCGCTGACCGCTCCCCTCGCTCGCCCGGCTGCAGCCTCCGCTTACCAAGGTGCTTGATCAGCGGCGAGATGAAAGCGGGAGGCGAGCGAAATCCGTGCAACCGCAAAATGAGCTAATTTTGGGGCCTAATCTCGCCTGGCGATCGGCTGCAATTAAATGGAGACAACACGTCTGAATTTGGGAGCACCGGGGAGACGAGGCCTCGTTAGAGACGGGAAAAGGAGCAAAAAGGAGTCACTTAGGTGGTACAGGGAGCAGGAAACCTCCTGAATAATGAAGTGCAGTTGGAAAGTGAGCGCTGATCAAATAGCATGTTCTATTATGTGGAATTAAAGGTGGGAACGGTGGGCGAGTCGGCCCAGATTTCCACATGTCACCCAGCCTTAATCTGCCGATCTGCTATTGATTCCTCCATGCAGCCCTGACCTTGCCAGGAGAGCTCTTCTGACAATCCGGCGTACATCAAGGAGTGTGTGAATTTCCCTAAATGCATGTGCGTGTGTGTGTGTGTGGGTGTGTGTGTGTAAGAGAGAAAGAGAGAGAGAACATCAGAGCGAGGAAAAACTGGAGGCTGCTTTCAACACTTGTTTGCACAAAGGTGTCATCTCCGAAAGCAGCTGCCGCGCAGAAACGGAGAAAAATGGGAAAATTATTTTAATGGCCAACACGACACACACACACACACACACTTTTCACACAAAAAGCGTTCACACAAGCACGGACCAGCTGTGATGTGTTTGTTCTTTTCATTTAATCTGCATTTAGGCTTTTGTTGCTCCATAATCCGGCTTGTTAAAAAGCTGGACCTGACAGGTTGGGATCGATGCTGCGGAGATGAATCGGAGCGGTTCTCCAAATGAAACACAAATACAAGCGCTCGGTTTTGGCGGAACAGCTGCTATCCGAGCGAGCGCACATGTAGCATTGTTGGGAACAAGAAGGTGTTTGTAAAGTTGTTTTTCATCGTCATCAACATTTAATTATGAAATCTGAACGCTAGTTTACACCTGCTCAGCAACCTGTCGCCTGTCGCGCCCAGACTCGAGGAAAGTCGAGGAAAATGTCGGAAAAGAAAAAAACAGGCGAGACGCGGCGGAATAAGTGCAAACAGCAGGACGAGGCCAAATAAAGACTTTACATTTTCACTCCAGAACAACTCAAATGAGGCATTTTTTTTTTAAATATATATATTTTAAAAGATGCATCCTCCTCCTACGCAATGCATAAAACATGCTGGCTTAGGGGTAAGGAGTGGAAAAAAAGTCTGAATGCATGCAGTTATTTGCCAGACCAATGAAGTTTCAATTTCTGTGTTTGCTTGTTTATCTGGGGAGAAACAAGAGAAGCGAGAAGGCATGAAGAGACGTGGGCCTTTTCTCCGACTCATCCTGCAGAGTCTGGAGTCTGACACCAGTTCAGGAGGAAAACGCCGCCGCCGCCGCTACGCTCACATCGCATCCCCCCACTCTGCCTCCACACAGCCAAAGCAGGGGTTAACATCACGGCTGCCTGGTAGGGCTTTATCCCGAACCGCTCCGAACAAAAGGCCCCTTTTGCAAACAGACTCCTACTTTTTTTTCCACCCCACAGTGTCCAAAGGTGTTTGCTGAAGTAAATCTGCCTAAATCCTGCCAGGAGGGGAGGGAAGGTGTTCCGATAATCCCTAAAAAGAAAGTTGTGGGTGAGAAACGGTGTCACATGACGGCTGGGGACGTCTCACTGTCCGTCCAGACGAGACACCTGCTCTCCTTATCTGCTCAAAGCAGCGTTTCTTTTGATTTGTATTTTTCTTTTTCCTGAGCGTCTGTGAATAGTGTGGGCATGCCATCTCGTAACACTATCTGCGTGTCAGGAGGGGCCGGGGGTCCCTGCTGGAGTACGGAGGCTATAAAAGGCTTGTAACCAGGGGACGAGCAACAAACAACCACAAACACCCTGGTTATTCCTCTCCAGCACCCACCCACCACTTTCTGCCTCCATTTTTCTCTTCTTCTTCTTCTTCCCTCCTCCCCCTCCTCTTTTCATCTCGGGCCCTTTTCTGATGCTGAATGCAAATGTGTAGCCCTGCTGCTGGCGGCGAGAGGGGCTGAATTGTGATTAAGGAGAAGAAGAAGAAGGAAGAAGGAGAAGAAGAAGAAGAGGAGGAGGCTCTTTTTTTCTCTCTTCTTCTTTGTTCTCCCCCCGGGGGGATGTTTACCAGGAGAGACACGGCGGATCAGATATGAAAGGCATTCAGGTCAGCATTGATGTGAGCGAAAGTGAAATCGTACCTAAGGCATTCCAAAGAGAGCCGCGGTGTCAGGGGGTCCGGGGCCGCCGGTGCCTCCTGCGAGTGTGTGTTCAGAGGCCGGCAGGCACACAAATATCTGCACACAGGCAGGAGGACGGCAGCCATCACAACGCACCCATGGTAACGAGAAAAATGTGTCAAGAAAGGAGAGAAACCAGGTCCGAACCGCCAACAATCAGCCTGCTCCGCTTTTAAAGCACAAACACACAGAGTGATTCTGAAACTGCTTTTTATCCATCACAGGATGAAATCTCCCTGAATGTGACTCCACTACAACTTTCATGTCTTCCACAGAGCAAATAATCCCAGATTTCCTTCCTCAGGAATCCAGCAGCTTCCTGCTGGGGTGCAGCCCCGTGTGGGAATGGCAGCCCGGACAACCCCCCGCCACTATTGACGGTATAAACATGTAAATGAAACACATTACCGCTGACAATCAATTGTCCGCGAGCGCCCTGCGAAACGCAGCCCTCCTCCTCCTGCTGCTGCTGCTTTCTCCTCTGTTTCTCCCTGCCTGGTGGAGGCAGGAGTTTCAAGGAAAGGTGCAAACTTTTAAAAAGCCAAAACTCCATATTCCTGCAGATTCCTGCTGCTCGGGGTTATGTAATCGCCGAGCGTTCCCAACGCTCCGGAGTCACGGCAGAAACACACCAACGCAGAGATTCTGTCATTTTCCTCCTTAAATGTTGCTGTTTGATGCTCGTGCTGCTTGAGCGAGAAAAAAACAATCCCAGGTGTGTGTGTGTGTGTGTGTGTGTGTGTGTTCCCGTTGGCCGCTCACAGCTGGACGTGACAGACAACACCTGGCGGGGGCCAAACTCTCAAACAACTTCACGCTGCTCGGATCAAGTTTCGCACCAGGAAAAGGCGAAGAGCCTCTTCTTTCTTCCTTTTTTCTTTCCGAGTAGCAAAACAAGCGAGGTTTGCAGAAACCAAATAATCTGGGATGATTTATTTGCATCAGACGATCTGGTTTGGTGAAATTAGGCGCCTTGGTTTGTGGGTTTCAGATTAGAAATGAAGCAGCAGCGAGGGGCTCGGCCGTCCCTCCATCAGGCAGGAAGAGAGGAGAGGGGCCAAGCCTCAGAGAGCCGCTGCATTCCCACCAGGGCAACAAGGAGGAGGACAAAACTGCTTTTTTCCTTTTTAAAAAAATCCGAGCCGCATCTCGACTGCTTCTTCAGTTTGGAAATGTTTTAATTTGCATTTCAATAATAAATATAATAAGTAAGAAGGAAAGAAAGGAGGAGAGAAAGCAGCTGATGAAGCCTTTTAACCCAGATCATAAATAAAAGAATAAATCCAATAAATCAGCTGTGGAGCAAAATGCTTCCCTGCTATTGATTGTTTGAAATCAATAGATGAAATCTGATCTGGATAAATAACCAGTGCGGCAGGAATTCACTTCAATAAAATACTACTAATAATAACAATAATAATAATAATAAATATTGGGACGCTCAGTTTATTCATTTCAAACGAGAAAAAAATGTGGATAAAAACAATAATATTAATTAAATAAAGTAACGCTTTGTGGATTATTTTACCTCTGATTTTAAAAAAGTTAAAAAAGTTCAATTTCCTCCTGGTTTCAGTTTGGAGCTGCAGACAGCAGCCCGGACCCGCAGCGGCTCCCGCAGCGGCTCCAACCCGGCCACCGCATCCACCCCGCACCCCACGCACAGCACGCGCTCCCCGGATCTGCTTACCGTTTTTCCGCCTCGGATTGGCTTGTTTTCGCCTCTTACACCTGGGGCCATCCGCCATGATCTCCTGCTTCATTGATAGGTGTGTGTGTGAGTGTGTGAGTGTGTGTGTGTGTGTATGTGTGTGTGTGTGGAAGGTGGTGGAGGAGGCTGGGGATCAGATGGCAGCTCGCATGGACTCGATCCCTGATTTTTCTGCTGATTTTCTGCAGGAGACAGAAACACGGAGCGTCAGGAGGGACAATTCTGGAAAATGGAAAAACGGAAATCTTCACTTTCATCAAGTTGATTTTATTTTAACCAGGAAATTTAATCTAATTATTTAAAAACTGCATTTATTTTATTTTATTTCATTTTTAAAAAGTATCACAAACCTGGTAAAATATTAATAAAGTGAATCCAAACTCCTGCTGATAATTCAATAAATGTCCAAAAAGACAAAATACTGAAATAAAGACGCGATTTGGACCCGAACCGGATCTGAGCCTCAATTAACGCGAAAACAGCAGAAATGAGACAAAACGCTGCTTTATTTCAGGTCCAAATGTCCCGAACCCGAACCGGGACCGGAACACATTAAAGATAAAAAAAAAACTCATTTTAGTTCCGATCCAAACTTTCTTTTTAACGCCGAATCTGAGCCGCTGGGTTCTGCGTTCCGCGCTGCGCGTCTTCACACATTTTGTTCCAGTCACAGGAATGAAAGCTGAGTTGGGTTCTGGTTGGGTTCTGGCGGCTCGGTTCGCCCGGATATTCACACATGATGTTGGTTCCGATGAGAACGCGAGGCTGGAAGAAACGGACCGAGACAGACAAGAGCTTCCCGGACCGGCGGGTCCGAGCCGGGACGCCTCCTCTTCATCCTCCTCTTCATCCTCCTCCTTTGTTGCATTAAATAAGGAAAGGTGAACCAGCAGCACCTTTCCTTCCTTCCTTCTTTCCTTCCTTCCTTCCCTCCTTCCTTCCACCTGCGCAGGTAAGCCGAAGTTCAGCTCCAAGTTTTTCGCGGACGCGCGCAAAGTTCAAATCCAAAGAAAATCCGAAAAAAAAAAGCCATAAAAAATAAATAAAAATAAATAAAAAGACGAGAGAGAAAGTCGCACCTACCTGCTTGTTTTTATTAAAGCGAGGCGCTAAAGACGCGTCTGTCTCTCAGACGGGAGCCGAGGAGGGATGACGGCGAGCGGATCCTTTTCCACCGGTGATAATAATAAAGCCTTAGAAATAAAAGCCTCAGAAATAGTTGGAGGAGGGAGGGACCGCTATTCCTGCTAGGGCAGGTTTACAACTGATGTCTTACACCCACTCCAGGAAACAAACCTGGGTAGGGACTGACGTGTTACGCCTCTTCTAATGACATTTTTTTCTCTCTCCTCTCCTTCCACCTCCTTTTCTCTGCCGTGCGGAACAGAGGAGGAAGAAGGAGAAGCCCCCTGAAACGCACGCCACCTATCTTCACGGGAGGGGATAATTGAGGAGAGTCAAACGTGAGCATCTTCTGGGTTCAAGTTGTTTTTTTTCCTCCTCTCTCTCTCTCTCTCTCTCTCTCTCTCTCTCTCTCTCTCTCTCTCTCTCTCTCTCTCTCCTCTCTCTCTCTCTCCTCCTCTCTGTTCTTTCTTTCTCGCAGAAGAAATGCGGCTCTTTATTTTTGCAGAATCAGACGGGAAGCGGCTGGACTCCAGTAAGGATCTTTTTTTTATTTCAAATATTCAAACTGCAGACTTTGATTTATTGAACATGTTTATTTACGTATCAGCGCACCTGCGTTGCGTCACCTGGATGCCAGGTGCGCCTCCAGGTATTTTTACCGCATGCAGAAATTCAGCCAGAAACTGTGCAAACTTTGCTGATATCTTGGCGCAATTAATGCGGAGGAATTTGAGAAAGTGTAAAAGTGGGTGAAATGTGGAAGTGGAGCGTGTGCGCGGCGCGGCGCGGCGCGGCGCGCGGCGCGGCAGGCTCCACCTTTGCGGCGTCCTGATTGGTTATGTAAATAAAGCGTTATTGTGTCCGGTCCTCCTGCAGCTCCGCACTGTATGGAGAATAAAATCATCAATCAAATCGGGAACCAAACAGATCGAAGCCCCGAAAACTAAACAGGAGAAAATTTATTTTAACTTTTTAAAAATATTGCTTCCAAAAGGAGCTTCATTTAGTTTATTTGGTTGATTTATTAAATGAATTAGTTTTTATGTGTTTCTTCCTTTTTCCCTTTGTCTGTAGGTGCGAGCAGAGGCTCAAATAAGGGGCGGGGGCCAGAGGGCAGCAGTGGCCACCTTCTGCCCCCCAACCAGAAATAAATAATACTTTATTTAAAAGAAGAAAATCAATTCTGCAACTTTTAAGTATTTATTTAGTCTTTTAGAGGAGTGATGTCACTGAAATATATCTTTTAAAAAGCAAAGATCAGATTTATTTATTTATTAGTAATTATAATTTATGTTTTTGTCATTAGAGCCATTAACAAGCTGCAACATCTATTTATTATCTTGGATGTATTTTTTTTCCTGCTGCTGTTTGATTTCACCAAACTAAAAATACCCTGAATGCATCGTTTTAATATTTCGTCTGCAGCAGCAGGACTTGCATCCTCGGTGTGTTTTGGGTTTTATTTTACATTTTCTTCTTTTCTCTTCTTAAATGTTTTCATCCAAAACAAAGAGGATGAGGAGGAGGAGCGTCTGTCCTGGATGCAGTCCTGGCTGAATTATCGTCATGCGTAATTTACTGCCACGGAGCGCGCATGTAAACCAAGCACACACACACACACACACACACACCACACACACACACACACACACACACACACACACACACACACACACACACAGGCTGGAGTGGCCTCCTCTGTGGGGCCACATATTCACCGTGAAAACGGATTACAGTGTCTGTGTGACCTGCAGGGCACCTTGTGCTTAATGAATATATGGCTTTAAATCAGGGGATTTATTGACTTTGTGCATTTTAATAAAAAATTCCCATTTTGTTTTATTTTTGGAAAAATAAGAAAAGATGACTTCTTGTGTTTTTCCTCTGAATAAAACCTGAAACCTTCAAAATGTCTGTTTGACTTGGATCCTGTGAATTTGCTCTGCGTGTTTCTGCCTCTTGTGTTTTATTCTCCGCAGCGTTGAGCCTTGCAGGCGGCGCTGCAGAGAGGCAGCAGGGATGCTGCTGCGCTGTCTCCTCGCTGGAGTTCAGCTCCTGTTTTCCAGCTCGGGTTACGCAGCTGCTGCTCTGCCACGGAGTGAGTCGGCAGCAGAAACTCGACGAGACGCGGCTTCAGGATCTAAACGACGAGCCGCGTCGCAGCACCTGCTGCAAACAGCTTGGATTCGGCACATTTCGCCCATTTCTTGCTGCGGTTTGAGTCGGAACCGGCCTGGATTCGGACCCAGAGACGGGATGCCGACGCACAGCGAGCCTCGGGGTCTGAGCTCGGTTCTACTCGTTGTGCATCCAGCAGCTCAGCCGCCAGGCGTCCCTGATTATTGGCCTAATTTAGATCTGAGAGTCACGTGACGACGCAGAGCATCCAGCCGTGAATTCAGGCTCCGTCCTGTCAGGAGAAATCAGATGCTTCTCCCAAACCTGTTGCGAGACGGAGAAGAGGATTTTGCATAAAAGAATTCCTCAGAAATGCAAAATATTTCCACTCAGTCGTGGTTTAATCCTGGATGAGGATTTAGACGGGAAAATGTTTCTGGCTTCCAGATTCGTTTAAACACACATGAGGCAACGCTTCGCCCTCCAATCTGATCCCTTTCCAAGCAAAACAATGATTCAGCTTCTCCAGATTCACAGATCCGACTGTTCTTCAGCCAGATACCGATCTGATTGGATCCGATCGGTTCTGATCTGATCGGTTCTGATCAGGCAGGACCTTTTGGGTCATGACATCAACTAAAAATGGGTCAAAAGTTACATTTAATTCACCTTTTTATGTTCCTAGAGAGATAAAAAGGTGAACAACATGAAGAAGTTTCAGGTAAATTTCTGTTAATTTACAACAAAACTAAAATAAACAACTCAACATAAAATCTTTGATTTACACAATTACAAAGAATAAAACTGAGGTAACAAATTATTTCCTCAATTTACAGTTTGCAAATCCTGGATTTAGTTTTTATAAAGTATAATTAAAACCTTTTAATTGATTATACATTTTCAGTACCTCTGCAGATAAATTGAAATTATGTATAATTACTCATTTTAAGCAACTTTATAAGTAAATATAGAGGATAATTTGGCGTCGTTTACCAAGCGATGTGGTAAAACACAACTTTGAATTCTTTAATTTGCTCCAAACTGTTTCTTAACACACTAATGTCACCATAAAGTTAGTAAAATGGAGCTTAAGCAACAAACAGTGAACTATAAAACCAATAAAAAACTAATATTACAGCAAATTATCACAACCGAATGCTGCAGATTCCTCTTTTTAATTCTTATAACAACTTTACAGTCAACACATTTTTATTATATTCTAGAATATGATGCAGTACATTCTATCACTTCACATGAAGTGAATTAAACTAACTTAATTTTACGTTCATCTAAATTATGGAGTCAACATGGAAACGTAAATATAGAGAATACATTCCTGCAGCTTTACGCTCAAATTACAGAAAAAGTTGTATAATTTACTGCAAACCACTTGAATTTGTGCTTTAATCTACAAGAAGAAATCAGAATAAGGAGCAATTATTGATCAATTTTATAAAATAATACAGGAAATTATGTCAAAAGGAAACAGAAAACTGCAGTTCAGTTCTTGTTTAATTAAAAAAACTAAACATTTAGTTGGATTTGTTGCTTTGAACACTGCGCAGATTTCTCTAAAAGCTGATATTAAAAATAAAAATTATAGTTTTTAACCAAAATGAATCAGAATCTCAGTGAGGCAAAGATAAAGTCAAAGCTCTTAAAACAAACAAATATATTAATAAATATATTTGTACTTGAAATTGTATTATGATATTTTGTAGTAGTATTGTGAACACTATAAGAAATGATCATAAAAAAGTATTTATTGCTAATTTATTCAGTTTAGTGTGGATGTGATAAACACAAATACAAACATTTCCAGTTGTATTGTGATTAAAAATGTGATTTACGTCACTAAGCTGCAACTTATTTTAATCATTTTTCTATTTTATTGATATTTATAGATACTCTGATGAAACAAACTGTTTAATCAGAGTTTAAACGTCATTAAGTAGAATTCATCCAATGACAAGGAATTTATCGCGATAAATGATACACGATAAGATAAATGATCATTTCCACAATTTTTGTAAAACATTTAACGCCTAACAGATAGTTTGAGTCATTAATTAGATTTTTTTGTGACGATGACAAATCAAAATTTCTATCATGACAAAAATGTATCGCAATAAATGATAAACGATAAATAATTAACAATATAAAACATTTAAAAGACAAATCAAGTCTCAGTAACAGTTATTTGAAGATATCTGCAAAAAGTCAAATTAGGATTTAATTTGTGAATCAAATTCAAATTAAAAAAGCTCTAATGGAGACGAAACGCCGGCCTAGTTCAATCACATGTATTTGTTTACCTTTAAGATCACAGAACCCCAGAGTTTTCAGTTCCTGCACTTTATCATTTGGTTCTGGGAATATGAGAAGTTTTAAGGACTGAAAGTTTTCACGGAGTAAATACCAATTATCACGACTTTTTGTGATGCAGAAGCCAAACGCAGCCGATCTGACCGCAGATAAAACCGGCAGGGAGGGACAGTTTGCAAATCTACTCCTACGATTCAAAGCAGCTGTCAAGCGGCTGCAGCTCAGCCTCTCGAGTGTTAAACCCTCAGCAAACAGTTTGTGTGTTTCAGCCCTGAGAGCAACTTTTCTGCTCTTTTTCAAATTAAAGTAACGGTTGTTGTTCAGACGGATCGCGTCTCCTCCTCGCTCTCGTTTGGAACATCAAAACTCGGCGTCTCTCGGCGGGGCTCGGCTCTGTGATGACCACGCCACAAAAACACCAGAGAATGACGGACAATTAAAGAACGAGAGGCGAAGGCTGGACTCTGTGAAAACATGCAAAACGAATCTGGTTTACATTGGCCACCAGCGAGGGAGAGGCAGAGGAGAGACGCTCGCTTCTCTGAGCAGTTTTGATCTCACTCAGTTGGGGAAGAAAGCTCGCCAGGAGAACAAGAACGCTGCAGAAACAAATGATCACTGCAAAAAAAGTATTGATTTTCATGTTGTTCTTGTTAGCTGAAAACTGAGCCGAGGCTTCTACAAATGACCACTTATCCAACCGAGGCTCTTGTAAAACAGACAAACATACGATGTGTTTTCTTTCCTGTAAAAAGAGGTCAGATGCTTTGTGGTTTCTAAAGCATCCACTGAATAAAACTCACTTTCTTTTTTACTTCTTTCGCTGTGAGTACCTCAGATCCAGATGTTTGAGTTGTTTTTGTCGTCTCTGGCAATGTGAGCAATCAATATTCAGAAAATAACCATCAAATTCAAACGCTTGGTTAGTTACATGGAGTTCATGGCTGATATCCAAAAATAAATGATTCCTGTTGCAATCGTTCATTATTCTCTGGCTTTTATTTCACAATTTCTTAAAGGTGACATTACGCTTCCTTGAACAGGTTAGGATACAAAACATGTTAATTGGATGTTTTGCACAAAATTATTCTCAGATAATGAAATTTCAGTTTGTTTCGAGCTGTTTCAGGACACCTTGCCACTTTAAATTCAAGTAATCTGCTGCAACGTTGAATATGGCAGCAAACAGATGCACAATTACACAGCAGTACATCTTTGAAAAGCAGAAGTGGAGCCTCCTGCACAACCGACAACAATTCAGCAACTGGATTCTGGATTCGAAGTGAACAACAAAACACTTTCCCACTTTTTCCAGCAGCCATTGTACAACGATCAAACCAGCTAATCAAATGTGTTGGAGCATAGCTTGGGTTGCTAAGTAACGGGGGGAACTCTACCGGGGTTGCTAAGTAACGGGCGGAACTCTTCTGGGGTTGCTAGGCAACTGATTTTTGTCAATCCTTTCCGGACGTTTTGGAAACGACTCGTTTTCCATTCACCAAAAAATAAAAACAAACATTGACTTATTTTCTAACGCTTGGGCTTTTTTAAAATTAGCGGTAGAAACCCAGATGGAAAACCACAAAACAAAAGATATCAGGAAATGAAATATTACATACAAAAATCGTTCTGATAAATGGCCGACGTGTCACGACAGGCAGCGGAGTTAGCAAGTAGGAATGAAGCGGGAGTGAGCTGGACTGGCTGTTTGCAACAGATACTGAATCTATTAAAAATGTGCAGTCAAATTAATAAGAAGATAAGAATGTTTTAGATATGAAACAATCTGCAAAGAAGAATATAACGAATATTTACAATTTGGTTGTAAATTACAAAATTACAATTTGGTTCAAATAGAATAAAAATATGCAAAACGTTCAGTGAAAACGGAAACCATCAGTAAAAATTAGCTGCCTGCGATATTAACTGCCTGTTTTATTAGTTTAAACACATAGTCTACTTTAAAATGCATTATCACGACAGCGGAAATAAGGATTTAATCTGCAAACTGCTTTTTCTTTCAAAAATAATAAAAATAATTTAAAAATCAGGGAAAAAGCAGGAAAAAAATCCAGTTGAATCTGCAAATAGATGGCTGTTCATTTAACATTATTATAATTATTTTTATTATTAGTTGTGTAAATACATATTTATATATGTATTTATCTTTTTGAATTGATATTTTATTGTTTATTCTTTGTTTCTTTTTCACTAAATTATATTTTATTTAACTTTACTTTATACCCTGAGAGTTGATTGTGCATAAACTCAATGAATATATTACAAAAGAATTAACTGAGTTGATTCAGATCAGTTACTTGTTAAAACCTGAAGTTTTAAGGCGACCAGAGCTGCTGTGTTACTCTGTGATTTAAAAGCAATAAAAACAATAAGTGATAAGACTGAACATGATCTGCCTGGGCTGAGCGTGAATCAAAGTAAGTGGCTGGTTCTCTGGCTAAACAATCACAGGAAAGATCCAATCATGTTGGCAGCAGACACAAAGAGGCGTTTGCACATACAGAATGCATAATGCGCCGTCTAACTGTCTGATCCCGTCACAGTCTCTGCATAAGTGCCACCAAAACAAATCCAGCACATTTACTGTACTCCACAAATAAAATGGTTCTGATTGGGATGCTGATAGATCCCTCAAGAAAACTTTTTACTCCAAGATGAAAAAAGGCGCCTTATCGCTCACTGGAATGAATAATTGACGGCGTCTCCGATGAATAATTAATCAAACATTTGAATAATTGTTGTAGCTCTAATCTCGACAGACATTTGCATATCTGCGTGCTCTTAATATCTGCCTATGTATATGAGGTTACATCCTCCCAGGACACGGAGATAGAATTAAAAGATTGAGCATTCATATGCACAGACCTTGACCCACTCAGTCAGAGCCGTCCACATAAACCCAGATCAGCTGCAATAAAACGCTGCAAACAGAGGGAGAGAAATTTGTTTACCAAACTGGTATTGATAAGGTTGGAAAAACAAGATTTGCAATCATACTGCAAAACCTGGAAACCAAACACTCAAAGGAATATGTTAACTTACAGGAGGATAATTATTTCACATGCTAATGTTATGAAAACACAACTGTGTTCTCTACGACAGAGTCAGAATTGATTTTCAGTCTTTTAAAGCTGAAAAGTTCAGATCCAAATGTTTGGAAATAGAGTTTTTATATTATTAAAATAATTATTGACAACTGTACTGAAGTTCAGGAGACAGGTTTTAGCTAAACAACAATGGTTTATCTTTGCACTAATTTCACTCAACTTAGCCACATTAGCTAATGTGGCTAAGTTGAGCCACATTAGCCTTCCTTTAACTTAAGTTAGAGAGTTTCTTACGTCTAATTTTCTGGACAAAAAGAACAACTAGGTAAAATATCACTTAGTTCATCTAATTAACTTACCTTATCTTACTTTAGCTTAATTTATTTCAGTTTAGCTACATTAGCATAGTGCACCTAAAATGCCTTACCCTAGTTTAGCTCTCCTGTGGTTAGCCTTCTTTAGCTTAACCTAGCTTATGTTATGTTCCTTATCTTAGCTCAGTTTACTTTATCTTAGTTTATGCTAACTGAGATTAACCTCACTAATTTAAACTTAGTGTAGTCTTTTTTATCTACCTAGTTTAGCCTATGTTAGCTTAGCTTAGCTTACCTCAGTACTTGTCAGATGTTAGCTGGATCTGGACTGAAACGTTTGGAAAATTTGAGGCAAACTCCTCCAAATACTTTCACAAAGCCTGCAGAACTTCAAATTCAGACCATTTGGGAGATTTATCACCTGATAATAACCAGCTAGTGATTCAAACATAATGAGCTCTTCTGTATTCAGTGTATAAACATATCTGACATAAAACTTCAGTTTTGAAATGTGTTCATTTCACAGTAAAAGCCATAAATTCAGCTAATGGTGAGCATCATTCCTTTAGGAGGGAGAAACATTCCCAGTGTGTGTGTTCGGGCGTGGCGGTGGCGTTGCAACATGAACTCATCAAAAACCATTATGGTTTACTGGGATTCTCAGCTCAAGCTGGACCTGGGATTGTCTTCAGTAATTGTTCTTAAAGGATCATCTCAGAGATTTCAAATGCAAGCCTAACCAAAGATATGTTGAGCACACAGGATGCTCGACTACGAAGAGGAAATTTGAAACATTATGTAATCTGAGGAAACACAAAACTATATTATGAAAATATAGTTTCAACTTTTAACGAAAACACAAAAACCTATCAAGTATTTTTTATAGTCCCTACTGCAAATATCTTAGGATACTTGAAAAAAAGCAAAATTAACTTTGCAGCAAGATATAGGCGCTTGTTTTAAATCAATAATTTCTTAATACTGATTAAAGATAATATTGTTACCAGTAGAACTATTTTTTTTATCAATATTAATGAATTATTGACTTAAAATTAACTTAAACAAAAGTTTAAAGGAACTTTTGCTGAAAAATTGCTTGTTTTTGCCGTATTTCAGATATTTGCACTAGAAAATAAACAAAAATACTTGGTAAGATTTTGATTTGGAAAGCTTTTTGACATAATCAATAAAAACTGCTGAGATCATATTAAAATGAGCTTAAAGATCCGAAATATTTCAGTGCCTAAGAAGCCGCAGTACATTGTTGTTTCCCTCCTTCATTGTCACTCAGTGAAGTCCAAAGTGTCTTGGTGTTTTCGTCGGTCCACTGAGAAACAGCGAGTGGGAGCTTGTGACTGTGAATCGTGTTGCATGATTAGTCAGGGTTAAGATGGATGAAACATTACGTCTGGTTCAGGAAAAGGTCATGCTTGGTTCATTTGTTGCCAATAATCAACCAAAAAGCTGAACTTTGTGGCAAAATCAGCAAAACCTTTAATTCCTGAATAAGTTTCCTCACTTGAGGCTTTATTTGTTTCCGCCTTTCTAGCAAGTTTCCAACTTTTTCTGCTGATTCACAGAAACGTGGGGACTCAAGTTGCAACATTTGTTACATTTTAAGCTACCGTTTCAAATTATCCAGACTTTGAAAAAGCTGTTCCCCTCCTGGCCTGTGGGGGCGCTGCATCAAGAACCACTGAAGAAAAAGACACCAAAACCTCTGAAGACACTCAGAGCAACTTCCTAAATAAAAATGGAGTTGTATCAAATTTTAGCGGTTATTTATCTTAGGTAAAAGACAACGAACGTTTGTTTTGGTTGTATTTACCCAGAATGCCTTGTGCTGTAGTCCACTTCCTACAGCAGAAACACAAAATCTTAGAAAGTATTTTTATCCAGTTTAAAGTGCAAATATCTTTTGTACATCGAAATTAGATAAAACAAACTTATAAGAAACTTTTCTGACAGATATAGGAGCTTCTTTAAGTGGAACAAATACTTTTTGTCAAGTTATTTTTTTCTTATTTCCAGTGAGGTCACCAAACAGACTGGTTTCCTCATGACTCTCTAACATGTTCAGGATAACATCCCAATTGAGCAAAGCTTTCACTCTCATCGCTTTCCTGCACAGCTAGCTAAACCGCAGATAAAAGTGTGTGTGTGTGTGTGTGTGTGTGTGTGTGTGTGTGTGTGTGTGTGTGTGTGTGTGTGTGTGTTGGCTTGCGTATTGGGAGCCGAGTCAATGATTCGTCTTTTGATCCTGGCGTGCTTGTTGTCAAAAGCCGCCTGGATTGAAGAGACTGTTGGCCACAATTGACTGTGACAATTAGGGCACGATCACAGTCCCTGAGTGGAGCACTTAAAGGCTAATTTACATGTCACTTTGGCGAATTAAAAAAAAATAATAATAGCAAGAAAAGATATTCTGCCTTGCCCTCCTTGCCTCCCACCTCCTCGTCTCTCTATCTACTCCCCTTTTTATTCCTCCATGCCTTGTAAACTGTAATTTGTACACTGCTTAAGGCAATGGGCAGAAGAGAAGCAACCGGCATTTCCATTTGAAAAGAGGCAATCACCAGGCCACTGCTGAGCCTTTTGTCCAGCCGTGTTGGTGGGGGGTGGCGGCAATTTGCAGGCAGAGAAGTTAACCTTCTGCTGAGGTACATTACACACACGGCTCACGCCTACAGTATGCAGATCCACCGCTGATGTTTAGGTCTGATATTGTTCTAATACCGAACACTGGAGGAGCGTCATGTTGATGATGGAACCACAGGAAACAGACACAGTGTGGTTTGTTAAATGTTCACAAGGAAAGTTGAACTTTCTGTTCTTCCTGTCTCAGTTGGGGCTCCTGCACTTCCTGGACCTGAGTCTTCTTTCTCCTGTTTGTTTTTCAGCCGTTATAATTATGTAATAACGAAAAACACGCCTCGACACATGAGTGTTTTTTCTTTAAATGCAACATGAGCGCTGAGATGCTAACGCCGGTTTTTCCACCTGTGCAGCAGAGACAGATACATCCTGCTGCAGGTGTACAAAACGTCAAAGCTTTGCAGTTTTTCCCCTAAACTAATCGCTTATATCTGGCAGGTAATGTTAACATTTTATACACGTCACTGCTTACATCTTTATTGTATTAATAAACAGGATTTTACTTGAAATGTTACATATAGGTTTGTTTATGTACTTATATTAAAAGCTCTCATCCGTCTGAACAGGTTTGCTGCTACTTGCAGGACTGGCAACATGTTTCCAAAACGGCAAGCAAAAATTTTGCATTTATTTGGAGAAAATAATGAAAAAGATGCAAAGAAAACAATCATGTTCCTTTAGAAACAACAACACAAACGTTTATCTCAGGAAGCGTTCAGAAGTCCGTATTTGGTGGGATGACCTGGAGGTTTTCTGAGCTGTAATTGGCTGGAGTTCAGCAGAAGGAGAACAACTGGCTGCATATTTATATTTACATTATTATTCTGATTCCGTTTTCGCACTGGTTCTAAGAAAACGGCCAAAATCACATAGAAAACCTTAAACAACAAGAAATTAAAACATTTCTGACAGTCTAACAAAGCAGACTTTAGATTTTCAGGAGTTATGAATCATGAGAATTTAACATATTTAATTATAAAACAATAACTTTAATCAAGTCATCATCAGCTCAGGCTCCGTCTCTCAGCTTTTCCTCATGGCTGAACTTTCTTTTCTTCTGCTCTGACAGGCTGTTTGTGACAGGTGCAGAGTGTGTGTGTGTGTGTGAAAGGCCTCCCTCCCTCCGTCCATCACACACACACACACACACACACACCCACACACACACACACTCCTGCTGTCCTTTCAGTAGAACATGCAGCAGGGCACAGAGTGTGTGCAGAAACAGCAGGTTGATGGGATAATGCCCATCATCTGTTGCACCGTGTCATTTCTATGCTGCCATAACCTGCTTTGCTAACTTCCCTGCACACACAGATGCACACAACAAACAGAAACCGGCGATTCGTGTCGTTTCACAGGAAAAAGTCTGGAGAAACGCGGAGGTCTTCACTTCCACGTGAAGGTGTGTTCGCAGGGATTTTCGTGCAACACAATAATCGGCGGGATAAATTCCTTCCTCTCCTGTGA
This sequence comes from Poeciliopsis prolifica, assembly GCF_027474105.1. Lineage (NCBI taxonomy): Eukaryota > Metazoa > Chordata > Actinopteri > Cyprinodontiformes > Poeciliidae > Poeciliopsis > Poeciliopsis prolifica. The sequence continues at coordinate 540,305 of NW_026562466.1, read as the reverse complement.
ATGACCTAATCCAGATTTGATGGTCATTATATCAGGCCTGTTTCATTATGCTGTAAACATACAGCACAGATAATCCTAATCTCTGTAATGCCACTGTAAACGAGACCATCGCTGCTGTTCACTAAGCTCACCTCTGCTGTCCTGGCAGCTTCTCAACGTTTTCCTGCATTTGAGTCACAAAAATTTGCCCCGAAACACAGAGAAACATAAATACATCTACGTTTGGAGAACCAGGTTGAACGTCGGTTACTAATCCCAGCGATTGAGCCTTTAATTAATTGCACAGTTTTGTAATAAAGCTGGGAGGATTATGGTGTGGACAGGTGGGCAGATTTAAACCTCTCTGGACCAGACACATGTTGGGACAGAAGCAAAGCCTTCATCCCGAACAAAGCGGGTTTGTTTTTTTCCATGGATGCGCTCCAAATGTTTCTGTGCCGGCAACAAAAACAGCTCCAAACACAATATTCATGCTTTCTTTAGGGTCGATGCAAAATGCAACTAAACGTAGCAGCAACACTTTTCATTTGGATCCAATATTTGGGAATTTAAAAAGTGAATTTTCAACATTTAGTTGCATCAAAAGCAAAACCCTGAAAACTCTGACAGACAAACACAATAGTGAAATGTAAAGAGAATAATTTAGAAAATATTTTAGCAATCAAAATCTGAAACGTGCGGCATGCATTTATGTTCATTCACATTCACCTTTTTTCCCCATTTCAGGCTAAATTTCATTTGAAGCTCAGTCAGAATGAAGGGAAAGTGTCTAATTTAATTTCTATCCTCACCCAATGTGTCTGCAGACTCAACAAAACTCTTTCAAAACTCATTTTATTACATTTTGGGCCCTTTTTTAACACAGCAAACTAACTCCCAGTTTATTTATGAATTAAACCATGTCAAAAACTAACAAGCACCTCCATGATTTTATTTACTTTGATATAAAACATCCATTTCTAAGACAAGGTGTTAATTCTGGTTGTGCCATTCTGGAAGGAAAGTCGTTAGATACCTCCAAATGTCAATTAGATTCAAATATAATCAAATATATTTCAATGAATAAAACATTGTGGGTAACACATCGGATGCGCTTTTGCTGCTCAGAGTGTTTGATGGTTTACATCCCAGTTTCTCTCTGGTTGAAAGCCTCCTGTGGCGTTTCACAGCAGAAACCGCTTCCACATTTATACCTGTCACTGGTCAGCTAAAAGCCCAATTAACCCGGTCTGGAGCAACAACATATAGAATATCATCGTCTTTCCATTTGTGATTCAGAATGAATCTGATTAGATGGGAAAAATGCAACGTTTTCCGACCTGATTTTCACCATAAGAATCAAAAACATTGAGCAGATCCACCTGAACCCAACAAGAAGCCATGAATATTGGAGGAATCACATCATAAAAATAATCTAGAAAAATATAGGGCCACTGCTTTTCTTTGACGTAAAAGTTAGAAAATCATAAAAAACACCAACTTAGACAGGAAAATTATCTGAAGCTACCTTCACACAGCAGGAAAGTCTGATTAGTTCCCCTCTAATATTTGTTTGCAATATTAGATCATTTTATCCGACTTTTAAAATCTGCGTCAGACATAAACAACGGCGGATTTACCTTATTAACTAGTTTTAAAAATATTATGACGAAAGCGCATTCACAATCTTGATTGACAGCGCTAAGACCCTCCTCCCAGCTCTGTCATACTGTCAGAACGTAGAAACAGCTTTAACAAATATGTAAAAAACAATTTTTTAAAATAAAAGTTACGTTTTGCAGCTTTAATAAAACAACCCAATATTGATATTAATAGACCAAATTCAAAAATATGAAAATATTCAGTCAGATTAAGCTTTAATACCAGTGTAGATGATTTTAATATTCTATTAAAGTGTCCATTTAGGAGATGTAATAGTGAATGTTTGGGTTAGTGGTACATTATTCTGCATGTGTTTTGTGACATTTTGACACAAAACAAAAGCTTTGCACCAGATTAAGAAAATCTTCTTTTCTTTTTTATCAAAACTCCCAAGTAAATTCAATATGTAATTTTGAAATAATCTCATTCATTAATGGAGAAATCTCTCTAAATATGACCAAGTAAACTACAATAATGAAAACGTTTAAACTGATTTAGACGCTTTCTAGCCTTTGCTTCCTGGCAGACATGAAGGCTCTCTAGTTTTGTCACCTATTACTGGGGCAAACTGAAGTGCAAGAGGAGGAGCGTTTGTGGTTGTTTGTGGATTGTCGTTACAGAATTGTCTATCAATAGGTGCAGCCAGTGTCAGTAGTCCTTCTCATCAAACCGGGGCCTGACAAAGAGGCGGCGGCGCATGGGAAAGGGGCAGCAAGGTGAAACTAATGCCATGGATGTTTGATTCATCAGGGCCTCATTGTTGGCAGCCACGGCTGATTGTGAAGGTGCAGTCAAGCAAAAGGGGTGCGGAGTAATCAGTCGGATTTATGGTGCCGAGGGAGAGGAGAGGAGGGAAAAAAGGGAAACCGCACCGAGACAGAAACTGTTCACAGCGGAGCAGGTCTGAGAAACCTCAAGTCAACGCTGTGCCTCCACTCACCTGAACCTGAGCGCTGTACATGAACAACCCACCGACTAAAAAGAGGAGATTATTCACATAAAGACATGAAAATTACTATTTCCTTGCTAGTTTGGACAAAAACAAGAAAATTAAACTATTATTTTTATTTATGTTCTTTCTACCCAGTGCTACAGTTAACAATTTGTTTATTAGCATCTCGATGGCTTCTTTCTGTTATTTAGCAATGGCTAGCTGTGCTACAAGCTAATGCTAAGTAATTGTTAGCATCTACTCATAAAAAAAGAAGTTGAATCTACTTTTCTCACCCAACAAATCTGGAAAAAGTGGAGATTTTATATTAGTCAATGCTAGTTTTCTGATTTCCTCCATCAGCTAGCTGTGCTACAAGCTAATGCTAACATATACACACAGAAATACATTAAAATGTTACTTGCTTGTTAGCATCTACTCTTAAAAAGTATCTAAATCTACTTTTCTCATCAAACAGACCTGGAAAAAGTGGAGATTTTATATTCATTAATGCTACTTTTCTGATTTCCTCCATTAGCTAGCTGTGCTAACGGCTAATGCTAACTTATACATAAAATGGTAAATTAAATTGAGATGTCCAATCAGCTGTGGTTTTCATTTATGCCCTCACAACATATTTGATTATATTTGTACATTAAAACAAACTTTTTTAAGTTCAACAATGCTACAGCTAACATTTTGTTAGCATCTACACATAGAGGAGTGCAAAATAAATAAATTACAAGTAATTTATTAAAACATTTAAGCAACTGGACAAAATCGAAGCATTTTGGTGGTTTTTGTTCTCGGCTCGTTTGAATCGTCACATTTTGTGATTTCCATCCACACCTTCCTCTGTTTACCCTCATCTCTTCTCCCTCCTGTCGTCCCTCCATCCACCTTCCTGATTGGTCGTTGCGGGGGGAAGACAGATGTAGGGCAAACAGCAGCTAAGCCGCTGTACTCTTAAGCCTGATGTGGAAGTTTTATATGCAAAGAGGTGAGGAAGGGAGGGAGGAGGATGGAGTTTGAACTGATTAGGATTATTCCTGCTTTTAATACAGCTGTCCCTCCAGCTTAAGGTAAACCAAATGTTGCTCACGGAGATTAGTGTACCTTGGCTGGTTATTAGCGATCCCCCCTCATTCGCGTCAGAAACGCCTCTAAAGCCGCTCTCCTCGGCATTAATTTGAGAGAGGCGGGAAGGACAAGATGAGGAGGAAGGAGGGAGGAAGAAGAAAAGTGCTGCAACTTGATCTTCTTCTGCACCTGTTGGGGAAAAATCGTGCGTGTCTGCAGGACGGTTGAGCGCGCTCTCGGTTTTGTGGTTTACGATATTCCAGCTCGGAGAAAAAAGAATAATAAACGAGGGAAAAGAAGAGAGAGTCCACGTTTGGAAGGAGCGAACGCTGGAGCTGGTGTGGAGTTTCATGTGCGCATACCTGTGCATCTGTTCTGGTCCGTCCGTCATCAGCCTCTCAACCAGAACAGCCAGCTGGCGCAATACCTCCACATCCCAAGGAGAACAGAACACACAGGCCGTCTCGCACTTGGCATCTCATGTCAAATATTATGTCACCCGCAGTGAGCCGCGGCTGTTAACGCAAACATCAGTAAGTGAATACAACAGGCTTGGCTCTGGAGTTTTACTCAAACCCCTTTCAGAGAGAATAGCAGCCCGGCAGAGAGAATCATGCAGATTCAGTCCAAAACCACAGCGGAGCTGCAACTTTAGCTTTGGGAGCCGTGGATGGCGAATGTTCCCAGGAACAAATGAATGCAACAATCAATCTGCAAGTGCTTTGAGTTTATACTAACACTTACAGGGTTCCTGTAAACCAAGCAGTCCAAACAGTAAAAGCAAGTTCTGGGTTACAGGAACCGATCTGAGTTTGTTGCTAGGTAGATTACTCGCATAGTTCGCAGACCGGAATTTATACAAAATGAAGCAACAAAACAACGAAGCTCCATATTTGAATAGCAGAAATGGGGCCTCCTGCACAACCAACAACAATGCGGCAAGTGCTTTCAAGACGTTAGGCCAACAATGAAACTCTTATCTTTTCCAGCAGCCATTGTGAAATCAGCTGACCAAAGATGCTGGAGCTCCACTTTGGTTGCTAGGTAACAGTCTAGTGAATGAGACTTAAAGGGACAGTAATATGTAAAACCAACTTTCTTGAGCAACAGACAAACCTGCTCCCCCACTCTGCTCCTTCAGACTAGCCAGCAGCAATTAGCAAACATGTGGTGGTACTGCTGAGCCATGTTGTGATGACTCCTCTATTAAATTACATAGCAAAGCATTTTATGAGAACTTAAGGTGACGTGTTTACTTGATATTGATGTAAACTGACACCCTGAAGACATAATACTGAATCGGGAGGCTTTCCAGGCACCATAAAAACATGAACTTATTGTCAAAAAGTAGAAGCGAAAGATGAATTTTGCACAGTAGATCTTCTTCAAATATAAATATAAACACCTGCAGTGGCCAACGGGGAGCAAACTTGGGTTTGGTGGCCGGGCTGAGCCTTGTAGAAAGGAAGGAACTGATGTTCTCTCAGTCATCTGATTAAGAACCCTCTTGAGTTTAGAGGTTTTGGGCTCGCCACGCTGATGCGAGCCCCCAGGGTAAACAATGGACTCGCCAGAGGGATTATATGTCTCATTTGTCTTGGGACCACCTCAGAATCCTCCAGGGGGGAAACGGACCTCTCAAATACCCGCTTTAGATGGTTGCCATATCAGGTTGACCTCAAGCTGAAGACAGTGGATGGATTGGTTTCCCTGTGGCTCCAGGGAAGGTTTTCGGTAGAAATCTTATTTGTGCAAACGAGGTAAATTATTCCCTTGATTTGGAACAAATCTTGTGGAGCAACTTAAATCCTGATCTGCAAAACATGCTAGGTGGGCATGAGTAACCTCTTTAAGCCCTGATAAGTGTGTGTTTTAAATACCAAGTGACCTAGTTCTCACACGTGTGCTGTCACAGAATCAACCCTCGTTTCTCAGAGCAGGATACTTTTAACAAAAGGGGAGGAGAAATCCTTTGCCTGCAGCGTTTGAAGTGAACATGTGAAGATTTCCTCCCAAACGAGATATCTTCTGACAACTGAAGCGACATCAAAAAGTGCTCAATTAAAACAAATGATGGCAATTTTCCACGGACAGTAGGTGTGTCTTTACACGCTGGCTGACAAAACGCTTTACAGGCTCTGAGCTTCAAAGACGATACCTTCTATCTTAAAGTCCTGCGGGAATGGATGCAGACCAGGTTGTTACGAGTTAATTAAAATTCAAAGCCGGCTCTGAAATAATGCAAATGTTGAGTATTATTTTAACCTCCTGCTATTATGTTAACATTTAGGAAGATCGAATTTTAAAGGTTTAATATTTATATACCTAAAGAAAGCTGGTTTATCTGTGAATTAAGCCTCAAAGTAGCACTTTCTATAAGACAGGAAAACAAAACATGGTGCAAAAAGGAAGAGAAAAGAAAAACACAGAAATACTTTCCATTGAAAAGAGAAGAAGGGGCAAGAACAAACAAAACCTACAGCAAACACTGACACAAGTATACTTTCTATAAGAAAGAAACATATGACAAGAGCAATAACTCAATGTTTTCATCCAGAAATTAGACACAATTAAATCCAGAATGACCTCAAGCAGATTCTCAATTTTACAAAGAAAAGCCGGACAACACAGAAGCTTTGAGCCAGGAGTACTTTCTATGAGAAAGAAAAGAAAAACAAGATGTGGAAACTTGTAAAGTTGAGCTCTGCCAATGGGAAGAGAAAGAGAAATCAAAGGAGGACTGAACGAGGAGTACTTTCTATCTAAATGCATGCCAAAAGGGATAGACAGAAAACACAGAGTGAGTCAGGGACACTTTCTATGGATAATATCTCAACATATTGGAATAGCTCAACGGTTTCATTCAGAAATGGGACAAATAAAGCTGAAACGTCAGGCTTGTTAAATCCTGCTACGCTTCACTGACGGGCCTGGATCAGGAAGGAGGCGGCCGGCGCTCGGCAGAGGCGACAACACTCTTCATTTCTGCCTGGCTAACGCAACGCAAGACGCTTCATTGGCGGCAACATGGAGGTTTAAGTGCTGCACAGAGGTCAGAGGTCAGAAATCAGTGCAGACGCTGACCCAAACAAAAGGATGATTATGGGCGCATCGACGCCGTGTGGATCCGAGCGGAACGATTACTGAGGCGAGGCTGTTTTGATCAGCCAGCTTGATTATTAAACACTGAGTAATCTCTACTTTCACCTCAGGAAACAAAAGTTGCAGAACTACTTCTCTTACTTAAGTACTATTTCTTAGAAAAGCAGCTCATGCTAACTGTGAAGCACGGTGGAGGTTGAGTGATGCCGTGGGCCTGCTTCAAGTGGAGCAAAGGAACTGTTTGAGAGTGTGAAAATCATGAAACTACACTAAAAGTAGGTCGTTGAATGGACTAATAGAACCAAAAAGTTAAATAGAAGAAGCAGTTTTAAGGATAAAACATAAATTCCAGCTGCTTCATGTTTTGCCAACGTTGCTTCTCGTTTCCCTGAACCCTTGTTTACATCCTGATAAGCAAATCTGACTGGACTTGAGTGCAGTTGCAGCGGCGCTGAGCGGGAGCAGCGGCTACAGGCGGGTCGGCGGGTTAATCGCACTTGACTCAGAGCTCATTGCGATTGTCTGGACCACTTTAGCCGTCGAGCGCGAAGCCTTTCAGCGGAAATCCCATTAACCTGGCAGAAAGAGCGTTTAAACACGGTGACTGGAGAACCGATTAGGTCCAACGAGGACGCTGATACCGCTGGCGATGGAGACGAGACGCAAGAAGCGAAAACCAGAGTTTTTCCCACGACTAAAAGTGCTGACAGAGTTTTTGCACATCTCATCTTGATGCCTCAGAGTTTGCCGGGTCCATAGTTCAGTTTGCAGAGATGGTGAAACGTCTCATTTAAATTCCTGCTCTGGCCTACTTCATCAAAAGGCTGCAGGGCTTATAAAAGATGAAATGTTCAGACGTTAACAGTGTGAAAAGCGGTGACATGGGCTCTGCTTTTAGAAAACTATCACTAATAAAGAAGTTTTGTGTGAGACGTGGAAATCCTTCAATTTTTCATGCAGGTTTTTATGAAGGCGTGGAAACAGTTTATAAAGTTTCCAGGGATTCAAATTCAGAACTAGAAAGATTGAGACTTTTAGGCCAGACTGAGTTAACAGCAAGATAGAAACGTCACCAAAAGTGACAGCGATTGTTTCTAACCCTTCCTGGTTAGTATCAATTAGACCTGTACGTTTTATAAAGTACATGGAAGTAAATCTTCTTAGGTTAAAAAAACTGTTTGTTGCTAATCTGTGAATCCACAGAGACCACGGGTCCTCAAGACTGACCGCTGCTGTCCACCGCCGTCTTCTTCCCTCATCAAACGGTTTACCATAAAACAAGAAGCAAATGAAAATGGCTACAATTATAAAACAGTACAACTTTGAAAAGTACAAGTGGAGCCTCCTGCACAACCAACAAGAATGCAGCAAGTGGTTTCTGGATGGTAGGTCAACAATAAGACACTTGTCTTTTCCAGCAGCTGTTGTCCAGCACTACTGACCAAACATGCTGGAACTCAGCTGGGGTTGCTAGCTAACGGCTGGGCTTGCTAGGTAACGGGCTGCGCCTGCTAATTTCCGACGTTACATTTGGAAGGTTCTTGAAACGACTCATTTTAACTTATTTCCAAAAAATGGCTGGTTGAGTTTTTACAAAAACAAGCAAAATGTTAATTTTGCATAATATTTCCAATTTAATGTGTGCATAAGTTGTTTTGATGTCTGTCATTTTTACTTTTTTTTAAACTTTTACTCATGTAAAAGTAAAAACAGCAGTTTAGAAGTATTTGGTAAAATGTCTCTGAATTTCTGAGTAACTGATCAAATTCATATTACTCAGAAAATGAACCAAATTAGTTTCTTTCAATAAAAAACGTATTAAACTTTAAACTGCAGGTCTGAGTCTGGTGAGTCTTTGGTGTTTCACCTGGAGGAAGCAAAACGAGTCTAGAGGTCAGAGTTCATGCATGAGTTCATAACTATGCAGGTTCAGACCAATTAGCGCAGCCTGCGTGGAGGTGATCAAAGCAGCGGGTGGGGGAGGGGGAACGGCTGGGACGGCCTGCCAAGCTGCTGCTAAATATACGCCGGGGTCAGACTGTGGCAGCTCCTCTCCTCTGTCACAGCCGGCCGCAGGTTTTCTGATAAAACCGCGCTCAAGTGACAGTTGTGACAGGGGAGAGGTCGCGGGTTGGGGGACCCCGGTGTTGGCGCGCGAGGAGGATCTGACCTGTCGGACGTTGACGGGCGCCCGGCGATGGAGGATGTCATGGACGTCCAGCCTGAGGGGACGGAGGTCGACCTGCTCTTTCCTTTGTGTGAAGCTAAAAAAAATCAGCTTCTCTCAGTCGTTTTACTCATTTCTTCTGAACCGATGCTGGTGCATAATAACTGATTAAATATTTCTCTGCTAATAGAGCGGGTGATTGACAGGAAAATAATCACCCCCTGTTTTGATAATTCATTTTGAGAGTTATCAAAACTGAAGAAGTCAACAATCCGCTCCAATTTATTTGACTGACAAGCAGCGCAACACAAGTCATACAGATTAGATTTTACAGCAGGCCGTTTTTGCAGCGCGTACACATTTCCCTCTGTGTGTGTGAGAGTCAGAGGAGCATTGATGAACTCAGCACAATGCTGAATGGGACTGTTTTGGCAGCTGAGACAGCGAGGCTGAACCTGCGGGTCAGAGATAAACGCCCCGCGCCGCTCTGAGGACGTCCCATCAGAGACGCAGGGACAGCAGAGGAAGACACAGCCGGATGACGAAGAGTCTCCAATTAATCACACTTCAACCTGAAATCAGTTTCATTTTCTTTAAACTGAGGATCTTGAATATCCAACAGGTATTTCTATACCTGGTGTTGCAAAACTCGGCCTTTGTTGGCAAAATGTTTTTAATCTACAACATACTTTGTCATTTTTGTTTGAGTTCAAATCTCCAGTCTGCAGGTTTTAGATACTTTCTTCAGATCCAAATCTGTTGGAAGGAAAGAGCCAATTAAAGTCTTGTTTACTTTTAAAAGTCATGGTTTTGATCTTTTTGCTCCAAGTAGGAATCTCTTTCTGACTCACCGAAAGGCCCGGTGGAGCCCGGCGGAGCAGAAATGAACTTGAACCTGCGATGCATTCACCAGGAAGCCGCCTAATCACCGCGAGGAAGCGATAAGCTCGCTGCTTGATGGCTGCAGCAGGAAGCCGGGCGGAGGTGACCGCCGCGTTTAAACACGCAAACCTGCCAAGATTTTATCTGGCCTTGTTTTGACTCACAAGTGGTCCTCTTAAGATCACAAAAAGAGCCTTGGAGAATCACCGGTGAGAAGCACGGGGGGCTGCGTTTAGGAAGGAAGTGTGATTATCATTCGGCTGTTGGATAAAGCTAGGAAAAACGCTCCGCCTGAAAACGACTGAGCTCAGCAGACCTTAAAAAACAGAGAGGTGACATGTTTCTGCAGCGTTTTTCTGCTGAGGCATCATTGACAAAGACAAGGTTGCTGCTCTGCTGACATGAACGTCAACCTTCCCGACTTAAAGTGGATAAAACGACGGGGAAATCTCTGTCGAACACGGGAACAAATAAAGGCTGAAGATAGGACGTTTACTTGACAGATGGAGATCCTGTTGGTGAAATCAGGAAGCACAGACAGGTGGCAAAGGTGAAAAGTTCAAAGCCGACCCCGTCAAGGTTTTTTCTGTTTTCCCCAGCGTTTTTTTTTTTTTTTTTTGTCCTGATTATCGCTGAGCGGTGGATGTTATTGCTCAGAGTGTGAACACAGACTGAGAATCTGCAGGGCACCGTCTGACACACCACTGATAGCAAAACTAGGAGGAAAATTAAAACCCCATTAATTCACCTTTAAATAAATCCAGATTCTTTGGCCTCTTCTGGGAGGAACCGACTTTTATTTGGCATAAGGATGAAAACAGGATCACATCGTCTGCAAAGAAACGTTCACCAGACCCAGAAAAACACTCTTCTCCACAGCTTGAAATATTTTACATGAAAGTTTCACTAAAGTCTAAAAAAAGCTCCAGTCATGGCTGGTTATTATAGGAACTGTGTTAGCGCGACCGCAGAAGCTAACATCTACAATCTTCCAATCAGCACCCTAGAATTTCAATGCTGCTCCTGGATTGGGTGGTTTGAAAACGTCAGCCAATAGCATGTCAAGTAGCATTTCCTCCATTTAGAGACAAAATATTTTCTGAACGTGAATAAATATATATAACTATATTTCACTGCTGCCCCCAACTGGTTTGGAGGGGAACTGCAGTATTGACTGTGATAAAATACAAGAACAAAAGATTCAACATGACAAAATAATAACAACCAACAAATTGAACAGCAGAGGATGGAGAAACTGGTTCAAAATGATATAAAACATGATTTGATAAATACAAATTGTTCCACTAAACACAAAAAGCAGCAAGAAAAGACAAAAAGACTGAGGATTTGGGCCTTTTCTTTAAATTTCAAAAAGTTCAGCTCAAAACGTCGGAAGAAATCAAAGAAAAACATCATTTTGACGAATCAATCCATCAAAGCAGCAGCAGCAGATTAGAGTTTAACACCTCCGAGGTACAAATGATTGTAGGAGTGTAACGGCGCGGCGCTGAAAAACTGCATACCTGAACAGCAAATCTCTCCCCAGTAAATAACATTCAGCCTGTGTGCAGCAAAGAAAGCAGCACAAACATGTTTGCAGGAATAATCTGGCTGCCACGGAGGCTCCATTACACCTTTCATCTCCACGTTAGAGAGAGTGGATTTGGCTTTCCATCAACAGGACAACACAAACTAACGCGGCAAAACGGGAATGCGGCGAGCGGTTTGATCTCCCCCGCTGCGAGGGCCGCATCCGAGCAGTTAGCGAAATGAATTGAATCAGTGGGATTAACGGCACCTGTAAAGACCTGTCAGGTAGATTTACAGGCTCCGCTGATAAGCCGGCGGCGAGGGATAAATGCGCCCGCTGTCCCGTCGGCTGCCAGCCGCCCCTCTCTCTCCTGGCCTCTCTGCGGTCGCTGCAGACACCTCCACCTCTGATAAGGTAATAACATCAACCCTGACTCTGGCTGCAAAGGTGAAAGCTGACTGCAGGATGGTGGAGACATGCTTTCAGGGTGATGAATGCAGTCAGACACACACGGACTGTGTGTGTTGATGCCTGTTTTGGATATCAAACGTGAACACACCCTTTGCTGTCAGGGCGTCGGGGAAATGTCAGCTCCTCAGAGGCAGAAAAAGTTGCTTGTGGTGCACGATTCTTCATTTTCAGGTTAAATCAGAGACGGTTTTTTAAAAGGTTTTCCTGCAACACAGGATTTTCTCACCGCACTGAGAAGCATTTGATCATTTGCTACAACAACCAGTCCACTGGTAGATTATCCCGATTATGAAAATCCATCTTTCCCATGTTCTGAATGAAAGTGAACTGGTACTTTTTGTGGCATGCTTTGTTGACATAAACTTTCTGTCCATCCTTGAACCAGAACAACCCGACTCTCCAAGCCAGAACAACAGAAATAGCCTCCTAAATGTGTAATATGCCACGTCTGAGAGCAACTTTAACTTTTCATAGGCGAAGACGGGTTCTGTCATCAGACACTCCCTCTGAGAGTCACTCTGAGGTCGTGTGAATCTGTGACGAGCTGCAGAGAAAGCTTCATCTGGCCATCATATCCTAAAACCTAAAAGGGAAACTATGATGCAAAACTCACATTTTGCATGTTTTTGTTCTTCCATTTCAGTTTCTACTGCTTTTAGAAACAAACCGCGTTTAAAAAAAAAGAAAAACCACCCAGATATTTTTTCATGTGTTTTGGTGTCTGGAAAATGAGTCAAAAACCTCCAGATTGTTGAGTCACATTCCTCGGGCACTGCGTCGTTACCTAGCAACCCCTGCAGAGTTCCAGCACATGTGGTCAGCTGGCTTTACCTCTGCAAAATACCTGCGAAATCAAATCAACTTGGTTTGTGGTACACAAACCAGCACAAACGTTTGGCTCCAAATTTGCTTGATTTCATAAAAGTGAGGGGGCTGGTTGACCTTTTGACCTTTAAATTTTTACTAATATCTTCAAAGCCTGAGCAGAACAAACAAAAGTTTTTGCTGCACAAACGTCGTCGACTTGACTGACACCAATTCTTTCTGATTTGAAGACAAAACTTTTTCTGCACAAACGTTTGAAACCAATTTTGTCTGATTTGAAGAAGGAGTGGAGGCCAGCTTCACTCAGGTCTGTACAATGGCTGCTGGAAAAGACATGAGTTTTGCTGTTGGGATACAACTTGCAGGAGGCTCCACTTCTGCTTTTCAATTTTGATTTAAAAGTGACAGGAGGCTTTAAAACATCTCACTCTGAAAGGAGTTCAGACTAAAATCTCATTATCTAGGAATAATTTTCAGTAAAAACATGTTTTGTTTCACCCATATGCCAATCCTAACCCATTTAGGTCACCTTTAAACTAAATAACTAGCTGTGATTTGACATTTTTAGCATTTTTTCCTTCAGATAAGGCCAGAAAGCCCATCACTGGTGACCCTAAACAAGCTGGACACTTCTTGTGTTTGACTGAGAGCCTCCTGTTTGCACATGTGGAGGAGTATTTCCTCCCAGAGCTGACATCAAACCTTCAACTCCTCTCCCAGCTGGGGCTGCTCTTGTGTGGCCGACCCTGGTGCCTTTCACCTGGCAGGACATATTTCTCCGCAGCGGCTCAAGAGGTAGGACTCGTTGAAAACTTGTTAAGGTCTGCTTATGCATCAGCTCACCTCTAATTGAAAACATCGGGTCGCCACATTTACGAGGGGGCTTGTAAAAAGCTCTCCCGGCTGCGGCTGTTGCTGAATCCAGCCGTGTGATTTAAAGCAGGGATCTGGGATGCGACAGGCCGCATGCATCGCAGATCCAGGGCGACGCCGTCCAGCGTCGGCATGTAGGACGCGTCCCTGGTGGACGCGTTCTCACGGTGAGGTAATCCATGAGGTCAGCGCGCTGCGAGCTGCAGGTGGAGTCCGGACCAGGAGACTATTTTCATGCATGTGTTTGCTGTCATCCCAGCGCGCAGCGAGCAGCGGGCTGTTTTCACTGCTGTCAGGACCGCTGTGTTGCTGAAGGTTAACATGGTTGTTGGGCGTCTTTTCCGCTTGGTTTGCTCCCAGCCCGGCGCCGCTTTCCAAGATGTGATGATTTGTGTTTCCAGGGGATTTTAAAGGGAAGGTAATGCCTCATACGTGTCTGATTTACGTTCGCTTTATTGATGGAGACAAGCGATTTATTTCATTTAAACGTGTAATCTTAGAATAAAATAAGGCTATAAAACCATATGACGGAAAAATGTGGACATCAGAATTAGGTCGTATTTCACAGCCTTTCCTGCTCGGTGTCAACAGTAAGAGGATGGATGGATGTGACAGGCCCAACTTCTGCTCCATCACATCCAGCTCCGCTACCTGCTTCATTCCAACTCTTATTACGGCCCCAACTGTGTTATTATACTCCTGTTCTTACATATATTCATTTCACCTATTCACACTAATCGACTCCACATGACTTGGAAGATAAAACGATACGACTTTTGGATTTTTACAGCAACAAAATGATGCAAACTGTATATAAAAAGGGCCTAATATGGAGAAAATTTTTGTTTTTTTAATTCACACATCGGTTCAAATGGGGACACAGAACTGAATGCACCTTTATTTTCAACCTCGTATTTAGCAGGTAAACTCGTATAACTGAAGCTAGCCTCTGATTCACAGATTCCTATTCTGTTGAATAAGTGAAAAACGTTCTATCAGAAGCTTCGGTATAACAAGAAGCAGTGAGGATACCAGCGCAATTAAATGATGAGCTTCCAAATACAATAAAGCTTACAGTCAGCTTCCTAACTTATTGCACTAAAACATGTAATTTCCCTCTGTCCTCTGGAATCAAACCCAAATGATGACCAACTGGAACAAAACGTAACTAGCGGTGGCTAGGTGCATCTAAAACAGCACAACGGGCCGCCAGGTCCAGGAATCACTCCAAGGACGCCTCCTTCTCAGAGCCACACAGTTTAATGTTTATCCATATTCCCAACTGGTGTGGAACACTATATATCTGCGAGAAGTCATGCTTTTTCAAAGGCGTTAGCGAATGTGTTTGGATTGGCCGGGGAGAGCTACCTCAGATTTAACACAGGCTTTAAGGGCTGATAGCAAATAAAAAAAAAATGTTCCATGAGCAAAACGTCTCAGAATAAAGGAGGGGATCGGATGAATATTTACACAAAGCTGGATGGATGGTAAACTAAAAGGAACATACAGGTCTGGGACAGAGATCAGTCACTTAGCTCAACATGGAGCCACATCTGAACAAATCTCCTCCATCAGAAATCCTTTCTTTAAAAAGGTAGTCCCACTGCGCGTTATTACCACAGGGCCGGCTGCCAAACATGTAAACACAGACATGATTAGAGGAGGATTTTTCTGCTTGTATCAGGTTGTTTGATCAATACCAATAAGTGACTGATTGCTTTAGCGCATTCTTTCATAAAACAGGATCTCAGGACACTGAAAGGACTTTCTTTTGCAGAAAAGCTACAATGTTTTGCATAATCGTGTGTTGCTTTAGTTTTTGGGCAGCAGTGCCCAACCATGTCGTCAGCACCTTTTCCTACCACATTATTCCCACCATTACTGCCAATTCCTTTCTGAACAATGATGAAGAATGAGTTTTTCTAAAGCTTTGGCAATTTTTTCTAATTTCAATTTGTCCCAGAAATCAGAAATTGCATTTGGGAATTACTTTCTGTCCATTTTCCAAACAAAACAGTTGCAAAGAGTTGTAAAACTGTAAACTTATTTGCTTACAGTTTTACAATAACATAAAGCTATAAGCTAACATGTTTTGCATGCTAACTGGTAGATTTTAGCTAGCATATTATACTAAGTTATGCTGCATTTAAAGTGAGAACTTGAATCTAATAAAAGATTCAAGTAATTATGTTGAGTCTATCAGTCAGAAATGAAGGAGAGTTTATCATTTCTGCTCATCTTTTTTTTAGCAAAACATTAAGATTTACTGATAGCAGTTGCATGGTATTCGTAAAAGATAAGAAAAGTGCCATAAATGAAACTAAAAAGTTCATTAAGAAAGTTTGGACTGCTAGTTACACAATCAAAGTTGGTGACCTTCAAAACTTTAAATCTTGTAAAGCATAATTTCTTATATTAAAATGTATTTAGCTGATAATTGCAAGTGGATGATGTGTAATCCTACATTACTTCAGGTGTAATCCAGCGTTGTTTCTTGTCTGGATTAATGCTGTAAACAGAATGAAATGCCGTCTGTTTTCGGCTTCATTACAATCAGCCGCCTCCAAACTAAAGCTGAGCGGCGGGGAAGCTTTGAATGCAGATGGCGCGGCCCGTCAAGTGTCACCTGTGCAGCACTTTAACTCCTGCTGCTGAAATGAGCCTTTTTTCCAAGAGGTAAATTGTGATGTGGCATCAGCCGCCGAGGCGGATTGGTGATGATTGCTCCATTCTGGCTGTCAGCGAGTGAAAACAAGGTATTCATGCTTTGTCAAAGCCACATCTCCTCTCTTTATTTCTTCCTCCTCCATCATCTTAACCTCTTATCTCCACTTAGAATTACAGTTCAGAGTTTACTGATGCAGCCGATTACATACATAGCGTGTTTTCTATAAACCTGAGGACAAACTGGAGCAATCAGCTGACTGGGACAGAACCGGAGCTTTTATTTTATCCAACATAAATCGACTCATACAGATCTCAGATGTCGACTTTTTAAACTGGATAATGGCAAAAATGATGTATTTAGAAAATCTGTGTTTGAAAAAGATGATTGTTATATTATTTGTACTTTTAATATGCTTTTTATTTATGAACAATACTGAACAGAAACAGTTTTCTTTATTGACAATAATTAACCTTTAAGTATTTTTTAATATTATACTTTTTATCATGTATTCAATATTTGGAAATTGTAGTTCCCTGTTATTGTTTTATATCTTTTATTTTATTTACTTTTTGTAGATTTGTTTTGCTACTTTCAATAAACTTGATATATATTTTATATGTTTTATTTGATTTGGATTGCTTTTCTTTATTTTTAAATCCATAAAAACGAGTTCAGCATCTTTTTTTCTGATAAACTTTAAATCAAAAATATGTTAGTTTTGTGACAGATAATAATTAATTGAGGTGTTTAATAATCTGTGATTGGCGACATTGTGAATTGGCACCACTTAAATAAACTTAATTGACCTGAAAACTTTTTTACCTTCTGTTTTTACGTCCTGATTGAGGCACAGCTGATAAAATCTGTTCCAGAAAACGAAGTTCTTCCTCATTTACTCCCTGACGCAGTTCGCCGTACCCGGGTTGCGCATCTTTGCTTTATTTTCTCCCGTAAATCAAAGTGAAATACTTCCAGCCATTTGACACAATTAGGCGCTCTCTTCCCACCGCGTCGCGTCCCACTGCATGGCCCTCATTATCACGAGCCTCTTGCCTTTTAGATAACTTATAATGAGGCCCAAAATGTTTCACATTTTGCTTTTTCTCCAACACCGTCGCTTCAAAGAGACCTACTTCAACCTAATTAGGAGTTCCAACTGCTGCAGTCAAATGCTTTTCTTGTTTCTTATGGGGTTTAACGGCGGTGAGATGTAGATTTCCTCCAGACAAGGACTGAAGCCATTATGTTGAATCTGTGACAGATATCACTGATGTCCGAGTCCTACGGTAATGGAACGGCGCGGTGTGGAGTTACCGCGCTGATGGTGAGGATGTTGTTAGTCAGATAATGTGGGGCTTTTTGCTTTTTATCCCCCCAGATCAGCTTACATTTACATCTACAGATCTGGGACTCCACATGAAAATCACAATAGAAATCCGAGGAAAACCTGTTCTTCTACTTTGCTGTGTTGTTGGACGAGCAGCCGAGTCCCAGAGGCCTCCGAATTACCCACCAAGGAGCAAAGATCCACATTAAGTCCATGTAATAGTCTTCCCATTCGGATGGAGCACCTGGTCGGAGTGGACGTACTTCCTCTCTCAGTGTCCTGAGCAGAAAATGGGAAGCATGTGCAGCTCCTACTTTTCCAAACATCTGCTCATCATCCGTTGACAATTCCTTCCTCATTTTTGACTCATTAAATCAAGGTTATTCATATTTCTAAATATCAAACAGACAAAAACCCAGAACTTCTGCTTATCTGAAGAAACCAGACATGACCTTTAAATGAACTAAAGACGCAACTGAAGGAGAAAGCTGAGGTTCTACAGGTCCTGTTCGTTTGGATTTGGATCATTCACACTCTGTAATTGGTCATATCGTTTGACAATATTATTGCTATCTTGTTTTCTTCTGTCAGCTTATGCGGTGAAATGTATACAGCTGTAAGAGAAAGAAGAAGAACTATGAAAAAGTGTCACTATTTAGTGTTAAAAATAAATAAAAACTCAGTTAAAAAAGACAGTTTATTATTATCGGGATGCCCATAAAGGTTTATTATCGTCTCCTATTTGTTTATTATCCAATATCAACGTGGGTTAAAGACAACTCCTGCCCACAAATAGCTGAAATTATTCAATTCTTGAGACTATTTTAATAGTTACAACACCAAATGTACTTTAATATGTCTAAAATTTATTGAAGAAAAACAATAGCCAGAGTAGTATTACACCAATTAACTGCTTCAAGATTCATATTTTTCCAACGGTTGATAGAAAGGCTGAAACGCTTTAACTCCAGGTTTATATATAGTACAATTTTCTGTCTACTTTTACTTGCTTTAGACAGAAAATGGGGAAATTCTGCAGGAAACTGAATCAGAATCGAGCAAACACACACGTCCAACCATGAACTCGTCCCCTTCAGAGTGTGTTGACCCTGTGCTTTCTACTCCAGGTCCGCCGGCTTGTTCCTGTTAATAATACAAGCAGTGAACCCTGGACCTCACCTGACTGGGAACGCAGCCAGTGAGAGCGTGTCTCCAAGAGTGTATGCGTGTTTCCTTTCCCATAATCTGGCTCCCCACGCGAGCCACAGAGCCCATAAAGCTGTCAGAGAACATGTAGGACCCGTCACCTCTGCCAGAGTTTCTCACAGAGCCGCTGCATTATCACTGTGAATGAGCCACTCTGAAAGGTATGCACATAAGCGGCAAAATAAAGCAGATTCAGACAGACAACCTCTACAGATTAGGTCTGCATTGTGTTACAACCGGAGGCCTGACAGGTTAAGAGTCCTTGTAAGTGTTAAAGTGGACGCATAATGCGAAATTCACTTTTTTGCACAGTTTTTTGCTTCCATTTGAGTCTCTACTGCTTTTAAACACTTGAAAACAGATCAGACATTTTATTGGGGAAATAAATGTTTTTTGGTGTCTGGAAAATGAGCAGTTTTAAAAACCTTTCGAATGTAACGTCACAAACAAGCAGGCGATGCTCCTGCTCAACCCCAGCTGGTTTCACAGCTGTACACTGTAAAAACACAATATCTTACCAAGTATTCTGATCTAGCTTCTAGTCAAAGTATCTCAGCTTGAAACAAGAGAAATCTAACTTAAAAGTAACTATATAGCAAGACATACAGAGGCTGGTTTTAAGAAAATAATTCGTTAATTTTGTGGAAAAATTACTTGTTTCAATGGCAGATTATTTAAATTATAACAAGACTTTATCCCGTAATATAAGTTAATTTATCTCCCAATAGAAGAAAAACTGTTTTCATCAATATTAAGGACTGATTTATTTAAACCTCTATATTAATTTTAAGTTAGTTTGTATTATAATAAAATATTTCCTGCAGACACTAGACCAAAAATACTTGGTATGATTTTGCGTTTTTGCAGTGCATGCATTGGACCATGACTGTTTTCACAGATGTACGGTTGTGTATTTGTGAATCTATTTGCAGCTGTTTTCTTGTGAGTGTAAACGTGGCCAACAGCAGCAACAAGACGCACTAAACAGCTTCCAATAGGCAGAAGGGACCAGACTAACATCTCATTATCTAAGAATTATTTTGAGCCAAAAATATAATGAAGATGTCTTGTAAAGCCTATAGAGTGAAGGTCACCTTTAAGAACCACAAGTGTTTACAATCTGCAGGTTGTGCTTGAGATGTTCTGCTCTTCCAGCTGAAAGTTTCTCCAGTACAACCCGGCTAACTCAGAGTTCAGAGATCAAGTGTTGTGTGTGTGTACATGGGGGGGTATCGGCCCGCTCCTGGTCTGACAGCAGGAATATGGAAAGCAGATGACTTGTGCTTCTAATTTGCAGCCGCAAATTGCAAACAGAGTTTCAGGAATGCAGGAGTTCAGGAGTGAGGAGATGATTTCCAGCTCACACTCGTCCAGCTGAAACTGACTGACGGGCTGAGCTCGTGTCTTTCAGGTCTCATGACGGCTCACAAGAAGAATAACGATGAATATTCAAAATGAGCAGAGAGAGGAAGAACTAAAGAAAAGAGCGTCACCAGTCTGGGTCAGAACCGGTTCCAGTTTCTAGATGAAATACAATAAAACTGATTTTATTGCTATGATACACCATCCATCCATCCATCCATATGACATATGACAGATGCATGTCGGTTAGCAACATGATTGAGATTGGTACGTTAGCATTTTGGCATTAGCCTCTGCTAGATACTGTGTAGATGAATTATTTCAGAGTTAGCACCTGCTAAATGCCTGTTAGTGCAGGGTCTAGCATTAGCTTCTGCTAAATACTGCGTTGGTGATGTACTTTAGCATTAGCACTTGCTAAAGATCATGCAGGTGTATGGATTTAGTGTTAGCTTACACCATGTTGCTGTAGCGCTTCACAGTTAGAGTCCAGTAAATACCTGGCAGTGCAGATCCTTAGCGTGAGCTTTCACTACATATCATGCTGGTGTTCAGCTTTAGCATTAGCTTCTCCTAAGTATCGTCTGGTGTTGTGCTTTAGTCTAAGTGGAACTAATATTTATCATTAGCGCTTTATGGCTAGCACGGCTAAGGAAGGAACAGCAAAGCACGAATCACAGAAATATAATCTAGATACTGAAGTTTTTCCAGATGCTTATGTTGGAACTCTGCTGTTTGTGTGAACACTTGAAATATGAGACGTTCCCGTTTCCGTCAGCACTGACACACATCTGATGCTCCCTTCTATTATTCTAAACAGCGCGCCATCACTGACACCTTATCACTACTAATATTTCTTCCCCCTCTTTATTTACAATACAGACCGCACTCCTCCACAGTTAGGCCATTGTTACATGTGGTGCCCTTGAACCCATGTTTTATGTATGACTTGGATTGAGTTTTGCACAACAAAGGTGGCTGACAGCATCAAGTGCACCTCGGGATGTGGAGAAAGATTAAAGCCGATTTGTCAGTGTAAAAAATCCATAAAATAGTGGGAGATGCTAGAAAATATCACCAGTGATGCACAGTGAGGTCAGTTTATCAGGCAGGAGTGTAGTTAGTGAAGTTTAACAGCTATAGTTGTAAAGTTTGCAGGATGTAGCCTACAAACTGACCTTTTTAGCACCTTAAAGAGTAAGAATTACAATAAAAACCAACAACTGGGATCCAATGGGACGCAGCTTGGAAAGCCTGGGAGAAAACATCTCCACCAGCTTTTATTTACAAGTCACGGCTGCCCTGTTACCGGGCAGTGTGAAGCTAAAATCAAATTTTCCACTCCGGTTTGGACCAACGAAAACAAACTATAGGTGTGATTGTAGCTTTATTTAAGATAAGAGGAAAATGGAGGGAATAATCAGAGTTTTCCACGGGCCATTTGCTTGATTGTGTTACTGTAGCTGGTGGGTTTCTTTTTTTCCTCAATGCAACCAGATCGGAGAGGCTAAAACATGGGAAAATTCTTTAGTCTGGGAGTAAAAGCCAACCAGGAGATCATAATCTGAGGTTGTTTGGTGTGAAACCTGCAGAAAAAGGTCAAGAATGTGTCCCATCACAACAGCATGGAGCTAAATCCAGTGAGGAGCTCTGATAAGTGCACACACATCTACACAAGCACTCAATGTAACACAGAAAATGCAATTTCCAAGAGTGCTTTACTTGATAAACCCTCTGTTAGCGGAGCTCTCTTTACAACGTTTGCATCAATTCCTGGAAAAGCATCCGAACGCTGAATGTATTTCCCATGGCGAACGCAACATATCATAGCAAAGAGCAGAAAAAAAGCCCATTAATGTCTGAGTAAATAAAGACCCGTCAAAGTTTTTCTGTCTTATTTATGCCGAGCTTCTCGCCGGAAACAGGAGCGGTATATTTCACGCAGCCACATGCGATATAAAGCTGAACAAAGGTCAGCGTCATCTGTCTTCACAATGCACTACGCTGAAAGATCTTTTCATTCCAACGTGGACGGATGGCTCGCTCTGCAAAAGGTCCCGAACATAAATAGATTCAGATGTGGACGACAGAAAGGAAGCAAAGTTGAAGTCCGACATTATTTAAAGATGAAACGAGACGATGATGGAAACAAGGCAGAAGAAAGACTTTCTATCCAGAAAACACAGAGACCCGCTGATCTGATGCAGACAGGAAACGACTGGAGAACATCTGAAGAAAACAAATAATCAAAAGTACAAAAATATCCATTTAGCAAAAAGACTGCACTTTGTAAAACAATAAAGAATAAATCAATTGTTATCTGAAACAAAAATGGAAAAAATTCAGCAAAATCTAGAAAAAAATAAGGACAAATAAATAAAACCTTCCAGCATTTAGACTAAAATAAGAAATAAAACAGCTAAATAAATAAATGGATAAATGTAAGAATTGCGTATAATCTAACTCGGTAGATAAAAAATATCACATAAAATAACTTATAAATATATGTGGCAAGATATTAATTGATTAATAATAAAAAAATTTTGACAACTTATAAATAGATAAATGATAGCAATAAATAAAACTGTATAATAAACAATAATAAGAAAAAAACACGAAAATCATCATAAGATAATAATAAATAAAACCACTTTATAAATATGTCAATATGTCAAAATATGACCAACTTTATATTTATATATTCACTTTCGAGAAGCTTAATAAGTAAATAAATGTGTCATAATTATGTAAAATTGACCTAAATAGATAAAGAAACGGCCAATCAGAAGATTTAACTCATTTAAATAGATGGTTAAGTAGATAAATGAGTAAAATGGGCACAAAATCTGCAAAAAGGAGTGAAAAACTCCAAAAATAGACAAAAATTGACCGAATATCCACAGAGAGCATTCATCAGCGAAGAAGTCAGTCTGGAAGAGGTAGGAAGACCGCGCATGGAAAACTTTCAAATCTTTCCAGGAAGTGGGACTTCTAGTTGGATGATACCTCTAAGCGCGTCCGACGCAGAGCGTCTCCACGTCGGACGCTCAATTCACTGGGTTGTTTCCAGGATGTTTCAGCCTCATGACCAAAAGTGAAGGCTGGAGGGAAGATGAACCACACTGACCACATTCCTTTCCTGTGACATAATCTTCAGCTCAGAAAGTCAGATAGGAAATCTGTGTGAAACAGCCCAGAACCACATGAACTAAAGACTCTTCCTTCCTGGCAGAGTTCACCTTCACCAACCAGCAGAACACATTCCTGCAGAACAAAACCAGCAGCAATCAGCGGCGTTCTTGACGCTGTGAGGAGCGGTTGGGGCGGCGGGTCGGGGTGGAATACCCGGCTTGGCATGCAGTCCATTTAGCAGCCCATGCAAAGTGTTGACAATACGTCTGTCTGTGCTTTATTGTCTGGTAAATGAGGACAGCGAATCACCTGGTGAGGGGAGGAAAAAAGGTCCCGAAGTGGAAGGTCCTTTGTTTTGGAGGAACCTTTCCTCGTCTCCTTCCCAGGAAAGAAAGGTGCTTTTTTCCCCTTTTTTTGTTGTTAAACCCACAGTCATTAGTCTGCGATGAAGAGGAAAAAACGTGAGGCCCTTTGCGGGACCTGAACCTTTTCAAAAGCGAGCGCGCCTTTTGTTTTTGCAACCCTGTCAAGAACGGTCACCTAATTAGACCTGATATCTCTGGCCAAAGAGATCCTGTTTGTTAATGGCTCTTTACTGAATTTTCTTAATGAGTTTAGATGGCCATTGTGTAGCGGGGAGCTCCTCTAAGACAAGAGCGTTTTCACGCGCACACGAACACACACACGCACGCGCGCACACACGCACGCAGAGAGAGAATAAAAACAGAGAGTGAAATGAGGGAGAAGATTGAGCAAAGATAGAGACGAGCTGACATGACTGAGGGCTAAATAGGAAAGGTGTAGCGAGAGCTGCGAGCGTTCTGGGTGGAATCAAGGCAGGGTCATTAAGGCGCAACAAAAGCCAGAGCCGGCGTACCCAGGGGCCTGCTTTCTATGTCAGCCCTTGTTGGCAGTGGACACGATGCACAACACCTTGATCACATCGAGCTGCTGACACCGTTTTCTTCAGCAAACTCCAGCGGCTTCGTTCGCGAAGAAATGCCCCCTTTCCTCCCCTCCGACGCCCGACATCACCACCGAGCCCCTCAGCCTCTTTTTTCTTTCTTTTTGTTCATGTCTCAAGGCTGCAGCCTCCCTTTCTTCTCGGCTCTACGGAGAGGGAACAAGCTTGTTAGCTGGCATGGATATTTTGACTGGAGATATACTTTGGCCACTTGCCTATGGAAACAGTGTCAAAGCACAACCTGGCTTAATTGTCACATCGGCAGTCCTGGGAGAGGTCTTTGCTGAGGTCCAGGCCTAATAAATATCAAAAGCTTCTCTCATCTTTCTGCTCCTTCTCTCAACCCCTTCTTTTATGCCAGTGAGGGAAAAACTTGTAAATTAATCTCGGTGTCAAAACAAGACTTTTTCTCTTCTTCTCTGCCTGAGAATCTCTAGTTATTTTATTTTATTTTTTTCTGTTTTTGTCCCAGAAGTTTTCATCAAAGCGTAGCGGCTGTCTGAGACCTAGCGTAAAGGCCGTCCGCGCAATTTATAGATTTGATGTTTATAGAGGCTTGCAGTTTGCTCAGTTGATTTAATGAGAGGCTAAAGCTTCTGCAAAAAAAATAAAAAACAAATAAAACGCGAAACAAACGGAGCTGGAGGGCGATAAGCTGCATTTGGGGAACTCCAGTGTTAGCGTCTTGTTGTATTGAAAAATGAAGCAGTGATTCCCGATTAGACACAAGATGAGAGGTGGAACATCATGAATTCAAATCATTCCTCATGCTTATCGACTGCAAAACATCTGATGTAACTCTGCAGATCTGCTTTGATGCTGAGGTTAGATGCTGTTCAGCCTCAGCCTGGTGGTAATGAGTTCAACTTGTGAAAACATTTGAAAAATCTTCATTTATATTCACTTTTGTGGCAAAAACAGCTTAACGTGGATTTACAGGTAATTACAGTAAGTTTATCCTGTTGGATTTATGCACATTTTCAAATTTTTTGCATCTCAAAGCCTCCAACAGAAACTTGACTAAAATTAAAATATGTTATAATTGCTTATTTCTAATATTTGCCATTTAAAGTAACACAATACAGATCTGATTACCAGAAGTTTCATGTTATTTAATCAGACCTCGGATTCTCTTTTTGTGAATGGGATTTTCCAACTGCTCCACTAAACAAATCAATGATCCTCAAAAGGAAATATTGTATCCTTCCTTTTATTTTGAAGGCCAAGTTCAATGTTCATTATGCCGACAGACATAAAACTGGAAGCTTCCATTGATCACGCAGCAATACACTTCAAAAGCTGTCAGCTTGTTTTCTTCAACTTGGCTCCAAGATAAATTCCTTCACATTTCTACAACATGGTGCATTAAGTGATTTTGAGTATGATTATCAGGAGACAATCCGCCCTCCCTCCGTTTTTTTGCTGCTTCGGGGTCGGAGTGTCTCGTTAAGCCACGACTGATGCACTCAGACAGTCATCGCCGCTTTGTGAAAATCGGGGAGTTTAGGCTTTTATCTTCCCCCGTCTATTTTAATAAGCACACTTTGTGACAGCTTAGGTTTCCCCTGCATCTTAGGTGAAGCACGGCAGAGGCGGAGATCTCCAATTAAAGAGGGAGGGAGGCATGGAGAGTGACACGGTGGAAGGTGATGAGAGACAAAACCCACCAACAGATGGTGGACGAAAGCAGAAAGACGGGTTGTATCTGCACGGCCTTTCTTCCTATAACCCCACTCCTTGTCTGCGGCCTTGCCTTCGTTAACCGAGTTACGTTGGTTACATTAGCCGCTGGGAATGCTTTATGTACTTGTACCAATTCAATTATTTGTTTCTGCGACTCAGGCATGGCAGGAAGTGAGGAGACGGGCACTCACAGAAAGTCTACGTGTTAATTTCCAAGTAATGCAGTGGCTGTGATCGCTTCTGACAAGACAATTGATACCACTGTCAGGAAAGAGGCGCCCCTAAAGGATGCTTTTTATTTATTCTTTTGCTGGTTTTCTGTCTCAACATGCAGAGCATCACGGTGACACACTGTTCAGATAAACGTCCTGGAAGCCCTTTGATTAATGTAATACAATAAGAGAAATGGGAGGCTAAAAATGCCTGTGCACGTCTTGTTCCTGAATATTCGCCTCAACAAATGAGATAGTGTCTGTCTGCCTCCCGTGTCCCTCTGTCGAGGACCTCTCAATCGTTTCCCCTGTCATTAATCAATAAACATGACAGTGACAAACACTCCAAGGTCCCCATCTTCCCTTTTTTCTGCTGGCTTTATTGCTTTATGGCTCCTCATTGTCAGGCTTGCCTACACATGTATTTCCATGTCATCTTTTGGAGGTGTCAAGAAGATGACAAAGGGAAACGTGGCGGCGTGAGGGGGATGGCAGTTCATTTCTGTCAGCCTTAAACCCAGACAGCATTCATAAATTCATAGGTTTGCTTGAAGACACTTTCTCCAAATGCTATAAAAATGATGCTTTAAGTCATTATAATACAAATTTATCTCAAGATAATGAGTTACTAACTCAAAATCATCTCCTGGCATCTCAACATTATGAGTAATAAAGTGTTAATTATGTGATACAATATGAAAAAATCCCTCCCTGTTGCTATTATAGCAGGAGTATTACCTAATTAAAGTAGCATAAATATGACATAAATATGACCGACAAACAGACTTACAGTCAAGAACAAAACACATGATAGCCTCATTATTATGGGATGTTAAATTATAACAATATTTCTACTCAGCATCGTACAATTAAGAGACAGAAGTTAGAATATCACAATCATAACTCACATTGTGTCTCATAACTATGAAATGATACAATTATGTATTAATAATAAACAAGTATTCAGTCATTATGAGGCGCCATGTTGTATTTATGATACAGTATGTTCCACCAATCAATAACATTTTTACAAATGTGGTATTTTATACTTAAAAATCTAACAGTTTATTGTAATTATTTTGTTTCTCATTTGATACAAATCATCACATAATGAGAAATAATGCCATGATTATAATTAAAAAGCTTTTATCTGTACCTTATACTTCTTACTGCAACTATATACTAAGTAGTTACTATACTTTGTATCATATTTACTGTGTTATTTATACGATACTTTGTATAATGTGACATTTTGTATCATATCTGATACATTGTATCATATATTATATGATATATTGTATCATTTGTAATACAAAGTTGCTCTTTTGACGACATAACTTACTTACATTTAACACATTTTCCAGAACAGTTATATAATTGTAAGGCATATTCATGACCTTATATTTCCTAGTTTATACTTATGTATTAATTATGAAATCTATTTATTGTTGGATTATCTCATAGTGATCAGAATCTCTTAATCTTAATTTCACCTTTACAAACCCTTTGCTTTGCTTTAACACACCAAATAAAACCTGCAGCTTGCAAAACTAATCAAACTGTTCAGTTTTCACTTTGCTTTAGTTTCTAACAAGTAAAAAAAGCAAAAATAAAAGAACCGTGCTCTTTGGTCATAAAGTTGCAGATCACAGGTTGAGACACCTGACTTCCCTCCAAACAAATCCTGTTAATTATTGCATATTACCTGTTAGCGGCTGGGACAAAGTTACGGATAAGTAACTTTTTTTGGGCGTGTGAGGCCAGGTGGAACATACCTGAGCTCTTGTTGGAGGGAAGAAGTTATTTATTAGTGCAGGTTCTGAGTTTTGAGGGGTAAAACTCCAGGTGAAGATGTTAAACTATAGCTTGTTTTTAGAGTACAGGTTCAGGGAGCAGCCAGGTGACTGGAGGACAACCATAGATTAGTCATTTTTAGATGCATGGAAAAATGTAAAACAAAGGTGAAACTATAACGAA
This sequence comes from Poeciliopsis prolifica, assembly GCF_027474105.1. Lineage (NCBI taxonomy): Eukaryota > Metazoa > Chordata > Actinopteri > Cyprinodontiformes > Poeciliidae > Poeciliopsis > Poeciliopsis prolifica. The sequence continues at coordinate 512,271 of NW_026562466.1, read as the reverse complement.
GAACCAGAACTTTAAACCACCTGAAATCTAATATTGATGTAAATCATCAATAGTTTAATAAACTACTTATCTGGACTTCTAATGGTTCCAATATAATTCATATTTGGTTCCTTGTTTGGGTTTACCAGCTTTTATCACATAAATGAACATTTTTGGATAAAAAGGTTAATCAAAATGAGGGGTGAATGTTAGCATGCTAATATTAGCATGCTAATGCTACAATGCTAGTTTATGGAACCGAGACCCTGTTAAAATTGGCATATTTTGTCTTTACCAACATACATCACATAAATGATAAAATATGGATGAATAAGCTAGCCACAATCAGGATGCTAATGTTAGCATGCTAGTGTTAGCTTGCTAATGTTAGCATGCTAGTTTATGGATTAGTTCAAATTGGCATAATTTGTATGAAACAAAAAGATGAAGCAGTAATCCTAATCTCTCTTTCTGAATCTGGTTCACATATATAATGTAAATTCTACTCCGATTGAATTGATTCAGATCCTCTAAAACAAATAAAACGCCTGCTGAATTTCCCCCTCATCAGTTAAATAAAACAAGACATCCTGATACACTCCTTCACTATCCCTGACACCTTTGCTTAATCCACTTACAATATTTGAGCTGCTACACAAACAAATTGATATCATCAATTGTGATGTTGGCAAATACCACAGCCAATCTGCTCATGAATGTTTATCTCCTCTAACACTCACCCACCTGCTAAGAGGTGCCACGCTTTAATGAAATTGTTTGGACTACCGGCGCCCGTTGCTAAGGAACTGTGTTCCTCCTTGGTTCTGATTTTCTATTTTTTTTGCCTGCAGATTTCTGTCATCAAATGATGATTAGAGACGAGCGCACCTCAAGGTGCTCGAGCCACTGAAGGGTGCATTCAGAGCGAGATTGGCCAACAGCTTCAGGCTGAAAAATGAGCCTTTGTGTGTTAAAGGCTTTTTCCTGGCGTCTGCTCCGTTTGTGGCCTTAATGCGATTGGCGTTGGTCCATGTTTACATTTTAAAGGTAGGATGTCCAGAAATCCGGCGGCTTGAGGAATTACACGGCTCTGACAAGGTGTGGGTATAAACCTGTTTCCTCTACAACATCTCTCGCCCGCGATTAGGGATTGTCACAGTCAACTTTCGATGCTGCCCCTTTCATCCCCGTTTGATGTCTGATTCTTTCCCCTCTCGTATTTTTCAGCTCTCAGACATAGGTGACATGAAAAGAGCCTAAGATCAGGTGTTTCATGAATATGTTTACACCAAGAAGAAATGCTTCCTCTCGTTCTGCTGGAGGGCCGACGTTTGACTTGATTTGTGCTACTTCACGCTGCAAGCTCAGACACCTTGCTTGGGTTTCAGGAGTATCTGCATCTGTTTTTCATCAAAATTCATGAAGGTGATGCTTCATACTTCCTGAAATGATTGAGTGATGTGAGGGAAAGAAGCTAAACCACTTTGAGTCATTTTGACTCTTCTGAGACTGAAGGAGGTGCATAAAACCTCCAACATGCATGTATGAAAGCTTCCTGCAGCAATTAGCCGTCAGGAGTCGGGACGGACGAGTTCAGCAATAATACTTGGGTAGATCAGCAGTTTCTGAAAGACTCAGACCACTTTCAGTTTTGCTTCCAAGCAGTTGGTCCAGAATGTGTCACTGAAATCTAATCAATAAAAAACCATCTCTGTACATGAGAAACCTAAGAATAGGTCAGCTAGGTTTATGTCTGTCTTTCTGCAAAAGGAAGCAGCTTCTTCAAGCTGTTTTACTTCATAAATGTCAATAAATGTTAAACAAGAAGAAAGGCTAAACGACTCATGTTCAAAACTTCATTTTCTGGTTATTTTAACACGAGTCTCTGTTTTTTTTGTTTTTTTTTGCCAAACTACCCGCCCCCTCAGGAGCTGTAAACTGGCAGTAAGTCAAAAGCTTCTCCACAGAGCTGCTACCCCCTTCTGCAGCCGCTTTACCCCCACTTTGTGACTGTAGGTGAGCATCTGGACAATGGCATACGGTTATCAGAGCCTCTCCACAGGCCCTCTGCATGGGATTCAATCAGGCGGAGGCAGGAGGGCCTGTGGATTGTATAGATCCAGAGGGTCGATCCATAGGGGTGCTCAGCCTCTGAAACTTCGCTCCCTTCACTCCCCCTCTGTAAAGGTGGAGCCACCGCTCCATTCACCGCATGTTTAGATCAATTGCATCCCTGTTAATGGAAAATAATTGAAGTTCCCCTCGAACCTGCTGGTGCCACGACAAAGAGGCGACCTGTGAGGGATGTTTTTAATTCAGAACGCCGCGCTAACCGGGTGAGCCGCACTCAAATTGACGTCTGTGTTCTCAGAGTTTTTTCTTTCTTCAGGCATCCTCGTGATAATTACTGTGGAACAGAGGGGCAGAGAGAAAGCTTTCTATAGAAAGAAAGATGGCAGACACATCAAGAGTCACGGAAAATGGTTCCTCCTTGCATGCATTAATGACCGTATCAACTGAAAAGCATCTAAAGTGCTTTGAAAGTACGCACACATCCGCGGCTCGGACTTGGACTCACTTCAGCTTGTGATCTCCATCTCTAATGTAAACTTGGTGAGGGAGGGGAAAGATATTAACTGTGAAAAATAAACGTCATCATTGGACTCTTCTTTCAGATGGTTCCCTCAGATAATAAAAAAAAATCTGCGGTCCAACTGGGCAACTCGAATCAATCGGCACAATTAGAGCCCGCGAGCCATTACACAGCGCACATCTCCACATTTGTTCCACTCAATGCTCTCTGCTTGCTTTGTGCACAGATAGGCTGCTGGTGAAAAGCCAGAGTCTTAAGAGACTCTCCTTTGTGATCAGGGAAAATATAACTCAAGGTAAATGAAGGGTCCCAACCCGAGGGGCGGGGTCTGAACCAGGGCCTCCACATGTTAATGTGAGGCGTTTTTAAGCATTATTTTATCAATTAAATCAACAGTTTTATCTGCTTTGTGCCAAATTACAGGTGAAAATATGCTAAATATTGTTTAATTTCAAGAAGTTCTCGTCGACTGCAGGAACAGCTATTCGTTTGTATTTTAACAGTCTTTTATTTAGTAGTTTCAGCGACACATCCTGCCATAAACCGATCTTTAACCCTTCCAGACCAAACATGTCGGTGACCGTAACTCTGTGACGCTTTGTGCTATCTGAAAAGTCCCAACGGTTTCTGAAAGGGGAGACGTTGCACTTTGCAGCCAATATGGGGTTATTACGGTAATTTCACTCCAGCTGTAGCCGGGAGCAAGTTTTTACTCTGATGAAACCCTTTTAATAGACGGTTAATAACTGTTAGATACTGAAGGTTTCAGTTGTTGTGGAGAAATTAGCAAAAATGTTTATTCACAGGAGATTTTAAAAAAATAAGTAAAAGTATGCAGGTGGAAGAACCTGAATCTTTAGTTACTTTTGAAACATCACAAATGTTAATCAATATACAGATGTATAAATTGTGTTTTATGACTTTTGTGTTTTCTGTATTTTGAAATGTGCTACACAAATTTACTTTTTTTTTTGTAAAAGATGAAATGATAATGATTCATCATAAATACAAACAGGAATGAAGTTAAATCTTTTCCAGACATTATAGGAACTCCATGAAATGAGCTCTATCGTTTCCATCAGGGTTTTTTCAAATCTAAGTTTTAATCAATCTTTTGGGTCAATTATCCAAGCATTAATCTTGATCTGAACATGCTCCGTGGTGAGATTGCCTACAGTTACCTCATCCACCATGTGTTGGTTCAGATCTGCGCTAGGTATGGAGGAAGGAAGCAGGGAGAGGAAAGGAGCGTCTCCTGGGAATGATGAAACAGAGCGCTCATGCAGGGAAGGGCTGAGTCTCTTCTGAAAGTAAAGCAGGCAGACGAAGCGCTTCCATCCCGCCCCGGTCATCCGCAGCGGCTCTGATTGCAATGTGATAAAACCGGCCTGGTGACATGTCAGGAATGAAACCAGACCTGAAAGGATCAATGCGCTGGATAATATTTCTTTATCACCTCATCAGGTGTTATAGAGTTTGGATTCTGGTAGATCAATAAAAATAGGAGAAAACATGAAAAGTTTCACAGAATCTGCTTGGGAATTGCATCACCAGAAAAACGATCAGGGTTAATAAAAATATTCACTCAGGTTTTTGTGACATTAAAAACTATTTCCAGACTTAAACCAGTTGGTTTTCACAGACCTGAGTGCAGCTTGTCAACGTCTTCTGCAAATCTTATGAAATTGGTCTCAAACGTTTGCATCAAAGATTTGCATTTGTGTTATTTTAAGGACATTAATAAATGTTTCCACAGGTCATGAAAGGTCAACCAGGCCTTCTTCAAATCAGACAGAATTGGTGTCAGACAACTCAACAAAATGTTTGTGCTTTAAAGATATTAGGAAATGTTTCCAGAGCTGCTGCACTTTTACAAAAACCAACAAATGTGGTGTTAAATATTTCTGAATAGCAGGAACCAACAATAATCTAAGATATTTGTCCACATATTAAAGTTAAAATAAACAGTCTGTATGTCCAACAAAAAATAATTAAACCTAAAAATCTAAATCTTTCTCTTCTTTTGATAAAACAGCCCAAAATAATTCAGTTAGCTCAAGAAACAAGACATTTTGTATCACCTTTGCAGGTGTGTTATTGAGCCTGGATTGTCTGCCTTGCATCCTCTTTGGGAAAATGTGAGACAATTATGTCATTTGCATCATTATCCCAGCATGTGAGGTGAAATCCCAGCATGCAGCTGGCGGGACAGGAACGCTTCAGGAAGTAGCAAAATTCATGTTCTGACATGAAGAGGAACCAACAATGTGAACATCTGAGGATGAACATTGAGTTCATCCTTAGTGTTTGTGGGACGTTTGGGGCACAGGTGAGGCCTCGCCCCCGGGCAGGTGAAAGGTCACGAGGCTCAGCTCTGAGAGGCTAATAATTAATGATCAAATTTTAGCAGCGGTGGCGATGCTGCTGCCAGGCTGCAGTGATGCCATTAATCCAGTTCAGTGAAGCTGGGCCCTTTTTGCTCAGGACCTGCTGCAGCTGTCACCGTACTTGCTTAATTATCCCATCTCCCCCAGACTCACCCGTCCCTCACCCCTCCAGCCTGGGGCCACGGTGAGGCGGCTGCCCACAACCCCCCATGTCGCCCTTTTACCCCCTTCCTGACTTTCCTGGGGTCGGCAGCAGAGCTCAGGGCAAAAAACAAAGAGGCTAAAGTGGGTGAATGAGCTTCTTCTCTGGATCTTCTGTTACTCATCACAGCGACAAATGATCTCAAGGCTCATGTTAATTTGTCAAATGAAGGGTTTATACGCTTTATACTGGCACAGAATGAAAATGCTTTCATGCATCAGTGACATCATGGAGCGTCGCTACGCATGGGTTAGCATTAGTGCAAATTATAGCAACTACATATAAAACAGCCAAAGCTAACACCAAATAACTACAAAAGTCTTAGCACTAGCTAGGAAAGCTCATGCAAAGGCTGGACACTGATATAAAGCTAGCATGGCAGCTAAAGCTACAATAGTTAGCACAAAGGTAAAGCTAAAGTTTTAACTATAGCAGCTGTAGGAGCTACTATAGTAGCCACTCTTAGCAATAACTGATGCTGCAAAAGCTATGAAAGAGCTAACGCTAAGCCAAAATGCTATAGAACTGTAAACACTGCAGCAGGCAAAGCTAACAGCTACAACAACCTAAACATTATTTACAGCAGCTACAACGTCAGCTGCAACAGCTACATGGCTGAAATAGCTTGCGCTAACAACAGATAGCACAGCAGCTAAAGCTAACAATAGCAAAACAGCCACAGCTAAAGATAATAAAAAAAAACATGTTTATAGGTTGAAAAATAGGATTTTTTTTTTAACAAAAATTGCACAATTTCTTCCTTTAAAAAAAAAAAAATTAACAGAAAATTATTTTATTCAATTTTGCATCTTTGTTTAAATCTTACTTTGGAATAACACAGTTTTGAATTTGTGCCTTTAGCATGTTTTTATATTTACAGTTGAGGTTTTTTTCCCCATGATATTCAATAATAATAATAATAACAATAATAATAATAAATAATATGTCTATTATTTCAAATGAGAAGAGATTTTAAAATGCGTACAGAAAATTTAATTTAGAATTTGGAGCATGTTTGAAATGTAAAGAAATTATATTTCCATTTCTATGCTTTGTTTCATCTTTTATTAATTTCTTAAAGTTTTGTATCTTTTATTCTTTAAGTGGCTCCACTGTAGCTGCTTCTAAACTGAACCATTGGATGAAAATCTCTGGTAAATGTCTGCTCAAAAGCGACTTTATGACTTGTTTGATTTTGTTCTTTGCAATCTTTATGTGGGCTTTCATTGTTCTGAAAAGGTCAGATTTACTGTTTCTTTAAATAAGCGTGTAGGAAAGCTGAAAAAGAACATGAACCCATCGGATGTCTGCATTGATGAAATAAAATTTGAAAGGATTTTACAACCTGGCTGCAGGCTAGCGCTCTCCTCCATGTAATATTTACCAGTGTCGGATATCTCAACCTGTCTGCGCTGCAAGGTAAGTTAAGTTTACCTGCTTGTCTCAGCACAGGAGACACTCAAGGAGCATGCTCTCACGCTAACAAATATCCTTTAATATTTCATCCAGGCTGGGCGATATGTTTAGAGACCTCTCTGCTCTTCCAAGCTGTTCTGGGGGAAGAGGAAGGGGTCCATATCCACTCTCACTTTGCCAGAGGATTATTTCCGTACCTGTTCAAACACGCTCAGCTGAATTATTCATCCCACTGAGCCCCTGCACTGTGTACTTGTTCTGCAAGTATTAAACATCTCACCCATGCTTTTACCTCTCCGCGGTGGAAGTGCACCTTAGCAGACGAATAGGCGACGCGGCAGAGCAGGAGGTTCTGTTTCCTTTTTTTTTTTTGGCCTTGGAGGAAAGAAAACAAGTCTGCCTGCGGCAGAACAAGCGCAGCGCTCGCTGGTTAACCTGAGCTCTGAGCTGAGGGCTGTGATTGTGTGTGAATTATAGATAAACTCTCAGAGTGGATGAGAGGAAGGTCTACATGTTGCTCTATCAGCGTGAAGGAGCTGCACACCTTTCTATGCATCCGAGTAGAAAGTTTCAGATGAATCTGTTTTCTCTGAAGCCTTCAAAGCAGAAACTAAAACCATCTATAACGTGAATAAAGCAGCTAAAGTTTTCACTTTACTCTGAACCCTGCAGACTCAACGTGTTGCCGACGATCCAGACGGATTTGCAGAACCATGACACTTTGCACAATCTGAAAAACTCGGGTTATTACGGTAATTTCAATCCCGCCATCGCAGGAAGCTGGTTTTCCTTTAGTTTAATCTGGTGAAACTCTTTTAACAGGCGGTAAATCTAGAAAATAACTCGCTAGATAATGAAAGTTTCAGTTGTTATGGAGAAATGGGCAAATATATATTTACACAAGATATTTAAAGAAATAAGTACAAATATCAAAGGGTTATTAAAGGTCATTTTTCAAGCAAGATATATATCAATTTTGATAAATTATTGGTTATGGTAAAATGTGTATTGTTCATATTTAACAGTTTGTTAATTAATAAGAAATTTCCCCTCAGGGATCAATAAAGTATGTTATCTGTTTTTCAATATGGTTAAAAAACAAAGTTTTATTTCCACAAGCAGATTTTTAAGGTAAAAGAAATGAAGAAATTAAATTACAAAGCATTTAAACAACACAAAACAAACTTACAAGTAATTTTTTATCAAGAAATAGAAGTTTGATTCAAGTCAATAAGGATTATTTCACTTATAATTAACTCTTCTTTTAAATCAATATTAAGGAGTTATTGACTTGAACAAAAGTCATTAGTAAGTTTGTCTTATTTCAAGATATTTGCACTAGAAACTAAACTACAATATTTGGTGTTTTGCATCATTTCTGGAATATTTCCAGTATTTTAAGACTCACCTTGTCAGGATCTTGGTATATTTTCCTTCCACTCATCTCTGCTTGCTGCTGTTTTTCACTGGACCTCTGGTTTCGCTCTAATTAAAGAAAGAGAAGTGATTCTTTAATGACTAGGCCTCTTCAATTTGATGTAATCACATAAGAGAGTGTCTCGAGATGAAAGATTATAAAAGGAGCTGTGTGCGATTATTATTATCAAATACCCCCAATCTTCACTTATCAAGACCGACGCCTGATAATTTAACACAAAAAAGAAGCAAGTTTTACACTTTGTCCTTGTTGATTGAGATAATTGAAACATTCTCTCCTGTGATAACTTGAGAGGAAAACCTCAGATTTATGAGTTTAACTTTAAAAACGTTTGGAAAAAGTTGATTGGAGGAATAGAAAGCCTTTATACTGGAGCACCTGCAGCTGTTAGCACATAGAAAACTAACAAAACCAACCAAATAATCAAAGTATATCATGTAAAATTTCCAGTTTCTGCTCCAATAATGGCCTCTCAGTCTCTGGAAAACCTCACATGAAAGCCATTGATTTGTGGGCACTGCTTTGTGAACGTCAATGAAAATAACTACAAAGGAGAAACGAGTCATCAAAGCAATGCGTGAAACGCTCATAAAAGGACAGTTGATGCCGATTTACCAGGAAATAGAGTCTGCTCTGTGATAAGAAGGGTCTGAATGGTGGAACGAAGTGATAAAAAGTCATACGAAAGATCAAAGTTTCAATACGGTTCCAGCTCTGACCACGCTTGATGCATCCAAAGTCTTCAAAGTCAGCGCTGGACAAATGTTCAGTCATTTGCAATAAATAATAATACAGAAATGAGCACATAATGTCTCCTTTATAATAGATATTTGGGACCCAAGTGGATTTCCAGTCCCATTCTGTCTCTAATCTGCTCTTAGAGATTAGATTAAGGCTGTAATCTCTGGAGAATCTCGATTACTAAAGTTCCTCAAGGAAAATTACCTGCCACAAAGCTTCGTTAAATTATGTTTTCCTATTTATTTGCGGTCGGGTGATTATTTATGTTGACGGAAGCTAAGTGTTAGCAGCTAATCCAGTCGTTCACATGAACAGAAAAGCTACAAATGGCTGGACAACGAGGGTTCATCTCTTAAACCGACTCAAGATGAATACATGAACTAGAAACCGGAGTACAGATATTTTAAGAAGTGTCTTTGTGAGCCAAAATTTCAGATTTTAGTATATTTTTTGTCCAACATCCTCTGTCAGTATTTCTGACCAGGAAGGTGACAAAAAGCAAGTGAGGTGGATGAGCAGTGGTTTCCAGAAACTGATGGATTGTATCTCTCCTGCCTGGATATTGAGCTGTTAGCATCAGAGGGACTGTTTACTCTCGGTTTATCTTTGTTGCATGAACATCTTTGAGAGATTTCAGTCCAAACAGAATAAGTCCGTTGAGCGTCAAACACTTTTTATGGCATTTGCACGTCCTTCTCTTAAACTCATCACCTTTTTCTCATGAAAAACAATCAATGTGTTTTTTCCACAAGTCGTTATTGAGTCATTAACTTGATTTCTCCCTCTGATCAGTGAACCGGCGGTCACTGGAAAAACAACGGAGTCATTAAGTCGCCATCAGGCTTCAAAGGTGCAGCCATGTTGTTCAAGTCTATTCATTTCTACATCTACAATGCAGATAAATGATGAGCTGAAGTCTGCAAATGTCCAATTACTGGTCCAATCAGAGTCCTGTATATTTATAGACACACCTGGTAAAATGTCTAGTCTTTAAATCAGTTTAACCTTCTGCTGCAGAACCATAATTGGAAGACAAACAATTACTTCCTCCAAAATAAATGTGGGTAAAGCTTTATTTTAATGTGAACTTCAGACATTCAATCAGTAATCTGTTCGTTCCCGACATCCAGGGATTGTATGATAATCCTCAAAATGGGAAAGACAAGAAGAACAGTAGCAGAGAACTAAACTTTTCTCTTCATGATGGTTTCACCACTGTGAATATTTAGAGTAAGGTAAAGGAACTGTGATGCTGTGGGACATGTGTTTGTCCAAACATTCCTGCTGGTTCAACAAGAATGTCATAAATTGCAGGTTAACAATTGAAAAATAAATTACTAATTACTAAGATGATAACATGAACAACTATCTCTAATTCGTCCTGAAAACCAGAGTCCTAGTTTGTTGCCAGTGGATGGAGAAATTAAGAAAGAAATAACAATGAAATGATGATGAGTTTTGGCCTTTAATGGCAGTGAGAGTCTCAGGATTGATGCTGATGGAGATCAATCCTATCAGAGCTTCTGCACTCCAGCACCAAATAAAAGAAGATTCCCCCGTTCTCCAGCTGCACAGAAGCAGCAAGGAGGTTTCTTCTGCTTCTCCCTCCACGCACCCGGGGCGGCTTTCTGCATCAGAAGAATTCCTGGCAAATTAATGCACTACCTCTTGGGCTAATTAAATTAGAGGGGATCAAAACTACAGAGCGGCTTTTGTGGTGGACACAATGTTGTGCTTCATGCGTTCTTTGCTCTGGGGGGAATTTCTGCCATTTAGCCTTCTCTCTGCCTGCAGCCCCATGCTGGACTCGCTCTAACACAGTCAAGTTTCTCTAATTTGCTTGAATGAGAAAGAATTATTAACTGATAATAAGAAGCCAAGAGAGAGGGGAGGGATGGGGGAGTTAGAGAGCATTGCAAAAGCTGCAGGCAAGGATGAGTGGGGAAAAGGGTGAACTCAGCGGCACCTGAAGCTCATGTGATTTTTATATTATTAATTCCTCCCCAAAACGAGGCATTCAGGAGTAAAATTGCTGTGCAAATGACAAAAACGATTATGGTTGTAATTCCTCTTCTTTGTGAGAATGTGTGCAGCTTTGTCGCAGCTCTAACTGGATCAGGCCGCTAACAAGCTACCGCTAACAACGTGGCATTCGCCATGACCTCTGCAATGCATGATGGGTCTTTTAAAGGTTATGCCGCTACATAGAGGGACACAGATGTCACTGATAGTGTTTAAGATCAACTATGAAACGATAAGTAGAACAATATTACAATAATTCAAACAAAAATACCACAAAATAAAACCCAATTAGAAACTAATAGCGAACAGGAAGTGACCAAGTTAGCCGCAGAAATGTTAGCATAGGGAGCAACATATTTGTGAAATTCTGGCCCAGATAAAATCTCATCACTTCTACCCAAAATTTACCACAAAAATGTGTCTCTGCTTGCGCTAACTAAGCATGCTAGTGCAGAAATCAGCATGCTAATCTTACTATTAGCATCATTATGCTAATCTAAACAGGTGTTTTTGGTGAACTTTGCACTTCTTTTAGTTTGTATCCCATTAAACACACATTATTCTGTAAACCTGCTCAGGAACATGAACCAAATGCAAAGAAGTGGATTTTTACTGCGTAGAGCTGCTAAAGGTAGTTAGCATGATTGATAAAACAACAATTAGCAAATTCTATGGGTCAGAAATCTGTTTTACCCAATCTAAAATGTAAACAACGTTCTCTGTTGTCTTGACTGAGAAATGTAAAAACTTACTGAGGAAATTCACTGAAAGTCTTTGTTAAAGTTCAGAAAAAACTATTTGACAACCACAACAAGAAATGGTTTTAAATAATCCTGCCCACACTGCAGTGGCTGGCACCCGTTTCTCCTCTCCACCCAATGCGTTTTCTGAGATAGTCACACATTCTGACCAATTTCAGGCAGAATTAATCAATTGAACAAAGTGGCCTGGCTGAGAGGAAAGAAAAGGAGCTGCTTTGGATCAGCAACAGAAGCCCAAAGTGTGCTTTGCATGCCTTGAGGAAATCTCTCGGAAGTCAAAGGAAGTAGCTCCCCCCTCCTCTGCCTCCCCTTACCACCCACAACACGTCTCAGTCCATTTTGGCAGCGCAAATATGAACAGATTAGGAATTAATGCAGGTATCAAAGCCTGCTTACCTTTAGATGAAGGTGGCGGTTCCCTACTGAGCCGCTGATAAATAAGGAATTTGCATTTTCTGTTTGATCCTGCCAATTACAAAGTGACTGCTGCAATCCTCTGCAAGGCGTCGGGAAGGTAAATCTTTCAGGTTGAAACAACTGCTGCTCATTTCCATCAGAAGTGGTGATTATTACAATGACAGCTTCTTTTTCAGCCACACACCCGCCAGACGAGGGTTTTCTCTCTAGTCATCCGGAGTCTGTTTCACTCTAAGAGCAGCGCGTCTCTTCTCAGAAGAGACGGACAATGATGCCGCAGTGGATCAGAGTCTGGTTGAAGTGATGCTTCAGCTGGAGGACACTCAGAGCCATCAGGCTCATGACCTTCCAGCTCACACCGTGTCTGTGCTCTTCAGGTTTTCTCAAAGAGCTTTCTGGACTTGGATTGGAAACCTTCACACATTTTTTTCACATTTTGAAAAGTGTATCCCAATGATGAACTGCAAACAAGGCGTAAATTAGCTTAATTTGGGCCTATGCTAGTGAGGGTCGTCATTGTCCTTCCAGCAGGCAAGGACCCTAAACACACAACCAATGGATGGTTTGGATCAAGCGATTCGGCCAATCAGACCTAAATGTGATTGATAATCTGCTGCACGATTGGACAATAATGTCCACAGATGCTTTCCATCCAATCTGACTGAGTTTAAGCGACTATGCAAAGAGGAAAAGCTATCAGAGCTCTCCCCTCTGTTAGAAGCTGTAATCTGAAGGAGTCTGAATCCTTGTTCAAGGCACCGTAACCGATCTTGATGCTTCCTCCTTCCTACGGACAAACAGTGACGCTTTAAGCAACCAGCTGTCCAAATTGCAACTTGCTCTCTAATCCAGAGAGAATTAGGGCCCTTCCTGTGTACAAGGCTCTCTCCCGGTCAGGGCCCCGTCCTGTTTAGATTTGTGAGCTTGATAAACCTCGACGGCCCACAGGTCTGTTATGAGTGGGAAACGGCAAAGCAACGAAGAGGGGAGGGCACTGGTCCACATTTTCTCATAGCCAAAGTCAACCGGGGGTAATACCTCGATCCTAATGGGGCTCAGTGTGGGCATTATCACTCCACCAATGTTTCCCCCGTGGACTTCCTCTTTGTTCATGTGGAAGTGAGTTAATCCAGACTCCCACCGCCGAGCCCTGTCACTGGACCCAACGGTTCTGGTTGGGTTCCAGGTAGATGTTCAAGGTCAATCTCAATAGAGGAGAGAGATTCTCAGAGGCTCAGATTAAACAATCCTTGTGAGTACAGGGTCATGATAAGGAGAAGTTGCTTGTAATTCTCCTGAACGATGCCTTTCTAATGCCATCATCAGCTCTTTCTTTACATGAAGAGCCGAGCGAAGGGAGATAACCCAGTTTAAACTAAATCCACAGCATATTGTCAACCTGCAATCGGGATTACATGACGTTTCTCGCCGTCTTCAAATCAATAACTGAAATATTTTTGTGTTACTGTGAACACAAAGTAACAGACTTTAGTTGTGAAGGAGCATAAAATCATTTGTAGAGTTTTGAGAGTCCAGAGAACCTGAGTGAGAATCATTATGCACACCTGGAGAAACTGTAGAGCTAACATTAGCTTTCTAGCTAATTACAAGGAGGCTGCAGGAGGCTGCAGGAGGCTGCAGGAGGCTGCAGGAGGCTGCAGGAGGATGCAGGAGGCTGCAGGAGGCTGCAGGAGGCTGCAGGAGGCTGCAGGAGGCTGCAGGAGGCTGCAGGAGGCTGCAGGAGGATGCAGGAGGCTGCAGGAGGCTGCAGGAGGCTGCAGGAGGCTGCAGGAGGCTGCAGGAGGCTGCAGGAGGCTGCAGGAGGCTGCAGGTCACTGTGTGTGCAGGATGAACAACATGTGGCGGCCGTTCTCTGTCCCGCACTGAGAGGGGAGTTAAAGCTTCCCAGAGGGAGAACAAACAGAGCTGGACGCCCAAACAGTTAGGTAATCAGTACGCCGCAGTATGAAGACCCAACCGCCTGCGTCTGTGGGGGCTTCAAGGCTCCAGAGAGCATCAACAACTCATTGAGGTCACTAAAGAAGCCTGAGCCACATCTTATGGCTCAGTTAAGGTCAAAGGTCAACTTTAGGAAACAGAGAGTTTCCAGTCTTTTTGTTGAATCTGGAGTAAAACTATGATTATATTGAGAGTCATAAATGGTGGTGGCGGTGTGATGATCTGGGCTGCTTTGTTGCTGTGGGTGACCAACAGGTCGTTCATGCGAGGTGTGACTGAATTAGAGCAGCAAAGAAGAAAGTTTCCCACAGGACTGTAGATGTTTTTGAAATCGAAAAATGAGATCAGTTCTGAAAACATGACCGCTTGATGTGGTCATTAAAGCAGTTTCATGGTGTTCTTTCTGAGCTCAGTCTCTGTCTAAGTGTTAACACAAGTTTCTGTGTTCTGTTTTCTTTTCCCAGGACCCGTTTTGGAGAACTTTAAAGCTGCTGAAAATAGATTCCTACTGCCTAAAATATGAACCTAAAAACCCAACGTGTCAGTGACGCAGGAGGTGACCGGCTCTCTTATCGCTCTGAGCCGGATTTTGGTTTTTTTTCCTCCTCCGAAGCGGGCCGCTTCAGAGGATGTTGGAAAAGCTTCTCCTCAGCAAGGTAAACAATCAGCCCTGAGAACAGACTCCTTCTCTGCTCCGTCTCCAACAATCACACCAGAGGACTTCTTTCCCCCCTGCTCGCCTCTTCTCCCTGCTGCACAGACCCCCTCCCCGACCAGAAAAGACAAAAAAAAAAAAAAAAACTGCCAGCTTTCAGCACGCACTACCAGCCTATCTCTCTGTATACAGGACCCTGTCGGCCCGTTTCCTCTGTCAAACACCCCTCCTCTTTTCCCTTTTTGTTTGCTTTACTGTAATCATTTTGCTGGCCCAGAAACGTGTGGGTGTGCTGGCAGCGCTACAAAAACGAGACGCAGAGAGAAAGAGAAGTTACATGGGAACTGAGTTAAGGTTGAATATTTATTAGAAGAAGCCATCTGGCGTCGCAATGTCTGTACAGAGAGGGCTTGCTCTCTTCGTGTAATAGTCCTCCTCCTTCTCCGTCTTCCCTGACTTTATCTCTCGCTCCCTCTCTTGCTTTTTCCTCATTTCCCCCAGTGTCTCAGAGCAAATATTCAGCTCCAACCACATGCACGCTGAGCCTTTCACATAATCACAGCGTTATACCATTTCAAAGAGTCGCTAATCAAAGCAGAGAGCACGCAGATATTTTACCCTAAATGGTTTACTCTGCTGCTCAGGAGGGGCTTTCAACTGTTGTGACACGGAGTCATCACACACCTCGTGTTTGTTGAAGACGTTTCAGAGAACAAATGCCGACTTTTCCGCTTTTCTTTATGTTCAAAAACCCCCAAGAAACAGAAGTAAGCAGGAGATAAACTGCTAAAAATGTCTCCCTGTTCAGCAGAGACGGGTTCACAGTCGACCCTGAAGCATTTTCTCTAATAATCTGCCTGTTTCTCCTGTTCATGACGTTTGGATTCAGGCTCACTCAGTGCTTTCCCTTTGGAACAAACAAGATATCTGAAAAGTGTGGCATGCGCTTGAACAATGTTCTGTAAAACAAACATCCACTGCAAAAATTCTCATCCATTCTTGGTTGTAAAGTATCAAAAACAATTCTCAAAAGGCTCCAGATATGGACTTTAACTAGACCTAAGCTCTGGCCAGCTTTCCTGTGAATGTGGACTGCTCCAAAAGCAGGAAGTGGACTACAATGCACAGCATTCTGGGTAAATTGAACCAAAAAGCCAGTCAGACAAATGGCTTGTCGTCTTTTACTGAAGACAAATAACCACTGACATCTGACACCTCTCCACTTTTGTTCCCATTTTGTGAAGAAGGAAGTTGCACTCAGTGTCTTCTTCAGTGATTCTTGTTGTAGCGCCCCCACAGGCAAAGAGGGGAACAGGTTTTTCAAATGGTTTGGTTTGTTCAACTCAATACAGATGGAAATGTAACAAATCTTGCTATTTTGGTCCCCAACCAACTTCTTAGAGCCAACCAATATGGCTGCCTGAGACACATACTGGACGATTCTTCTGATTGATACTTGATAACCAATCGGGTCTCAAAGCTCAAATCATCTCTCCGTGGAGATATGCTTCAAATCTAAATTCAAAGAAAATACTTGAAGAAATGACCTGTAGTGAAAAAGTCTTGGCTTCTGGAAATGATCTCCAGCCGTTTCTTCTCAATCTGCACCAAACCTAAGGAGCTCCTTTCTCCATCTTCTTTCTGCCTCATCATATATCAGGATTTTATCTGATAGTTGTGGGAACTGGCATGCAACTCTTTGGAAAAACAGACACAGAAAACTCTCTGAACTCCTGAAAACATCCACATCCAGCAGCCTGTGTGTTTCCCTCCCTGAACGCATGAGTTTGTTCACGGTTGACTGCTTGCACGCCTAAAATCATGCAAACAAGCAACGACTCCTCGTGCACAAACCGACTTTCTGGTTTGCAGGAATCCGGAGGGAACGCCAGGACAGAGCATCGATGTTTCACCCAACAAATCCCCGGGGAACACTCAGCGCTCCCGCAGGAATGAAGTCGCCTCCTCAGGGATTTCTCCCAGTGAAAATCATCCGCATGCAGCGATGCTTATTGCTATAAAAGCATATCTGTGCTGCTTCTCTGCAGTCAGTATCTCACTGGGTTTGAGGACAAAAACAATAAAACTAAGGGATCTACAGAAATAAAGAACAAAATGACTTTTTCCAGACCGCTTTGAAAGTAAAACAAAGCAAAAGAAACTTTTTTTTCCATCAGCTGCCACGAAAAATAGAGCTGGTTTTATGATTTCTTTCTGAATAGTTGGAAAAATGTGTTTCCCTGTGTAAACAACTATTATTAAGAGCGTATAATCCTCCAAAACGCTGGAAGAGAAAGTCCTGTTCCTTTCATTTTTTATTTGGTGTAAACTGAAAACATTTGGGTCCTATTTTAAGTCACTGTTTCAGCTATTACTAAATGCCTAGCTAGCATTTTGTAGCGTGTGGAGCTCATAAAAAAAGCCCAGTTCTACATAGAGGAAAGCTGCTCCTCAGCATGATGCAGCCACCACCATGTTTCACTGTGGTTTTGTTGACACGCTGGTTTCATCAGCATATCCAAGAGGTTTTGCTTCTAGTCGCTGCATAAAATGCCAAAATAAAGTTGGTAATTGAGGTGAAACATGTCAGTGCAGATCAGACTAGCAACCCTTTTGAATCCCCGAGTGGGGTGCTGGTTTGCTAGGTATCCTATCTACTACTCTTAAGATAATATTTTCCCAAAAAGTTCTCATGCTAACTGGTTGAATAGCAACGTAAATAAAAAATACTGCATTAATTGGTAATTTAATGACACAATGTATGACTTACAGTAAAAATGCTGGTCAGAACTGGAGCAGAACGACTGAAGGTTGGGAGAATTTTACAGTTTTACAGATTTTGTCACATGCAGTCTGTCATTACTGTGGGAAATAATGGCTAATACTGTAGCTAATTATCCTAATTTATGATTCAATATATAACTTGGTATATATATATTTAAAATAATTGAATGGTGGCACTTCAGGGTTTCCATACCTGCTGTGGTCTAAATTGTTCATATTTTAAGTTCCTGCTGGCTAATTTATTTTTTTCTAGCTCTAAAAGTCAGAGGTCAAGCCTTCCTTTTAGAGTTGAGGTCCTACAGTTGTATCTCAAACTTATTTCTGACCAATCAAGATGCAGCTGACATTATTGACAATAATCTAGAGGAAGCTGAGAAACATTTAACCAGACTGTGCTTTTAAATCCCTGAGTAGGATGCCTGTTTCTTAGGTCTCCATGCTCCGTTTTCATCCAGCTTTTCTCCTGAGTCGTCAAACTCAAATTCAAGATGCAAACTTTTTCTCTCTCTACTTTTCCAAAAGTTGTAAAATTGATGATTTATGCCTTTTCATAAGCAAAAGAAGAACATAAAAGAAGTTTAAAAACTGCCTCATGTAATCATTGCAATAAATACCTTAAGCTGAAATATTAATCTCGATGTAAAATGGAAATGTTTCTGATTAAAACGGAGGAATTTCTGTTGCATTATATTTGAAAGAGGACTTATAATTGACAACAAGGGAGCCTCCATTGCCACACATAGGATTAATTAGTAATTAAATCCGACTTTAATTTCCATCTTGTGTAAATCTTTCAGCTTGTTATGACAACAGGTCTTAGAAATCCAACACCCAGATCCATTTGAAGTTAAAGTAAAAAAATAATGCAAATACTATATCTTCAAGACGACAGTGACATGCCTTCATTGTGGTTCTCAAAGAATGTATTTATTTAAATTCCAGGGTCAATAAATTGGACGGCTAATCAACTCCAGTGT
The DNA here is from genome assembly GCF_027474105.1 of Poeciliopsis prolifica. Taxonomy (NCBI): domain Eukaryota; kingdom Metazoa; phylum Chordata; class Actinopteri; order Cyprinodontiformes; family Poeciliidae; genus Poeciliopsis; species Poeciliopsis prolifica. The sequence goes on along the minus strand of NW_026562466.1, from coordinate 493,940 downwards.
GTTATTAGAGCCTTCAAAGCATCAATAAAGCTTGATTCATAGATCCCACATCGGTTTCCTTAAATTGTTGCCATGACGGTTCAATACGGTGTTGGGAAAGCGCTTGTTGCAACACCACAGACAAATGAGCTCTCGCCTTAATTTGGGCATTAATTCTCCGCTGTGCGGTAAACACATACATCTGGATTGCCAAAGTTGGACATGATTTAATTTCCAGTGGGGTTTGCGTCTCAGCGTGGTCTCAGTTTGGCTGGAATCTGGTCTCTTAGACTTGCCTCGTTCTCCCTCAGTAATGATAAAGACGTGAAGATGGGCCAGAAAATGAAGATTAAAAACACCAAACGATTACGCGTAATGCGATATTTAGCGTTAAGCTCTGTTTATGTCCTCTTCCTGGCAGCTCCATGCATCCTCCGAAGTCGGGAAACCAAAAAAAAAGTGGATTAAGTTCAAAATTTACTGTATTAATTGAAAGTATTTTTCCATATTACTGAAAGCAATATAGTTGCATTAGTGTAGAGTTGAATAAACGAGTTGCGGATGTTTATGGAGCAGTTTGCAGGTACACACCATGCATTCCAATTATGGCAGAATAAAGCAAAATGAAATTTCCATCTTCATTCAGGAATATGAATGTGTAATTTTATGAGGAGGAAAAAAGGTGCCAAAGAGGTAAGCACCTTGCCAGCGGCGTGAAAAATAGCACCAATTAAAGCTCAACTTGCTTGTTTCCTCATAGCATACATGTTTTCATAACTCTGAAATCAAATAATTGCTCCTCTTTATATCACGGACAATAAAAATGAAAATATGGCGGCTGGAGGATGCTCTTGAATATTTCAGAGGAGTTTTCTGAGGAAAATGTGGCGCGCTTGTGAGGTTTCCTTCAAGAAACCGAGGAGGAAAACAGCCTCATTTATCTTTACAGCCTTGGAAGGAGAGCGCCATTTCACTTTTTGTGATTATTTGCCAAAAGCGGCTCGCTGGTCCCTCACAGATTATATGAAAACAGTGTGTTTATAAGCAAAAAAATAAAAGGTTTGTTTCGCCTGAAGCCTCTCTTGGTCAGGCTGTGTCCAATCAGAGGAGTTTTTTTAGCCAAACTCAATTAAATTCAACTTATAGTTTACTGTAATTATCGCCGCACAGGAGTACAATTCATAGTTTATCACTGGAGTTGCTTTTTAAGCAAATCCTCCATCATTTCTCTCTCTCTCTCTCACACACAGGACTGATGCTAATCAATTTGGAGGAGCGCCCGGCTTGTTTAAACTGTCATCGCCACCCATCAGTCTGCTGCAGCCTCTCAGGAATTTTAATATCTCCAGGGAGAAGCCATCATCCAACAAACACAAACATCCATGCACTGGAAAAATCCACAGCAACACTGAAAACAACGATTTCATTCACTGTTTTACAACTTCAGCCTGTTCAAGCTTTGAAAACGTGCTTTTGTTTTAGAAACTAACATGAAAATGATCCAATTAATGATAAAATCCATTATTTATTATTACCTTATGCCATCAGTGTTAGTTTTTACAGTGAAAAATCATCATTTGAAAAACTTTTTTAGTTTCCCTCAGTTGCGTAATCTATAAAGAAACATATTCTTTTGGAATACATGTTCAAATTGAGCTAGTAGATACTGACTACTATAAACTGCTCCACTGAAGCCCTTTCAAAGTAAAACTATATTGTTAAAAAAACATTGATTTATTTTCCTCATCAGAAGATTTGACTTATTGTCCAAGCAACAAAGAGATGGTTAGATGCTGCCTGCTCAATTTTAAATATATTTTGTTTTTAACTCTGAGTTAAAAACAAAACATATTTAACATTAACTTCCAGATGAAGACTTAATACACTGACTACTAAACCACACTCAATAAAATAACTAGAGTAAAAATTGAATTTAGATATATGATGTCATAAAAAAAGCAAAACAACTATAGAGTTACATACTGACTGCTTGAAACCGCTCTACTCAACCCCACCGCAGAAGGAAGTGAGTACAATTAAATAAAATCACATTAAAGATGTCAATAAACTGCATTTTAAACAAAGATTTTCTTCTGAACGATCCTTTTTTACACTCCTTTTTTTTATCAAACATGATGTATAATCAAGATTTCCTTCCCTAAAAACGATCATTTTTAAATTACAATATTTCATACAAAGGAAATTAGTTTGGAAAGCAATAAAATTTAATCTGTAGCAGTTAAAATTAAACGTCTGCACCCTAATTTGATGTAAAAGTACATCATATTTACAATAGACGACACAGATCTTGGTTTTTCTGCTTTAACCAGTTGCTTTTGAAAATGTTCCTGCTTATTTAAATTAATCTCAATGTGTTTCAGATCCAATTTAGAGGAAGTTTGTCTGGATTCATGAGCAAAAAGCAGTAAAATGTGTCAAACTGTGATATTGTGAAGTAGATGGAGTCACACCTAATCTGCAGGGCTCCCATTCCCATCTAATGTACACTTTCCCAGTTGCTGATTAAATATCCATATGTGACACAATTATTAGCAAAGACATTAAAATGTAGGAAGCATAAATGACTTAATTGTGCCATTTTATTACATCAAAGTTGGAAAATTGCTCTCCGTCAGTCAGTTCAGAGAATCTAGGTTGGGTTTTTTCCACAGGCCTGAGGTTAAGTAACTCTAACCTTCTACGTCTTCTTCCACTAAATTGAAGGCAGAGCTCAGAGGAGTGAGGATTAATTGCAAATAAAGAGGTTATTCTCCAAAGAAATAGGCCACAATTCCCTCTTCTTGAGCTCGAATCTGAAAAATAGCAGATTTCCTGCAAAGGGCGGCGCGCTGCAGGTCACTGGATGAGCGCTGGAAGCTTATTCTGTCAGTCAGATGTTTTTAAAAGGAGGCATTAGCGAGGCGGACGGCGGTGTCTTGTTTGTTCTAGGTGAAACCACAAACAAATCCGACGTAATTGGGCAGTTGGAGGCTTTTCCGGCGCGCTGCATTGTCCGGCCCGACGTTTGAAACGTCTGCAAGTGTCTGCTGGGTGACACGTCTCGCCGCCGGAGAAGCTGTTAGCAGGAAATGGGTCAAGATCAAAGTTGCTCGTCTCCAAAGAGGCGTTGCGTTTTTGTGCGTTCGCCTGACAGGTCGCGTCAAGCCTCGCCTTTAATTCGACAGAAGGATAAAGCTCCTGCTTCTTGTTTTATGAGGGAATATTACATTAAAAGTGAGTGGAAGTGGCAGGAGGAAAAATAAACACGAGGAAAGTTTTGATAGAGTGGAGGACGTCCAAGAAGTCTCTTTTTTTCTGCAGCCTGTAAGGCCGTCAGCCAGTCTGGGTGAAGGTTTATGATTTTACTTCTTCGTGCAACTGCAGGGAAAATATGAGCTAATGACGAACAATAAAGAGGCAGTCCGTCATCAGAAGGAGCTTATCAGCGAAACGTTCTGTCTGCTGCAGCCAAAGCTGCACAAACCTCCCAACAACATGACTTTAACACGCTGGGTGTCAAAACAATCACTTCTTCTGAATTCAGCACCAAGAAATTACAAGATTTTTAAAAAATCCTTAAATAGGAACAAAAAGATTAGGAAACACAAACCAAAATTATTGTAAAAGAGACTCATCAGCAGGAATAGCTAACGCTCAGCAGGCCTCACTGTTTAATTAAAGGTCAGAGGTCATGATTCAACTGAACATTTACTGGTGATCCACAAAACTTTAGCTGGAAAATCTGTAACATTAAAAAGGTTTTATCTCTATTTGTCGTCTTACAGTTTAAAATAAAGAAAAAAAATTGTTTTGTATTTTATGTTGCTTTTTATTGTAATTTTCTAAAAATATATATTTAAAAATCCAGCATTTTTTTTTTTTTTTTTTGATGCTTTTTTTGTAAAATCCTGTTAGAATTTATGCAAAATAAAATCAGTTTTACAACATAAACACGGTGGAGGCAGTGTGATGCTTGGGGGTCGCACTAATAGAAAATCAATATGGAAAACGCCAGATTTGAACAGCACAAAAACATTAAAAATAAGTTTTAGGGGTGGCCTAGTCAAAGTCTGAACTTAAATCTGATTAAGACGATTTGAGATGACCTGTGAGAGGTTGTTCAATTAATGTTATTTTAAATTAAAACCGATTAAATACTAAAAGACAGGAGCATAATTTAACAGATATGTTTCATTGAAAGCATTGTATGAGCCAGTGGTGTCCAAAGTGTGGTTCGGGGGCCATTTGTGGCCCCTGGACTGATTATGAGCGGTCCATTGACTTCAGTTCAAGTCTGATGTTAAATTTTTTGATGTAGTTGGAGGCTTTTTAGTATTAAGAATAATAGAAATAATAATAATATTACTTTACTCCACCCATTTTTAATTAATTTAAAAAGTTTTAGAGAAATTTTGACTTTTATCTAGAATTGACCACAAAATCCTACTTTCCATCTACATTTTAGAGCAAATATTTTTGTATTTTTGAATCAAGACAAAAAACAACTTAAAATAACTTTCAGCAAGAAATAGAGGCTTGATTTGCAGATTTATTCACTTAAATCTGCAAATTAGAACTTGGGAAAAACATCTTGCTACAAGTGAAATAATAAACTAAAATTTTTCTGAAAAGTTGGTGTCGTCTTATTTCAAGTGTATTAAGATATTTGTACAAGAAACTGGACTAAAATTCTTGGAAGGATTTTGTGTTTTTGCAGACTTTAGTCAGATCGAAACACAGAATAATAACCACATCGTTTCAGGCTTTAAGGGGTTAATGTGAAACAAATAATAAAAAATCTCCAGAATTTGGGCGGGAGTGAGTCGTGTCACTTTTATCGCCGCTCTTGATGATTTTCGGCGCCACGCTTTCCTTTTCTTCTCCTCCCTTCCAGGCTGTTTGAAGTGCAGAAGCAGCCAGCTGTAAATTATTCATTTCATCTGCGGCACGGGGCTCCGTCCGTCCGTCCGTCCGTCCGTCCGTCCGTCCGTCCGTCCACGTCACCGAATCGCTCTCCCCCTCCCCTAATTGCCGTCGTAATTGTTCAGGCATCTCCTCCGCCGCTGGAGGAGGCAGGCGGCTCTCACGCTGGAGCTCAGGCAGCAGAAATGAGTGCCATATGGGGAGAGACGGTACCCGACCACAGCAGAGAATTTGAGGTGGCGCCTTGACGCCTGGAGCCCGCCGCCGTGCCCCCAGGCTGCCAGAACAACCACCATTCAAGTGTTAGATTCTGGTAGATTTAGGAACCCTCCTCCTCCTCTCCTCTGTGATCCTGGCACTGATTTATATCGGGGAAACGCTGATGACAACGTTCTGATGTATAACAGGATGAATAAATGCTGTGGGAACCAAATATTGTTTTGCTGGGCCTTTGAGGAGGTACATCTGTTTGGGACATCGCTCTCTTTACGCCAACACCCCTTTCTCAATCACAATCAAATATTCGCCACGACGGTTCTGTTGGGCTGACGTCAAGCGGCCACGCCTCAATTTGAGCAGCAATCGGATCTTCAAACTCGCTCAGACAACAAGCAGAACCAGGTTTCATTTACTTTCTCACATTTGTTTCTGCTTAGCGCTTATCGCCGCGGCCAAACCCGGTTACAAAGCCATCGGCGGCTCTGAGCGACGCGCTCCGTCATCGCCTGCCGTTTATTTGGACTCGGTCGCGTGTTTACGTCTGTGGTGCCGTCAAAAGGGTTCTGACCCGATCAGACATAAACACCGTCAGATCCACAAAGTTCACCCAAGTGTTGGTAGAAACTGGAAATATGTCGCTCTGCATCTTTGTTCTGCTAAAATAAATCAGTGTTTTGAACTGTAAATGCATATTTTATATCAACTGTGAATATAAAAGAAGCAAAGAATTTATCCACTTAATAATAAGGTAAGCATGAAATTGAACAAATAATAAAACAACTAAAGAGCAAAATTTAGTCAATTCCGATCAATTTTTTCTGAAAATGCTAAATTGTCAGCGGCCGCTCATGATCTATCCATGGGCCACAAACGGCCCCCAGACCACAGCTTTGGCTCCACTGATACATAGAATCTGCATGGTGTCATTAGTGTTGAATTTAAACACACACTGCATGTAGAGAATGAGAATATTCAGTTTTATTTCATGAGTTCAGCAGCGATAAATTAAAAGATTTTAATATTTTACACAAAAAAAGGTAAAAAATTATTAATTTTGTTCCGTTAACATGGTAACAATCTGATGCCACACTTGTGATTGACGAGCAAACACACCAGCAGAGCATTCTGGGATATGGATATCAGTAGGAATTATCTCGTGGACCAAATATGGCGACGCTGTGGACCACATTCGGCCCGCCAACCTTAGTTTGACTTGTATTACATCACATTAAATACTTTTGAGTATATAGAAACATTTATATTTACATCTTCATTATCCTGCATCTTATTTTATTTATCGTCACATATTTTATGAATAGTGTCAAACTGGAGGCGCGTGGGCCAAATGCGGCCCACTATAAGGCTCTCCAGAGGGACACAGTTCTGTATTTATAGCTACAAATTAAATTAATGTGAAACGATGTTTCCTTAATTTTGCCAACTTTGTTGCAACTTTTGAGAGAAAAAAATGCTCTATGAATGCAGAGGCAGATATTTATTAATTAATGTTTTAAATGATTTTAATGTTTTATGAAGACGATGCCAGAAATGACCTGCTGATAATTCTGTCACCTTTTTATATTACTCTTTAAAAAAACAAACGAAGCTTTTTTATAAAGATGCAGATAAGGAGAAAAACGTCCTGCTGAGGCTCCGGCCCGGCAGTGCATTACGACCAGAGCTGCGTTCGGGTCGGGGCAACCTCGCATGGAGGATGCAGATGTCATGGCTTTCCTGAGACGACGTGGGGAGGCTGAGTGATTTCAGATGCAGAGTAAACACTCCGGCTTTCTCTCTTTTCAGATTCATCTTCATTTATTTCTGCAGATCCAATCTGACGCTGCCATTTAACACACAATCTTACCAAGAATTTTTGTCTATTTTCTACTGCAAATATGTTATTATATGTAACTTTTCTGCACAAAATAAGAAATCTTTAACGTTCATAAAGTAGTGAATTAAGCATTATTTTATCCTTATTTGTATAAATTGCAGATTATTTCTTTTAACATGGTAAAAATGTTGTTTAATGTGCAACTAGAACTTTTTCATTGATGTTAAGGATTTACTGGCTGCTGAAAAGTTACTAATATCCTATTTTAAGTTTACGGAGAGGATTGCAGGACGAGCTGGAACGACGACACTTGGTGAGGTTTTGTGTTTTTGCAGTCGAGTCTTTCTGTCCTGCGTCTCTGCGGTGCCAGAAGGACGAGGGTGGAATCATGAGTTAGGAGGCGCGTATCCTAAATATAGGCCACATCCATCCAGACAAATTTATTGCCAGATAATGAGAAAAGGATGTTCCCCCAAAGTGGATCTGAGGCGTCCATTCATTACCAGGAAGTTTAGCGTCCTCTCACTTTTCTCATGTGAAAGTCGAGAAGCTTCTCCCACAGAGCGGACGCCCTTTTTCCCCTCTGTGTTTGGAGGTTTTAGAAATCACAACCTTAAAGAGAAAGATGCTCCTCTCAGCGGGGGGCCGAAACCCGAGAGGTGACGGCGTTTCTTCACGCCGCATCGTTTGCAACACGGCCTGTCGTGGCCGCCCAGCGCCGGTAACCTTTATGAGGACCAGGCGATGGCTTCCATAATGAACTCTGCTTTCTTAGCGGGTCTGTCAAGCCTGTCAACAGTTTCTCCAGAAGGAGAGTGAAGGTGAAGAAGGTGATAAAAGAGAGAAAAAAGTGTCCTCAGAGAGCGAGAGGTGCAAGGTGGAGACGGCACCTCCACTTGATTTAATTTGGACATTTTCAAGTGGAAAGTTATTAGCGGAGGAGAAGGTGGCGTTGCGAGCTTCTTGTTGCAAATTGGGAACATAAAGTGTCACAACAGACTTTGCTGATGGAGGTGATATGACACCTACTGCTGATACAGAGTAACCTCCAGAAAACGCAGACCTGGCATTAATCTGAGGAAACAGATTCCTCAGATTATTCCTGAAACTGGCCCAACATCTGCAGCGACTTCAGCCAAGTAGAAGAAAACTTTAGTTTTTAAACCTCTAAAATACGCAACAGAAAGAACTAACGCGTTTATTTTCTGCTAAATCAGCCATTTCATCATCCCAGATCATCATACTGCCTCCACCGTGTTTAACATTCATTTGCAGGATCAGTTCACAGGATCCAGTTTTTCTGTTCTCTTGTAACCTTTGACCTTTGGCAGCATAATTAAAATGTTGCCAATTTGTGTGAAACGTTTTGATGTTGGGTGAATTTGTGCAGTGGAGCTAAGTCTTGTTAGCTTAGCAGCTTTTGCTAACTTTGAAAATATTTTGCAAATTTAGCTTCTACTTTTCCCAGCATTCATTTTGTTGGATGTTTTGTCAACTTTGAGTTGAATAAAGTTGGAGATCTGCGTCAAACGTTTTGGTTGTCAACATTTATATTCATGCTCTTATTTTGAAGAACAAATTTAGAGAACAAGATATAAACATGAATACAAATTGTTCTATTTTTTATTATTTATTTTGTAATTATTTTAAATAAAGACTGATGTGTAAAGTCAGACACAATTTTAAACATATTATGAATATATTTGGATGTAAACATGTTTGAAATAAATTAAACTAAAATCTTTAGATGTAAATTATAATGTTAAATTTAAATGGGCAGATATATTACTTGAACTGAAGTTAGCGCTTTAGCATTAGCCTCTACTAAATTACATGTTAGCACTTTAGCGTTAGCGCATGTTTACGATTGGTTGCCCCTGGAGATGCGAAAGCGTCTGAAATCTTTTTCTTTCTTTCTGCAGAATAAAGTAAATAGAGTTGAACTCACAACTCTTCCTGGATTGTTTGCTCTCAGGTTATTGCTGATATTGTTCCCTCTCTGCATGTCTGTTCACATCTGCAGCAGGTTTTCCACTAAAATACTTGCTGATGTTTTTGTGCCTTGACGTTGCTGTCAGTCTCAGTTACTTACAAGGATTCAAACCAAACCAAATTTAGAGGTTTTAAAGGAATGGGTTGTGTTGAGTTGAGGCTCTTTGAACCTTTTGTCAGGCGGTTTGGATGTTTGCGAGCCCCACATCGTGTTTCCCTGAACTCCTCCGTCTTTCATGTGTCTTCCTGTGAGGTTTGCATTCGTCTTTCTGCCGCTCAGCGCGGCTGTTAGCGGAGTCGACAGCCCACTGATCTGCCATCAAACCGAGCAGCGCTGCAGGTAGACGGCATGTAAAGGCTTTGCTTTGAGACTACCTGTCATCGCACATCAGCAGATTACGCCGCTCTGCTCTCTCCCTGCTCTGTGCAGCAGCTACTGCAGCATCTGTGAGACGTTACGTCTCGACACGGAGCTGCAGATAATCGGAGGCGTTTCAGTCACGTCATCGAGCCGCGGGCCCGCCGCCGCCGCCGCCGCCGCTGGCAGAGCGGCAGATATCAGAGCCAGATGGGCGGCTGAAACCAGAGAGGTGCAGGTGAAGACTTCACTTCTTCTTCTCTCTGTTACATTCAGATCTAATGATCAGGTTGAGTTTAAAGCCTTTTTGCTTCCAGCAGATAAATAAATCTCATTTGACTTAAAATAAACTCCTATATTGTCTGAAAAGCAACTTGAAGGTATTTTTGATTTGTTTTAATTCATCACATCATTTGCTGAAACGGAGGTTATTTTTCAGACACTAAAAACTATTTTCACAAGTTTTAAATTTACTTTTCACAAATTTAACAGCAGTTTAAACTTACATTCCTGGAAGTTGATAGTTTAAATCTCAAAATGTTGAGTTTATATTCAAAGAAATTAGAGGCAAAATAACAACCCAATAAAAACCCAAAGGTAAACAATACAACACCTTTTATTTATTTCTCCCAAACTTTTCATTCCGTTCTAGAAACTTTGAAACTATTGTTTCTGTCTTAAGTTCTCAGAAATATTTATAGAAATGGAAACAGAACATTTACCCAAAGAGAAAAGTGACATCAACGTTTTAAAAATGCATTTCTTGTTTCTTTCTTTTGTTACAACCTCTAAAAACTTGAAAACCATCACAAACGGCAAGTCAAAACCTTCAACAAAAAGACGAGAGGAAGCATACAAAACATTTTCCAGCTTAATAATTTTGAGAATCAAAAAGAAAAATCAAAGAGTGAAAAGTATTTGTGCTGCGAAACGACTTCAAAAATGCTTCTTTGGCAAACAGCGTTTGTAATTATTACATGTACGACTTTTAAAAGCAGTTCAAAGGAACCAATCGTAAATTTGTGCAGATCAAAGATTCCCCTCAACTTTTCTCAGCTCAGCACTTTAAAACCTAAAAATATTGGACGACAGGAAACAATAAATAAAGTTATGATGGATTATTAGCTCAAAATCTGCCCCGTTTTATTAATTACCAAGAGGTTTGGTGTATTTGTTGATAATGTGTTGCTGTCAATAAACGTCTTTCTGCTCATTAAACTCAAATAAAATTCAAATATTGATTCACAGTTTAAATGCGGCGCATCTCTTCCAGCATCTTTGCTGCATGTGTTCAGCTTATCTGAATATCTGCTCTCCATGTGTTTGAACAGGATCTCGCCCTCGCGGGACTTGAGCTAAATTAAACATGACCGGGTGCCAAGCTGGGGCCGGCGCGACGCAACGCGGAGAACATGTAAAAAGGCCAGACGGGTTTCGGCGCGGAGACGGTGACGCGCCCGGACGCTCGGTGCTGCAGCTGCAGCGCCGTGGAGACGGGGTCGCTTTGCATAATGGCAGCGGCGGCGCTCGGCGGCGCTCGGCGGCGCTCGGCGGGAAGACGCAGAGGCAGAGCGGAAGGTCAGCGGCTGCAGAGGAAAAAGAGGAATGACAAAACTCTCCTCTATCACTGACTGTAGAGCCCAGGCAGCCGGCGGCCAGGAACTTAGCTGAGGGGTTGGTGATCGTTAGCAGGTCACCGCTAACAATCAGCGTGTTGATGGAAACGAGACGCTGATGGAGGCTGTGCAATAAGAAACACCAATATGGAAACATTGAGCAGTAACATTCCTGTCTGCAGTGGATTTCAGATATAAAAATACAGTAACTACTGTCTTCTCATAATTATGGCAGTCTGTTTGTTTATATCCAACAAACAGACTGGAGAATAGAAAGAACTATTATTATTATTATTATTATTATTATTATTATTATTTGTGTCTTTGCCAGGATAATCCCAGAGATTAAATTATCCAGCTTTGAATTTTATGGTGACATCTTGAGAAATGTTCCTCAAACTGTTCCTGTTTTGTGAGCAGCCCCACAGCATGATGCTGCCACTCCCGTACCTCACAGCTGATGTTTCTTCTCTGGTTATCAGGTGTTTCTTTTCCCTGAATATTTTAGCGCCATATTTTAGGACATGTCTGTGTTTATCTGTTGTTTTTGTGTCTGCGTGGCTTTTCAGCTTATAAAACATTTTCATGTGTTTTGCTTCTTTCTGCTGTTTATTGTCACATTTTGCAGCTATATTCGTTCAACTCAGGGACACAAGATGAAGTCGCACCAGGAAGTGGAGAGAGGTGTGACTCCCTTAATAATCTAACTCCAATCAAACTTCTGACTTTTAAAACAGCAGTAAAACATCCTATTTATTGATAAATGTGAACCGAATCCTTTCATGACATTACATTTCCAGCGTGACGCGGCGGACGGCCTGAATCAGAGCCGGCTTGGTTAACATGGTCTCTATATTTAGCCCGACATCCGAAGCATCCACGGAGTCTAAATGTGGGAAAAGCCTGTCCTCCTTCCTCCCGGGGTGTCTGATGTTTCCCAGCAAGCACCGCTGCAGCGTGGATGTGCATGTAGGAGCGTGAATCAGTGTGTCTGGAAGTGAGAAGTGTGTGGAGAGTCTGGTTGTGTTGCCCATTTGACCGTGTGGGAGAGTTTTGTTGTGTGGGTGTGAGAACTTGTGTGTGTGTGTGTGTGTGTGTGGAGAGGACTGTGGGAGGACTTCCTCTGTGGATCTTCTCTGTTTTCTTTTCAAAGAATGACATTCCCGAAGCCGTTTCACTCTGCAGGGCAGGAAGTGGAAAGCGGCCAAAAATGATTAAAACCAGGAACGGTAACAGTTTCCGAGCACCTCCGAAAAACTCGCCGAGTCAAACAAGTCATGAGATATTGTTTAATAAATCTAAATTACTGATGAAGAAGCACTTTAAGGGGCTGTGTTGCCTTTTTTCTTTAACATACATCTTTTTAAGCGATTACTCTGATGGAACTCATCACTGCATCCCTGGTGAGTTATTTGTTACAGCCGCCGTGTTTCAGTGTTTTATCTCACATCTTGTAGAGCTTGTGTTACCACTAATGTACCCGAGGTTAGTTTTGGAACAAATCCAGGCGGAAAGCTTCATCAAGTACTGGAGCAAGAATGCTGTTGCCCTCTTATTCCTAGTTTTCAGCTACGTGGGAATAAAGAAAGTTTTCAGGTTTCACACTTTAAAGCGGAGTATGGAAGTGAAACTAACTTTCTGCTCCCAGAGGATTTAAGAAATAAGCATCATTCAGTTGTTGGTCAGAAAATACATCATTATCAGATTAGAATCAGTGTGAAAAACTCTAGAAGAGTTTGAACTTTGCTGTTTATGCAAATAAGAAAAGTGAACAAGAAGGTTTGAAGGAGAAAATTGTTAGTTTGAAACTGATATAAAGTAGAAACAGTGGAGCCCCATGATTGGAGGAAACCAAACGCATCACAACAACTATGAGCGACGGTGTTGGCGGTATGATGATGTGGGCTTGTGTTGCAGTCACTTCTTTACCAAAATACTAGACAATCTACCAGAGATTAGCCAAACAACGGCCCAGTCAAAGACTGATCATATTTATGATATCTTGATTTATAAAATCTGCGTACTTTCTTCCGCCATCACTTTATTACAGTCCCACAAGCACAGAACCTCAATTTTATATTATATTTCAAGTATTTTCTTACAGCTAAAGTGCCAGAATTATTAGCTTATTAGGTTATACAGCCACCTCTGCTGCCAAACTCAATGTTGACATTGGACGGCTTCAGAAAGACCCAGTTAAGTGTTAGCTCACTGGATATGTAAAATGATAGAAAGTATAAAAATATCACTGCTGCTGCTGCTATGGATTTCAAAACAGACAAGCCTTGGGTTGGTTGGAAAACATTGTCCAGCATCGTATAATCAAATGAAAACGCACAACCATCTACAGCTGCAAACTGCATGTGGGTCCATATCTGCTGAAAATACATATATTCTGGAAGATGTTGGTGAAATCCTGTGTTTCATTACAATTTTAAGCCTTCAGTTAATGAGCCTGTGTTCACAAAGAGTCATAAAAGCGCTGACTCATGCATTGGCAGCGCTGCAATAAGATCCAGAGCTGTGAAACAGAAATCTAAACAAAAACGCAAACGCGCCGTTAGATTGATCGTGTACGTTGGGAGGTGAAGGGAGCAGAAACACGGAGGGGAAAAGTCCGGGACTCCCAGCTCACCCACATCGGTGTCAGTTTTACGAGGCTGCGCCAAATCTGAGGCGAAGACACATATGAGGGTTATTTTTAGACAAAACACAGCGAGCCACCCCACGTTCTGCAAAGTATTTCTGCTTGAAAAATGCATGAAGGTTGGCTGCTTGGCTCATGCATCATTGACGGCGCCATGGCCCTTCTCATGACTCCAGGTTGGGATAAGTGCAACATATCCTTGTTTTCCAAACTCATACTGAAACAAAAACTCACATTGGTGAATTATTGACGCCGTTGCTGCATCACAGCCATCGTAGCTTATTGCTGTTTCAGGAGAGGTCAGAGGGCAAACCTGAGCAGGCCTGAGTGACTAAAAACTGTCTCAATCTTTCCAGTAATTTATCCCTAATTTCAACACAAGTCTAAAGTTTTTAAGTCTTTTATTCTTTTTCTTACGTCCAACAGATGTCATTAATCTTCAACTCAAAGTTTTCTCAGTCTGTGGGTGAAATCTTCACGTCTCGTCCAAGTTTTTGTCTCTTTTCTCAGTTCAGCTCAAGAGTTTTTCTGTCGCTGACAAGCTTTCAGTGTTTTGTTCAAAATCAGTCAAGTCCAATCGAACTTAAATCAAAACAAAATATAGAGCAGCTGAAAATTTGTTTTTTCAAAGGTCAAAAAGGTAATTAAAAAAAAATGCAACTGAAGACTAATTGCTCACTTAAATGCAAAATTAACAAGATGCTGAATTGCTAAAAATAAATGCCTTTTTTCAAAAGTGGAACTTCAATTTTCTTTCACTATAATAAAAAGAAACTTTCAAACTAAAGTGATCAAATGTGGAACAGTAAAGATGTTTCACTGAACTGCAGCAGTCGAACAAAACCAAAGAACCTTTGAGCTAATATTTTGAAACTAAACCCTGAAATAAAATCATAAAAGGAAATTTCCTCAAACAAATGTAAGAATTATGATGCAATAAATCCACAATTATCTACATATTTGTACAGAAAGTGATGGATGGTGACAATGTCTGCTCTCTTGGAGCAGATGTGGGATTCATGAGTCAGATTATCTTGATCGCTAAGAAATACCTGACAACGGCCTTTTAAAGTGAAGAAATATGTTTGTTTTTGCAGGAGAATCATGTATTATGTTACAGAGAAGAGGCATAAATCTTCACCAAAAGATGATTTATGCACATCTACCTTGCCCTCATCACAGAGACGGTCCAATGAGGTGGTTATGATGAACCGTCACTCAGACCCTGACAGCAGCTTTCCTAGCGGCTCGCGCTCGGACGAGTCCGATTGATTACACAACTCCGTCAATGTCACGCGTTTAAACACACTGCCGGCGCTGTCGGGTAAATCACATCAAACATCACTAACGGTTACCCCCTCTGCTCCGCTACCGCGGCCGTAATTGCGGTATTCCTGTCCTCCCGTAGATGTTCAGTCCCTCGATCCGTCAACCAATTGGCTCTGACAAGAAGGGAAGAAGTTCCTGTCAAAACTGTTACAGGGGGATGATATTTAAGAGGTGTTCAGGGTATCAGATATCCATCACCCCTCTACAAGCACACATTACGGATGGTGGACTGCTTGATCAAGATGTCTGCCTCCCTACTTCCTCTCTGGCTGAAAGTACAGTTATTACTCCACCGTGATGCTTCTTCACAGAGAGGGACTGTGACAGGTGGAGAGCAGGAATGTGCGGCGCAGATTCGCCCGGGAACACGAATAACTCAAGGGGGATGGGAGGGGCATTAAATATTCATTGTACTGATATCGCTCTTTGTCACATCCTCTTTAACAACAATGAGGACGGGCAAAGGAGGAGGAGGGTTCTTAAACTGAGGTTGGCTAGACGTGTCACGCAGCATCAAGTCACGGTCGGCTGTTTAACCTGAGGCGACTCATCCAGTTGGTTTCAACCTGAGCTTTCAGTTTCAGCTCAACCAAACTGCTGCAGATCATCACTGATAGAAAATAGAGCTGAATACAAAATGTCCTGACTTCAGGTTGAATAATGCAGCAGGAAACTTTAAATCAGGGCACCTCTTATTTTGAAGGGCAGAGTTCTGTTTCCTCTCCTCTTTCTTCCTCCCAATAACTTTATTTAAAAACATGGAGATAGAAACACAAACACAACAACTAAAAACATTACAAAATATTTAAAATTAGCAATTTAGCCTTAGCTTTTGCTAAATGCTATCTTAGCTTAGCGCTTTAGCGTAATTGTAATGGATAGTGGGATTAAGTTTTTAATCCCACTGTTTATTAAAAGTGTTTGGTTTTCAAAACTATTAAATAAGTTTTCCTCATTTACTGACACAAGCTAAATGTTGGAAATGTTACCAAAAACATGACAAAGGATCAACTTAAAGACTGTAAAGCATAAAGTTTTAACATTTTATTAAAAGTGGTTTATATTTTTGCAATAAAAAAGCTTCTAATTTCCTCACAAGTATCAAGTATTTGTGATCTTTTAGGGCAATAATTTAGGATCCACAGCAGATGTCTCTATGTTTGCATGACTATTTCCATGGCAATCTCACGCCTTCCTGGTCCATTTCTGGTTTTTCTATTTCAGGCTGACAGAAAACATCGGTTTGTCATGTTGCTCTGGAATCAGCTGCTAAAGTCACACAAAGTTTGAAAACGTGGATTTGACGACACCTTAATGATCAAAATGTGGGGCTGAAAATCAAACTTTTGAATAGTTTCTGCTACTGTAGACACTGTGTTGTGTTTGATAAGTATCTCATTTTAGGCGTGAAGCAGAAACACGTGTTGGCCTGGAATCGTGCCCAGAAAGTTTCTGGCCCCAAAACATCACAACTCACGAATAAATAGATCAGCAGCGTACAGTTTCTGGTGGATTATTTGGTAAAAATGCTAAATTAGGAGCAACACAATTAGTGAAGACACACAACTTCTTAAATAATCCATGTTTACTTTGGATTTATCTTCAATGAAACTGTCCTCCTGCTTCAACGAAAGCATTCCCAAGCCAAACTTGATCATATCTCAGCGTAAATCAAAAAGTAAACAGGAGAATGAAATGTGGAGCGAGGGAGAGGGAAATCATAACGAGCACTGTAAATCCTAAAATCAAAACTCAGCATCCTTCGGTTTCTAAATGCACCGCTGTCATAAAAGCATTTCCATCGACAAATGAGCCTGCGGGAAAGGTCAATAGTTAATTGAATAATCTATCACCTTGGGATGGACAGAGTGTACCACGCTATGCAATCAATGACAGGCACATTAAAAAGGTCAGCCGCAGACTTCCATGATAAGTCACCTGGTTAATGTTTGCTTTGGTTATATGCGGCTCAAGGGTCGGCGGAGAGCAGCCGCTCTGGCCAGGAGCCAAAGTCAAACACCTGGTAGAGAAGACTGAAGAGGAGACCAATGTTTGTTCCTACGAGTCTAAGCTGAGCTGAAGTGGTTTGCTTCTTGGGGTTGCACCATTTAAAATTCAATCTTTGGGTAATTCTGGACATAATACGCAATTAGCATGATGCTAAAGGTCTAAAACAGCAGACCAGATCTTTAAACACCCCAAGACATTAGTCAGAGGTGCTTCAAAAGACCACCCAGTCATCGTCTGATCAATAAGATGCCAACTGTGCAGCTTGGACTCCACAGTTTGTTGTCTGTTGTTACTTTCACCATCAACTATAGGAATCAGGCCTTCGCTTGTTTTCACGCCTCATAGTCTGGTAGATTTGTTACGTTAGTTTCCACACTGCACTGAGTCAAACTATCCAAACTAAAACCTGTTCTCCCTTTCACCTATAGGGGCGCTGCACCAAGAAGAAGACAACATAAAACCACTGAAGAAGATGCTTCTTTCTTCACAAAATCAAAACAAAAATGCAGTAGAGTCAGATTTGTAGGATTTCTCTTTAGTATTTGGTAAAAGATCAGAAGGCGTTTTTCTCACTATAGCGCTACACTTTGGTTGTTTTTACCCACAATGCCTTGTGCTTTTGCTTTTCTCTCTTGTCTGCTTGGCGTTCACATATGCTTTCAATCTGCACCAGTTCACTTCAACCGAACTGAGAGCTTTGGTTTTATCCTGATCAGAGTTTGTATTTCTAGACAAACAAACTAGAGTTGGATTAAATCTGGTTTGAAAGCACCATTAGTCTGAGATTAGCCAAAATCAGGGGAAATGCATAAAAAACAAAAAAAGAAAACTGATCAATACGGCCTTGAATTGATGGTTCATGTTGCGGCTTGTAGTTTGATGCTGCAAAAAGTTTATCTTGGGAACATTATTAGCAACTGACCGTTATTTATGAAGTAAAATAACCTCCAAACTATGAGGTAAGAGTGAAGCTATTTCAACAAAATAATCCCAGAGTGTTGGAAACATTGTGCGTGGAACAGGAAGTCTGATTTAGGGCAACATTAGAGCGTTTGCAGTGAAATTAGTTCATAAATGTGACCAACTTATTAATTATAAATGAGCTGCATCTCCTTATAAAGCCAATTTATGTGCAGACTTTTGTTGTAAGGTGCAGTTTCTTCTCTTTGAAACCAAAAGTGGATTGGACTGTTATCAGATGCTTCCAAAAAAAAATAAAAAAAGCAACACAATAATTATGCAAATCTGAGACGGAATAATTATGGACATATTCATTATTTATAGGTTTGCTTTTGCTTTGTGCTATCGCAGAGAAACTGAGCTGAATACTCAATTGTGGGTTTCTCCTTTAATTGTGTGTACAAAGAATTATGTCATTTGTTTCAACCACTGCTGGCGCAATTTCATTATGACCGAGGGGTAGGGAGCGGGTGATTGCCAATTTGGTTCAGTGAGAAAATTCATATTTTCTTTACTTTCATATGCATACATTTGTTTCTCCTGCACGCATATCTAAATGTTTACTTTGCTGGGGATATTACATTATGAAATCCATATAAATGAGGAAAAATTGCTGTTTGAACTGATGTAATGATGGCCCCAAAGCGCGGAGAATCGCGTTGATGTAATCAGTCGACGGCACAAAGTGGTTATTTTTTACAGTGATTGGACGTGCTGGTGCGCCGGCTCATTTCTCCAATAATTACTCTCTGTCTAAAGTTTTTCTAACTTTTGTTTTCGTTGTTGTTGGACTTCCAAAGAGACCCGACGCGTTCATGGAGATTTTCTGGGTCTGTTTGAAGTGGCTGTGGACTACGGAGGCCCAGAGGTGCCAAACAACAGGCATACCAGAGTAAAAATAAAATTCAAATTAGTTTTAAATTACTTTAACATGAAGAATGGTTCACTTTACAAAATAATTTAATAATAGCTATAAATGCTCAAATTCTTGTAAATATAGTTACATTTTATTTATTAAAATATTTTAAATCAATTTTAAAAAGTTACAAAGTGATATGTTGATGTAGATATTTGTTTATTTCTGTTAATTTTGATGATTAAACTTGAAAATCCATAAAATCAGTTAAATATAACTTTTAAGAGGTCAAAGGTCAGACATGGTTTTAACAACAAAAAATATTTTTACAATGATTCGGAACTGGTAGAAAACTTAATTTTGTACATTTTTACGCCACAGTTTTTCCTTCCACTTAACTTTCCAACCAGCATTTTATGCTTGTCTTGAGCCAGCATGTTTGTATCCATCTTATTTAGTCATTTCTCTTTTTAATTTTTATATTTACCTAATTTAAACTTTCTTTTGTTTATCAGTTTAATGTTTTTTTTTTTTTTTTTACCACTAATCTCTTATCAATGTCAAAGAAATGCAACTTTAAATTTGATTTTAGTAACAGTTTGACTTTGGGATTTTGTTTTTCTTTGCTCTTTTTGTTCTCAAAATGACACCAAATCCACCATGCGCTGCTTTTACATGCGGCGTATTTATTTCAGAAATGCATGAAAAGGATTTTCTGGGTCAAAATTTATCGTAAAAACTTAATCAAAGCTTCTTTTTTTCTAAGAAAGTTTGATTTATTTTAGATCCCTGGCTTCTTATACTTCCACAGCCCCCTGCTGAATTCCCTGATAAGACACGGGCGCTTGTCATGGAAGATCAGTTTTGCCGTCTCGCGTCTCTCTTGTGTTTTGAAGACGGACCTCTTCACATCGATCCTCTGTGGCGTTTGTTTGTCATCTCTCGAACCGTCACTGTCAAAACCCGGAGCTGCTCCTATTCCCGACGCGGCGCCGCTCATCCCGAAGAGGGCTCAGACAAACAATTAGCCACGGTTAAAGCGAGTCCGAATCAGCGTCGTGTCTCATCCGCAGCCATTGTTGATCCCTTTTCCCCCCAAAAAAGGACGCAGTGAAGTTTGGACGCGAGCTGCCTAACTGTTCCTCCTGATATGACTTGACTTTCTTGGATAATTCATCTGCTACATCACGCCACGCCTGTCACCGAGATGCTCTTATGATCCCGGAGCTCCAATCATAACAGAAGCTTAAATGAGCTTCATTTACCCCCCATATATCCCCAGAAAACACATCGGATACTCTGTGTGCTTAAGCCTGGGAGTAATAAAAAAGCAATAGGACGTTTAGCATGAAAGGAGGAAAATGAATGAGGAAAAACGAGCGTCAACAGCTCCATTTATATTATCCGTGTTAAGTGCGAGTTCGGCCTCTCTGAAGGCTCTGTCCAAGTCCGTAGCTCAACAGAAACTTGGCTGCAGCTCAGGCCGCTTCCTTTCCACCTTCATCCCTCACAGAAATATTTTATGTCCCATCACCTCCCGTACAACGGACGCTGGAGCAGAAGTCTGGTTCCTGTCCAGGAGACCAGCAGCTTCAATTCGCCGTCCGTGAGCGACGGTTAATCTTCCTGGTCGGTCCGCTTGAAGCTTTGCCAGAAGGCAGAACATTTGGCTTTGATTCATTAAAAGGGTCCTATTATGCAAAATTCACTTCTTATACTTTTTTTCTTCTTCCATTCGCATTTCTAAGAACAGCCCTAGTGCTTAAGAAGAACCACCCAGATGTTTTCTGGCAATAAGTTATTGTTTTTTGGTTTCCCAAACTAGAATGTAACATTACAAATCAGCAGGAGCCTCGCAACTCAAGCGGAGCTCCAGTATGTTTGGTCAGCTGGTTTTACAACAGCAGCTGTACAATGGCTGCTGGAAAAGACAAGATTCTTTTTTTTTCTGGCTTAGTATCCAGAAATAGTTTGCTGCATTCTTGTTGGTTTTGCAGGAGGCCCCACTTCTGCTTTTCAAAGATGTACGATTGTATATTTGTGCATCTGTTTGAAGCCATTTTCTTGTGTGAGTCTAAAAGCTGAATTGGGGAAGTGAGGACAGCAGCAGTTTATTTGGATGTAAAGTGACAAAAGCCACAATCAGTCTAAAATTTCATTATATAAGTGATTTTGTGCAGAAAAATGTAATCAATATGCTTCGTAGACCTCAGACTAGCCTGTTTAAAAAAGCTAAATAGATCATTTTTCAGGCGTGTGTCAGCGATGGACAATGTCAGCATTAAATTGATAATTGACAATTAATGGTTCCTGAAACTATCTGAAGTTAATTATCAAAGATTATGCAGATGACATTTAGATTTATAAGGATAATTTAGACACTTTTCATAATGCTGCACGGTTACTTTGACAGGGTTACTGCATATATTACCAGCTCAAATTTAAAACTTTTTAAGACCAATATGAAATTACAAGGTCCATTCACAGTGCAGAGCATTCTGGGTAAATTCAACCCAAACAAAGATGAAAGTTTAGCGAGCAGAATTTTTTTTTGTTTTTATTTTACCAAAGACAAAGAACTGATAAAATCTGACTTTACTCCATTTTTGTCTACATTTTGTAAAGAAGGAAGTTGCGCTCAGTGTTTTCTTCTGAGGTTTTTGTGTCGTTATCTTCAGTGGTTTTTGGTGCAGCGCCCCTACAGGCGAGGAGGGGAACACGGTTCTCAAAAGGTTTGGTTTGTCGTTGATTCTGCACAAACTCTGTGATTTGTTTCCTTCCTCAAATACAAATGAAAGTTGAAGAGGAAATAAGAATGTCCATCCACTTCCTCAGCCATTGTTCTGCCTCACCAATGGCGTACAAGATAAATCGGACGGTACGACGCGGCTTTTGTGTTTGGAGGAGCCACCGCATCTCCGCCTGCTCGGGTTTTATTCTGAACTCTGCCTCCTAATCCATCACGTTTCCCGTCCGATCCAACATCCACCTTTAGCCGAGAGGAAAAAAAGACTCGGAGAAGGGGAGGAAAAACAATCACTAACAGAGATACAAAGGCTGATTTCATCCATCTTGCCCCCTGAAGTAAATCTCGGAGCGGAGCGGAGATCTACGCTCCTCTCCTCTATTCCTGAATTGCCTCGGAGCTCATCCATAACGCCGTTGCGGGCCCCCGGGTGCTCCGAGGGCCGGCCAGAGCAAACGGGGAATTGAATGAGCTGAAGGTAGACAGAAATGTCTCCTTGGAGGTCACGCTGGCAAAATTGAAAGTCTCAGGTATAGTGGGGCCTGTCGGTTTAATAAAACGAATAGAATTTCCATTTACCCGCGACACCCGGCTCCTTAATGCATTGTTCCTGTAAGGGAGGGAGCGCCAACCAGCCAGGAGCTGAGCAACACGCTTTATGGACACAAATAATCGTAAATTGGGAATGTCACCTTTAAGCCGGGGCATTTTTATTATTGTTAGCGGTGCTGCTGAGTGGGTTTGATGCCTTATCCTCCCAGGAATCCTGGTTCCAGGATCCATCGGTATCAGGTGCTGGGAGACGGGGACTTTAAGCTAACCTGTCTCCCCTCCATGCTTCTGGGTGAGTGATGGCAGATGGCATGCTTTAAAATAAAGCCATCCATTAACAGAGCTCCCTGTTCTTTACACTGAGCGTTTACTGCTGTCTGCGGGCCACTCAGGCTCCTGGCCCTCGCCGTACAGGTGTAAGCTCTTTATTTACAGCTATTATTTAGATGCAGCGAAGCTTCCTGTCTGGTTTATGGTGGTGACTTTATAGATCCTTCCTTCCGCTGGAATATTAACCGTCTCTCCATGATTCAATATGAAAGCGCGCCGGGCTCCTGGGAGCCGTAGAGCAGGAGAGCGAACACAGGTACTTCTCTAATTGAAGTCCCACGAGATTCGGGACTATAGAAGATATAAATTGGACGCAGCAGATATTGACAAATGTCTTAGAGTGCCTTCCTTGCCATCCCCTCTGACTGATGGGCAGCAATACTAAGCAGCATTATTTCCCATTCAGAAGCCGCCCAGCTGAGTTCGGAGGCAAACGGACACAACAGTTGTATATTTAAATTAGATTTGCAACACTTGACTGACTCCCGCAGACAGAGACCTGTTTATTCCCCCTCTGTTTTGCATTATATGTGAGTGCCTGCGCAAATTAACAAAGGGGGCCCTGTGTATTTCCAGCTCTATGTTAATTGCCAGAAATAATATTAGGGACGTGTGATTCTTACGCCTGAGAATATTGCATTATAATAAGTTCAGGAACATTACTGGAGAACACAGCTTATTAGGGAGAAGCAAGGTAGAGATAGATTTAACAGTAACGTACCTAATCCTGAATATATTATATATCTGCATGCAAAACCTGACACTAGATTTGAATATTAATTGAAATATGCAGATGATGTATAGGGTTGTAATTATTACTGATTTTGAAGTATAATTGGATGAAAACTTTCTTTTTTTCTCTCCTTTTGGACTCTTGCAGGAATTATTATGCATATTCATGGTTGAATCTGCTGAACTGTTATTACTGACAATCGGTTTAGAGGACATGTTTGTGAGGCCGGGTTGAAAGGCTGCAGGAAGACAATAGAAAACGGGAACAATTGAAGAGAAGTGAATATTTTTTCACAGAGCATTGAGGTTCAGGGAGGAATTTGAAACAAAGACTGGCTAATTATGAAGCCTTTAGAGCCCATTTTAAGTGCATTTTTTTTAGTTTCTTGGGTTTAAATGTAGGATGAATGCGTTATATCTTGTGCATTGTTGCAGAAAGCTGCAGCCAAATGTTAAAAAACTTTATTTTCTTGGTAAGTTTGTTGGTGCAACAGAAAACTTAATGGAAAACAGAAAACGTAGAAATGTAGAGCTGTAACTAATGATTAATGTCTGATGATTAAGTGATTAATTGGATCAAAATTGACATATTCCACAGTTTTTCACTGTGGAATATGTGAAAAAAATTCACATATTTTCTATTTTATATGAAATATAAAATTTTATATTTTATAAAATTGTTATAAAATATAACAATTTTATATTAAATCAGATTTGCAAATAAGCAAAGGACTAAATTCCTTTTTAAAATAAGAAAATAATCATTTTATTGCCAAGAACAGATTTAGAACATATTTATGTTTCTCAAGCGTAAATGCAAAATAATTTTTTGTAAAGTTTTGGATGAGTTGTTCTTTCAGCAAATGTTTTATTTTGAATCTATACACTCAAGTTAAATAAATGTGTTAACAATTATCTCAGTAATTGATTAATCATGATTAATCGCTCCAGCGCTAAAAAATGTGTTTTGAGATAAACTTGTGTCCTAAAACCAGAAGGACTCCATTTGTTCAGCTTCTATCTGCACTTTATGCTTTTTATTGTTTAGAAGCTGATATGAAGGTTTTATATAGTAAAATCGTATTTTCTGTGGATCTCCATCAGGTAACGTTGAGCTGCGTCTCACTGCAGCTGGAACTCAGAAAAAGACTCCCATCTGTCACATGCTGGCTCACATGCTGCACCAGTCACCTCTCACCTGTTCCTAACGGCTTCCAACCCGCCTCTTATCCTCTTCACCTGTCTTCTGTCTCTGCGCGGGTCCTGACAGACGGGTTCCCGTCAGCGCGACCCACCGGAAGCGGCTCCTGTGACCTCGCCTGTCTGGAGCCGGCGGACGTCCCTCCTCGCCTGCCTCCCTTCTGTCACGCTAACAGAAGGACCACCGCTAACTCCTGTCAGAGCTGTCACGCACCCGGCCGCCGCCTCGGTCTTGACAAGCAGTTGGTTGAAGTCCCCACCGGCGAGCCCCCTCAAACCCACCGCCATCGTTAACGCCGAACTCTCTACGCTGATTTAGTCCTTTTTCCTAAAAACCTTCACACTGATTCCTCTGAAACAACATCTCGGTAGAAAGAGAAATTGACTCTTGCTCATTTTTTCACATGTTCAGACAGAAAGCGCATAAAGGCAGAGAGAAGAAACGTGGACAGGACTACGCAACGTCTGCAAAAACCATGACCACAAATACGTTAGACCAGGAAATGCTGCAAAAACAGATAAAAAGATAAAGAATGGCTGAAAAAGGAGAAAAATCGAGAACAAATTTAGTGCACTCTGTATTGAAAGTTGCAACTTTTGATACATTTTCAGCTGCTGCGATTCACTTTTAACTTTTCTGTCAATTCCTTGAAAAGCCTGTTCCCCTCCTCGCCTGTAGGGGCGCCACACCAAGAACCACTGCAGTTAATAACACAAAAAACTCTGAAGAAGACTCAGGCGGCAACTTACTTCTTTGTGAAACATAAACAAGAGAGTAGTGAAGTCACATTTTAGCTGTTATTTCTCCCGCTAACGTTAAACTCTCGTTTGTTTTAGCTATTTTTACCCAGAATGCCATCTGCTTCCTGCTTTTGGAGTGGTTCCCTGTCCGCTGTGCATTCATACATGTTTTCACTCCGAGTGAACCGAGATCGAAGCTCGCAGGCGGACCACAGATTCCTAAATAAACGTGCTGGGATTGAATGAAAGTGGACCAAACATGGCTGGTGTGAATGCAACCCAGGACTCTTCAGGCCTCGTTTGTGGCACAAAGATCTTAAAAAAAAGCTGCGGTGGGCCAGATTTGGCCCCCGGACCTTCAGTTTGACACGTGCTGAAGATGCTACTGCAGCTCTAAAATGAATATTAAGGTATATTTGGTGTTTGAAGCATTTACATAAGTAGCTACAAGTGTTTTAGAGTGCTGTTTAATTGTTTTATTCTTTTCTTGCCCATTTGGTCCGTCTACAGGGAGCAGATAGCACCTGGATTACATTAAACACTCAGTAATTACACTAGACGGATACTTAAGTGAGTTATCAGGCAGGTTTCAGTGAAACGGTTTCATTTCCAGCAGTATGCTGGTTTCCACATGCATGTTGACTTAAGCGTGGAGGGAGTGACTGTGTTTGTTTAGTCCGTCTGGCGGCCATGCCGATTTCATGATAAATATTAGAGCTCAAATATGTGAGTAGGGCATTTATTGAAAGTGATCACTCCAAACATTGTTTGTTTGTCTGCAGAATTGCAGCGGCCTCTTTTTGTCAAGCGTGTTATGAGAAATTTCTCCCCAAATGTAACCAAATTCGATTTGTTTTTTGCCTTTTGGAGGACTGTTTGTCAGTGTTTAGAAGTGCTTGTGTGCGCGACTCTGATAGCTACACTACATTCAGGAAAAACAAACACCTCAAGAGACCCATATATATCCAGTCGCGGGGAAGTTTTTACAAACCCAGAGTGAAGTACATTTATCCACCCACTGCATTTTTTCCCTACATGGGATTACAAGGTGGTCAGGCTCTGCCAAGAATCCTCTAGGTGCAGCGCGGAGGGAGCGGGAGCAGTGTGAGAAAAAAAAGCCCAAATACGTGACTTTGGAGTCAAACGGGTGGGGGGGTGGGAAAGTAAGGGAAGAGGGGTCTTGAAGTCGAGAGGCAGGAAATGGAGAGAAGACCAGGGAACAGTGGGAGAGTGACCTTTTACAAGACAGCTGTTCTCTCTCAGGTGCCTGTTCTCAGAAAATCTGTGGATTTTTCTCTTTTTTTCTGCGTGCATTAGTCATTATTTGGTCCCGTGGGATGAAGAATAGGCCAGGCTGAGTGTTTAATGTGGCAGGAAGGAAAACTAGACTCTCACAAAAAGCCTGTGGCCATCTCACAAGAGCGAGTGTCTTCAGTCCTACTGTCTTTTATTATCTTCCTCACATTATAAACTGGACAAGTACTATGGAGGAGAACACAGAGAGCTGGAAAACTCAAAATACGAAGGAATCCAGAGCAGAAACCTCACTTACTTTAACGTTTTCATCTAAGTATATATATATATTAATACCTTTAAAATAAGACAACTAAATTACAAGAAACTTTTCAGAAAGATATCAGCTTGTTTTAATATTGTTTTTTTAATTACTAGTTCCAAAAATGTTTTATTAGTTACATTATTTATTACTCAATTAAAACAAGCTTTAATATCTCACTAAAAATTTACTTTTAAGTTATTTTTTTCTCATGTTTGCACTTGGAAAGTTTTTGTGCTTTTACAATATACAAAAAATAAGTTTATCATATTATTTTGATAGAAAATAAGGTGATTTTATAGCTTTTTTTCTTGCTAATAAGTTGCTGCACTTTTCACAAATATCTGTGTCTTTATTGGCGCTGAAGAAGTTAAACATTTCCTCGTAACTGGCACAAATTATCGAATCATCAGACACATAAAATGCCTCTAAAAGTGAAAGGAAAAGATGGATGCATTTCATGTAGCGTTTCTTTTATGAGGGTTTGTTTGTCAGATGGAAGGAAAAGGCATTAGGTGACACAGCACACCTCATCTCCGCTGAGCTTTGCAGGTTACAGCAGCACAGGGAGGGGAAGGAGTTTATTTTACCCCCCGAAGCGAAAGTCTTCAATCTTCTGAAGCCTTCTGGGTAGAGTAGGTGTTTAATTATTAAAGGTGTTTGAACAAAAGGCTATTCTAAGCCTGCTGGAGTCACCAACTGGACATTCTCCACAGTGTTTGATGGATGACTGCCTTCAGAAACAGTCCGTTTCCTCTGCTGTGTTAGTGTTGAATTACTCCAAAAGACTTTCTGCTCTCCTCTCTGAAGACGGATAATCAGGTGGTTCACAGAGGAAGCCAAATCTGAGGAAGAGCAACACCATTCACAATAAAGCGACTGTTCTCACTCTAGAAAACAATTTAAATGCACCTGAAAGCTTTAATTTGTCGCGTAAATTAATAAGAATTCAATAAATTTCTGTTAGAAGACACTGATTGCAACTTCCTTCTTCACAAAATGGAAACAGAAATGGAGTCAGATATTTTCCTGTAGCGTTCAACTCGTTTTGGTTGAATTTACCCAGAATGCCCTTGTGCTTTCGCTCACTTCCTGATTTTCTGCTTCACAAATGCATTCAAATCGCACCAGAGTTTGTCGTTCATCTACAAACCAAAACTGAGGTCTGTAGGTGGATTAAATGATCTGAACCAAAATGATCCAACAATTTTTTAGACATTTCGTCGACTAATCCAACCTTCTACATCCAGCAGCTCGGACAATCAGTTGTTTAGTTTGTTTTTCCTTCTGAGCTGCGATTTCAAACGGAGGAGCAGCGCGGCAAACAAGGAAAAAAAGAGACTTTATGAAAGGGTAATGGAAGCAAAGCAACAAACATAAAAGCAAAAGCAACATAAAAGCAACACATAAAAAGGCTGGCGTCAGGAAAAATTAATAAAACATCAACACATAAAAGCAAGTTTCTAAAAGTGAGATTCAGATTTAAATGCTGAGACTGATTCAGCTCAGGATCTCCTCCACTCTGGGAATCAAACATAAATGAGCTCAAATCTCAAAATCAAATAATCCAAGTCGGATTGGACCTATTTTCCATGAAGCCAGGTTCACTCACCCTAACCTGAACCTTAACCTGAACCTTAACTGAACCTTAACCCTAATCCTAATCCAAACATTAACCCGAACCCACCACATCAAAACAACCTGACTGGAAATGATTTATTGTCATGGATTTAGTTTAATTCTTTAATTTAACCAATTTCCACATTTTTTTCAGCTTTTTTTCATCTTTAGTCACTTTGTATATAAAAATGACTTTATTTCCACCAAAAACCTCAGAAATGTTTTAGAGAAAATAGTGAAGTCCAACATTTTCTTGATTTTTTTTTACTCTAAAAAAAATCTAGAAAAATGAGGAAATTTCTGAGTTTCTAACATTTTCAGACAATCTTGGAGATGTCAGATAAATCTGAACATTTTATGAGTTTCTGAAGTCTAAACTTTCTGACTTTTAAAGTCAGAAAATGTCTGTTTTTTTTCTCTAACTTTTCTGAGAATAATTGCAAAATTTCAGACTTTTTCTGGTAGAAATGTCCTTTTCCTTTTGCTGCTGTAGTTTGATGCTCAGAGTCAGAACAAGAGCCTTTTGTTTCAATGTTTCCTGCATACAAATAAGAATTCTGATATAATTATATTTGATGTTTTTGATGGTAAACCATTCCTGGATTTCTATATAAAGGATGATAATGACGTCTACTAGCAGCACAGGTTGCAAAATCCCCCAGTAAAGTCAGACTTTGGGAACATTTCTGCTGAAATAAAATGAGTTGTTCAAGTTACCGCCTAATAACAGAGCGGGGACATATTTCTGGAGACGAGGTAACCTTGTGGTTGTTCAGGCCGATTTTTCCACCATTAAGAGAATCCATCCTAAACCTTGTGGTGTCCCAATACCTGCTCCGTCAGGAGGCTTCGGTCTGGAAACGTCGAGGTTGGAAAATCATCAGCGTTTTGACACTTTCTGGGTTTTTAAAGACAGGAACAGAAACAAGGAGGAGGAGATGCATATTTTCTCATTTTTGAAAACAAAGCTTCACCTCTGCATATGAAACATAAAATCCCTGCAGGGATTATGTTTCAATTTAGTAAAATCATCCCTATCGACGTGATTTAGAGTATACGGTTCACATTTTAGCGTCACCCTGCTTCAGTTATGGTTCTTACTCTGCATGTTCCCTGTTTGGGTGGAAAAAGCCTCTGAGCAGTTTGGATGAACTGAACCCTTATTTCGGAAATCAATTTTTCATAAAAAGGATGAATTAGCAAAGCAGCATTAATGCCTTGAAGTCCAGCGAAGCAAAGAAAACAAGACGAGTAAAAATGGAGGATTCCTCCTCCTGCTGTTTGTGCAGTTTAAAGAGTTTTAGTGTAAATGTTTTGTTTTATTTCACAGCTGAAGGCAGAGAGCTGCAAAAGGAAACAAAAGGTTACACTTCTCCAATCTTAGATGTTTCAACTTTCCCCACTCAGCTCCTTCAGACTAGCCAGCAGCAATTAGCAAACACCTGGTGGAGATGTTCATCTTCTGATATATGTATAAAATTGGAGACAATGGTAAAAACGTTGCTAAAGGGTTAACAGAGGAGCAGAGTTGTTAGTTTCAGAAAGAGCAGGAGTTTCTTAAAGAGACAGAAACCCTCTTATAACCAGGAAATAAGTTATATTTGAAATATTGGATTTTCAAATAAATTACGTGAGATACATAAATAAGATTAGTTAAAAAGGTTAAGACAAACTACCCAAGGCGAGCTGAATTAAGCTAAGCTAGTTTAGCTAGGTTAATTCAAGCTTCGCTAAGAATAATTTTACCCTGATTTCAAATGAAAGTCTCTTCAATTGCACTAAACCAGTCCGAGGGTCACAAATGGTCCCAGAGTCTCCTGGCTGTGACCGAGCCGTCGCTGTTAATTGACTCTGAAAGCTTCTGTGCAGAAGTTCAGCGCTGACCCGGTGACACCGTCAGTCGCACCACGGCGGCGAACCTCCAGAGAGAACCTAGCATCAAATTACCTCTCTGCTCAGACCTGGGCTTTCTCTCATGTCTGTGTTTCTGAGGGCCGGGGTCGGCGCTGCCTTGACCACCGGCTGACTGCTCGCCCTGAGCCCCCGGCGTCAGTGTCAACGCGAGGTGAATCCGACTATCTCCACTCGCAAATCTATCCCCCGGGACGCCTGAGCCCTCACGCCATCGCAGAACATCCTTTTAGAGGGGGTCCATCGGCCATTATGTCCCTCCTCACCTCTTTCGCCACGCCGGCAGGGCGCTAATCTCTTTCTGGCCGTGTCACTGTCTGCCGCCGCTCTCCAAGGACGGCTACCTTCCCCGGTCAAGGTGACTCAGAGTTTAGTTGGTCCTGCGGACCTGGACCAGAGGGGTTTATGAATTACAGGGCTCGCTTAAGTGGTAATTTAGCCAGGAATTAAGGGATAACATGTATTTTGAGAGAGGAAATCCTTTGAGTTTCCTTTTTATAATAGAGCACCTACCTCACAGTGGGTAATTGGAGCCAGATGTTGCTCCATGCAGCATTAAAAAAAGCCCTGGCCTCCCTCTTTCCACCCGTTCTGCTACGTGAAACATCTTGAAATTCTGTCATCATACCAGCTTTTGTGTGATTGTGCGCTCGCATGCACTCTCGTGTCGGTGCCGCATAATCACATTAGTTAGATTTAATCAAAGAAGAGGCAAATTATGCGCTCTTCCCATCAAATTTTGCCGCGTGACGAGCAGCGTGAAGAATCGACGAGTACAACCTATCCCTAAGTGCTTCCAAAGGATGGTGCAGAAGAAAGGATGAAAGGGAATGCCTCACATGTATACTGGCAAATTGTCTGCTTACACCGGCGAAGCTGGGAACGTGGCAGCCTGCTCCTAATAAGCACCATGCACTATTTATGATCATAAACCAAGGGCAAGGAGGGTGAGCGCTGTCAAAATAAAAAAACATGTCAATCTTTGCTCCCCACTGTTGTGCGAGCGCGTTGCCCGGCTGTTAACGCGCTTTTTCTTCATGTTTTCTTTTGCTTGTGATGTACAAAGGCGGGAAAAATCACATCAAACCCGCAGATTTCTTAAACTTCTACACGTCTGAAAAGGGGAGGCGAGAAAAGGGGGCTGCTGGAAATCAAAGGGAATATCAAAGTTAAGGAGAAGTACAGGAACACGTCTGAGAAAAGTAAATATTTTGTCCTAATGGTTTGCGTGTTTGCAGGGGGAGGTTTTAAGGTGGGGAAGTACGGTTGCTTAGGTGGGAAAAAACCAGGCCAACTTTCGTTTTTAATACTTCATAGGGCATCGAAAATTCCCTCTGAATTTCCCTAACTTCTCCCCACTCTGTGCAATTATGCATGTTTATTCATTTTGATTAACAGCGATGAAAACTCATGAGCCTGAATGATGAACATTTGTGCCACTGAGCGAGTGACAGTCCATCAGCGGCAGATGAAAGCACAACTTTTGCTCTTTTTTCTTTTTCCCCGCCGCCTTGCACCTTCAGAAACAGCAGGTAACTGGAATAGTTTCAATATTTCACTCGTCTCTGAGGACAATATTCAAAGACGAAGGAGGAATATCAACGGGTTTCACTTTGAGCCGGCGTGACACAAGTAATACGTTGATTAGCTGCTTTGGGCCCTGACTCCTTTCCACTTCTAACAGCAACTCGACCTCTTTCTTCTCCGAGACGTTCCACTTTGAATCTACCGGCCACTCCAGGGACACAGGAGGGAGAACTTAAATAAGGAAAAGTGAGAATTGTAGCTGCTGTCAGGTTAAAGCATTAAATTGCTAATAAAAAGACATTTTTTTGCCTTCTATAAACGTA
Organism: Poeciliopsis prolifica; assembly: GCF_027474105.1. Taxonomy (NCBI): domain Eukaryota; kingdom Metazoa; phylum Chordata; class Actinopteri; order Cyprinodontiformes; family Poeciliidae; genus Poeciliopsis; species Poeciliopsis prolifica. Next base: position 461,980 of record NW_026562466.1, on the reverse strand, counting down.
TTTCTAGCTGCGTGCATGACATTTTTCTTCCAGTTTTCCAAAAATAATACAATAAATCTGGACATATCTAATATTTGGCAAACAACATGATTGTAATTTGGTAAAAATGCTGCCATTATGGCTCTCTGTCTGTGCAGTAAAAATTTAATTTAACAATGTAAATAATTAACTCCCTAAAATGCCACTCTCACTCAGCTGTTTTTATTATCTTTGTTATTCCAGTTTGTTTTGATCGTTTTAAAAGATGCTTCTGGAAATGATATAAAACCTTAAAGTAATTTAGCTTTTGTAAAGGTTTCAATCCACTCCGATGCTTTTCCACTTTCATGTAATCTTTTATGTTGGAGTTAATCAATAGTTCTGCAGAATTTCTGAAGCTTTTTCAAAGTTTTTCTTTGAACTTTGGCTCCAATCATGAAAGCAAATAGCACAAAGTGAGCTTTAGAGGCTGAGGAAAGAGGAAGAGAGGAGGAAACTATCTTGAGCAGATGGACAGAATATGACATCTGTAATTCACCTTGGTGCAAAAACCCAAACTTTATCGCTGTCACGCTTCAGTTTGTGTTGCTTTTCATGGCTGCATCTAAAGAAGCTGGAAAACGTTGCAGGCAAACTAAACAAAAGCTAAGTTCATCAGAGAAATAGCTTAAACTAAGCCAAGGTATGATAAACTACACTAAATTCAACCAAGATAAGCTAACCTGGGCTAACATACATATTATAAGTAATGGAAACTAAACAAAACTGAGATAAGTTTAACTAGCTTAAGCTAGCTTAGTTTAGCGTACCCTAGCATGTTATGCTAAGCTAGGGCAAACTAAACTAAGCTAACCTAGTCTAACATAAGATACATTAAACTAAAAAGCTAAGCTAATGGAGACTGAACAAAACTAAGGTAAGTTTAACCTAAATAAGGGATGTTAGGCTAAGCTAGGGTAAGCTAAACTTAGCTAACCTTGGCTAAAGGGTTATTCAGAGAAGCTAAGCTAAGCTAATGGAAACTGAACAAAACTGAGATAAGTTTAACTAGCTTAAGCTAGCTTAGTTTAGCGTACCATAGCATGTTATGCTAAGCTAAGGCAAACTAAACTAAGCTAACCTAGTCTAACATAAGATATATTCAACTAAAAAGCTAAGTTAATGGAGACTGAACAAAACTAAGATACATTTAACTATCTTAGCTTCACACATCCTAGCATGTTAAGCTAAGCTAGGGTAAACTAAGCTAAACTAACTTGGAGTGAAATAAGATAAATTAGTCTAAAAACAGCTAAGCTGATGGAGAGTGAACCAAACTTAGCTTAACAAAACTAAGCTACACAAGCTAATTTAAGCTAAGGTAGGATAAACCAAACTAGGCTAAGGTAAGCTAAGCTGCTTCGGTTATTTTGCTAACATAAGCTAAAGAGAGATTAGCTGAACTATGTTAAGGCAGAATGAACTTTACCCAAAACAAAAACAAAAGTCAGTTCACTAAACTAAGTGAAGGTAAAATAACATCATTATAAGAGATAACAGAAGCTAAACCAAAGTAAAGGGGTTGAAACTTTAAATCACCGTCTAACTAACACCAGAGATCACGCTGAAAGCTTATATCTAAATCTGAGTATAAGGAAGGAAGAAAAAGGAAATAATACAAATATTTTGTACATTTTCCCAGATGATAATAGCTGCAGAAATTCAACTAATGAATCCGAGGCTCCAATTTTCCATTTATGAGAGAAACTAAGTGAGCGACTGGACCGGACCATGGGAAGAGGGATGGTGGAGGAGACCACAGCAGCTTTGGACTTTATTAATAAAAGAGAAAAAAGGAAGGAGAAGAAAACACCAATTTCCTTCCAACAGCTGAGCACCTAGAGGTCATTATTTTCTGTGTTGGCTCGTAATGTGAAAGTCCCGAGTCGTGTTCGGTGAAACTTCCTTCTGTTAAATCAGCTGTAAATAATGACTCGGTCAGACTTATTTCTCTACCTTGACCTCTGGCATTAAGGCAGCGACAATCTGTAAACAGGGATGTCTGATCATGACAGCCTCCACCATGAAGTCAATTATTAAAGGTTATTATTTTGTTTTCACATGTGTCAAAGCAGGAAAAGCAAAAATTACACCAGGCATCGTTATGGCTGCTGTACTTTGTCTATTTTAGCTGAAACTTTCAAACAAACAGGAATAAACAGTTTCTGTCATTTCCAGGTCTTCATAATGATCTTAAACTGGAAGAAGAGGCTTCAGAAATGACAAAAATGGATCAAATTTACCCGCAATTTGGTCCAGCAGATTAGATTAAAGATGTAAAACTATTTAACTTCTTTATTTTTACCATTTTCACCTCATCAAACAACTTCTATTATCATATGAAGATGAGTTATTAAGAGAAAAAACAATTTTGTTTGTTTAAAGATGTGAAAACTCAACTTAAGATCCTTAATCTGAAGCGATTCAAGTTAGAAGATGGAAACGTAACAAAGCCAAGTGAAATGAGATGATATTTATTTGGTCAATTTGATTTATTTTCAGTTTTTAACGAAAAGGATTCATTTACTCTTCATCCAATAAAATTAAAGCATTTTCAAGGTAAGTTTTCAAACTTTTCCAGCGTCACTCCAGATTAAATTCACTGATATGTGACATCATTTATTACAACAGCAGGAACAAAATAAATGAAAGCTAGAACCAAACATTAATTTAGTGTTCAGATTAATTCCCTTTTTGCGCAAATAAAACGCTTAAAAAGTCACAAAATAAACTCTAAAAAGTGTTCTGGTTTGATTCTCGTAAATATAATTAATTTTAGTGATTCTAACGAACCAAAAACAAGAAAAGTTTAGAGTAATTTAGAATATATATTACGTCTGTAAATAATTGCAGTTTGAACATCAAACATAAAAAATTTAAATTGTGAACAATGTTTGTTGTTTTCTCGTTACTAATCTACTTTTTCTCAGCAGGACAAACATTTACATTTAATCTCCTATTTTCATGTGACAGTCACAAATTTATTCCAGCAGATGACCCCACCTAGAAAAACAGAAAAAGAGGAACAGATCGCAGCGCGGAGGGAAAACAGGGAAGAAAAATGATAGTGGAGGAATGATAACAACATCTAAACACTCTGACTCTGGAGGCCGGGCTAATGAACGTGCGAGGACAGGAATAGAGAGTGAAGGAGCCAGGGCCGTCTTCCAAAATATCCACTCCCACATAGGTCAGTGGACTTTTGGCTACATCCTGAGTGGCGCAGAGGAGGGATGGATGGAGGGAGGGAGAGAGACGCTGAAATGCCTGGGATCTGAGGAAGGAATTCGCCGGGGCATGGGAATGGCAGAGTCACGGCAGTCGCCAGAGAACGCTCTTAAAAAACGCCGCCACACTCCAGCCTGTCGCTCTCTTTCTCTCCGTCTTCTTCCTTTTTGTTTTTATGGGTTTGTTTTCCGAGGACACAACCCTGTTTGCTCAAGATGTTCTCTAAACAAACGCAGTGTGACTAAAGCGGATTATTTAACAATGTCAGATTAGACGGGTTCTGCGGCCGAGACGCCGACCAGCTGCGCTACCTTTTTGGGAACATTCCTGTTCCGTCCACCTCCATTTTCTCAGGGGATTTTAGATGTTTTTGCAAAGAAAGCCTGAAATTTATGATTAATAGCAACATTAGAGTCGAAGATAAACAGAAAGATTTTATTACTCTGCCTCGCAAATCTGTTCGCACCCCTCCAGCTCGAACAACTTCAGCGTTTCATCGGGATTTTATGTGACAAAACGGCACAAAGTTGCACGCAGTTTACATTCTTTCTCTAAATAAATATCTGAAAAGTGTGGCGTGCATTTGTTTTCACCACAATGAGTCAATACGCTATAGATCCAGCAGCAGAAAACAACATATCTTGTCACATTTTGATCTGAACATCAGCCACTTCCTGTTACTACTTGCCCACAGCATGATACCACCACCACCATGCTTCACAGTAGGGATTGTGTGTTCCAGTTAATTATTGAACTGTGAACGTTCCTGGTTGAACCAAATACTTTGAGGTGTCAATTATTGCATTTCAAAGGTTTTTGTTTGCAAAGAAATGGTAAAAAAACTAAAAGTGTTTCTAAATTAAGAAAAAGTGGAAAATAATAAGAAAAAGAATAAAAAAACCAATAAACTATTGTTTTAATAGCATATGAGAGAATTCAGATAAATTATCTCATAATTTACCTAAAAATGGCTCCATAAAACGAAAGATAATTGAAAAAGTTTTCTTTATGTTTATGTTGAGATTATGTGCATGTGTATGAGTGCCTGCAGAAATCTCATTCTGATTAAATTCCTCTTTCAACTTTGAAGGTGCATGGGAAGGAAGAGAGAGAGAGAGTGTGTGAGTGTGTGTGTCGTTGGAGAGGATAATTTATTTATGTTTTGAGACCAAATCTGGGTCACTGGAACCTCGCTGTCCTCCTCTTCCTCCTCCTCTTCCTCCAGCCCTGAATCCCCCGTTAACTAACCGCAGATAACAACGGCTGAACTCTTGTAATTTATTATAATTACTGCCAGGTCCGAAGAGGACGGCGCTGCTTTCTAAGGCAGAGAGACGAAGTGGGAAACACCCGACTCCCTCCGAGAGGAGAGCTGGTCAGATAAACAACACAAAGAGTCAGTGGATTATTCATCTGAACAAAGTTGCTGATATTGTTGAACTGGGAACGTCTCGCCACCTTTTGGAAAACGCTTGATGATGTTTACAGAGTCTCCTGTGGCTTTTTTCTAAACAAATAAAGGAAAAAAAAATGAATATTTCACAGAAAAATGAGAAAAAAATGTAAAAAAAAACATAAAATACAAATAATTCTTCAAATATCAGCCACATAAATAATTTACTTAACTTAAAGTAAAGTGATGACCTCACATTTTAATAACAAATGTGACAATTTAGTGTCGAAATTTTATGTTTTGCTAGTTAATTTTTCAGTTTAAGTTGAGATTAACATGTCTAAATCAAAACTAAATATCGGCTTCATTGCCATTTAAAAATATGAATTAAATTGTATTTCTGTTTAACCATACATTTAATTAGAACATTTTATTCCAGATGATAAACTAAACCATTTAATTAGATTTTTTTAAACACTGCAGGTGTAATCATAAAAGAGAAATAAAAAAATCACAGCTTTTATCCACTTGTATTAGCGTTAGCGGCGTGATGGGAGGTATTTAGGTAAATCTCCCGTCTGAATCTTCCTGTATTCAAACCCTGTTGGTTTCTGCAGGTATTTTTGCAGCTGCGATTAATAACTGCATGCATTTCCTCTTTCAGGATGTTGTTGTACACAGATCGCACGCTGAGACGGTAAAGACACCGTGACTCGAAGGAACATTTCCTGACAAATTCCCATTTTTCTCTTTTTAACCGTCACTCAGATTAGGTGCTGCTCAAAAAAAAAAAAAAAACTAATAATTTTGCAGTCATTAGTTTGCAATTATAGCACAACTATCTGCCAGCTTTGCAATTATCAGTGTGGAATATGCAAATCCAGGCTGATTTCATGGGCTGATTCAAGGAAAAACAACGACAAAGAGTTGAAAAAGGAAGAAGCAACACGAGATTAAAAAAGCAGCAAAAACTGAGCTGGAAAGGAAGTTAATCAACAACGTGTTAATTGAAAACAAGTTCTATAATTGTTGTATTACAAGCACAAACACTACTTCACTTAAATATTGTTAATGCACTTTTTTGTTGCACCTATTAGAGATTCTTGTCTGAGAGTTAATTTCATTATGCTAATCAGGCCCTCATCCGTACAGAACCTCTGCTTTGATCCCTGTTAGTTGTCCTGATCTTCAAAGACAACGTCACCACTTTCTTTAAATGAATTTTACATTTTTTAAAGGAATCTTATGGAAATGAGTGTGGAGGGGGCCTGGGAGGGGCGCTAATTAATTTTTTATGATGTGTCTTGGTGTTTTGGAGAGTGAGGCTGGATTTCATTTCAGGGTTTTAGCAGGAGGAAACGTGGAGGCGGGACGGTGGGGAGAGAGGAAATAGTTTCAGATGTGAAAGATTAAAGAAGCTGTGAATTCAAGACTTAATTTGGACTGATAAACTTCACTGTTTAATATGCTCTTTTGTGCTCTCAGCGTGAAAAAGAGGGAAAGTTTTCCTGAATTTTCCCTTTGCTGATCCCAGCTTCTCCCTCTCTCACGGTGAGCACTTCCTGTCCGGCGAGGGAAGCGGGCCTTCTTCAGGAGGAAGAGGAGGATGAGGAGGAGGCACCCACCCACGAACACGTCTGCATTATTAAAACCGGACAGCGCTGCGAATCAAAGGCCTGGAATTTGTCTGTAAAACCTGGCCTTAGGCAGTACGAGTGATCAAAAATGAGAAGAGTGAGGCTCCTGTCGGATTGTTTGTTTGTTATTCCTGTAATGTTTCTGGGCAAATTCTCATGCAAAAGGTTGTAATCCCATCATCATGTCACAAACAGAAGGCTGCAGTGCAGACTCACATTAAAAACAATTTAAAGACTCAATTTAACTGAGTTATTAAATATTGAAGCTGAGATTTCTCCTAATAATATACATGCACGTATGTTTACCACCGAGTTGCATCATGTTCAGCTCAAACATTCAGTTTTTCTGCTGGAATCTGTTAGAATCTTAAAGGTTTTATGAACCTTCAGCAAGTTAGGAATGTTAGGTTTATGTTTGTTACAATTTTTGCTAGGTAACTGATTTGTGACGTTACATTCAGGAGGTTTTTGAAGCGGCTCCTTTTCCAGACACCAAGAAGCATAAACTTATTGTCAAAAATCAGCTGTGAGTTTTTTTTTTTTTAAGTGATTGATTTGTTTTTACAAGCAGCTGAGACCCAAATGAAAGACATATGTGTGTAATTTAGCAATAAATATTCTGCCTCTGCACCCGTATGAACGTGACGACGGATTGCACCGAGTCGAAGAGACTTATTTCCACATCATGACTGTGATGCACTGCATGGAAAGTGGGATTTCCAGAACATTAAATTGCCTTGGGATTGTGGAAAAGTGTCAGGAATTGCCAAAACTTGACATGTACTTTGTGTATCAGAGTTGTTTTTGGCACTTTCAGAAAAACATTGCAACAATATGATAAAAAGAGGTTAAAAAATGATGATAAAATACATAAGTAAGGTAAATCTTTAGCTCTGCTTTATACTTATGCTATATGGTTATTTTAACATTGTATTTGATAAATGAAACATTTGAGTCGTAGGACGAAATGCTAGCCAAACATCTACATTCTGCTGAAATCTCTACACAAGAAACATGATTAAAAGTTTGAAAACCATAGAGAAGGAGCTACAGAAGGAATTTCTAATCATTCTAAATGCTTGTTGTATTTAAACAATTTAATTTTATACAAAGATAAGAGCTAGCTTATAGCAGAGAGACGCTAGAAGCTCTATGCTAGCATCGTTGCTAAACAATTAGCGCATCAAGTTAGCGTAAACAAATATGTTTAAGTGGCGACTATAGTCAGCCATCTTGTAGTGATTTTTGCAGAAATGAAACGTTGATCAAATGATCAATACTTTGTTATCCTACCTGATCAGAGGAGCTTTAATAAACACAATAATCATCTGTAGGTTGGTTTTGTTATGAGCATGAAATTAAATCTGAGCCTCTGAGTTGTTAGCGCCTGACGTCCCTGAAGGCATCACTCCTGCTTTAATGCAACATTCTTGATTTTCAAAGGAGAATTTCAGATTCATCAAAAATGGTTTTTCTCTACGTGAAGCTTTAATTGGGTCCAGAGAAAGCAGAGGAGTTTGGGTTTTAACTTTGATTAGCGAGTGCAGCAATGAGTGAAGAGATCTGCACAAACAGAATCCTGTTTGTCTGAAGATCTTCAACGTTTCATTGGCCTCAGATTCCCTGGATTTCCAGCTCTTATTGATAATTTATATATTCCTAATCACTCATTAAGCTGCTTCAAGACTCAAACAGGACAAAAACATTCAGCCTTCCACACTAAAATGTTTTAGAAGAAATGAAAAACCAAATATCCTTATTTTTAGCCAGAATCATCAAAAAACATCAGATATTTTAAGGATTATTTATTCTATTTGCTCTGATTATTCTTTTAGATGTTTTTAATTCCCAAATATATTTGATTTTTCTAAACATTTTAAAATTTACTCACAAATTAGTTGTATATTAAAACGTAAATTTATCCATATTTAAGTTTTGCATATTCAGAATCTTAATTTAATATATTTTGTCATTTTATTTTATTTAATTAGTACATTTTTTATTGTTTAACAATTTAAAAATAGGTATATTTTTAATATATTATTTTTATTTTAGTAACTTATTTTTGTCTTTACATTTCAAAAATTTTTCTGCGTGTATTTTACATTTAATATATTTATCTTTGCATATATATTTTTTACTTTATGTATTTTCAAAGATTTTACTTTTTGAAACATTTTAAACTTTTTTTCATTACTTTAATCTATTCTTGACTTTTGCATGTTTATATTCTTCATGTATAAACTTTTGTCATTTATTTTAGCATATAAAAAATAAATATACTTTTTTATACTTTAATTTGACATTTCATGCGTTCATGTTTGTATATTTTAATATATATATTGGATCTATTATGTGGAGAAACTTGGATCAAAAATTGTAAAACTTTTAAAAGTTTTAGACAAATTTTCTCAAATTCAGAGCACAAAGTAAACATGTCTAGCCTGCTATACTCAATAAATATATATGACATCATAGAGTATAAATAAAAAGGGATGAGATTCTTTCTAAAATACATATTTGTTGTTTCCCAAAGCCAAATCCTGTGCAGCTGCAGTGCAATCCGGCTCGCAGGGAGTTGTTTACGTGTCACTGTGTCCTTGTTGGATAATATCTTATAGGTGAACGTGGCAGATTGTGCTTACCTACTAAATCCGGCATTAGAAACATTTCTGAAAAAGCCTCTTACACGCCAACAAAACATCAAATCTGCCTGCCTGAGCGCTCAGGCGTCCTGCCAGATCTACTCAGGTAATGCACGCTGGAAGCTGACTGCACAAATCTACCGCCGGCTGTGCCCGGGATACCGCCGCTATAATTTTCCATCATCTATCATTTGAGAACCATACTGTGGCACATGAAGTAATTAATTAGGAAGACAAATACAGGCAGGGAGGGAGGTTTTATGTCAATGGGAGTTGTGTTTTGATGGATTGGACGGCAGGTTTCTGGGGTTGAAATGGAGCTTTGGGATAAGCTCTTCTCCTATAAATCCCCTCATCATTTCAACTCTTAGGTCTGTTTTTCCACTTCTTTAGTTTGAAACAGTTATTCTAAATATTGGCTAAATTACTACAATCAGGGGCATATTATTCAATATTCAATAATCAGTAGAAACATATTTTGCTGAAGTTACAGCTTCAAGTATACAAGCTGGATCTGGATGGAAAGCATTTGTGAACATCCATCTGTCTAGACTTTGACTAGGCCGTTCTAACGCACCAACCTGCTCGTTGGAGCTCAGGTTGGATGTTTATTGTGGTTCTCCTGCTGGAAGGTGAACCTCCATCTCAGTCTGAAGTCTTCCAGTGGCTCATGTTCCCCTCCTGACCTGTGGGGGCGCTGCACCAAGAACAACTGAAGGAATCAACATGAAAACCTCTGAAGAAGACACTTCTTCATAAAATTAGAACAAAAATGGAGTAGAGTCAAATTTTAGCAGCTATTTCTCTTTTGATAAGAGACCAAAAGCCATTTTTTCCATTAGGATTAAACTCATGTGTTTGTTTTACCCAGAATTCCCTGAGCTGTTGTCTGCTTCCTGCTTCGGGAACAATCGACAATCCGTTTGGTTTTCACATAGACTGAATGTTCTCTGAGTTACTGTGGGTTTTATTATAAACCTTTTCTTTCTATTTTACAGGTGTACTATATTCAGGAGATTAAATTTTGCAACGGATCTGAATTTGGAGCCCATTCATGATGGTAGTTTAGCAAAGACACGACAATCACGCTAAATCCCTGCAATTATCTTTGCAGGTGGAAATTGAAGACCTGCTGGTTTCCTGCAGTGAGCTGCACCTTGCAGATTCCCAACAGGTGCCTGCTGGACTTTGTGGGTGTTGATCCAACGCCAGCTGGCAGTGCTGATGGATGAGCAACCACCGTGTTCCTTCCTTCCTTTCTTCACTACCTTTTTCTCTCGAAACACAAGCCGTAGATGTTGGAGGAAAGAGGCGAGGAGAGAGCGAGAAGCGGATAGTGATCTGAGGACCAGAAACTGATTGGTTTTCAAAGGGCTTGGCACCGACCCGCTGCCGGAGGCAACCTGCCAAGGGAAGGTTCCTGTGTACTTCCAACAACAGTAAATGGGAAGTCTAATCAGGGCTATATTGAAATGGTGATTTCCTCCACGGACACATCATACCGATCCACACGAGGCCTCGCCGTCCTGCATGCACGCATTATATAATCCCACTCGCATGCTTTATTCATGTGGATGCACCGTGTCAAAGAGGTGCCGCTTCACAGCAAGAAATATATGCACACACACAGACAGCCAAGTACACTTACACATGCATGCATGGAAACTACAAGCCTAAGCTATGTAAACAGAGCACTTTTATTATTTATGGCGCTTGTTGGAAAGATTTCCAAAATACGTGAACATCAAAACATTTTTCACACTTAAAGGAGAGGAAGGTTTATGACTTTGAGTCTTTACTACATGAAGTGATGAGCTGATTATTCTTCAGTTTTATGAGATTATGACTCAATTTTAAACATGACAAGTTTGGAATATCGTCAAAAAGGGAAAACAACTAATTTTCAAAACAACAAACATTACATTAATATCCATAGTTCCAGCTGGCGTTCACGTCTATGCAGATGACAATAATGTTTATATGAACAATACATGTCGGAGGATGAAAGGCTGGCATGTTTTTTAATTACTTATTTCAAGAACAAACTTATTCATGTGAGATTTTAGTTGCATTTCTTTTTTAAACACTACGATGGCATGATTGTGTTTTTCTTTTTTCTTTAGCAGAATATTAACAAATCTTAGATTCATTTGTAATGAATTAGTGATTAATTTTCCATTCGAGATGCCAACACACCAAAATATATTGATGGTGTTTTCTCCACCTTTTCATCACAAATGGAAAATAAATGTCTCTGAAACCCTAAATGCCAGCAGAAGCTGGTAATAAGAGGTCAAAAGTCAAAAAGCAACAACAGTGGAAGTGATGTCTCCATCTGGATCGCTGTTTAAATGAAGTCCCTCTCATGTACGTTTACAAAGGTCAGAGCGTGGCTTTATCCACCGCCAGCCCTCAGTGAGGATTAACGAGCGCCGGCTCGGCGCTGCACCTGACTGAACCTGCCTCTCAGCTGGAGGGATAATGCCTCTCTCCGGCCGCTGCTCTGTCCGACCTCGCCCTCAATTTGCTGGGATTTGAACTCCTGAATTATGGCTTACTAACAGCTGGTACAAGGAGAGCGTCTCCTGCATATTTAATCGCATGAATTAAAGATGACCAGGAGGCGGTTTCACCAGGACCTTTTTCCTCTTGTATCACTGATACAAAGCGTGAGACGGATCCGAGTGCAGAGGTAACGTCTGATACAAGGAAGGCCGAGACCTTTCAGTAAATTGAATGGCTTTCCACTGAAACAACGGCCTCTATGTGCAGGATCTTGGCACCGACAGGTCGACCATTTCAGAACATCAGAACCAAAGTTCAATGGATGTGCTAAGTGCGCTAAATGTTTTCAAAGTTAGCTAATGCACTAAATGACAAACTAGCTCCACTATTGGCACATTATCTGGAAAAGTGTTAGCAGGGGAAGCTAAGTGCACAAAACGAAAAATCTGTAATAATTGGATTTCTTTTTAAATTAGAAACATATTTTGATTCAGAAAGTCTTTCATATAATAAGAATAAACAGGTGTTTATTGAGAGGTAAAATACCAATAGTCATCTGTGGGGAGCATTTGGTAGACAAAGGTTTTAAATTCAGTCTCGCCGCCATGACAAGTCAAACCACATCACACGCGCTGCCTTCAGTTGCGCCAGCAGCGGCGCCATGCTGCAGCCTGCTGAGCTTCAAAGCCTGCAGGCGACCGCAGCCAAGCCCCGAGTCTCAGGTGTGGTGGGTCTCAGCCAGACGGCAGATGTATGGAGGGACTCCCACAGCACTGATCCCTATTAGATCTCCACAATTACCCCGGCCGAGTCCCCGCAACTCTGCAAACTCTGCTTCAAATTAGCATCTGGCTCCCCGAGGCGGCGGGGCCTCCTGTTAGCGCAAACCGGGGTTAACGTCAGGTAAGCAGCCTGACTGGTGGCCGCTGGGATAATTACGCTCTGACCGTCTGACCCGAGACGTTTAGCACTGGGTGGAGGAAGCGGCTGGGAAAACCCAACTCGGTTCCTTTCCTCCATGATCTCCATCTTGAACTGAGGAGCCTCCTGTAGGTAAAGGCAGAAGTGGGGTCAGAGATGTCCTCTCATCCCGCTTTGAAATGCTGCAGCTCTGTTTTGAATGCTGGCAATTACAAGTAAAAAGTGAGATTTTCCCCCCATTTCCCCACTAAAGTGATCCAGTCCAATTTCCCTGCTGTGTATGACTCTGCTAATAGACCCTGGTGCATCCGGTGTCAGGTCAAGATCTAAATAATCTCTGTGTAAAGTAATGTCCTCTGTTTACAGGCCATTATCTGTTCACAGTCCCTCTCTCGTCTGTCTCTTTGTTACTCCCAGCGATAGCCTAATTGCGTTATCCAATATGCACTCCCCTCTTTGATCACTTAGCGCCACTTAAGGTGTCTGCTAGAGTTGCTGGAAATTGTCGGAATAAAGCAAGAACAGGGGAGGAGAAGAAATAAAGGCAGAGGGAGCTGTCTGCGGAGAGACGAGGCCTCTTTAATTGCGAGCCTTTGTTTGGTGGAAGAGAAAGGTGCCAGGGGCCCTCTGACGTGGTTAATGTGAAGGGTTGACAGAGCTTTTCTCTTCGGGTAAAAACATGGCAGACAGACGTCACAGGGACGCAGCACGAAAAGCCAACAGGGGAACAAAGAGGAGCTGGTTAAGAAAGATGCAGAAACAGTCGACAAATCCAGCTGACACCAGATGTTTTGTTTACATTAACTGGGAATAAAAACAGTTTGGGAAAACCAAACACCTCAAACACACGACTTCCTCACATCGGTGACGGTTTCTGATGACAGCGAGGGAGAAGTTGGAGGACTTGCACAGGCTTCTGCAGGTTTCACCAACTCAAATTTAAGACTTTTTAAGACCACTATGAATGCAATTTAAGACGTTAATCAGAACAGAAAATCTAATATTTTCATACAACAGTGTCAATGTAGAGGTTGGCAACAGAAGAGAGTAAACTGAGAATAAAATTCCATTTACCAAAGATGTTAGCAAGAAAGCGTATATTAGCAGCTAGTTAGCGGTAGCTGCAACTGCCTCAAATCACAGGATGTAATGAAATCTTTGCCTGACAGAAATAAAAAATAAACCGCATTGATTATGACATTAAAAATCAAAAAATTTAAAACCTGCTATAAAAGTTTTTAAGGCCAACTTATGTATTTTCTAATTAATTCAAGACATTTTAATGCTTTAATTTTGGATAAATTAATTTTAACAAGCATTTTGTCATGAATTTGAATTATTGACTCAAAACAAACTAAATTTTTGGCTTAAACATTCCTTGCAGGGTAGTTTGGTCTTATTTTAAGATATTTGCTCTAGAAACTAAACAAAAATAGTATTTAGGAACCTGGTTGTTCATTCATAATCCACAAAAACTGACCCATAAATCGAGAGTTTGCTCTTCCTTCATTTACCTGCAGAAATGATTCCCACGTCACCTAAACGAGGTAAACTCTGTCCGCCGACTCTAAGCCCATAATTGCTGGCATCCTCTCCGCTTCCACCTCTCCTGCCTCTCTGTTGACTCTTTGTAGCAAAATAAACCCCGGCAAACACGGCGTAAAGGAAACCAACAACTGAAAGGTAAATACCACTTTATCTGGGCTGTCACAGCGGCGAGCAGCCGAGCACTTTGTTTACCTCGACGGCGAGCGAGAGTGGCTCAGGCCCTGCTGCCGTCCTGATATGGCCTCTAATTAGTTTCCAGGCAGCCTTTACCTGCTTCACCCTCACAGTTAAAACCATCAGCTCTCTTTTTGCTCAACAAAGAAACCAAAGAAATCCTCGGCTCCTCTGCTGGCTGTTGCTTTCTTCTCCTGTTTGCTGTGTTCAACTCCACACCGAGGTTTTTTTCCACCGAGCTACTCTGACATTTTTATGTTAATACAAAGCCTATTTGCCCATGTAAGTGCTGAGCACACTAATGCAATCTGCTCCAGCGCGGGAAAAGCTTTTATAGCTGTTCCTCTGAACTCTTTCAGACAAGAGAATTCATGTCGCTTCAGATGCAAAACGCTCCATTGTTTCCCCAGATTAAAAGTTGGAAAGTTGTGCCTTCCTTCGAGACATTTAATAAATGATTGCTTGAACAGCCTGTAGGTGTTGGGAAACAAACCAGCAACCTTTAAGCCTGCCTGCAAGACGGCAATAACATTACCTAAACCTTTAATCTCCTTCTATTCTCCCTTTCTTTCACCTCTTCCTGCTGCCGGTGGTGTGGTTAGCCGCCACGCTTCGCTGAGCCGCTCTCGCTTCTCCCCACGGGAGGAAATTTGTGCCTGCATACTGTCCATGAACTTCGGATAAATAAATAGACACGCAAAGAGCTGCTGGATAATTGAGCAGGAAGGTAGAAATGTGGAGATGCGGACAGGTGAGACAGGTGTGGTGAAACCCGGTGGGATTCATGAGCCGGCCCGTCGTCACGGATCCTGCTCGCGTTAAAGCTTTTTTTTTTTTTCTTTTCTGATTGCAGCTCATCTGGAGGCAGAGTGACCTCCCCCCACATCCCACACGCTGCCGGAGCATCTTCTGCGCTTCACCTTATTCACGCGCAAACCGTGTTGGATATTGGAGGTTAAAGCGAGAGCAGCTCCTGTTGTCGACCTGTGCGTAGGTGTTTTGCTGCAGCACAAAAACCTGGCTGGCCTTTAATCGAGATGCTGCTTCCAATGCAAGGAGTTTCTCTTCAGAAGAGTTGGTGACAGAAACGGCCCGGAAAAAACAAGCAGATTTATTCCACAACCAGGAAAAAGATACGCAACTACAGCAGCTACTGGTTCTGAACCAGAGATCCAGAACAGAGCTGAAGTCCTTTATTCAGCTGAAATAAATCATCTGAAGGAAGAACTTCACTTCATCTCTACCTGGACTTGGTACCAACACCAAGAAAATCAACAGAAATCTACAAAAAAGTCAGAATTTTTACAGTAAAATTCAAGCACTTTTCAAATATTTTAAAACTTTTCCAGCTTTGGAGATAAAAACAACACAAATGAATGAATAAAATACAGCAGAAACAAGGTAAACTAAAATATAACAAATGTCTCCAACATAAACTATAAACTCCTCTGAATATGAAACACTAATTTAACAAAATCAATATACATTTCATCCAAATTTATCTTAATCAGCTCAAATCAAATGCTTAAAGTGTAAATAAATATAAAACTATAATATAAAATGTACAAAATATTCTTGCAAAGTTTTCTGGCATTTAGCAAATAGAAATAATTTTGAAAATTCAGACATTTTCATCTGTCTTATCTGTTTTTATAAGGTAAAATCTCCAGACATTAACGGCGACACAATCTAATTTTCATGGCATCATATTTAGTGTTTTCCACTAGTTTCTGTGACATCAATGTTCATCCCTGCAAAAAGCAACCATGCAAATAATTAAAATGGAAATACAGTGTATTTTCAACCAGAAATCACTGCACATGAGGCTCCTGGTCAATATCTGATGCTTTCCGTTTTAAAAGACGATGTCAGCGGAAATGTCCAAAACCAAAACGATGGACCTCTGATCCATGAAAACGTAAACAACTGTAACAAAATTTGTCTTGATAAAGTTAAATCAATCTTTTATTGCAGATGCATAACTTCACATTGTATCATAACGGTACTTAATCCGAATCTGTTTTAGTATATATTAACTGATTTAATCATTTATTTTGTGATTAAATAAAAGATGTACTTATTTTTTTTCTGTAAAGTGCCTGATTTGAC
Organism: Poeciliopsis prolifica; assembly: GCF_027474105.1. NCBI lineage: Eukaryota > Metazoa > Chordata > Actinopteri > Cyprinodontiformes > Poeciliidae > Poeciliopsis > Poeciliopsis prolifica. The sequence goes on along the minus strand of NW_026562466.1, from coordinate 445,802 downwards.
TTTTTTAAGAATCAATCATAAGAATATAACTCAAAACCAATATTGCTACATCCAAAAAAAACTGTTGGAAAGCTTAAAATTGACTCAATTTTCCTAAATAATTTGCCTTTTTTGGTAAAAGCTGGACTTATTTGATCTTATATTAATATTTAAATATGTTAATTGAACCGTCTTACAAAGTTTCAGATCATCCAAAACATCCTAATGTCAGGAAAAAAAGGTGTTTCTCCCCTTTTTAAATCATGAATCATCCAGAAACAATATTTATTTGGCTAGTAGAATTAAAAAATCGCTTAAGAAGAACCAGTCTGACAACATGAAGTAGGCAAAAAGATCAGATGAAAAAACCAAAAGTCATTTTTGAAGGTTTTATCACAACTGTTGACAATGTGTGTAACTTAATGTGTTTTTCCCTCAACTGATGGCTTCAATTCAAATTAAGGGTTAAACTTTCCTTCTGAAAAGCTCAATAATCTCTTGTTTCATCTATTAAAAGTCTTATTGCAAAGTGTGGAAACATGAAAATGATCATTATAATATCCATTGCTGGTTAAATGACAATAAGGCTCAGGTGGCTCATATTAACCTGAGGAAATAACCTGAAATGTTGGTGGGAGAGAAGTGTAGGTGTGTGTGTGTGTGTGTGTGTGTGGGTGTGTGTGTGTGTGTGTGTGTGTGTGTGTGTGTGTGTGTGTGTGTGTGTGTGTGTGTGTGTGTGTGTATGGGGGTTTAATTCAATTCCAGCCCATCATACCTACCTCAGTTACGGGCTTCATTGAGATTAATTACTCGCCGGGACGCCACGCGTACCAGCTATTAGATAGCAGCTATGTTAGCTTGATAGCATCCAGGACAGCCACCTCAGCAACCTGAAGAAAGTACGGGTGGCCAGACAAAAGCGGGAACCGCAACGGGCGCTGATGCTATCGTTGTTGTGTTGCAATTAATTAACTTCAAGGTGATTATACATCGCTGAGCAGAAAACCGGGATCCAGGCGGGTTAGATAAGGAAAACAAAGCTGGAGGTGATATTCAAATGTTTCCAGGACAGATTAATAATAAAGGGTAGTAATCTAAATATTCATTTAGGAGCATATGTGTTTAATATACCTTGTACTTGGGCATAAGGAACAATAGCGCACTGCCCTGAGCTGTGTTTGCAGCTGTGACCTATATCTGTGCACACTGCAGACATTAGCTTCACTGTAATAATTTGCAATATCACAAGCCTGTGGCGTAAAATAACCATCAGAGTGGGAGGAAATATGCAAAAGATGCTATTTACTTTCAATTTATTTAACTACAATAAAGTTGTGCGCCAACTTTACAAATGGTTTTGTCACTTTTCGCTTTTTTATAGTTTTAAATGTGTATTTTTTGAGGCTTTGTTTTTGTATCAGAAATGAGGCATGTTTGTTGTAGTTTGGATTAAAAGTGTCGTCTGTGTGACGTCAACATGCAAACAAACCTTTACTCAAGCTAATTGGTCTTCACAAAAGATTTTTTTTCCTGAAACTTAAAAAATATATCCCACTGTTCAAGCTAACTGCTACCACCGCTAGCCACTGTTTAAGCTAGCCACTGTTTAAGCTAACCACTTCTCAGGAATCGGACTAGCAAACAACTACGCTACTTGCTATCAACCTGTGCTCTATTTAGGTAATATTTATTCTGTCACACAGACACTGAAGCTAATCATCACTCAGACTTGTCATTACCTGAGCATGCTAATGCTTCAGCTAGCTGTTTCTAATGTTAATACCTCTCATCCAAGAATGAGTCGGGGTAAATAAAATGTAGGCTACTCAAGCTAGCTGCTATTAAAGCTAACTGACACCAAGGCTAGCCACTGATCAGGCTAGTTGCTTCTTTGACTCATGCTGAATGCTATGCAAGCTGGATGCTAATGAAGTAAAATGCTATGCAGGCTAACTGCTACATAAGCTAACTTGTACTGGCGCTATTTAGTATTGAAACTAATGGCATCTCTCAAGCTTACCAATATTTATGATACAAACTGGTCATGCCAATGAGTCTATGATTCTTTCCACATTGTTAGACGGTACTAATCCACAGAACCATACTAGAGCTGGCCATCGACAGCCAAATTTTCCGTTCGAGACTTAAATCACGGCTGAAATCTATAGTGCTATTTGTTCCCCAGAGGTCCACAGGCAGGTCTGAAATCCGTCCAGGTTTTAGCAGCACTGTCACACCCTTTACCACAGCAACACTTGTGAGTGATAAAACAAAACACACCTTTCAGCATCAACCCACACTGCAGTCAAAAGCTCACATCACTGAACTCCCATAGGAGCAGGAGGGCTTCAATTATCACCACACACACACTCGCTTAGAGGTCTCCACTCACAGCACACACTCCGCACCGACACTGACACCAATGAGTGTGTGTTTGAGCGGAACAAAAATACTTTCTCCTTTAGTTCTGCTCAGAGAACATTTTGCAGTAAATATCAGGACCATGTGGGGAGCTGGAACAGAAACGCAGCCCTGGCACCGTCTCTCTGCAGTGTGTGACTTGAATCGGAGCTCCTGCTCACTGGAGACAGTTGTTATAAACGCTGGCATCTTGAGTCCATGTTAGCAGGCAGAAAAACAAGAAACAACAAAGAAAATAAAGCCAAGTAGCTGTCTGGTTTGGTATTTAGGGAGATCCCCCAATTTACTAAAACCTTGAAGACACACGTTGCAGCAGATGATGGAAAACATGCAGTTTGAGTGTTGCACAATAAACCGCTACTACATCTTGTATGTATTTTTTACCCACATTCCAGATTATTCCTCCTCAACCGTATCAGAGAAAAACAACGAAACAGATACTCGTTAAACTCTTTAATCTGCGTACAAAGATGCTGTGAGTGGGTCTGAGGACCACCGTACCAGGTCAATAGTCTCTGCAGAACGTGGGTGTCCGGTTACAGATACCTCACTGCGCTGGTCCCCAGCTGAAAGGGATCCATTTCATAGCTAACTGACTATATTGACAAATATCGTATGCTCTGAGATCCTCCTACATCTGAATTTTAGTTAACTCTTTAAATGCCAGCAGAAACATAAAGACCATCTGCTCTTTGAAATGCAACGTGAAGAAATGTCTTTATGGTGTTTGGTCGTCTGCAAAATTGCAAAACAGAGTTACTGTTCACATTTCATGTCCCTTTACATCATCCAACCATTTCAGATATAATTTAATTGCACATCATTGTAAAAGATTTGATTCTTCACTCTAGCTACATTTACTTGAGTACAATTTCTTTGCTGCAGACGATGAGGGAATTCTACAAAATGTATTTAAATCAGTTGTCAGAGTTGTTACAACATGTCCAAAGGTTCAGTACAAAGCATTCCACGGGAGACAACGACTTTTCATACCCTAAACGATTCTGTGAAATCACCAAAAGTATGAAGAGATCAAATATCCAGAACCGTTTCCAGTTCTGTCAAGAAAGGCAATATCTAGTTAAGTGAACAAACTAAAAGTCATTTAACTTTTAGTTTGATGACTTCAAGATAAAGCCTTTGTAGGCTAGCTGCTATGCAAGCTAACACCTAACAAGGCTAGCTGCTTCCCAAGCTAGCTCCCAGTCAAAGTTAATTGCACCTCAAGCTAACGTCCAACAGGGCTAAACCCTATCTAAGCTAACTTCGGTTCAAAATTAGCTGCTACTCAAGTTGACTGCTATCTAGGCTACCTGCTACTTAAACTAGCTGCTGTGCAACTTGAGCTAATTGCTATTCCAGCTAGCAAACTCCAGCTAGCTTGTCACTTTGTCCAGCTATTACTTACAGTAACAAACATCCAGGCTAGCTTTTATTTAAGCTAAATGCTGCAAAAGGAAGTTTTTGTTAGTTTTAAGTTGCTTTCTAGGTATTTTACTCCTTTTTAATAATTTGTTTTCCAAACATTTCCACTTTTATGTCTTCATATTTGTAATCAAGATGATTGCATTTACACTTCTCTGGCTGTATGTTTCATTGGACACAAAGTGGGGAGTACAACTGTCTGGGTGGGGAACTTGACAATGGATCGGCAGCATCACAAAAACTGTACTAATGGGCTTCACAAAAAGGGCTTCACTCCAAGGGCTGCATACATATTTATACTCATGTCCCCTTTCAAGTGTTCCTACAAATCTTATCTCACACATCTCCTCTTGCCTGCTCACTAGCTGAGCAGCTCTTTGTATTAAAGGAGGCCTGCACCACTCAGGCTCTATTTGGTTCCAGGGAGCCGGCACCGCCGTCTCATATCAGCGCACAATTTGACCGCAAAGAGAAGAGGATTAGACCTGCAAAAGTGTGACCCATTTTACATCCGACCTGCTAAATCAGTTGACTTATATTCATATCTCGCCTTCTTTGCACAGCCCTGCTTTTGCTCACGTTCCCCTTGGGTCGCTGCCGATAACCTGGGGAAGATAAAAAGGACGGAGGAGTACGGTGCAGTTAGAAGGCAAAAGCAGAGCCAGGTTCTCTGTTTTCCCTCCTAAATCAATAAGAAGGGCTCCTTTGGGGTATCCTGGCCAGCCATCTGGACTGAAATCCAGGGGCTCAGGTTGTCCCCTGGGCTCCCCTGCTTTCCAACCCCGTGTTCTGAAGGACCTGGCACTAAGTTAATCGTACTGCCTTTCCCTCCCCTCCCTCCCGCCCCCTCCTTCCCCCTGGTCCTTCATCATCCTCCTGCCGTCTGTCCCTCTACGTTCACCTTCCATCTAATCTGGCCGGCTGCGACTCAAATGTCAGGCCACCTGGGAAAGGCAGCTGTTGGCCTGCAACGGGAGCCGCCACGGTGGGCCTGGACCGGTCCCAGCCGTGTTCCTGAAATGCTCACTCAGACTGGGAGCAGGACAAAAAGGAAATTTGTGGTGTAAATACCAAATTTAGAGTGGCATCTCTGACTCTATACATTGACCTAATTCCTCAGATTTACCAGCTTCCATTAGCATGACGCCTTCTGCAGCACAGCAGGTTATAAATCCCAAACTGAAGTACAAATTGCAGCAGGTACACAACTCTATCATTTGCCTGTAGAGGAAGGAAGAGGGGCCAGCAAATGAGGAGTGATTTTCATCAATACATCGCCAGATAAAGATCCATCTGGATCCACTGAAAGGAGAAGAAGAGGAGGTGGCGGAGGAGAGTGGGGGCAGCTTTTGGCGTCGATGCACGGCCATTGATTGTGCGTCCCATTACCAGTATATGATCCAATCTACAAAAGGGGAGAAGAGGAGCGCCGCTGCGAGCGGGCGGGCTTTTCCTGCTGCCCCGCCATCAAATAACGAAGACTCATCCCACACCTCCCCCCTTTAATCACTCAGGAATGATTTGGGAAAGGATCCAAACATGAACACAGAGCGACGCTCCACAGAGAAAAGCCGAGACTTGTTTGGCTGAGTTAAAATAAAGAGGAGGAAAAAAAGACAGGAAGAAAGAAGAGAACACACCGACATGGCCTCTGTACAAACACCGTGTCCGCTCCGTGGGGAAATAGGAGCAGAAAGGTAGCAATCAATATTGAAACACAGAAATTAAGCATTTAAATCAGTAATTAGGGAGCAGGCATGTTTTTTTTCACACCTGTACGCCGCTGAGGCTGCCAACCCCAGCGCATCTGTTTCCCTCCACCTGCCAGGCACCTGGTATCATTTCAATGGCGCTTGATTGCATTCAACCGCCGAAGACTCTTTTAAGCTTCTTAGTGATTCCACCCTCCTTCTCCCCTCTGTCCCATCGCCACAGCCCAGCCTCCCCGCCCCACGTCTGCATTATTTTGTATTTATTTGTATCTGTTCATTCCAATGCAGGTGCCTCGCAGTAATACTCAAGTGTGCCATACATGAGTGATTCTTTTATGCCTCAGTTCCTGCATTTGTCATTTTGGCGAAAGCAAGAGGATTAGGGGTTTGGATGTGTACCTCCTTCTCTCTCCTATTTCTCCCTCACACTTTTAACAACATCCTTCCCGAATAATTTGCATACCAAATTCTTTAACCCTGCGGTGGTCAGAAAGAAACTGTCAAATCCTCTCTCTTCACTCGGCTTGGTCTGTGTGTGCATCAGACCTGTGACCGCTGACTTAGTTCCAACACAGTAGACTTACAAAAAATCCAACATTAAAGCAGTTCTTCCAGACTTCTTTCACTCCTTTCTTTCCTCTTAGTCACATGCATGTAATTCTTCACTGCGCCACAAATTTTTTATTACTACCAAGAGACTTTAGGACTGGGAAGAGTGGAGCAATGTCCGATCCATAGCAAAAACACAACTTTGCTAAATCAAATTATTGAACTACATCTTCATGCTTTGACTGTGGCGGCGCTGAACCAACAACCACTGCAGGAAACGACACAAAAAACTTCCTTCTTCACCAAATGTAAACAGAAATGGCGTCAGATTTTAGTGGTTATTTATCTTTGGCTGAAAAACGTGAGTCGTTTCTCCTTCCCACTGTTCTGATTACCCACAATGCCCTGCGCTGTAGTCCACTGTTTGGTGTTCACATGTGCATTGAAACTGGACCAGAATTAAAGTCCTAATTATAAATCTTATAATTTACAAGGACCTGACAGTCACAAAAAGAAATGGTTGGTTTTCCTGATTTGTGAAATGCATCTCAATGATGTGCAGTTCATTTAGACGCTAAGGGATATTGATATTTTAATGCACTTTCTTTATGAGTCTGAAGGTGTTTGCGTTCTCACGGTTTTATCTGCCGGAGGAGAGAGACGGCAGATATGTGACAACCGAATTAGAAGTGCTTACAAGTCAGCTAATCAATAACTCAAACCGTCTCATTTCAGATGAATTTGTTGCACTTTAAAACAACAAAGATTTGCAGCAAAAAGACAGAATAATGTAAGTCACAGTTATGTGTACTCCTGTGTTGGAAATATTGCCTTATGAACTTTAGGTAATGCTCTAATTTCATGCAAAGCGTTACAAATTAGTTTTTCATTTGTGCATGTGTGGATTTTCTACCTTGAAATGAACTCTTGCCACCTGAGTCACCCTTGACTCCCCCTCCTTTCCCTAAAACTCAAGTGGAGCAGGGAGTCTCGGATCAAACTTGGCCCCCGGCTGCACCATGTAAAGTGTTGCAAATTTGCAGAATTCCCTCAGTTTTCAGCCCCCCACCCGCCCCTGGAAGCTAATGGGATCATTCGGATTCGGTTACGGAGATTCAACAGTTAGAGAGCCACCATCTGGGTTTCTGTTAACCTGAGTCAGATGTAAGCCTGTCGCTACTGCAAGGTACAGCAGCTTGGTTAATGATTCTTAATCTTTTCTTTAATTAAATTGTGCAGCCAACCTGAAAAATCTATCTTAATGCAAATGAGAAACTCCTTTTTTTGGCATTTGCTTACCGTAATGCACTAATAAGGTTAATTTAATAAAAATCTGTTCCACTTTTTAGAGATAATTGTGTGTCTTCTTGATCTATTTTGCACAGAGTGGAGAGGAAAATAAAAAAATAGTGTTTGTGGAAATTGCGGCATCACAGGATGAGCCAAGGAAAAGAAACCTGCCATGGATAATCGTATTTGTATGAAGTGAAAATCTATTTTTCTCCACAGCAGTGTCCCACTTCAGTCCTTTGTGACAGTTTCCTGTCACAGAATGAAAAAGAAGAGCTTTCTGCAGAAACCAAAAACAAAAATAGGGTGGGTTTTACCTACAGGACAAAAATAAAAGGGCAGATCGGTTTCCAAACAGTATCCTGAATGTTTGCACTCATCCGGTGACTGCATGAATGGATAGCTTTTGAAACCGGAAACTTCAAATCAGAAAATACGCTGCTGTGAATCGGTTTTTACTGCAATCCAGATATCAGAGATGTTCCACTGCTCCATATCCAGACTAACAGAATATTAGGATTAGAACTATAATCTTGAAATGTAGGCACTTTAGAGCTAATTACTAAGGGATAGCAGCTAATTGAACTGTTTTCTTCTGGATTTCTTGCAGTTTTGCTTCATTTTAGCATCTGTATCTTCTGCTGTAATGCTAGTTTAGGCCTCGGATATTGTAGCATTGGGTTAGCTTTAGCATTAGATGACATAGAATTACTTTTAGTATTTGAATTTTTAGCTTTAGCTTTACCTTAGTGCAGACTTTAGCTTAAATGTTACCCTTTAGTACTTTAAGGTGTTGCAGCATTAGCCCTAGCTTTAGCATTTGATGTTTCAACTTTAGCATTGCCTGTAACTTTGGCTTTATTATTACCTGCTCTAAAACTAGGTTAGCTGTTTTAGTGCTAAGGTTAGCATTTAAAGCTATACTCACACAAGAATATTAAGCTACCTTATTAATGCCAGGTTCAGCATTACATGTTAAACTTTAGTTAAACATGAAAAGCTTGACAAGCTTAGCATTAGCATTAACGTTGCAGCTTTAGCTGTTATCGTGTTTAAAGCATTGACTATCTAGCTCTTTCCTTTTGAAAAGTGTCCTCTGTATGTTGTTTTGATCAAATGCTATTTTTAAAATGGCTAGCATTAGCCTTACCTTGAAAAATAGTTGTTGTGGCTTTAACATCAGCTGAAACATTAGCTTTAGCATTATGTTTTGTACCATTAGTTTGTCTGTTGTAGCATAAATACTAGTTGTACACCTTTTGTATCAGTATTGGAAAACTCTTCTTTAGTAGTTACAGTTTTAGGTTCAATAACAATTTTGTGGAATTAGCTTTTACAGTTGTACCTATATCGTTAGCCACCGTAGCATTAGCAATAGCTTTCCTGAAGATTTAAATACTGGCACCATACTAGAAAACTGCCAGAAGTGTTTGGAAACATCCTAACTTGCCTCTTGTGACGCAGAAAAGTTTGATTGTTTGGAAGAAAAATATGTAAAAAAAAAAAAAAAAAAAAAAGACTCAGAACTTGTTTGTATTTTCAAAGATGAGAACAAATGAGCAAATGAGTTGGTTGAACTGAAAAACGGAAACATTACCACACACTGAGACAGGTTTGAGACTAGGGGGGGAAAAAAAACGAAGTCATTAATTAGATTACATTAGCTGCAAAGGCTTAGCGAGGATTAATGTCGAGAAATGTGCTCACTCAAAAGCAAAAGATAGTGTACCTGAGTCTGCTTCAGACCCGATTAACTCCAGCTCTGACAGCTCACATCTTGTTGTCTACCTGGCACTTTGAGAGTAATCTCTCCATTGTGCTTCTGGGAGGAAGGTAGATTTAGACGTTGCTGTCTGCAGAACAAAAACACCCGAGCCGACTTTTTCATTTGGTTCCTCCTGTCTGCTACATCTGCTCTCAGCAGCAGCTTATCCAGGAGGTGTGTGTGTGTTTATGTGCATGCCGCAGGTGTGTGTCTTATTTCCAAAGCCTGACTTTAATAGGTGAATCACTGCTGCGTATCCCAGCATCCTCCCTGGTGGCGGCAGGAGGCTGGAGCTGGAGTACAGCGTGTCAGAAGCTCCTTGTCATCACAGCCCAGGAAGGAAGAAGACATCTGTCAACGTCTTTTTGGCACCAGATTCTGGCGCTGCTGGCAATAAGGAAGCCGCTTTGAGGTAAGAGTTGCTCCTTAAAGGGGACCTGTTATGCAAAATTTACATTTTGGATGGTTTTTTTATACTTTTCTATTCCTTCTAAAAACACCAAAAGTGCTTAAAAATTACAACCAACCGTCGTTTCTTAGCAATAAATGAATGTTTTGGTGTCTGGAAAATGAGCAACCCAACACATTTGATCAGCTGGATTTAGCCAAAGAGAAGCGTTTTGTTGCGATTTAGCATCTTTAAACCATTTCCTCCATTCTTGTTGGTTGTGGAGGAGGCTCCACTTCTGCTTTTCAAACATGTACAGTTGTATAATTGCGCATCTTTTTGCGGCCATTTTCAGGTGCGAGTGTAAACGTTGAGTTGGGGGGAGGTGTGGCCAGGAGCAGATTATTTGGATTTAAAGTGACAGAGGAAAAACTAATATCTGTTCAAGGAAGAAATACGGGTTACCTGTACGTCAAAGAGAGGCATCCTCAGGGAGCTGCTGCCCTTTCATTCATTCAGAAGTACGAATGTGATCATTATCATGTTGTCTAGAAAAATCCCTCACGAGTCTGACAATTGAACGTTGAGCCTTCTGGGACACGGAAGAGGCCTGTTGACAAAGTGTGCTCCCTCCCACCTTCAAGACGCACACACTCCTCCTCTTCCTTTAACAGTGAATAAAATTGACTCGCTCCCGGCGTGGCAGGCAAAGGTGCGGAAGCCGGTAGCATCACCTAAGAGGAGGCGTGCTGATCACATCTCTCCCTAATGAGCTCCTTAGAAGGTCTAAAATAGCAGATCAGACCCCCTGCCTTCCAATTTACCTATACGTGTCTCCTCACCCCCTCCTGCTGGCTTGTCAGGTAGAGCTTCACTTCTTCGCGGCTCTGGCTGTCATCCCAGGAGAAGCGAGGCAGGAGGTGTGGAAGGTGATGAAGAGGATTTTAGTTTCTCCGTGGGAGAAGAGAAACTAACGGAGATTCGTCGTTCAACTAGAAACTGAAAGCATAAACCTCAACAAAGGACGCTGAAAACTTCCTGTGTAAAATGACTTTATGCACACAAATATGGATTGTGTCAAAGGTCTGGCGATCCACAAAGAGATCAGTTAATTATTCCAAGACCTGGAGGAGTTTAAGTATTTCAGAAATCATGATATGAAGAGAAAAAGCTTTTATACTTTTGTCTGTGTGGTCAAAGAGGAACTGATGAGAGCTTTAGAAAGACTTTAAAATCATTTCTTACTTTCCACTGTTGGATTCCTTTGGGATTCAACAGAAAATATGCGCTAAAAATGCTACTTTTCCCGGTAATGCTGCATGTTTTCAGGGTAATAAAGCCAAACGTACACAAACACATTCAGCTGTAATTCACATCCTGTCAATAATTAATCCAGGACTACCTGCTTCCAACATGTGTAATCTTTTTAGGATTATATAGGAGGGAAAATACGCCGCCGCCGCTGTGACAGGTGTTCCTGCATTAGCATCCATTAAAAACAGATTATATGGCAGTTGCTCTCATTTCACCGGCAAACGTTCAGGAAAATGTTGACGCTGGCAGCGCCGCCGTCTGAACGCCAATAATCTAGACGTCTTTCTAAAACCTTCACTTGCTGAACTCGCATCTTTCTGCAGACAATTATTTGGACTTTATGCTTTAGCATAAACACATCAAAGGTATAATAAGGAAAATAATCAGAATTTATCAGCCCGGTTACAGAAATCCTCTCTTACTAGATGGCCGATGGGAAAAAGTGCAGATTAGAGGGAGAAAGAGGAAGTGCTAACATTCAGTTCACATAATGAGGCCCAGAAAGAAGACGCCATAATATCCTTGCTAATAAGGTATAATCATCTCATTGTAATCAAGTTATGTGCAATTTATGAGGGTTGGGGAATGGGTCTTTTGACTCGTGATGCTGGTTTTTCCCCTGCGCTCCGGATGCTGGTCTGCAGGACTCAAATGGAGCATTGTTGAGCGGTTGCAAGAATGAATGACAATCTGTTGAACCTCCTGAGCGAAGGCGGATGCTGGGATAAAAAGACGAGTCTGTTTTAAAGGTAGCTTAGAGCAGAAGGAAAACAGAATGAGAGAACTGATTTAGGAAAGTAAATTCTGCAAATAAACAAGTTTTTAGGACATCCTGTGATACGATTTGTATGAAAGGTCATTCTGAACTGAATAAATGATTAATAAATCATGTTAATAACTCAGTAAAACCCAAGAGAAGTGAAACAATGTGAAGGCATTCCTACCATCACAAACATAAACATGTGTTAGTTTTGCTGAGGCTGAAATTGAGCTCCAATTGAGTCAGGTGTAAAACAAAACAAAACAAGAAAAATAGGATAAACATGTAGAGAAGCAGAGTAGAGGACCTGTCATGCTGTGGGACGGTGGAAACCTCGTTAAAGTTCACCTAAACTGAGGCGCTTCTTACAATTAAAACAAGCAAAAAGTTACATTTTTTTCTACATTGGGTTTTTTCACTGAAACAACAGCATTTATTTTAGTCTCTTACTTTGTGGTAATATTCTACAGCCATCTCCTATATTCTTGATAAAAAAGTGAAGCTTGAACCCAAACCAAACAGAACCGGCTCACCTTATTGGACCAAATGCGCTCTGAATGTGCGTCGCCGTCTCTGTAGTGGGTAATTGCGTTCCTGAGCCAGACAGCCACCCATTGGTGATTTGATACCGGCCGTTTGATGCGTCGTGTTTGTGGTGCCTGGAAGACATTACTGTCGGCCAGCCGAACCTGCCTGCCATTGTACTAATAGAGGTTCTGTTCCTTCGCCTCGCCCTTCACGTTACACGGCACCAATTACATGAAACGACTCCATCTCTGGCTGACACGGGCTTTCAACTTCAAAAGGTATTCACAGAGTGATTACCGGGTTAAAAAAAAGAAGTGTGACATGTTGGTACTATCAAAACATGGACATTATGCCTTTCAACCTGCAGATAAAAACTCAGGCCAATTACAGAAGATGGTTTATGACGGCAAGGTGCGTCTGACGGGATTCAGACGGTTTGTTCAGGTGTAAAATAGGAGCTGCTACATTTTCTCTGGTTTAACAGACGAAGTTGGCAGTCTGGTGGAGTCTGAGTGGGTGAGCGCCTTGCTGAGACAGCCCATCAATCAGCCCTTCGAACACCTTTCCCCCCACTTCCTGTAAGTGCTCTACCATCCACAGCGGCCTCCGCGAGTCCACGGGAAGCCACCGGGTGAGGATTCAGCAAACCTATTTTTTCCCTTTTAATTTGAGCAATTGCTGCGAGGATCGATCGGAGCGAGAGCACAATGCAGTAACGGGAGAGGTGGGCAGAGGAGCCTGGGTGCCGTTAATGCAGCCCCGGCTGAGGAATCAAACGCTCCCTCTTGTTTTAAGAGCCGCTCCACCCCGGCAGAACAAGTCAGCGGTGCCGAGCGGGTCGATAGCACTGATTAAACGGCACATATCCTGGTCATCAATATTATACACACTCTATTTGCAGGGCACCGATGTTGAGGTCGCGCTGCTGGTGAAGTGGATAAATACAGCAGAGGTATTCTGGAAGTTCAATGGCCCCTCCAAGGAAAACGGTTCATCTCGGAAGAAATCTGTTGTCTAAATTAATTACTGCTGGAATTGCTATGCCTGTCAAAACAGAGCGGATTTTAAGAGGCGGCTTGGTGATTTTTAAACCTCCAAGGGAAATTATCCTCAGAAGGATAAACAACGTTTAAGCACCAAGGTACATCACGCTACAAAACATCACAAGTTATTTTAAACGACTTGTTTATGTTAGATCCGATGCTTTGCACCAAGTTATTTTTCAATAAAAACAAGAAATACACGTCAAATCAAACTGTGAGACATGCAATTTCAACTTCAAGTCAAGCCCTGCAAAGTCCTAGTCAAATCCAAAGACATGGAGACATGTCAATATCTACAAGTCCCAAGAAGAGACAAGAGTTACAAAGCATTTTATTGACATTTTAGTTCAAATACTGATTTTTTTTTTTTTTTTTTTGTCTCTAAGCTCCAAACTCAGCAAATAAACCCAGAAAAATAAAAACATGAGGCCTAGCACAGAACCTCAGGACACATTTCACACTGATCCTAAATGGTTTAGCAGAAATATTTCAAAAACAAAATTAATTTATAACAGAGTTTATGATGTGTAGCAGCAAATAAACAAAAATAATTTGCGGAAGGCACTGCTGCACTTCAAGTACCGACACAAACCCATCCTCACGTACAAACACATACGAGTGTTGGCCAGTCGATAGCACTACTGCATGATAATCGATTGCCATTTGTAACAGCAGGGTAGGCAGAAGGGTACGATCAGTGCAAATTATTGTCACCGCATGCTGTCGTGCTGTGCAGTCAGCCGGCCGGCATAGCGGAGCAAGATAAATGACAAAAGAGTCGCGGGAGCAAGATAGCAGTTAGTCATACCTGGTGGTGCAGGGGGGGTTGCATCGATATGACAGGGGAGGGCAAGAGGGGAGGAGGAGGACTGTATTGAAACGCACCAAATACAGGACCTCGTGTCATTTGTTTCAACTCAATTTGGAGTGCTTGTAAATCGGCTGGTAGCAGTAAAACAAGCTGTGAAATAAAACACCAGATGATTTTAGGGTTGTGCATTAATCTGTTTACATCAGAGGAGAGAGGATGCATGAGGAATGAGCATAACACCAGTTTTATGGGAATGTTTTGCATTTTGGTAACTGTTGTGCATGAAAGGAAAACATCCAAGTCCTGTACCCACTTATCACATAAGGTAAAGAAACATGACAGTAAAGAGAAACATTTCCATGAAGCCATGTCAGTTTAACAGTTAGTAAAGCAACTTCCTCCATTTTTAGATTTCTTTCAAAACATTTCCTAATTATTGAAGTTTAATAAATCAAATAAAAGCTGATAAAGTATGGAATGTGCCCAAGAAGTATCAATAAGTCCCAAGAAGAAACAAGTTTGTGGTTGTAAAAAGTACTTTTTATTCTTCTCAAACTATTCCACCTTTTAAAAATAACAGGTTTAGACATGAGGTGACTGGTTTACTGGTCGAATCATCTACGAAACCATAAAATAACCCAGAATTTCTAAAGCTCTGCAGCCTCATTTTGCTAAAAAGAAATAAAAATCAAGACTTTTGAGTTGTCCTAGTCAAAGCCCCGACTTCTACTCAACTAAGTTGCAGTGGCAGGACCTGTTAAAAATTGTGCAAGCTCAAAAATACTCCAATTTCATAAAAACGATATGTACTCCTGGATTCATGGAGTACATATCAACGACGAAACGGGAACAGAAATCAGAACCAGAGCGGGGAGGAATCATTTCAGAGCAGCACAGCGATGAAGACACGTCTCAAGAAGTCAGCGGTGTTACATCAAGCATTCCCATTGATCCAAAAAGGGGGAAATGGAATGTTCCCATTGATTGGAGAATCTCTGGGTCTTATTAAGCAACTGTGACCGTCCCTAAAGCAAACGTTGGGGACAACTTACCTAACATCTGACTACACCAGATTGATTTTTTTCCCCTTTTCCTTTCTATGGCGGGTTGTGTTTGCATGTCCCCCCTCGCTGCTCGCCGATAGCTCGACAGCATTGGAGCAGCTGTAATTTGTGATAGCCGATGAGACGCTCCCTTCGGGTCGATACTGCATCTTGTGGAGGAAGTCTGGTAATACGAATAAACATTTCACCTTTGTCTAAACAATCGAGTCGTGTGAAGTCTCGGCGGCACCGTGGGGACGGCGGGTGATGCAGCCGCTGGATTTAAATGGTTCTGCTATGGTAAAGATCACAAATCAATGAGGAGGAGCCATTTTTACTGCTCAGGTGATGCTTTAATTGTTGCACTGGGAAAAGTCTTAAATAAGAGGATATATGAAGTTATCTGAGAAAATGTCAAACTGAATATATTTCAGTACTTTATCGAATCAGCTTTGAAAATATGCAACTTATTTACTGTATTGTTTGGGATTTAAAGCGATTTGTTCTGTTAAAATACACTACAATGTAAAAACATTTGACTTTATCTCCAAGATAAAAAAAAACTTTAGAACAGCCAGGATACTGACTATTTCTCTGTTTCATGCAACTTAATTATTTGTGTAAAATTCACAAATATTCTGAAATATTCCAAAGAAAATGCAGCTTGCAAAGCAGAGATACTTAGCTTAGCACTGAACACTTTTAAATCACCCCACAGGGTGCTTGTTTGCTAGGTCTCTAAAGTGTGATTTTTTTCTGCTTTTGTCTTTGGTGGACATTGTTTTAGGTATTGAGTCACTTTTGATAACTTTGACCTTTTATTTCTCACATTTTGCCCAATTTCAGACATTAAAATATTTATTAGCATCAAGAGCTACAAGCCTGACAACAACAAAAAGTTAAAACGAGAGAAAAAATGTTTGGTGTTACTGGAGATTTTGTGTTTGAACAAAGAAAAGAACATTTTTAGATGGAGGTCAACTAAATCTTTGTTTCTGCTTAATATTAAATCAGGAGAGACGATTAAATTTCCATACTGGCTTTAAAAAGATGATTTTATCTGCATATCTGAGGCGTTTTAGCTGAAAAGGTCGACAACTTACTTCAACCTGTAGCACCTGTATCAAACCGGATGGTTGAGGAGTCTTTCCACGTAGGAGGCGATTTAAAATAACCCATCAAACGCGCCCTTGGGGATGATCAAAGGTCAGCCCAAAGGCTGTGTTTGATGTCCGGCGATAAGGTCCGACGGCCACAAGTGATTTGCAAAAACGCAGCCGACTTAAAGGGCAAAAGCGCGCCACAAATATATTTAATCTCTGTTTTCAGCAGAACAAACGACGACGTTTCTTCAATTAGCGTCAGGAAGGGATGCTGATCGAGTTTCAACTGTTTAGAAAGAACATTGGGATTCTGTGCAATTAATTATAATAATGCTTTAAGTTAAAACTAATGAAATATGATGAAAAATGAAACAGATATATTAACCGAGGTTGTACAAACATCACAGAAAATGTCAAATTTCAAATTAGTTGCTTGATAAAACTTGTAAACAAATAAATGCATGTTTTTAAAGTCCAGAAGTTTTAATGTGAAGTTTAGGGGGGAGCATATTTACAGATGAAGATGTTTTTAATTTCTTATCCAGTTTTAGCTTCATTAAAGTTATTCTTTAAGAAAATAACCTTTTGTGAGTTTATACTTTACGTTGGCGACAGCTCATTTTTACGATACCGTAAGTCTGAGCCGTTGCGCTTTCCAGCCAATATCAGGTTATTACGGTAATTTCACTGCCATCGTTGCAGGAAGCATTTTTTTCTAAATTTTAATCTGGTGAAACATTTTTCAACAGACTGTAAATTGTAAATAACTTGCTAGACATTCAAAGTTTTAGTTGTTGTGGAGAAATGAGCAAAATGATTTACTTTGCACAATTAAAATAAGCAAAAACATCCAGGTGGACATTTGAGATTTATTAATTAATTGGTTATAAATTAGTTGACGATCATTTCAACAATCGATTAATCGTTTAAGGCCTAAATGACTTGTGGGAGTTGTTTGGTCTTCATGACACTTTCTGTTCATTCATACTCTCTGGAGCCTTTGTAGTTCATTATTTAGGGGTATCAGAGTAAAGTGGGTGGCATTAAAAACGTTCCAGGTCAGTAAAATTTATGCTTGATGTGCATAAATTAAAAAAACCCTCCAGGTGTAACTTCTGGTTATTTAAATCCTTCACTTACAGCATTAAACTATTCATAAAGTCGCCGCCGATCCTTCGCAGCACCTGTGCCAGGCGTGCAGCAGATGCCGCCATATTGGTTTGGTGCACTTGAGTTGCTCTGATGTGGCGAAGGTAGAGCGAGGAACCAACAGTTAAACACACGGATTCATGTCCAGCCGAGCGCGCGGGCGCACAGCTGTGCTGCTGCAGCTCCAGCTTATGGCTCCGTAATCATACTTCAATTATGAAGAGAAACAGATTACAGGAAGGAGACGGAGTTAAATTGGAAACGTCCAAGTTAGTTTGAAGACGGATGCTTCTGGTCTGGATTGAAGGAGGTTTAGGTGTAAAGTTTCTGTTTATACTAATTTATTAGAAGATAGAAATCGTGCAAAAGACACAAACCCTCAACCAGGAAGGACATTTTGGATTAAGAGCAGAAATTTAGGCACTTTTCAAACTTTTTCAGCAGAGAAAAGCAATAAAAATGAACTAAAAATTCAATTATTAACACTTTTTTCTACATTCAGCTAAACTTAAATATAACACAATTTTGTGTTTTGATCATTCCATATACGTCTGAGCAAATAGAGATAATTTTGTTAATCTTATTTGATGTAAATAAAGAAAAGTTTGAAATGATTTAACTTTAAATAGGTGTAAAAAATTTGTATTTTTTTCAAATGTCAGCTTTTAATCAAAAGCTACATTCCACTTTATTACAAAGCTGAAATCCTGACATGAATTTTTCACTTTTTTTATTATTATTCTTCATATTTTGAGCCCGTTTGGTCCCTTATACACTCCTGATCAAAATCTTAAGACCAGTCAAAAAATTGCAAGAATTTGCATTTTGCACTATTGAATCTTAAGAAGATTCTAAGTAGAGCTTCACAATGTTAAAAGAAAATATTAGTGCAAGAGACAAAAACATTTGAGCAGGGAATTTTCTGAAAACTGCATTTACACTCAAACATGATTTTTTCAGCTGATCAAAGTTTAAGACCATAGTCTTTAAAAGCCAAAAGCTGTGCAAAAATCTGGATTCCATGTCATGTTCTGTGAAGTCTTTACACTGTCAAGACCTCCAGATGGCAAAAGCAAAAAAGCTCACTGACTTTGAACGTGGCAGGATTGTTGAGCTGCATAAGCAAGGCCTCTCACAACGTGCCATTGCTGCTGAGGTTGGACGCAGTAAGACAGTCATTTTGCATTTTTTAAATGATCCTGAGGGTTATGGAACAAAAAAGTCAAGCGGTAGACCCAAAAAATTTCACCAGCTCTGAACCGCAGGATCCGATTGGCTGTCCTTCAAGACAAGGGACGATCCTCTACCCAAATTAAAGCCATTACTGGTGCCGACTGCAGCCCGATAATCAACGACATCTGCAAGGGAAGGGCTTCAGAAACAAAAAACGTCTTCAAAGGCCACGTCTTGTTCAACGCCACAGAATTGCCCGTTTGGACTTTGCAAGGGTGCACCAAACATGGGACATTGAAAGGTGGAAGAAAGTTGTCTTCTCTGATGAGAAAAGGTTTTGGCTTGATGGTCCTGATGGCTTCCAACGTTACTGGCATGACAGGGAGATCCCACCTGAGATGTTTTCTACACGGCACAGTGGTGGGGGCGCCATCATGATTTGGGGTGCGTTTTCCTTCAATGGAACAATGGAGCTTCAGGTTGTGCAGGCGTCAAACAGCAGCTGGCTATGTGGAGATGTTGCAGCAGGCATCCCTCATGACTGAGGGCCCTCGTCTGTGTGGTAATGATTGGGTTTTTCAACAGGACAATGCTGCAGTTCACAACGCCCGCCTGACAAAGCAGTTCTTCCAAGAGAATAACATCACTCTTTTGGACCATCCTGCATGTTCCCCGGATCTAAACCCAATTGAGAACATTTGGGGATGGATGGCAAGGGAAGTTTACGAAAATGGACATCAGTTCCAGACAGTGGATGCCCTTCGTGAAGCCATTTTCAACACTTGGAGCAATGTTCCCACTAGCCTCCTGGAAACACTGGCATCAAGCATGCCTAAACGATTGTTTGACGTCATCAACAAGAATGGTGGAGCTACTCATTACTGAGTCCTTTTTTTTGGCACTTTGATTTCTGTTTTGGGGGTTTTGGAGGTTTTTTGAGCTATGGTCTTAAACTTTTGATCAGCTGAAAAAATTATGTTTGAGTATAAATGCAGTTTTCAATTAATTCCCCGCTCAAATGTTTTTGTCTCTTATGCTGATTTCTTCTTTTAACATTGTGAAGCTCTACTTAGAACCTTCTTAAGATCCAATAATGCTAAATGCAAATTCTTGCAATTTTTTGACTGGTCTTAAGATTTTGATCAGGAGTGTATGAATGCACACAGCGGCTGTAAACGGGGCCGTCTTTGTGTTTTCAGAGCTAAGGTGAATAGGAAGATCTGGACTCCTGATACAGTGCAGCAGGGCCACATAAATCAACCCCTCCTACAGATTCCCATTCACGTATCGCTCCGTCTGGCTGCTCGCTACAAGCTGTAATTACACACCAGCTAGCTGCTGTATGGCGCTGAGGAATGAGCTACAACATAATGCACAATAAAGCCTGTCATATAAAAAAACGGTGTAAAATAACTGGATCAACGCTGCGTTTTACGCTCTTGGAGTAAAACGACACTGAAATGTGCAAAGATGAGGAGAGAGGACACTGCGAACGGCTGCAGAGAGAGCTGGGTTTCCTCAGATCCCAGGATTTTATCACCGTCAGGGAGGAAAAAAGGAAAATATTGAGAAATATTTGATCTATAAACGTCCCAGGGTCAGCAGAAGCATTTAAATCAATAAACAGAGGAGAAAAACCAGAGTTCGTTTTGTCTCTGGATGATGTTTTCTGTCTTTATGCCCACAGCATGATGCTGCTACTGCCATGTTTAATGGGTTAGTGCACTCAGCTGAAGCAGAGCGAAACAGCCGTTAATGCGCCCCCTGGTGGACTCAAACATGGTGTGTTGATATTAGCTTCACTGAAGGTGTTAGCTTTAGCTAAGCTGATATGTTTCCAACTTTGGTTGTTTTATTGATGCAACTTTAAAGTAATAAAAATACTCTGAAGTTGCAAAGAATAGTGACGTTTATCAGCTATTAATGGACCAACAGATTGGGATCTCCAAGTGCTCTGGATCACGTTTGACAACATCAGATTCGGGTCGCATGAAGGCAAAAAGATCTGGCGGCCATCTTGAATGAGCATCTCTGAAGCTGAGACACACAGCTAAAGTTTTCAGTCATGGAAAATATTCTAAACTTTGTGAGCAGCAGCAAAAGGCCGGATGCATTTCCATAAACCGAGGGTTGCCTCTTAGCTGGCAGCGTTTGGTCCAGGCAACCTGGAATCTGCAGCAGCATAATGAGGCAGGAAGACGGAGCTTGGGAGTCTGAAAGCCGAGAGCTTGTAGGGGTTTGACCCCGGCTATTTAGCCTAGGAGCTGCGAGCAGCAGGAAGCGAGGTTAAAGTCGGAGCTCAACGGGGGCTCGTTGGGGAAACGGCACACTTAAACCTGACTGGGCACTTCCTGCTCCAGAAACAACAGAGGCCACACATGCTAACGCTGGAAGTCCTGACACAGCTCTTAATGGACCTGCCTGAGGAGAGGCGGGTCGGGCGGGGAGGAGGGCGATCAATCGCTATCGTGGGAAGCTTTTAGAGACTCCACTGGTTTGAGATTTAAAAATAGAGCCGGTCTTGCTGAACCACGGCGACGCAGGGCGCTTCTGGACCGGAGTCCCACAAGAATGAAAAATATCATCAAAACACGATGCTCTCTGAACTCCTGCTGGGACGCTGTAAAAACTCACTCATTTACTTTAGTAATTAAATCGTTTCTCTCCAACTTGCTTCATCTGTTTCTACTTCACAGCCATTTCCCACATCTCTAAACATTTCTTTGTTTTGATTCTTTTACAGCTGTTATTGTAAGGAAAACAAAAGTTAAGTGGATTCAAAGATTCTCTCTGCAGACAGAGATCTGGACATCGTCAAAAAATACGGATCCAATTAATAGAAATTAGATTTTAGATGCTTGAAACCAGACAAAACTAACTTTCAACACCAGCAATGAACGTTTTAAAGTCAATAATTCTTTAATATTGATTAAAAAAAAGTTCTAGCTCCGCTAGGAAAATGATAAAAATGTCAATAAATTATTTACTCTACATCACGGGTGTCAAACTAAAGGCCCGAGGGCCAAATCTGGGCCACCGTAGCTTTTAGCGTGGCCGTCTAGACTCTAGATTACATCAATAAGTCCTTCCAGCAACTCAAAAAACTGCATAAATCAACACTTTTTCTAATTTTATCGCAAATTTTCTCGAAATTGGTCAAAAACATTAAGTTTAAATGATTCTCCTTGAAATCAAGACATAGTTCGTCACTGATATGGCACGTAATAAAAAGTTGCATTTAACATCATAATTCCTTGCAAGCATTTCTAAATCTGCACTAAAACAATTTATGTATTGATATTTTAACAGTTTAAATGTTTTATCAATATATTATCGCACAACCGGCCCTTTAAGAGCACTTAGGCTTTTAATATGGCCCAAACACTCCTACTCTATATTTTGCAAAAAAGTTAGTTGTATGTTAATAAGCTATTGGCATAATAAGCTAGACTAAAAATAGCCTTCATGAGACTGTCTTCAGTCAGAGGCTTCTTCAAATTCACTGTGATAAAGACTGCTACAGCAGAAGCCATCGCTATCTACAATAACTGAAGAATTTGGACCTTTATTTTAAATGCAGTATTTGTAGATTTTGTGTTTTTGTAGTGTGATCCAGACAAACAAAGTCTCTGTTTTGTATTGTGAGGAAAATCTGCATTGAGCAGATCTACGTGCATTAAAGCAGCTTAATGCAGCTGCTCAGTGCTGCAGAGAATCAAACAGAAAAAGGATATTTCAAATAAAAAACTTCCAGGAGAAGCGCTCAAATTAGAGCCACTTTGCTTCCCCTTTTTTCACGGCTCAGTGACTCGAGATCTTTTGACGAGGAGAAGGAACTGTTGTCAGGCTGAGCCGCCCCTCCTCCAAATACACAAAGGGAATGTCGGAGGCTGCGGAGCGGCGAGCCGCTACCTGAATAAATGACAAAAAGCTTGTGAGGAATTCAGCCTTCCTTGGCCGTGTGTGAACCGATGTGGCTCCTCTGGTATAACAATGGGTGACATGTACTGGGCTTAATGGTGTCATACTGGTGCAGAGGTCTTGATTTGGACTCTAATTTGGGATTCTGGAGACCTGTCGTCCTCTTTTCACACAAAATCCCCCTTTCTTGTCGTTTCCAGACTGTTTTGCTAATCATTGTTTCTCTCTATCTCCGTGGAACAAAGGTACACTTGTTCAGCGGCTCTCGTTCTGGGTTTTTGGCCCGTTTTCGTTTCCCTCGACAGAACGAGACCTAATGAAGATATTTGTTTCCACTCAGGTAGAGCTGGCACGCGCCCGCCTCTGCCTCAGCTCTCGGAGACAATTAGCCGACACCTGCTCGCAGCAGATTGCTCTGGCAGATTCCTGCCGCTCCTCGGCGCCTCCGACTCCGCCATCTGGACCGGGAGAGGTGTTGCACAGGTCGCCTTGCGGGAACCTGCCAGCCAGGAGCGGAGCGGGGAAATAAAAACCACAGCGTCTTTATTTCTGCCTCAACGTCTGAGATTTGTGGTGTGTGTGTTATTTGGATTTGATGGAAGGAAAACATCAGGTTTTAAAAATGTTACAAGGAAAAAGCCCAGCGGAACACGGTAGTGGCAGCATTATACTGTGGTGTCCTCGTCTTCAGCTGGGACACGCCACAACCACAGACACGCAACTCATTGTATCGCTTTACGATTTTATGTTTATCAATATTTTAACAAATTAGAATCTGAAAAGTGCGGCATGCATGTTTTCTTTCAAAGCCCTAAATAAAATTAAGCAAGCCCAACTGATCCAGTCTTAAGCTGTTTACAGTTGCTTTCAATCTGGATTTGTCCATCTTTGCAGGTCCTGACTGAAGCAACACATCCCCACAGCATGATGCTGCCACCACCATGTGTCACAGTGGGATTAATGTGTCAGAATATTTCAA
Source organism: Poeciliopsis prolifica (assembly GCF_027474105.1). NCBI lineage: Eukaryota > Metazoa > Chordata > Actinopteri > Cyprinodontiformes > Poeciliidae > Poeciliopsis > Poeciliopsis prolifica. The sequence continues at coordinate 422,449 of NW_026562466.1, read as the reverse complement.
CCACACATGTAAACCAGGAAGTTGATTTTTTATTCTCAAATGTTGTATTTCTAAGTCACTGGAGTAAAAATACCTTAACATATTGTCAAGCCGCACTTTTCAGACGTTTTGGTGAAACACTATTACAACAAACCCCCCAGTATTTCACTATTATAATGTGTATTGTGTTGATTTATCAGCTAAAAACACATGAAAGTTTGTGGATTAAATGTAACAAAATGTGCAGAAATTCTCTGGTTCTGGTTCTGGTTGATCCCTGCATGAAGAAAGTGCTTGCAGACGGGAAGAAAACATGGCCGTCCAGGCTAATGAGTCTCTGCACTTCACACCTACAGCACAGCCCATCCTGTTCAAAGCTAGCTAAAACCACGGAGACGAATCAACAAGCCTCTGGCGACAAACTTTAACTCTCATTAGCTTGCTTGTCTTGTTTCCAACATTTTTGGTTCAATTCTTCGACTTATTTGTCACTAAAATTACTGATCTGCTCAAGCTGGCGTATTTGTTACTGATTGGCCCAGAGGGTGGTGGAAACGTGTGGGGGTGGGGCAATGTTGCCTTGCTTTACTGTTACAATCAGCGAGTCGAAGAGCCAAAGCCGAAGTGACCGGCCGGATCGCCGGGGATTCACGAGCGCGACACCTCGCCGTCCGCGCATGATCCTAACGTGTTTAATATTCAAGTTTCAGACAGAGAAGACGAATCCGGCTGATTAATTCGATCATCTCACTTGTGTGCACTTCACTTCCCTTTCCAAAACGATTCAGGTTGCAGGGAAGCAGGGAACGGCTCGGGGCGAGCCGCAGCACAGCAACAAGCACAAGGATTTACAGAGCAGAGCTGAGAGGGAGCCCAGAATTTAGAAATAAATTCAGATTTGTGTCAGAGTGTTTCACAGGCTGTGCTGATGTGTCCGTTGGCTTATTGAGACACGATGTTCTGGATCTGCATCTGTTCTAGATTAACAATATCTACGTTGCTATTCAATAAATATTTTCATGACAGGTTTCTGCATTAAAATGTTTCAGTCTGATGTGATGTTAACTGATCAGAATGATCAGAAATAATGGATGGATGGATGGATGGATGGATGGATGGATGGATGGATGGATGGATGGATGGATGGATGGATGGATGGATGGATGGATGGACGGACGGACGGACGGATGGATGTGTAAAGAGGTACAGTGGATGGACAGACATAAACAGATTGGTCTAGTCAAAGTCCAGACTCTTGTATTCCTGCATTTTTGTTGTAACAGCGACAACACTAACATTGAACATTAATGGAGAAACATAAAGCGACAGACTGAACTTTGACCCCCAGCAGGGATTCGGGCGGCCATATTTTATTCATGGGAGGAAAGGAACTGGTGAAGTAGATGTGGGTCGGCTGGTTCATGTCGAACCTTGGGGAAAAGAACTGTTCAGAGGAACTCAGTGTGAGATTCAGCTAAGAGCTTCTTACTGAGAGACAGAGACAAATATCTGAATACATTAAGAACAAAACAAACACTGGAACTGGACTAGAACTGAACTGGAACTGGAACTGGAACTGGACTGGAACTGAACTGGAACTGGGCCGGCACTGAACCGTTACCGAACTGGAACTGAACTATAACTGAACTGGAACTGATCTATAATTGAACTGGAAACTGAACTGCCTTCATGTCATTCATTTTGGTCTTTTTGTGGTTTATTCAAACTATTATCTAATGTACAACAAAAATGATTAAATGAAAGGAAAATTATAGTGCAAATTAAGTATTTTTGTGGAACAGTCCCACAGCATGACGCTGCCACCACTGTGCACCAGACAGTTGTGAGCCAGAAATACAACAAAATCGCATGCTCAGCATCTCAAAGATTTGTGGAAGTGAGGATAGTAAGTTTTTCTGCCAGTTAGGTCTAAAGTGAGCAGAATATCACTGATTTTACTGGCACAATTTAAAGAAACATGGATTTTTTTATGCTTTAGCATTCCAATTAGTGTTAACAATGGCATATTAATCACTGCAAACGCTTCATCCCGTCAGCAGCAGCAGCAGGCCGCAGACGAACAGAAACCCTGCAGAAGCATCGCCCACACACAGAGTAATGGATGCCATTTTTTCTTCTTCTTCTCTTTCTCCAGCACGCCTGCATGGCCCGAGGGAGCGGAGAGGAAGTTAGGCACCTTTTAGCCTTACACCTGGCAGCAGCTACGCTCAGGCAGACAAAGTTCAAATCCCTCTGCATATGTGTGTGTTTTTTATTTTTTATTTCTGTGTGTGTGTGCACGTCTCAATGGGCAAAAATGCAATATGAGGTGCGAAGAGGCAGCAAGAGAAAGTGCAGGAACAGACCTGCATAATGGAGCCCAGATCCCCCATCGGTTCCTTTTTAACACCTCCAGTAAGTCTGAGAGGAGGAGAGGCAGACAGACGGAGAGGGCGACAGCCAGACAGAAACACGGACAGAAACAACCACTCAGGACTCCTCACAAGTTGTTTGGAGAAACTCGTCTGGAAATACCTTTTCTTAGGCGGCACGAGAACATTTTCCAGCTTAGAGGGGGGGATTTTATCGATCCCAAGTCGGACGCAACCGTCCAAACTTCACACACCTACATGGGAGGGATTTGGTTGCTACCTTTGGTAGCTTGTGAAGTTCTCGTCTCCCTCCTGCCCTCACCAGATGAGACACTACAAAGAAGCAACGGTGCTTTGAAAGGAGAGAATTTCAAGCTTGCTTTGGGCAAACAAGGGGCTTTGAAGCATCCACTTCTCTATTAAAAGGAGACGAGGGCAGAGAGAGAGAAAAATCAATGTTGACAGAAAAAAAGGTGCTGAAATCCTCCCGGATGGAAGATGGTAACTTATACAGGATATGGATAACTTTATGAACTTCATATCTGCTGTGAGGAGAAGGAAAGAATGAAATAAAATTCACTAAATATGGAAAGCTCTCAATGAATATATTTCTCACGATTAGGTAAAGTACAGACAGAAAAACGTTCAGCAATAACTTCTGGCGTCAGAAAGAAGAAAGAAAGAGCATGGAGAGTCACTATAGGAGACACAAATACAGCAATTATGAAGGCAAGCCATTCCAAAACCAGGGAATTCTGGGTAAATACAACCAAAACAAACCCGCTAGCCTTGAGCTACAGAGAAAAGGCTCATTGTCTTTTACAAAACGCAAATAATTGATCAAATCTGACACCACTCCATGTGTGGCGTGCCTCTCAGTGTCTTCTTCAGGGGTTTTTGTGTCATTTCATTCAGTGTTTTTTGTTGCAGCGCCCCCACAGGCAAGGAGGGGAACAGGTTCTTCACACAGTGCAATGTGAAAGCCAAAAGTTGAACCGAGTCTAACAGACAATCATGTTAGGAAAGTTTTATTCTTCAACTGTACATTTAAGTGAATCTTAAATGCTTCCAATCACGATATTTATCACCACCTTCTAGATTCAGTTCATACCAACAGACATCAATCAAGCACTTTTGGAGAATATTTTACTTTTCTCCCAAACCATCAGCTGAGGCTGTTTTTGTCCAATCAGAAAGCTTAAAAGATAAAAGCCACACCCACCGCAGCCCTTGTAGCGGGAAATTATCAACCACCAAGCAACATGAAAGGAAAATAATTCCTCAAAATTGCTGTGAAACAAAATTTTAATCTATTTACCTCTTTAGAGCAGGAACACTGGGGGTGCAAGCGCATCTTTAGACCAATTTTTGGCCTAATTAAAGTACCTTAAATCGTTAGCCATATGGGGCTCTGCCAAGCCCCGAGTTAGAGGATGCTCTCTGATAGTAAACGGACAAGTCTTCTCACATCAAAGCAGCAACTCAGGGGGAAGAAGGAAAAGAAAAAACAAAAACATCGCCCTAAACCTTTCCAAGTCCGGAAAAACTCAGTCGTGGGTGTAGAGAACCTCCGAGAGGAAGATACCCACGAAGAAGAAAGGGGCTGCAGAGAAGGAGTTCTACTTGAGAGTAGCACGGTGTCCTTTTGGTTGGTGCAAATTAACTAACAGGTGGTAGCTAGGAGGTTTGGAAGTATGGATCTGAGGATGGGGGAGGCCGGCCAAGAGGTAGAGCCCAGACTGCAGCATCTCCAGCCCTGTGATCTGACTCCAAGCTGGCAGCGGCGCTATCAACAATGGAGACTGCAGATGTTGCCGGGTTCCCCCCATATCCTCGGCGGTGGCTCGGAGCTTCCCTAACCCCCAGTTACAGCATCCTGCATGTGTGTGTGCGTGCTGAGTGGGAGGTCCTGTGAGCAAATCCTGATCAAGGCCTCTGACTGTGTGACAAGCCATGTCAGGGCGAATTTCTCAGCTCCTTTCTTGTTTGTGTGGTTGGGTTTTCGCTACTCGACCTCTCTTTCTCTTTGGAGCTTTGTTTCAAACACATCATTCTGGTGTTGAAGTGTTTCTGCACAGACTGAATGAATCACTCACCGTCTTTAATCTTTATAGAGTAAAAGGTATGAAAACAAACTGGATTTAGAGCTGAAAACACAACAAAAGACACAATTCCTTTAAAACAATGACACAAACGGATTATTCTTGACTTTATTTTATTGTTGCTAATGCAGGTTTATATTAGAAATGTCGCTGTAAGTCATATTACAGAATTTTTGTAGTCAAAATTTAGAATTTTTTAAAACTTGTGTAGATTTTCTTATAAGATTTTGATTTATTGTTGTAGTGATAAAATTATTGATTTAAAGAGTTAAAGAAAAACAAAACTGACAATATGGTCAGAAATTTTATTTTTTGCAGTTTGTTTTACAAAATTATCAATTTTAGATAATCAAAAACACAAAAATGTTTAAGAAATTACTAATAAATTATATCAAAACAATTGGAAGTATTTAATTTTTTGTATAAAAATTGTTTATCTTGCATTTTTGCATTAGATTAACCGATGCTTGTAGCAGTCCGGATTAATTTCTTCTTTGCATTTGCAGATATGAGTGTGTGTGAGTGTGTGTGAGTGTATCTTTGATTCCCCCTCCTCTTCCCTCTTTTCTCTCCTGACTGTGTCTGCAAATGCCGAACAATTGGATGCACAGGTGGTCGGTCCACTTCTCCTCTTCCAAGTGTTAGATTTCATTACAAGCAGTGTTGGAGGTGGGTCGAATCAGTGTGTGAGTGTGAGTGTGTGTTGCATGTCTGCGGTGGCGTTGGTGGGGGAGTCCTCTTGACATCTGTGGGCTTATTTGAAGGGGCGGATGAGACACGAATCCCTGCCGAGTTTCTCCACGAAGCGGCGAGACTTCGCCAGGAGACCGTCTGAGATGAGATCATGAGATTTACCTCAGAAATATTCAAAGTATTTCTTAGTTTTCGAAAGAGGATGTGGTAATAAAGAAGAGAAATGTCCAGGTTAACGCATAACGCCGACACATGAAGAACCTCATTTCTCCATTGTGCCTCGTAAAGTTTGAGTTATTTTTCAAATTTAATGATTCAAATCATCTCACTGTCCAAACAAGGCGATGTTTCCTGTTTTCTGCCACATATTAGATACAAACAAACTCTGAAGATCTCAAAACTCCACTAAATTTTCAACAGCGACTCGTTTTTTCCACTCACAAGCATCACAAGTTTGCAAAGTGAACTATTGAGTAATCTATAAACTATTCTGACAATCAAATTAAAAATGTTTTTTATGCATATTATGTATATTTTAGATACAGAAGATAACTTTCAATCAAAGTTGGAGCCATCTAGTGGCACAAACAGCAAATTTCAACAAACTTTTTTGTTGAAATCTGACTTATATAGCTAGAAAAACTCCATGAAACAAGCAAAAACATTATTTTTTTTTAACAACTCAGATGAGAAAACATTAAAGTCTCCCTATGAGACATTTTCTTTGCAGACAAAGGTAGGAGCTTCAGCCTGCTGCTCCTCTTTGGCTCCCGGTGAAACTGTTCTTGGCAGTCCTGTGAGCCTCCTTCCTGTTACGTGCCATTTGAAAGCATTATGAAATCTGCCATCTTGACTGCTTGAACCAAATAACAACAAGAGTGAATTGTGCGCCACCTGCTCCTCCACATTTAGGTGGTTTTAAATATGCAGGCGTAATGGCACATATCCCCCTCAATCTGATGCAGCTCAAAGCCAATCAGGCAAAAAGTGGGGGCAAAATGCAGCTTTTGACACGTCACACAAACCTGTGTAAAATAAATAATTCACTCCATTTTATGTTACCTAAAATACTTCAAAACAGCTTTATTATGTCAAACCTCAGGTAGAGCAATGCTTTGCTTCCCTGGGTGTAAAAGGCAGCTTGTCTGGTAAATTAATGAGAAAATAAGCCAGGCTTTTGTGATTTCCCACCTCATGTTAAGGGAGGGTATATTTTTGTCAGTTGTTAATTACTGTCATATGGCTCAGCCACCTTTCTCCCTGAAAATGACAAGAGTACGGAGGGATGGTGGGTGGGAGGGCACGAAAATTAACTCCACTCTGGGAGTGTGATCTTGTCATGTACCTGACGTACAATGAAACATGTCTTACCCTGCTTTGGAGGAATCTCATTTATTTATGGGCTTTGGATGCCTTTTATATCCACAAGCTCAGTCTCCACTAACATAAGGAGACGTGTAACACCGCTACCTCATGTTGTGCCTCATATAAGTCGACTACGCAGAGAAAGCAAACTGGTTCAAATCTAATTTCATCGTATAAAACTATTCAAGTCAGATTTATTCGGATCCAGAATGGTTTTCTCAAGCAACTCCAGCAAGCAGTTTTTTTTTTTTTCATAAACAAACATATTCATGTGTGATTTTAATTATGAAATTGTGTTGTTTTCGACATTAGCAGAGTATCGACAGATGGAAATGCAGCTAGCATCATGTGTTAGCTCCTGGTATTGTTCAGAAATTGGTCACAAATAGGAGCAAAACCACTGCAGGCATTGCACAGTTTGCCAGTATCGGTGTATGTTGTCAAAATTACAACTCCATGTGTGATTTTAGCCATTTGTAACTCCAAATGTTCGTTAGGATTAAGGCCTTTTATTGGCACTCAATAGCCGGCGAATGTCCACTTCACACATATCGGCAGTTTAAAGGACAGAAAGTTGCTTGGCGGCTGGCTGGGGATTGTTTCCATTTCCTGGTTGACCGCTCCAGTAGCCGCCACTGACGAGGGAGGGGTCATTACTCCTCCCATCACATCCTGCCACCCTCAGACCGTGGCCTGGAAAGGCTAACCTTTTCTCGTCCCTCCAAAATCTAATCAATAACACTTTGGCCACGAACTGGGAAACACGGTGTTGGCATTAATCACCTACCCTTCCATGCTTGACTCTGCAGTTTCTTTCTTTACCCTTCGTGATGTTGATGTTGTGAAGCACTTGCTCGCAAAGTCTTACTTTATCTTGACTGGAGCCGAAGAAATTCACGAGAAACGTTGACAAAAAAGCGAGAAAGCTGACGAGAAGCTACCTTTGCATGAGCACAAGCAGCTGGACAACTTCACATCCCACAGTTTTAATTGTTCCTCTCTGTTTTTCCTCCAGAGATTGCATGCACACCAATCATTTCAATCATCTGAATAGTCATTTTAGGGTCTAACGATCCCCCCGTTTTAGAATCTTTTGAGAATCCACATCCTGACTCGATTCGAGTTAATTCACCCCACCGTTGGCTTGCTTCACACTCGTCAAGTGTTCCCTGTCCTTCCTGTGATTGCATTAGCAGGAGCCAGATATCAGCCTTGCAGTCCCATCCGCATAAATACTCCTCTCGAGGCTCTTGTGTAAGCACGTACAGGTGCAGCCATAGAGGCCCTCGCTAGCGTTGGCAGGAAACAGGTGTCTGGCTATTGATAGAGTCCTGATGAGGGTGTGTGTGTGTGGGGGGAAAAGGGGGGTAAGGAGGCGTGCTATGAAAATCAGGTGGGTTGTTGTGCAGTCCCCCCTCCCTCTACTACAGCAACTACTAATTGTTACCAACGCTTTAGAGTCTATTTTCGTGGCCGGATGCCAGACGGTTGCGGTAACTGAGAGGAGAGGGAGAAGAAACAGAGAAAGAAAGTTGGTGTTCATAACAGGTTGTTGATTCCTGATGAAAAGTGACCCCAGGGATCCCTTTAACACCTGGCTAATAGAGAAATGAAATTATTAACAGGCTGTAGAAGCGTGCAGGAACAGTAGGTGTATGTTTTCATACTTTCCGCGCAGTTTCAATGTGCAAATATCAGTTTGGTCCAAGTGTGACTTCCAGGAAAAGCAGAGTGTTTATTTGTGGTTTTATCTAACTACTGTAAAAAGGTTTAAGGAGACTTCATGAAAACAACAATAGAAAAAACTTAAACCATTTTAATTTGAAACAAGCAAATCCTTTCCTTAATTTCCATCCAACTGGAAACGATCTGGAAATGATTCACAGCCTTCAGCCACTCATCTCAAACCAACATGGCCCCATGTGAGCAACTAATCACCCTTAAACCTAATAACTGCTTGAGCCACCATTGGCAGCAACAGTTGCCATAAAGTGTTTATAACAACTGGCAGCAGGCCTTTCACATCGCTGTGGAGGAATCTTGGCAGAATCGCTTTAAATTCACCAACAGTAGAGAGTTTAGAGCATGAACGGCCAGTTTAAGGTCAACCAAAGCACCGCCAGCCCAGAACCTTCCTTTATTTTTATGTCTGAGACGCTGAGACTTCAACAGGGGTGGATGTAAAGTTGGTTGGATGTAGAGAAGGGGAGGAAAGACGGAGGCTTGATGGACAGATGGGTTGGAAAACAGACAGATGGTTCGGATGGTCAGATGGAGGCGTGGTTGGAGGGCATCAGAGGTGGCTAAACGGGCAGAAAGACGGAGGATCTCGTTGGACAGGTGGGGGATTTATTCCCAGATTATTATTTCTATTAATAAAGGTTTATGTAGAAGATTAAGATGATTAACACACATGGATAGAGGACCCAAAAATCATCCTCTAGTAAAAGTAAAAAGTAGACATTCAAGACATGACTCAAGAGTAAAAAAGCATTTGGTAAAAGGTCTACTCAAGGACTAAGTAACTGATTAAATCACACCATCAGAAGCGGAAATTTGGGTATTTTAAGGGGTAAAATGACAGCAATTAATTTAAATAACAAAATCGGCCTATTTTATTCTTCCAAATCAATTTAAAACTTATGAAACTTGAAGAAAAACTACAGGTGTGTGTCTACATCTGGTGAGTCTTTGGTTAAAACTTGTTTCATTCAGTGGCTGGAAAATCCAGAAGTTTCACTCAAGTAAGAACCGAGATATTTCATAATAAAATCACTCAAAATATGTGTAGTAAAAACACTCCTAAAAGTAAAAATAAAAAATAGGAAATGTAACCCAACTCTGAAAACACACACAAAATGAACTCCATATCTGTTTCTGTGAGTTTTCTCTAACAACTGCCTCTAGAGACGGGTATATGCATCACAGAGCAGCGCCTCTAGTGGCAGAAAAGCTGCTCTGCAGTCAGTGGAGAGCCAGGACAGAAACCAGAAGCGACATGAAATCGATCCCTAAAACACCTTGATCTCCCAATTAGATCCGCTCAGCGGCTGCGGTGAGACGGTAACTGTGATAAGTGCAGGTTGGAGTGAGGCGGGGAGGAGGTGAAACCTACACAGGTACGTCTGTCACGGGTAATTACCTTCTCAGCGCCCTCGGCTCTCCAAGCTGCCAGTCGTCTGTCTGTCAGAGAGATCGGCTTACCTCTCGTCTGCGAGTGTGTGTTGGTGTGTGCGAACTAAGCGAGTGTTTGTGAGCGAGAACGCGTGCCTCTGTCTGGATGAGTCTGTGTGTGGCAACACGGAGATAATTTGTGCAAGTGGAGAAAACAGGAGAGCAGCGACGGTGCGTACAGGTGTGCTGACACGAGCTGCAAATGAGAATAAGAAAAGGGAAACTGTTTCTGTGTCTACATCTGTGTTAGTGCGGAGAGGAAATACTTTAATCTGGTGACGTTTCATTTAAAACGTGTCAAAACAGAGGCATTTCATTTAGGGGTATCAGAGTAAAAGGGGGGTTGAAAAATTCTCTCAACCAAATTTGAAAATGCTGTCAACAAAGCTAAAGCAGCCGACCACTCATTTCCTTATGAGAACATGAAATAAAACCGGACTAAAACTGGACTCTGAACCCTCACAGCCACATAAAGACGGTTACAAAGTCGGTCTTCTGTCACCTGAAGAACATCTCCAGGATTAAAGGACTAATGTCTCAGGAAGATCTAGAGAAACTCATTCACCTGCCTAAATAAATCAGATTCTATTCCTGTGTTTTTATGACATGAAAGATTGATTATTTGCTGAAATGTGCTATCCAAATAAAATTTGATTAATTAATTGAAAAATTGTAGTCCATGAAATACTTATAAAGTATCTTTATAATATAACTGTTGCAAAACAAAACACCATCATAAAATAAAAACATGAGTAAATCCTGAAAGAACAAATAAAACTGTGATCTCCTATTTAAAGACACTCGTTCATTTTATTCTGTTTGTTCTTATTTCATGGGGAAACATATTTATTTGATGGCCTATTGTCTAATCATCAATAAAAATGTATAATTTCACCGCTTTAGTTGATCTTGAACAACAGTAATCTGAACATTTTCAAAAATTCCTAAAACGTTTTTAGTTTCTTCTTCAAGCTTTTGAAAGAAGAAGTTGAACTGTTTAGGCTTTTAACTGTGGTAAAAGTTAGCAAAAAAACCCCACATTTTTTTAACTACAAACCGTCAAAATTTGATATTCCATGTTTACTCTTTAAACCTTTTGACAGGAACAGAAACTTTGGCAGAAAGATTGCATGTGTCTGTAGGTGTGGATGGCGAGGAGAGAGACACCAGTGGTGTGAGAAGGACTGTAAGCGTGAAAACGCTCTGAGTGAGACAGCTTGTACCTGGAGAGAGAAAAAAGCTAGAAATCTGTGGGAGCGTGCCGGCTCTCTCAGATTCCACTTACCTTTATCCAACGGCACAAAGAGCTCATTGAAAGTGAAAAGGGAGCCGTCCAACGGGACGGATTGTTGTGCAAACAGGCGAGCTCAAAGGAGGTCGTGTTAAGAGGCGAGAGCAGGTAATAGAGCAGACATAATGGGAGTTAAGTACCTGTAATCCTGGGAGATATCACTCCAGACAAGAGGGGGGCGGTGGGTGCGTCCCTCAGGGCGGGGTAATTGGTCCCTGGCCAGGTTAGAGGGAGCGAGCACCGGGTGAAGGCGAGGTATCAGGTGTGAGAGAGGTGTCAGCTGCTCTGAGTGCCTTTCATTGATCCAGCGATGCGTCCATGTCTGAGGAAATATGGAAAACAAGATGGAGGACGGAGAGTGAATGGATGTGTCGAGTTTATCTGGATGCTGTTGTCTAGATGAGTGATATCTTCACACCCTGAAGAAGACTGACTTTGATCCTCTGATAGATCAATGAACAGGATGCGACCAGGTCAAAGTTCATTTTTATAGCACATTAACAGCAGCCTGAGCTGATCGAGGTGATTCACAAAAACACAGAGAGATAAATGACAAAACAGATTAAATGATATAAACAGAAATAGAAGTAAACTATCAAGATCATAAAAATCAAACAAAAACACAAGATCCTACATCCATCCATGCAGTGTGAACTGAACAGAACCTCTGATCTGGTTTTGGTTCTGCTGTAACTGGACCAAATCACTCTGATTTTTCACAGGTAAAAACGCTGCAAACTGTAAAAAGCTTCATATCGTCTGACTGACTGGACTGCAACAGAAACAAAGATCAAACTGGGTCATTTCTTACAAAACATTTGTCCAAGTGCTGCAGAACCATGAGTTGGTGTCACATGACTAAATTAAAGCAAAAGGAAAAGATGTGTGTGACGCTTCCACATGCATGCCTCTTCCCCTGCATGTGCGTCCCACTTCTTCTGGATATCAGCTAATTGTGCATTTCACTTCTGCTCAAGTGACTCTTTCAAAGCAAAACAGATATGGAAGAGTCTAAAGCGCCGAGAGCGGCGTCGAGAAGATGAGGACGAGAAGACAGACATTGGAGGAAAAGAAACGTAAAAAAAGAAGAAGAAGCAGCAGAGATAAGAAACAGGAAAGACAGCTGCTCTTTTCCCTCTCATTTCATCCAGTTATTGGTTAACTCAGTGGAAAGAAAGTAAATGTTCAAGGGATTTCAGGTCAGCCTCTGCCTCCCTGAAGGTAGATGTGCGCTCCACTTCAGGTCTAATTCAACTCTTGTGTAGTATTGATCGCGGCTCGGGCCACTAGGGAGCCCGCTGGTCTTTCTTCAGACCAAGGTAGACAACGGTGAGAGAAAAATGTGCTGTAAAACGCTTCCCTTCCTCATGTTCTCCCTGCTGACATCGAGTCTTCTTCACTTTTTCTTCCTGTACCCACTCCTGAGTGCATTTGTTTATTTTTTGCCCCTTCAGGTTCTGCTGCAGAGTGATTGAACACCTTTGGAGAGCAGCCGCAGGGGCCGCCGTTGGCTCGTCACTTACTGTAAATTGAACAGGAACAGGACGACAGGTTTTGTGTTTTCTGCTTAGATGTGCAGGTATACAGGAAATTGTTGGGTTTTTTTTATTTTCCGCGTGATGAGCTGATTCAGCTGGACTCGGCTGGGGGGGAGGGAGGGCAGGAGGACGGACAGCTGCAGCAGGGTGATGTTGGGGCGGACCAGGGGGTGGTGATGGGGAGGAAGTTGTGGAAGAAGTAGTACCTCAGATGAGAAAAATATGGATTCCTGTCGGCAAGACAAATTGATCTCCAGTGTGTGGGAGGAGCAGAGACGCTTGTGAAGGGAAATCTGCTGAGAGAGAGGCCAGAAAACAGGAGGAAGGAGAAGACAGGGCTGGACTTTTCATTCCAACCAGCACACTCTGAGACAGTAGACAGAAAGAAGTGCAGATGCACTGCATCAGCTCACTGGGTTTTGAGTTTGGGTAAAGTTCAAGGCTAAACCTATACAATCAAATGATTATTAAAGTTAAAATCAGCTGTAAGCAAGAGGAAAGATCATCAGTTGGTTGGTTGGTAGAAGTTTAGCTGATTTATTTATTGGCTGGTAAATTGTTGAGCCAGAATTATTAATGTCTTACTCTAAGGGCTCCAACACAACTTCATAGAAAGTATTTCATTTCCACATTTTTCTTGGATCCTGAGTGAAAACCACTGAGCAAAGTCAGTGTGTGTGAGCTGCTGCCATTTTAAGACTCCCGACACCTGTTACAACCCCCACCTTCTTCATTCAGCGAACCAAAAACGACACACACACACATTTGTGTAAACAGGAAAGGAGTTATGTGAGCAGAAATGCCAAGAGTCCCTTTGGGAAACAGAAAACACTTCATCTTTCTGGGCCCCCTGACGAGCAGAATTGCAACTGATAACACGTTTCTACTGCCAGGTTAATGCATATGAATGGATCAATGTTGTCTATGTGCAAAATAGAGGAGTAATTTTTCTGTTTTAAATACTCTGACCGCTTGATGATCAAGAAGATATGAGCTGCACTGTTTCCTGAGACTGGAAGCATCAAAGCTTCATCCATAAATCATGTGACAGCAAAGGAAAGTGTCACACAAACACACACAAAGAAATCCATCCGAGCATTAACAGGTTATCACTTCTCCCTCTGACCCATAAATCAAACCCAGACAAAGCAGGAAGACACATTTCAGAGGCTCCACAAACGGACAAACACCTCCGTTACTCAGGAGCCATCCGACAACTTCAACTGTTCTGCATCTGTAAAAACATCTGCAGAGGTCGCCTCCGAGCGCCGGCCGGCTGACACCGTTACAGTCGCCGCAGATTGGCACCTGTCACGGCACATTCACAGCGCCCAGCGGCCCCACCGTGAGTAACACGGACAGACAGGTCGGCGCGCCGAACCTGAGGTAGAACCTGAGGCTTCATGTGCAGCAGAGGTAAAAATAAAACAGGAGCCGCTGCCGCTCCTTCACGTCAATGTCAACTGTTCAGGAAATGATCCTGCTGAGAAAAACATCAGCAGGAAAATATGCAACTAGAAGGAATTTAAATTCCAAGCATAAATTGAATATTTATTTGCAGAAAATAATGAAGAAGATGATTCAGACCTCAAATAATGCAGAGAAAACAAAAACTATACCAATGTTTTAGCTCAGAAATCAATATTTGGTGCAATCACCATGCGGTAAGTTTCCAAAAAACATTTTAAATGAGAGGATTTAAGCAGCCATGTTTCAAAATTTCTATAAAAAAAGTGCAACTAGGTAACCTGAGAAAAAGTTCTCAGTCTATTTGCAGATGATTAAACCTATAACATGTGAAAATGTTTTGTTATAAGTGAAGTAAGTGGATTTAATACTTTTTAAAAATCAATAATAACTTATTGAATATCCTTTATCTTGCTGAAAAGTCACTTTTATGTTACTTTTCTCAGATTTCAAGTGTGCTAAGCTATTTGAACCAGAGACTAAATCACAGATAGTTGGTAAGCTTTAGTTCTTTTCAGGGCTTAATGTGTTTCTGTGTTTGTATTTCTCAGTTCGGGGTCAGAGCAGCGAAATAAGCGCCTCCTTATTGAAGAGGACAAGAGCGATGATCGATGCCAATCGCGTAATCAGGCCTTTATTTGAAGGGGGTCGCTGATTCTCAGTCCATCAAGGTTAAGAGTGCGGCACTTGTCACGCTGTGATTTATTATTGCCAGGAGCAGACGAACAACGCCGCACGCCTCCGAGAGGCGGGCGGGGGTTCGGGATTGAGTCGATGAGTCTCCGCCGTTTGGATTAATAAGTCCAGACGTTATGTGTGAGGCACATTTTGGAAATTAGCCTTGAAAAATTAGCATGCCACCATCAATCGGCATCAAATGATTCAAGGGGCGTGGCCTGGCCTTATTTAAATGGTATTTATCATCACTTGCATGCAGCCTGAGGAGCAACCATGGAGTCATTTCAGTCTCTTTGTTGTTGGCCGTTCAGCTGTGGACGTGATTGAGTTTCCTCCTGATCCGTCAGCTCCTTGCTTTGACACGAGAATGAAAGTTTAAGCTCTCTTGTTTTGTTTGGAGATTTGATAAATATTAAAAATGAAACATATATAACACCCAGATAGCGGCGGCGCTTCATCATCTTCCTCGTGAATGAGGAATAAAGTGCTGTGGTGAAAGAGACGTCGCCGTGACGGATGCCTGTTTACAAACAAAAGTGCGGCGGGACGCTCGCGCCTGTCCGCCAGAACTCTGCGGTATATGAGAGACGAATGGAGCGGAAACGACATTTTTCATCCCGTTCCCCTCTGCTTACGCACCAACACAACAGGGAACACATGTAATGCATCACGCCGTGATTTCTGACAGCGAGGTGGAGGTAATAACTTTAGGACGGCTGCTCCGCCAGCCTCCGCTCTCATGTCAGCCATCGATCTGTTGGGCCGGAAGACAACTCATTTCAGTGTAGTGACTCGCCATGATGGACCGGCGCGCCCCGAACCCCTGGACCGATTCCCGCCTCTGTGTTTCCAGCGAGCCGCTGTCAGAGCGGCGGCGTGTCGGCCGCTTGGCGAGTCTATTGATCTGCCACGGGTGGATGGGTGGAGAGGGAGCGAGGACGGTCCCCTCGGGCGCTCGCTCCGTTTCTGAGGCTCTGCAGACACAAATCTGAGATTTACTTTGCAGACGATACTTTTGAACATCTGGGTTTAGGAAAAGACGGATAATTTTTACAGTTTTTTAGTAGAATGATTCCATAAAGCGAATTAAATTTGATCTGTGAAACAGTTTGGCTACAATCTGACGACGTTTGACTGAATATTTCCACAAAACAATCTTTCTATTGAAATATAATCAGTGATAATACTGACACTAAGTAGGGTAGAGAAGTTATCATTTATAATAAATGTCTTATCATAATTCTGTCCATGTTGTCAGGATTGTAAGTTTTCATATTTTCCTCCACTGATTGATAAATACTAAGAAATTTAAAGGAATTAAATGCAATTATCTTTATAAATATGATGTTTTTCTGTGTTTGTGGCAACATGATCTCTGTAAGACTGTTTTCTGAAAATGTCTTACAGTAAAATATTCTGTCATTTCTATCAATATTGAGGAATTATTAACAAAAACAAGCTCCGATATCTTGTAGAAAAGTTTCCTGCAAGTTAGTTTTGATTTATTTGCACTAGATAAAATACACAAAGCAGATAAAAACTGTATAAAAACCAATGAATGGACATCAACCATGAGCAGAAGAAACCACTAAGCTGGTAGTCGACAAAGTGCTTTAACCAAACATTCATAGAAAGTTTGGTGGAGGGAAAACATCCAGAAGCAACAGGAATCACCACAAGCAAACTGAAGAGTTTTGGAGGAGAGTAGCTTGTAAGTTAAGCAGAAAAATGTTCTAAAGCCTAAAGACTTTATAATCAAACATTCGAAAACAAAACAAACATGTTCAGGAGAATGAAAGTGCTCTCATTGAGGACTAAAACGAGGAATTGAACCTCCAACCATGTTGCAGCAGCGTCCCGCCTCTGTCTGTTTGGTGCGTTTGGTGCTGCGGCCCGAGGCGCTTCGGGTCATCCCGATTTCTGCACAAGTGTTGAACCTAACACCTGACCCCGAGGCTGTGGCGCGCCGACCCAAACCCGACGTGACACGCGGCTACAAACGGGCACAAACGCTCCACCTCAGTTCTGCCACGTTGAAACACTCAGCTACATATTTATGGTGTCAGACGGAGGAACACGTGGAAGGTAAAACAAAGGCTACTGATTTCCTGCTCATTATGATGAATGAGCACAAAGACGAGGCGCTGAATGCAATTATGTTCCCCTGCATGCGTGTGAACGCACGGCTCAAGTCGGGAGCCGTAATGCAAATTGCGCTGTCACTTCGTCTCCTGCAGGACGGCGGGATGCATGTGTGTGAGGTGAGAGAGGAGGGCGGGGAATCAGGCCGGATCTCCTCAGACGCGCTCATCGGTAGAACCTCGGGGCAAAGCGGAGCCTCAACCTGAACTTGAGAGTTCATTTTGTTTCCCTCCGTCTGGAGATGAAGAAATAGCCTCAGGATTTTCTGTCTGTTCATTTAACGTTGCAGGAAAATCTCTAAAATTACAGACAGAAAAGGTAATTCACGGGCGAGGAGCTTTTATTTTTACAATGTGTTTTTATCTACAGCAAACAAAGAAATCAGGACAAAGAATCAGTTTCTGCAGGTTTTATCAACTCAAATCTAAGACTTTTCAAGAGCATTATGGATGATATTTAAGACTTTTATCACGACAGAAAACTTCCAAACTTTTTGGCACAAAATGAATGTTTGGCAACAGAGATGAGCAACTGGCAATAAATTTGCATCCACCCATGATGGAAGCTAGCTAGCCTCTTGGTAACTCGTTAGCGGCAGCCTCCATCTTTCAATCAAGATGTCTGAAGCAACTCAACTGTTTGCCTGACAGAAAAGTCCTGCTAGAAAAATAAACTCCACAGATTACACAGGATTAAATAATCCTGTGATTACGTACTTTTGTCCCCAGTTAATTTAAGACTTTTTAAGAATGGGCCAAATATACACACCAATGTCTCAATGAAATAATCACAATTAAGGCTGAAACTAATAATTATTTTAGTAATTGATTAATCCTGTCATGAAGATTAATTAATTAATCGTTAAAAAACGAAACATTCTTTGTCATTTAACCAATTAAAATCTTTTTAAATGCAATGTTAGAGAAAACATTTTTGTATTCTATTGTCTGAAATACAGTAACATTGAATTACTTTAGTGAATCTAAACCAGGTGAAGCTGAAACCACTTCAGGAGTTTTGGTGAAATTTTAGATATTTACATCTTAAATGCAAAATGTATTTATTTTTGCACAGCTTTCACTTGATTAGTGAATAAGATATGGCTTTTTTTCACCAAATATCCTTTTCATTCTGTATTCTGCAGTTAAATATTAATCGATTATAAAATTAGTAGACGAGTAATCGTAATTAATCACTTCAAAACGTTTTCCAGTACAGCTGCAAATTGCTAAAGCCTCCATTACAGGTAGAGACTTTATTTTATTGTCACTTCCTGTCTTCTGGGTATTAAGCAGAGGAGGTTTGAGAGAAAAAGTTCATTAAATACCTCGGGGATTAGCCTGGAGAGAGTTGGTGACGGTTAAACCTTCTGCACCTGCTTTAAAAGTACATCTTGAACAAGCTGCTTCAGAGGGAGGAAAAGGAGACGAACTCAACCCCCGAGAGCTTCACCTGAATGGTAATGAAATCAGCCAATTTAGGCTGAAACATAAACTCACAGGGGGGAAGGACGGCACTGAAGCATACACTCGAATGTGGGAATTTAAGAGGAGAGAGCTGCACTGAAGCACGGCGGCGGTGGAAGGTTCTGCAGAGGTGAGCAAATCTGCAGAAGGGGAGCGAGTCACCTCATCAGGCGGAGATTTTACAGCCGCCGTTGCTCTAATCCCGACAAGCAGTCCGCCGTCGGGGGAGCTGCGCCTCCCTCCGGCTTCCTTCTCCCAACTCCACATCAGCGATGACGATGATTCTGAGCAGAGAACGAATCAAGACCCGAACTCCAGGAGAAAGTAGCCAAGGGAAGATTGCGAACGAACGCGGCGCAGCAGCAAACAAAGCAATGCAACCGTCCATATTTGGGTCTAATTAAACGCTTAACGCCAATAATATTGCTGTAATGTGATGCTAATTACGGGGTAATTATGTAAACGATGGTTAACTATGATGATCAACGCTCAAATTAGTATTCAAATCATTGCAGCGAAGGGGCCCACCTCTTGTAATTGCATTAAAAGATGTACACAACTTTGAAAAGCGAGCAGAGGAACCTTTTTTCTTCTGCAAATCACCGAGCAACACAGATGTACCCCTCCTTCAAATCCTCCACCTCTGTACCATTTTTTTTATCTTCTTTTACAGGCAGAACCCACAGAAACATCTGTTAAGTAGGAGCAAATGTCAGCTAATTATTTCACCAAAGCATGTTTTTAATTGATCAACAGGGGAACAGCTGTAGAGCGTGTTCTCGCGTCAAGGCGCCAGGCAAACGAAGACGAAGACGGAGGCGGCGGTGGCGCTGATGGGGGTGAAAGGAGACAAGAGAGCAACCGAACCGCCAAGAAAAGGTTTGACCTCTGGACGCAATTACTCACCACCGAACGCGGCGGCTTGACGAGTCGAGTGGTCGAGTCAGGAAGAGGATCTTAACAGGTTCATGTCCTACACTTTCCACTCCAACTCAAACATTTCTGGTCTTTGTTTCATTTCAGCTCTGAATTTCTGGGAGGAATCTGACTGGTGGAGCACGGTGGTGGCAGCATTATGCCTTTCATCAGCAGGAATGGGTAAGCAGGATGGAGACAGAGGGAAGAGGCTCATCTTCCCAAAACACACAACCAGAGACACCATGAATCATTCTGACGTATCATCATGCCCTAAATTGGTCTAGTCAAAGTTCAGACATGAATCCAATTGAGAATCTTTGGCAAGGTTTCAGAAAAACTAACTCCATCAAAGCTGTCAGGTTTTAAAAAATTAAATTGTGTTTTTTTTTTCCTTAAGAGTATTTTTAAATAAAAATAAATATTATTTATTTAGAATTGTTCGTCTCCTGTTGCTAGGCAGATTCTGATTAGGTATTTTAACACCTTATCAAGATATATTCACCCTTCAACAAAACAAGGAGGCCTTTGATCTTTCCAAACTAAATTAATCTTAAATGGAGAGAATTATTATTTAAATATAAATTAATATATTAATTAATCATGAAAAACTAAATTAAATATATTCTGTCTTCAATAATTAGGAGTTATTGACAAAACAAGATTCTATATCTTGTAGAAAAGTTACTTGTAAGTTGCTGTTGCCTTATTTTAAGTGTATTTGTAACAGAAACTCGCCAAAAACCCCAAACGTTACACATTTTGGGTTGTTTTTCTTTCTTTCTCCACTGTGGAACAAGCTGCACGTTTACCGGTCAATAACCCTGAGCTGCTTCACAACCAGAGTAAAAACGGTTGACGGGAAGAAAGATGAAGAGCGAGCGCAGGAGGAAGAGAGAAATCTTCCAACTGGCAGCAGTATGGACTAAGGGAGAAGCTCAAGCATGACTAAAAAGTACATTCACCGCTAGTCAGTGAATTCTGCTCCCTATTTGTCACTGCCACCTTGGAGAGCAGTAAGCATTAATAATACATGGGAGTTGGGGGAATCTATTAGAGGCTACCCTTGCGGAGAGGAATCAGACGTAGGCAGGGCCAGTGGAGCTGTTAGGCTCCGGGTGGGAACACGAGGAGAGCGGCGGAAAGCCGGGCCGTACCTTTCTTATTCATTAAAGTGGTTTTTGGAAAGTGGGTGGGGGCGTTCGGGGCGCCAGGTGTGGCTCAAGTGATGCATCATCAGAGGGAGAAGGAAGGAGACGAACCTCAAGACGCGGCTGTAATTGAGTTCATTGATCAAACGGAGCGGGAGGAGGGAGGTAAAACAAAAATAAAAGCGTGCTGTTAGTCAACGGTGCGTTCAAGCAACTCAACAAACTCAAAGATGTTGGATTTTGTTGTTCAGTCGGGAGGATTCAAGCTGGGTTTTACCTTATTTCAACTAAATCCAAGCAAAGATTCACATTTTAATGGATAAAGTGCACACACACATAGAAAGAGAATCCGATATAATTTGATTAGACAAAATAGTTATTTTCTAACAGATACAAGGAGGTTTGGGGTCAAAAATGGCTGTTTTATGTAATCTGGAGATCTTTACAATCCAATGGATGAAGGATACTTATTGAATAATGCTGCCTTCACCGTGCTTTAGTGTGGATATGTTGGTTTTGTTTTAGTCTTGCACATCTTTTGAAAATGTTTCACCTTTGGTTTCATTACACCATAATGATGCGTTCACACCAAAAGCATCCGATGCTTCTAGTTAGCGCTACACAATCAAAGTCTATGTGGAGGCGTGTCGAAGGCGTCAAAATCTTTATTTTTTTTGTTTCCGGCCTACTTGTCGGATGGCCTTGACACATCAAATGCTCAAATCACGCTGCGCTAGATGAGCAAAACGTGCAACAGATAGACTTTGACTGTAAACCAGATGCGCCTGATGCTCAGACCGCGTTTGGTGTGAACGCACCACGACATTTTTACCAACAGCGTTTTGGGTTGAGTGTTTTTCAGGAGTTGGTTCCAGTTAAAGTTCCTCTTCGAAAAATATTCCGGACAATTTTAAACTTGCATCTTTCAGGAAACAGTTTGGAGATGTTTCCTGTTCATGTCCAACATCACTGTCTGATCTCATGAATGTGATTCTGAAAGAGTGGCTGACTCTGACACATTTGGAAATAATGTTTTTTTACTCACGTTTAAACATTACAGCTCTGGAAAAGACCACTGCAAAAGTGATCAGTTACTCTGATTTTACTTTTTACAAGTATATGTCTGAGTAAAATGAACATTATTCTTTTATTATATGAATGTTTTTCTGGATTTCTAAGCAAATATTTAAAATAATGAAAAAGATGCTTTTTCATTCAGACCTCAAATAATGCAAAGAGAACAAATTAATTTAGAAACTATGCTAATGTTTTAGCTCAGAAATTAATATTTGGTGGAATAACCACGAGGTTTTATCAGTTGTTTCCAGAGCCATTACAATTTCAGAGGAAAAAAAAACAATCAAAGAACAAAAAGAAAAAAAATTGACTGGTTTGAGACATTTTTCTCTACATGACACCTCTTTGTGCCGCCACACACCCCCTCTCCTCTCCTACATTTTGGCCAGGTCTGAGCACTTTGTGGAGGTGGGAGGGTGAAGAAAAACAGAAAAAAAGGAAAAATAAAAAGAAGAAGAAGAAGTAAAAGTGGACCATTTGTTGCTTCAGATGTGCTGCTAATCCTTTGATCGAACCTCTTATGCTCTTCAAACTTGCGAGCGGGGCCAAGCCACTAATGAAATTCTGAGGCCGGCAGATAGGCCTCGAGCCGGAGCGTGACAGAGTCCATCTGGTGTGCTAAAGTCCCCCTCTGCTCTCAAACACTCTGCTCTGTGCAACTCTATGGGAACACTTTGATGCTGCATTTAAGCCACTGTACTGGGGCCAAGTCCACTCTGCTCCTACCTGAAATTAGACGCCGCATTAGCCGTGCCATGTATATTTTAATAGTAATAAGTCACTTCCCATTACGCTCCTGGCGCAATGGAATAAAAATAAGCACGTCATGATGAAACCGTCAGCTTGTCCAACAGTCTCTTCACTACATTTTTAATTCGGAGCCACCTGCTCACAATTGGAGGGGAACCTGCTGGTCGGCTTGAGCGGGGGGCGCTGTTCCTCCGGAGCAAACGGAGACAAAGACTTTAAGAGTGTCTGGTGACAGCAGATGGTGGAAAGAGTCAGACACTTCCAACGTCCTGTTCCGAAAACAAGGAGGGACGAAGAGAACGCAACAAAACGAGTAAACGTGTTAAAACTTGAAACTAATCAGGGAGATAATTCAGAGGGAGATCCAGGTTACCAAACTATTCGTTTTACTACAAATATTCCACATTTTGTCACGTTACAACCAAAAACCTGACCTGACAGATTTGCAGCTAAAGGTTTACCATTTGTGGAACATGGCGGTGGTGGTATCATGCTTTGGGGTTGAACCCAGACCCAAAACCAAACATGGAGAAGCAGCACTCAGTTTTTATGCTCCTCTAATCAGGAACATCTAGAAAACTATCGCTAATAGTTTTTCTTATTACAGTATTGGCTGATTATTGACGATCAAAGCAATAATCAGCCAATAATCAGTGTTTGATATCCTAAGCAAACACGGTGGTGGCAGCAGCATGCAGTGGGATGTCTAACTATTGATCTGGGATGAGAGCACTCTTCTGATTTTTGCAGATAATTTACAACAATGTGCTGCTTTATGTTCACAATAAATCCTGTTAAAGTAATTTAAGGTGTATTTGTAATTTTTCTCTTTTCTCAACTAAAACTTGGATGATAAAAGTCTTCAGTTTGATTTGCATATTTAAAATGTCTTCCAGTTCTAAATGTTTTTCCAAATTTAAAGGAATTGCTATTTGAGAATGTGTTCTTATTATTAAGCTCAAAACAATAATAATATCGTTTATCGCGATAACTTTCTGACAGGCTCAGCATTAGCAGTAGCTTCATGAAAATCTGGATTAAATTTGACATAAAAAGATTAAATATTTTCAGGATCCAGGTCCAGAGCTGCTGGATTACCTGCAGTCTGTTGGCAGCTTTTCACACAAACCTGCAGAACTTTTTACTTTTGCCAAAATTGAGAGCAACCTTGACGACCACAAACCTGCTTGAAGGAGCAAACCACAACAAAGTTGACATGCTTTCACCCAATCTGTTGTTTTTTAAACCCAAACCCAGCGCGACCGGGATCGAAGCAGTATTTTTATTCCCCTCCACGCATCTCCACACTTGACAGACCTGTGCAGGAACCCTGATCCCGTCTGGTAGCTCTCGTTTGATAGCATGCCTGGTTGCGCTGACCCGATCCATAATACACACATCCCTCCTTCGCCTGGGAGGATGAAACACACACAGCCTAACATGCAAGGATGCACGGTGATGCTAACACAGAGGGAAAACAATGCACACACACTGAAGCATACGCTTTCTTATGCCTTTAGGAAAAAGACGAGGAACAGCAGACCACCTGCTGTGAACAATACACACTCATTCTGCCCGGCTTTGCCTCAGTTTGCTGAACCGGCTCTATTGATGTCTACTTTTTCACTTCTCAAACTTACTTCAAAACCGCCTCTGTTTGCTCTCCCTGCTCGGATTTCCATTAACAAACCAGCTCTAATCACGAAATCCAGTTTCCTCCTTCCTCCCTGATTCACTGCTTTATTCTTTTATAAAAAATATCATCTGACGATGATAAACACACAAAAAAACTAATTAGAGTCTTAAATGTCCACAAAAACAACCAAATCGCTGATTTCTTAACTCCACTGGTCTGCTTTGGGTGTAAATAACCACATAACCCAGAACTCATTTATTGTCTTCCAAAAAGAAAATCTTGAAAGCCCCATCATCATCACTGCCATCAAAAGATACAACTCTGACACAGAATAAAGCAGAACGACTTCAATCCGGCATCAGAAAGGCCGTTTCCCTGCACATATCAATGGTTATATTATGAGGGCACAATCACATGGAGTGGACTGGAGATGAGACGCCGTTTGTTTGTTGCCCCTGAGGGCTGGTGCCGAGTCTGGCTCCTCATCACGGGGAACGACAATGGAGTCACAGTTGGTACTTTCAGAAGTCGCCTCTTTGACCTGCGACGGTCTGAGAGGCCGTTTGCAGCGTCAACAACGGCGGACTTCTGGAGAACGCTTGATGGGTCGATTCAACGGCATCAGGACAAAACACCTTTTAGCTCAAACAGCAGAGAGGAAAGGGTTTTTTTATTTTACTGTTCTGTACCAGCTCAAGCGAGAAAAGTTGATTTTTCTCGTATTAATTGAAGGTATCATTTTAAAACTAAAACGACGATAAATTGTTCTAGAAGTTATCGCGATAAACGATAATTTTCAGCTAATATCATGTCACTGACTTTATTGATTCTCTACATATCTGATGAAGATTAAACACTGGAACTGGAAGACATTTCAAATATCAAAGATAAATTAACAAAACAGCATAAACAACAAATAAAATCAATGAATATAATTTTTTTGATGGACAAAACACCAGGCTGAAAACTTTTAGCATCCAGATTTTGGTAGAAAAAAAAAGAAAAGAAAAAAACTTTTCTCTTTTTGTAGTAAAAACTTCTGTAATTTACTCTGCAAATGTAAATCACGTTTTTTTGGGATTTATTGATTGTTGTGGCAACTATAAAATACTGTATTTGAGCTCCAGTGACTTGTGGATTACTAATGAAACGTCTAAAGACACTCAGATCAGAGAAAAAGTAAAAAAATAAGTAACAGTTTCAGTTAGCGTCACTTTATATGACTTGATTTTAATGCAGGGTTTCTGCAGGCTTCACTAAATTAAAGTTAAGACTTTTTAAAACCTCTCAAATTAAATCAAAGACTTTTTTAAGACCTTTTAAATTAAATTTAAGACCTTCTACATAAATTTGTAGAAGCCTTGTATGGTTCAGTGACAGAAATGAGCCAACATCTTCCAGCTAAAAGTAAATATTCTAGCTAGCTAGCCAGCTAACAACGGTATATTAGCATATAGTTAGCGATAGCCTCTACTGATTGGAGTCATCGAATGAAATGAAGATGTCTGAATCAACTAAAAATTTTGTCTTATAGAAAGATTTATGTGAGAAAATTTTTTTTTAAAAATATTTAAAATATTTAAGGCTAACTTACATTTTTTTTAAATTAAAGAGATTTTAAGGCCTTAATTTGAGATTTTTAAGGATGTAATAATTGAGTTATATAAAAGTTATACACATAATTTTCCTCAGTTTCTTACTGAATCAGCCACATAAACAGAACCAGTACCACTGGTCCACTCCAAGAATGAGACCAGTGTGAAATTTCTCATTAGCATTAGCATGCTTAAGCTCAAGAGCCCCCTTTAAAAATGTCCCGCAGGCAGAGAATTAATATTTCTATATTTATACGACACGGAAAATTTAATCAGGTTTTTGTTGTATTTTCACAACATTTCATCACCCAATGAAACATGTTTTTGGAAATATGTCTTCATGTTTCCCAGGATTAAAATGAAAAGTAAAGTCAAACAACTCAGTGAATAATGTCCATTATCCTGATCTAAAAGAACTGAACCCAGTTTGACCCGGATTAAATAGTTACATTTGAATCCACAAGTTTCTATACACTGAATAAAATTATACATCTATGTTTTTCCTCACTGTCTCTTAAGTTAAATCAGATCAAACTTATTTCATTTTAGGTCAGTTAGAATTACAAAAAATATATATTTGTTAAATTCCAACAATAAAAACAAGGAGAATGTGTCAAAAATTAATTTCTATCAACTTTTAATCAATAATCTGTATTCTCCACTTAATGATTACTAGATTTCTAAATTAGCTGGTGATTATTTCAATCATCACATGTATGCATTTTAAAGAGAATCGGCACTTCAAAATGTTTACCACGTGAACTTTGAACAAGAATGACTTTGTTTCAATCCTGGTGAACTGAACAGTGAATCCTGTACAGTAGGAGAAAGAAATCCCTAAAAATCCTTTCATATGAAACCAAATCTGCTGCATCTGCCTGCCGTGTTTTTACCAGATGTTCAAAGGGAGTAAATATGGTGTTTTTTTATTTTTTCTGTTTGTAATTTGGGTGAGCAAACCCTTGAGGCAATAACAATCCTTAAGGGTTGAATAAAAGCTTAAAGCTTAATCCACACACTCATGGCTGTTTAAGTGATCATTACTGCCTGGATTTGCCCACCTTCTGATTCACTGATTTATATCTGCAGAGGAAAAAAGGTGGGAGAAAGCGTTTTATTTTTTATTTTCTGACAAAGACAGAAGTGGGTCTTTAAGGGTAATTGTGTGTAAATGTAAAAGTGTTTTTTGAATCTGGTTAATCCTGTTAGATCTGGATGCAGATTGCGACGAAGCACTTTAATCGGTTCCAAGGTGTGGAAGAAGGGATAATAAAGATTGAGGAAGATATGAAGTGCGTTTCAGGCTTTGCTGTAGCTTTCAGCGAGCGGTACTGAAGGTGAAAATGAGCTTATAGGGATCAGAGGAAAGCAGAAAAATATTTGACAAGTCAATAAATATCATACTAATGAGATAAGTAGAAAAAACAAGGCACCAAGTGATTAATTTGTGTTATTTCTGTGTGGTAGATCACAAAGAAAGTTATTATTTTCCATCTTTGAAACAATTGCTATCACATTATTCCTCCAATGCATGACTGTCACATTCTGCAGCAGCTGCTCAGAGCTGCAGCTCAATCTGGGAGACGGTTTTCTATAAAACATATCAGCTTTTTGTCCCTTTGTGGGTCAGACATTGACAGAAGCAACAAACACACCTGTTAGGCTGGATTTTCTTTACTTGCATTAAGATACAAACAAGTGGAATAGTAAAAGTGGTTTGCAGTGATGAGTTCAGACTTTTAAAACTGACTTATAAAGGTAACTTCAGAAGAATATTCTTGAAATTATTTGACGGATACCAAACCAACACAAACACGACTCGAGTCTTTATCCTGAATTATTTGTGTCAACATTTGAATTTTTGGGAGAAAACAGAACTGGAGCTGAAGCATAACAAAAAATGACCATTGTTTCTCATTTTCCCCAATCAATTTCCAATCACTTAACTAATAACATCCCGTTTAGAGCAGGCTTTCTCAGATTGTGGCCCCCTAGTGGTCCGCCTGGTACTACACGTGAACTTCTGTTTGACGTGATGTTACGACGAGTTTACCAAAGGACTGTGATGAAAAATGATAATGGATAAGTGTCTTAAAACTGAGTCAGTAAAAAGAAACATTTTATTTTGTTACTGCAGTTTGGCCTCCATCCAGAAGAGGGCGCTAATGGTCATCCTGAAGCAGCAATAAAGATGGCAGCAAAGCATAAATGGTTCAAACGGATGCACTTTATGTGCTTATGTTCTGAAATATAAACACTCAACAAGCTCTTCAGGTTATCAAATTAACAGATTATGTTTTGGACCCATAATTGAAATGAACCAAAATATCCAGGCGGAGGTTTGAAACTCACAGAGTTAATCAATAACTTCTGTTCCTAGTGATGAACAGAAACTGAATTGAAGGGATTTCGTGTTTTACATAAAGATGATTGCTCTGCAGATGACTAACAGTTGCAGGTTAAACGGATCTGATTATCGCCCCTCTGTGTATTTATTATTGGACATGCATTCAAGTCCCGACAGCGGCGAGTTTTTCGTCTTGAGCGTAAACACATCAGCATGGGGAGGAAGGTGTAGCGGAGAGGATGTTGTGGATCTAAGATGCAGGTTGCAGATAAAAGGCGTAATCACAACAAATGACCCTGTATTATTACAGATGTGGTGGATAACATGGTAAACGTGGGAGAGAGCCTGAGGGGGAGAAAAGGGGGAGACGGCTGGTTTGTTTTCCTCAGCAACAGGAAAAAGAAAAAAGAAAATACCAGCTTGGATGCTGAGATCGCGCCCACGCCATTCCCAGGTTGCCCCACGCTGACCTCTGCTCAGGTGGTCTTTGAAGTTTTACTGCCAAACTTAAAGCCTGAAAGTTGCATCCGAGCCTCGGTCTGAAATGAATTTATGTTTGCAGATATGCGCCATAAATCCAAGAACAATGTGAATCAGTAATACGGGGCTTCCTGGGGTCATGCAAGAGGACGCTGATGTTCCAGGTTTAACATGGCTGTAGGAAAATAAACCCAAACAGGGAGGAAATGTTGGCTTACTGCAGTTCAGGAGCAAAGCAAAGGGAAGGTTTAACATGTACGATCCTCCAACACCCTCCCACACTCCCCACCAGCCCCCAGAGGCAGTTCTACGCTTTCTTTTCAAGCCATAAAATATCTAATATGCCGTTCCTGTGCTTAACTAAAGCTTACCTTATTATATTATTGTATCACATGTTTGTTGCCCTACAAAAGCCAAACAGTGTGAGCAACGTGGGCAGTGAAACCGAGCTGATCTGCTCCAACAAGACGACACCGTAGTCCAGGAAAGGATTATTTATCATTTAGTTGTATATTTATGAGCAGAATTAGTTTCAGCAGCTGCACTTTTGACCTTTTCTTTTTACTTTTGCTGAACTTTTTTCTTCTTCTGAAGATGATCTCTACAAACCGAGCAACCATTGAAGTCTAAAACACCCTGAAATCAGTTTGTGCAACTTTATATATGTGATATTTATCCAAACTACCAGACAATGAGCTATACTCTGATAGTATCACAAAAAATCTGGTTAAGGTGGCCACAAAACAGGAATGTCACTCCAGACTTTACAAATCCAGCTGCAGCCCTCTGGCCAAAGCTTCCAGGTCATTTTCACAGCATTTCAAGCAGCATCCATCTTTCCAGGGCAGTGAATTCCTGTTCGGCCTTGGCATTGTCAGACCAAGTAAACAGGGTTTTGATAAATGGAGGTCAAGGTGAGCAGAACCTGGTGCTGCAGTTCAGGTCTGGTACTGTTTGAAATGTCACTATAATACATTCACTATATAAAGGGAAATGCACTGACACTGACATCATATGTCACAGTAACATTTCTTTTTCCTTTTGGTTCTCTTCTATCCACAGAAGCAACTATATTGATCATACTGACTGAAGGAAATAACTGAAATTGAGAACCGTCTGTAAAACTACTGCTGGGCATTTTTAACAAAACTGTTAAATCATGATTACCGTTGGAAGCAAATGTTAGCTAGCTGATTTAAAATGGTGACGACTGTGTTAGCATTTGGACATTCACCTGCTAATGAAAGCTACCATTTCCACAATACATGCTAATATTAGCAGTAGTATCCACAGTGCGATGTTAATGTAGTGACATTAGTGTTAGCATCAAGACATTAACATTGCAACAAGTGACATCCACAGCAACATTATGATGCTAATGGTATTGTTAGCATTTTCTACATGACGTTAATAAAGTGACAACTATACAAAGACATTAGCTGACATTGCAATCATCTGCAGCATATTAAAATGTAGATAATAGTGTTTGCATCAACACTCCAATGTTAACATTAGCTCTCGCACAATTATAAATATGTTAGCATTCATTTTAACATTAGAATGCTGACATTATTGTTAGCGAAAACAGAACGACAAACATTACCATCTGGAGCAAGACATTAATATGCTAACAATACTGTTGCTATCTGCACCAGATTAGCATGCTAGTAAACAGGCTAGCAGCCGCTGCTAACATTACCATTTGAATCTAAAAATTTAGCAACATTAGCAAAGGGGCATCAATGTTTTCTATGTGTCATCAACATCACATTAAAATCCTAACGTACATGCTAGCGTTAGCATTTACAACACCACAAAACATTAACATCTGCTGACTTTCTCTATTTCAGTTTGGTATAGATAAGGAACTGCTAATGTACCTGTAGCATTATGTCTGTGACAACATTTGTAGTTAGCACCAGGTTAGCATTAGTTCAGCAAGGCAACGACAGTATTTGAAGGCCAGCATTGGCAATTATTGTTTATTTTAACCAATAACACAAGAAACAACAAATATCTGCTAGACTACAAAACCCATTGATCCTGCAGGTTATAAAATATATTTGTATGTTTATTCTATTAAGACTTTTATTTACCCAAAACACAGTGAACCATTTCCAAATGAAATGATCAATAAATAAATAAATGTAACACCTTGCATATTCAGTAGCTGTTCTGGTCAGCTGCTTTGACAACAGAACATGCGTATCTGCATGATTGCAACGCTCCGAGCAGCTCTGTGATTAAAAAAGAGCACTTGAGTCTTGAGGAGCACAATAGGGGCCTGACCTTCCTGAGTCTACAAGTGGGCCACCGGGGCCCCTGGGGGCTCCTCGGCGCGACTGCAGATCTCATTTCAAGACATCGTGATTAAGAGCGGCCAGAAGCTTCAAAAGCCTCTGCACATCCTCCAGATTTCAACGACCTGCGAGATGCTGAGGGGAATCTGATTATAATAACACAGCATTTGCATTCCTTGTTGTGACACCTTGCATGGTGTTTTGGAGATAATGTCCAAGTTAAGGAAATCTGGAAAGTGTGGCAGGCATTTATATTCAGTCATTTATAGCTGCAAGTCTCTCCAACAAAACTATACATAAGCATAAGTTTAGAATTTAATTTCAGGAAATGATAGTAGAGATGCTAAATATATTCTCCAAACTTGTAAAATAGTTTTCTGATATATTACAGGTTTTTTATAAGGTGAATCCATGTGAAAAATGTTAAGAAATCTGACTATTCCAGCTATATTCAGCAAGGCAGTGTACAGACAGACACAAGTTCAAAACCACTTTGGTGTTTTCATGGTTTTGCGCAAATTAATAGCTGCAATCTGGGAGCAGGATCCATGCAGCGCCGGGTCAGCCAAATGATCGATAAGGCTGTAAACAAGCCAAGAGTTTGGCCACATTATCTAAACCACTTCATTTGGGTCTGAAATTAAAATTGCCTTGGTTAATTTGGCTAGCCCAGGGGTTTATTTACAACCTGTCTGACCGTTCCACTGTTTGCGTTTCCTGCCCAGTCAGACCTCTGCTAAACAATCTTGCAGCGTTGCCAGATACCAGCAATTAAAGCGGTGGATACAGTGTTATTAACACTAATAGGAGACAGGAAAGTACTGGGAATTTTCTTTTAATGCGGTGAGATTTGAGAATTAAAGGGAACGAGACGGAGAGTTTGTCGTACCTTTGGCAAAATTCGCCTTGAATAACTTTCACCCCCACCCATGGACGCCCATCTGTAGTCAAAGTGAGGTCTGCTGTGAGTTATGTCAGATGGAGCGATTACCAGAGAGGGGGCCAGGAGGATAATGACGAACAGATGTGGGTCGCTTGCTCTCGTTCTCATACATCCACTTTTTCTTTCTGTCATCTCAGCTTTTTCTCTTTCCGTCTCCCACCTCTCCGCGCCTCCCTCCGGCCACCCACAGCTGTCCGGCACAAGGTGCTGGCGAACGCTCCCTGGAGAGGAGGTGCACTTGTTCCTTCCTGCTGCTAAATAGGGAGCATCAATCACGCAGGTGTCTCCACCAGCGGCGGGAGGCGGTTAAGGCATTGCACATGCAGCCAGAGACGATCTATCAGCAGACAGGCCATGTTAATGTGGCTTTTCAGCTCCTCTCTCATGTTGAAAGAGTTTCATGCTCTGCGTTAGTTTGTTTGGGCAGGTGAGAACAAGGACGAGGCGGCGGAGAGACGCCTGAAAATGTGGACGTTTCTGGTCTTCAAAGCAAATGGCAGCGGGGTTTGTCAGCAGTGAAAACAACGAGGAACAACAGGAAACACCAAGGATTAACGGAGTCAGGACTCACACGTACCGAACCGTTTCTCTGTCTGCTCCAACACCAGACCATGGAAAAACTCAACGACCAAAAGGTCTCAGGGTTTACACAGTTTTCTAGACTGAAGTTTTCAGAACTCAAAGTCCATTTCTGGACTGAAGATAGAGTAGAAAAACAGAGACAGATATGGATGGATGGTAAAGCTAGATAGATGGATGTGTAGAAGTTTGAAGGGGACTAAAGTTGGGAAATGTTTTTCCGTTCTGTTTTTCCGACTCTGACCTGGAATGATAACCCAACTCGTCTCCCTTCCTCGGCGTCCAGAGGAATCCCAACCACCACTGATTCCAAGAGCAAACAGAACCTGCCCATCCCAAGTGTTTCTGGGTCCAGTTAGTCGCTAAGGAGCCTGTCCAAATGACGGCTAACGCCCTGCCAGAGCAGCTGGCAGAACCGCCGCGCTCCGCCAGAACATGGCGGCAGCTGGGGGATTGTCCAACAGCTCAAAATGTGCCACTAACCTCAGTCCATCCAGGGAAAAACAAAGTCAGTAATGGAGACACCTAGCAGTGGACAGAACCGCTCTGTTCACATGACCCGCCCTGTGACGGCATCTGCTGACACCCTGACACTGTAACTGGTGTTCTGACGCAGCAGGACGGATCAAGGTTCTGGTCCAACTTGTCTTTTTAGCACGTTAGAGCAACAACTTTATGTCAGTTCAAGTGGATTTTGAGAGAGTACACAATCAAAAAGCTTTAATGTTAAATTACAGAAACCTTCCCGTTTTCAAAAACATGCATCATCTTGAACTGCTAACTTCTTCACTCCACCCTGCACAAGTTCTCTCAGATGGTGACGACATTTCCACAGACTTCCTGTCAGATTCTACATCCTGATTAGATCATGTCAAAGCAGAACCGAGACATAAACCCGAGAAATATCATTTTTCACAAGACATCCAATTTCCAATTTGGACTCCCAGTAGCACACCTGAAGCTCGGCAGCTTGGAGGTAATAATTAAAACCAGCCAACACTGACACGGCTAATTCAAACCCCAATGCATGCTAACAAGCTAACGACCCACTGCAATCTGAACATGCTTCCAGATTATCATCCAGAATTAGGTTAAACAAACTTCACTCGTTGCAATTCAGGACAGCAGTTAAGCAAACGCGACACCAATTAAGCCTCTGCTGCACAAACAGCTTTTCATTGTAAACACATATTCTGTCCCAACATCCTTCAGCTGCCAGTCATCAATTAGAGCAAACAGACCGATTGTTTTGCAGGCGAGGGGCGAGTAAATTAGTGATTAGCAGACGGCGGAGGAAGTGGCGTTATTGTTGCAAAACAGACCGACTGTGCAGCTGCTGGTTTAATATGTACATAGAGAATTATTTTTAAATTTTTATCGCACAAGGCTTTTGAGTCTCACAGATGAAACAGCATACTTTTCCCCCCTTGCTGCCTTGGGCCACATCCACGGTGCCCTAGATACTTTTGCCCGTTGCACTGAAGTAACTAGGAGGATTTTTTTCATCCCCGCGGATCGGAGCGCTCCGGTGGATTCAGCGCCGGTTTCCTGGGATCAGGAGCGTCACAGCGGATCAACGGGCAACAGAACCCGACCTCAGGCGGCGTCAAGCTTTTCAAAGCGAGCGTACTCTGTCAGTGATTATTAATTTAAAAGAAATTAGAGGCTTGTGCTCATGTGTCACGGCTATTCGCTAAAAATTAAAGGTCCGACAGGACTGCATTAGTGAAGGGCCTCTGCATATCAGATATTTAGTTTTAAAAAAAAACTGC
Organism: Poeciliopsis prolifica; assembly: GCF_027474105.1. Taxonomy (NCBI): domain Eukaryota; kingdom Metazoa; phylum Chordata; class Actinopteri; order Cyprinodontiformes; family Poeciliidae; genus Poeciliopsis; species Poeciliopsis prolifica. Next base: position 388,637 of record NW_026562466.1, on the reverse strand, counting down.
CCTGGAAATAATTTAATCAAGCAGAAAATGACAAATAATTACCAGAAATCTGAACAAATATCCCACATATGCAGATGTAAAGAAGCAGATTAATTAATCAGAGTTTTAATACATTAGCGTTAGTTGTTGTTAATGCTAAGATAATAGCAGTGTTGATGCTAACACTAATAGAGAAATGAACTTCAATGTCCCACAGCATGATGCTACCAATACCTTTGTCTCACCAGGGTAATGTTCACTGTTCAGAAGGAAATTTGTTATTTTTATTAAGAAAAAAACAATTTAAGTCCGTAATTGTAACGTTCCTTCAAAATAAAAGCATCACCAAGTCATTATTCTTCCACCACTGTCATAACGTGGGTCTTGATTGCAGTTCTATTGTATGTCTTTGTTTATTTTACACCAAAAGACAGGATTTTATTTATGATATGGGGGAAATTAAGACAGTAACTAATCATTTTACTTCATAAAATTAATGCACTAATTTATGTTGCTCTATTACAAAAACGGTGATGGTTACTTTAATGCACAACGTTCACAATGAGCATTATTGACGGTTCTGAATGTATATCAGCTGCTGTGTAACTGAAGCATATCAAAGGAAATTCTCCACTATTGCTTTGGTTGTTCTGAGACATGAAAACCCCATAAAACATATTCAAGTTTGTGCTTTTAACTTGACAAAAAGCTAAAAAAGTTCTGGAGGAAAAAATCTTTTCAAGGCAGTGAATATTTCATGTTCTGCTTTCATATCTGGCAGTAAAGTGACAGCGCTGACTGCTCACTACATCAAAATACCTGCTAAATATCCTCACATTTAGCAGCACTTTGCTGTAAAAGTGTCTGCCACATTCTGACAGTGGGAAACTGATGCTTTGTAATACGAACGAAACGTGTGAGAAAGTGATGAATATGTTATGTAAATCAAGACAAGGTGTTTCCACCACAGCTTTGAACAGATACAGCCGTTTTGAGGAAGGTGTGACGTCCCACTGTACGCCCTGAGGTTGCCCAACTTCAGGTTTGCGGTTGTACCGGCGTTTCAAGAGGTTGTGACATAAGAGGGACCTGATGTGTGTGTTGGTGGGGAAACTTTTCTGATGCAACTCCACCCAAATACAAAACAATTGGATTCCACATTTCAGAGATGCAGGATGACAGTATTTTAGATTTTTTACATTTAATAAACGGCATATTTCACCAATTAATTTATTAAAAAGTCAATACTGTAGTTTTTATAATAAACATTTTGAGACAAAGTTCAGCAAGCAACCAGTATCCACTTATTCCACTGAACTTGATTAGAACTTGTCGGTGCTAATGCTAATGTTACCATGTAAGCATTCTGCTGTTGATGCTAGTTTAACCAGGTAGACAAAAGGAAACCAAATCTCAAAGCATCAGATGAAAAACAATAGAGATGGATTACAGTTTGCATTCTGGGTTATAAAGATGGATTTAAGATTCCTCTAATTCATCCTTCCTCCTTTGCTCGACTTTTTCTCTTTGGTTTTCTGGGTCGTTTGTTTGTTTTTCCGCTGTAAGTGAAACACATCAGGGTTTCCTTGGAAGTGAACCAGGTTTTCAGGCAGGTTTTGATCCACTCCAGAGTTCAGCTGAGATTTTGTATGAGGCCAAACAAAGCCGACCAACTGAGCAAACAAACTCTGAACTGTTGAAAGTGGACCAAGTGGTGTGAACAGGTCCTTTAAAAATAAGCACTGAAACCATCTGTAATCGTTGATACCAACCTCATTCACAAGCAAATTTGTTTGCAAATACATGCAAGACGTTTGTTTTCCCTGCGCCTGCATGACCAGGCAGAGGAATCCCTGTCAGTGGGAATGTGGCGCTGCAGTCGATGACTTGGCCTAATCAGAGCGATGCCGTTGAAGGCTGGCACTCAGAGTTCGAAGCGAAGGCAGAAAAGGTCAGCGGGGACGGAGCTGAGCGGCTTTGACGGCTGACTAAAACATTGCTCAGAGTGTGGTGTCATCATCGGTGTAACTATCATTCCCCTCCTCTGCTGCAACAAGCACGGCAGCAGAGGAAGTCGGGTAGTGACTAAGAGCATGGAGAGTGAACTCGTTATCTCTGGCAAAAGATTCTTCAAGCCACGCATGAATTAATGCATTAAACCTGAGCACCTTCAGCGCTGCAAGTCACACAGAAAGATGGGATTGCACACCAAAGCATGTAACCTACATAATCTAGGTTGTTAAGCTTGTACCTTTATGAGTGCAGTGAAATCTTTTGCTCTCGCTCCAGATGCTGACGCTATTATCTGCAAAACGTGACATGATCTTCTGGGTGCGTGTTAAAGGCGCAGTGGAGAGTGGACTAACGCGGCGTAATGGGCTCGGACACTTGTCAAGTCGCCTTTTGCTCACACCGCCAACCGCTCTTTGCCAAATGACCCGCAGTTTGCTTGGCTTTTTTCCCCACTTTCTTTAATGCAACACTTTAAAATGGACTTTCTGTATTTGAGGACGTTGCAGCGAAAAGGTGCGACAGAAACAGGTAGCTGCAACACCTCCCTCAGTGAGGTGTCAGCCTTGATGGAGCTGACGCCGGTGCGCAGGAGAGGTCAACACCTCTGCTGCAGACTTGTCAAATTAGGGAGTTTGCACTAGTTTGCTGCTAAGAGGAACTAATTAGCGACACTAACATGCATGCAGACGACAGGAGAACACACGTCAGGGTGCAACCTCTGTAACAAACCACAGATTATTTGGTCAAGCTGTTCCCTTTAGGGAGCTGCACTTAAAGCCAGTTGTTAGCTTTCATTTCACCTGTTTATAATAAGATGTTCCGCCCAGAAGGTATTTGCTCTCTTCGTTCAGCGCGCGTCGTCACAGTTCAGCCGACTGTTTTCCATATTTTACAAACAGCCAGGAGAAAAGTATTAATTATCCTTGTACAATTTAATGCACCAAGTGATTTAACCTTTCAGGTTTCCGTTAAACACCGGCATAACAAGGCGTATCCGTGGCGGCGGACGTGATTTATGACGGGAATACCTAATTCTTGTTTTTAAATAGGTTGGACAGGCAATCTGCATACATCTAAATCCCCCCGCCTCCCTTCTTTTCTCTTGTCTTGAGGCTCTTGTTTAATATTCAAGAAAGATTTTTTTTTTTTGTCCACATACATTTTGGTCTGTGTCACCTCAGATTAAATTATTACCGTTTTGCAGCCTTTGCGGTTCAAGCCTGAGGCCCTTATTTACTAGAATCAATGAAACAGTAATGAAAATCCATTTTTCATAGTATCAGCCCCTGCTGTCTTTTATTTAGTTAGCTGTGTCTAAGCAAGCAATTCATTTTGTGTAAATGCCACCCTGAGAAACAGGCGTTGGCGCTGAAGGAGTTAACCCAGAGAAATTAAGTCGCCTCTCGTCGGCCGATTTGATCAGGCGAAACGGGAGGAGTACACCTGGACCGTATATCAACCGATTTTAAATTAACTAATGGGTAAAGCAGAGCATGCAAGGTTAACAACCTGAGTCAGGGGAGGATGTGCAGTTTGTTATGTTTAAAAAGGAATGATTTATTATGCTAAACAGTAATACGCCCTGTGGGTGGTGCTACGAGGCCTTCAGGGGTCACAGGATATCACACACTCCCATATTTTGCATACTGAAACATCTCCATCTCAAGAGCGAGCGCGGGCGGCGGCGGCGGCCCGACGTGTTCAAATTGGTTTGTTCATTGGCTTTAGTCGGGGTCGTGCGTGTAGCAGCGGTAATCTAACATCAGAGCAGCAGTTTGGGGAACGCAGAAGCTGATAAAGACCTGAGTGCTGCTTTCAGACACATTTCTGCTAATTCAACCCTAAAAATACACAAATCTAGAAAAAAATTTGACTTAAAATCATGCAAGGATGCAGCAGATACACAAACAGCTAACATTTCATTTTCAGGGTGTCCTCTAGGGGACTCCATAAATTTACATTTCTGGTGCAGAAAGTATCACACAATTTTGATTTTTAAATACATATGCATATTTTTGTAATTGATGCTAATTGTGCATATTGTAGCTGTGTGCATCCATTGTCTCCATAACCAGACATGGCAGTGAAGGCTGACCCTCCCTCCTCTCTCCTTCTCTGTCACCTGAAGAAATGAAACTTAACAAGTGAATAAAAATGCATGTTGAGATTTGCTGAAAATGAGTTGCCTGTGAAATAATCCATCAGCTGTTCCTGCCTCCAATAATGCCGTGATGTGAGGGGCGGGAGGGTTAGACGTTCCTGATGTGGCATGTGACCTTTTATAAAGGCGCTCGCCGAGAGTTGATTAAAGACGTATTAAATTTGTTTAAATAAACCTCCTTGTAATGGCACATCATTTGTAAGAAGCTATTAGGGAAACGTTGTGGGATCGGCCCTGATTTGCATAAAAATCTACCCCGACGGTTTAAATTGAAGAGCAGGAGTGACACTTCTACTCCACCTTTCCAGTCTGGCAGCCTCCTCCCACAAACCACCTTGATGCTCCGAAACAGATTCAAATCATGGTGTTAAAGGAGGGTGGAGGAGGAGCCGGTGTCAGGAAGACCTGGAGGCTCGGCAGGAAACGACTTCACACAAAAAAATGAAAAGATAAATCCAGACACCCTGCCTTCAGGTTATTAAACCTTTGAAAATACATTAAAAGCCAGACATGCTGCCTCATTGTGTGGCCATTCCTAATAAATGAACTCATATTTTCTTTTAGAAAATCTAGTTTTCTAAATTTAGATAATATCCACAAAAATTTCCCCAAACGTTTCAAAGTAGAGAAAATGTAAAGATTTTTTCTTCACATTTGCAGAACAAATAAATTTAGTGCTTTAGCATTAGTAAAACTAATGATTAGTGCTTTAGAGTTAGCACTACTAGCTTCTTCGTTAGCAGTTTCCTCCACTGATGTAAATGTTATTAAACTTCCTCATAAATCAATTTAATTTTAATTCTAAATCAAAGTGTTTAATAAAAGAAAAACTGCATTAATTTAGACTTTGATTGGAACTAAATAATTTACAGCAACAAAGCACCAAAGGTTGGTGAATCATAGAACCAGATCAATATGTTTAAAGTACGGTGAAGGATCCGTGAGGCTGTGGGTGTTTCTTTTCCAAGGCCACTTTTCATCACCACTTTAAAATGTAAATCTGCCAGAAAAACAAACTTTGTTACGACCACAGAAGACCGAATCCGCACAGAACCGGTTCACCAAACACTAGATCAACTTTCTTCCACAGAATAGAAAGTGGTTTAATTGGATTCTTATCAAACTTTACCCAATGAAGGCAGTAAATTGTTTCATTCTCTTTTTTGCCTTTTAAAAGTGATGTCATCTCGAAAGTAAAGCTTTTAACTTCATTTCCATCCACTCTGACTGTTTCCCGTTGGTGACTTTCTGTGTTTATGGGGGGTTTCTCACTTTTGACTTGTTCTCATTTGGCCCAGGAGGGACTGCAGACCAGTCAGGGAGAGAGGAGAAGTGCTGTCAGGCCCCCTGGAGAGGCGTTCAAGGCCCGGGCCAAACTGAAGTTGTTTCAGGAAGGATGGAGGGCTGTTCAGCAGAGCGTGAGGTCGAGGCTGAAGTTGCTGACAGGCAAACAGCTCGGAGAGGAAAGTTGAGATAATTAAACAAAAAGTCTATTCGGGGCGATAGAATGCCTCATTGATCAACTTAAGAAATGAAAGCAGACGATGATACAGCTAATGTGCTGACTCTGGAGCGACCAGGTTTAGCTCCATGCTAACGGTTCTTACAGACCGATAAGCTCGCAGCGTCTTGAGGGTCAGGAGGTTTGATGATGGCGCTAATCAGATTTGCAGGATTGTGATTCTGGTCAGATTGTGTTGACAGTCCGAGCCTGGAGGATAAATTCGCCGAGCAAGGCCCCGTGGATGTCAAAGAAACCAGCAGCCGTGTTCTCGTTTGCAGTCTTGACGAAGGATGTTTGTGGGCATCCTTCAGGCTTGAGATGTTTGCTTCTATCACTGGAGGCAACTGGAAAACCAATTAGTGATGATGAACGAGCAGCGAGGACGCTCAAGCTGGACTTCATCCCAGACTGAACTTTAACTGCAACACGTTTACCATCAAACCAGCGCGACTGCTCAGAACTTTAGATTAAGTTCTGCTGTAATCTAAAGCGTCCGGTCAGAGTAAAAAGGGCTGAATACCGTTTTGGAAGCGGTTTCAGTGCCAGCTTATTGAGAGGAACAGGAAGGCCAGCAAGGTGCAAGTTTACAGTTTCTGCCGTTTTATTTAATTTAAAACTCAGCTAAAATAATACTCCAACATCTGCAGTGTCATTTATTCCAACACTTCTAGGATGTTATTTTTGAAAACCGCCTTTTGAAATGAATTTTTTTCTGCCTTCTTCAGGTAAATGTGACTCACAGTTAAAGACAGGAAGCACCTTTGTGTTCGGAAACTGCTCCCTTTGCAGCCGCCAGCAGGTCTCTGCTCACATGCAGGATGTCGTTGCATAACGCAGGTTTGTGCAAGTCGAAAATATGACAATGTAAAGAAATATGACATGACTGAAGCCACATGAAGTGTGCAGACTCCACACCTTTCAACAAAGATGTGCTGCTACCATCTGGGTGAAGGAGGATGCAGCACAAACAAACCGCAAACAAATGTTTTATTCACAAATGATGGAATCTCAGGTGTAAACTAAAAATCTTTTGTATATTTAGTGATTATCAAGCATATTGAATGTAATTTTCAAAGCTTTCAGATGTGTTTACGTAAACATGTTTGCAGTAAATTTCAGCATTTTAGTTTTCCGATCAGAAACAAACAACTGGATGATTCTGCTGAAAACTTGATAAAACTGCCTTGATATAGTTAATTTAAAAATACAAACAAAAGAAGCAGTTTTTATTCTCCGGTAATCTGGATTAAACTTTGAACTGCCTACAAAATGTGTTATTATTGTTTAATCTGTGACAACTGTAATAGAAATTTGCACTTATTTATGACGGTAAACTGTTTAATACAAGTTAAAAAGTTTTTGTCTATTTTTGAGAGAAATTTGCAACAAACTCCCAATTATGTATTAGTGGAAAAAAGTGTGGGGATTTGCTAATTCTCCAGAAACTGGAGGGACTGACTGATATAATTTGGCTGTAAACAGATAAAACTTGCATCAATTTGATTTATAAGGTGATATTTAAACACATTTAGTGTTTAGTCTGATAAAAAGCAACGGCGGCCCGGATTTGACCCACAATTTGACACATGTGCCATGGAATAATGCTGCCACTACCGTGCTTCATGGTGATGTGGAGTTAAATGACACACATCTGGATCCTATGCACTAATTATGTGACTTATGAAAGCGATTAGGATTTTATTGATCTTTTCTTGTGTTGATCTGTTATGTAAATTCTTAAAGAAATATGTTTAAGTTTGAGGTTTAACAAAAAAATATGTTAAAAATGTTTCACAAAAGACAATAATTAGATTTTCAAGGCAAAGATTTGTTAAATACCTTTTCTCTGCTGCACTTAATGTCATTTCAGGGGCTACAATGTGTTACTTTATATGTAATTTCTCTCAAAAAGCTGCTTTACTTCCTCCGCACTTCCCCACTGCTGCTAAATAAACACTCATTCACACATCGGCTTATAGTAAAACCAAATGCATTCATGCCATTTCCGAGAGAGCGCCATCCTGCCTGGAAGGAGAGCAGCTCTGAGATCAGATACTGTAGGGGCGTCACACAGGAGAACCCCCCTGAGGCCCTGCAGCTCTTTATCCACAGTAAATCATCAGTGAGACGCCGCCTCGCTCAAACCACGCACCTGGCACCACAGCTGAGGAAGACGAGCGCAGTGAGGTGAGCACTTATCGTGCAGCCAGGAAGGGATTGCAGAGGCCAGATAAAGATACTGGGATAACAAGAGAGGAGGGATGGTGTTATGCAACACGCTTCACTGCTGCTTCTGAGCAGGAAGGGAGAAGGCTTTTGTATTTGCAGGTAAGCAGAGAAATTTAAGTCGAATTTGTTAGAAAGATGTCGGAGGAAATTGATATCACAAAAACGACACGATTCGGTGCGTTTCAGCTCCAGGTAATGAGATTTCCCAGCAAATATACCATCATGGAAACAAACTCCTCTCAGACAGACATCAAAACAAACGGTGAATTACAGCGCGGCACTCTCAGCCTTGTTCTCAGAGCATGGCCCTGAGCTACCGATTTTTTAAAACTGTGCCACCGTTAATTTATGCCGGGGATATGAACTAATTCTTTGGCAACTGCGAAGCCGGGGAATATTAACGCCACGCATTTCCTTGTCGATGATAATGCCGCGCTCTTAATTTGAGATGTGCGGTGTAGTCGAACATGAAATGGAAATTTGCCCCAAACTATGTATTTGTCAGCGAACGTCGGATGTGGAATGAGGTTACATGCATCCTCTGCTACCCACACTCTGAGGAGCTGAGAGGAAGAGGTGTATTTTATCCCTCACATGTGCAAAGAAAGCTTCAACTTATGGCCCTGCTTCTGAATATATTACACATTTTTCCATCAGGCTGGTTTTATAACGTGTTTGCATAGATTATGTCTGGAAAGAAAAAAATAAACCGATGTCTGTTTATTGAAAACGCATCCCAGAGATATGTTTTATGAACACAACATGGTGGAAATGAACTTCAGGGCTGGTGGTGACCACTGGGAAGATTTGGGGAATTTATTGATGACCCATCAGAGGAAAATCCAGATGATCAATAAGTCTTTCCTCATGGAATCGCTTTGAGCGTCTGACCCTTCATTGTTGAAGAATCTGCTACAGCTGGAAAGTAGAGATCAGGCCTGAAATTAGACCTGGACCCTTAGAGACACATAAACACGGTTACAAAGTCAGCCTTCTGTCACTCCAAGAACATTTCCAGGATTAGACGATGAGGCTCGACTAAACGTAATATTTCATTTGTTCATTGTGACTTTGTATTTTTCTGAGTAATGTCTTGTTGCTGAAATGTGACATGCAAATAAAATTTGATTTGATTCAATAGGCGAAGACGTCCTGAGCAGTCGGAAACATTGAAATGTTTTTATATCCCAGAGCTCATCACAGCGCTAACTGAGCTATTTTTTGTCAAGCAAACACTTTTTTAATAAAGTCAACTGAAACGGGAAGTTAGTGAGGAAAACACCACGTTTTCCTCAATCTATGCACCTATAATGTATATTATGAAGTTGATACGACTGAAAACACACACAGAGAAACAACTTCATCTGATAAATGCTGAGGTTTTCCAAATTCATTTGTCTGTCTCCAAACTTTTCACCATTAACCAAGCTCTGCACTGGTGGCAGCATGACTCTTCCTCACTGCAGGCCCTCTCATCTGAAAGCGCTTGATGTTCTTCCAGCTGCTATCTTCTCCTGACAATGACGCCATTTTGGCTGCCTGCCTTTCTCTGTAGGTAAGCATTGCTAACACAAGAAGACATGCATCTAAATGTTTCTGCACATTTATGCTAAGAACATTGTTTGCTGAAACTTTAAGGCACTACCGTACAACTTTCAGTTTGTTTTAATCACCTGAAACTAACACGAACTGAGTGGGAAAGATTAGAAAACACTAATCCTCCTTTTTTGGGAACAAGTCATTGTCAGACCTTCCACGGTGCGCGTTTGCAGTCATTGTCTTCACTCTGGGTTTTGCATTTCTTCAGCTTCCAAACAAACAAAACCGTAATGAAGCACAGCAAGCGTTGCAGAAATGTAAATGAGAGCGAGCCAAATGAAAGCCTCGTAAGTCTGTATGACAGCGGCAGCCACCCACTGCAGGCTGGAGGAAGGAAGCGCTCCGGGAATCTAGAAACACTTCTAAATAATCCAGCCAGGTGAGAGGAAGTGAGCTCTTTACAGTCGGACCAACACATAACCCTAATGGATACAAACTGTCATCGAGCGACTCTCCAGGCCACGCCGGTGGCAGTGCCACCCAGGGAGCCGCGGAGCTTCGGGTTTCCTGCCTCTGCTGTCCTGCTGGGTACGAGCTCGGTTTACATCAGGCTAAATGAGCAGGAAGTGATGCGTTTACGCTGTGTAAACCTCCGCCGAGCGAACATAAAGTTTACCTGCTGAATGTAAACCCCCTCATGCTTACATCCTCTGCTCTTGTTTTGGTTTGGTGATGAACTGCACCTCTGAATCCTCTGCAGTGACACGTTTATAAACCCATGTCTCATTTATACACATCAAGCTGGATGAAATCCATCCCTCACCTTTTATGACAAAAAGTATTCAAACTATTCAACTTCTTTAAATTTTATCACTAATTTCTGTTCATTTCATTGGGATTCCTCTAAGAAAATGCTAGTATAGTGAACTAAAACTGACAAAAAAATTAATTTATTTATTTCCTTTAACTGAAATAAATAAAAACAATAATTGATGGGGGGAAAATAACTGAAACAAACTAAAAAGTACTGAAATTATAGAGGCATCATTCATTTTTGTGTTAATAAATGTATTTATCTACCTTTCAAACTAAAATGACCAAAGTATGTTAACTAATAAAACTAATAAAAAATGAGCAAAAACATCCTGAAAACTAAATCAAATGAACTGAATTAGATTAAAAAAAAAAAGTCAAAAACTGAAACTATACTGAAAAACCCCTAAATATTTTCAGTTTGGGGTTTTCAACTTCTTTTAAATTCCTAAGCAAAACTTGCTCACTGTGAAACATGGAGGTGGCAGAATCATGCTGTGGGAGTTAACTGGATGAAAAGTGGAGGTAAATCCACAACAATTTTAAAGAAAAATCAATGCAATTTTTGCAATTTTTATTAAACTTTGCCTATTTTTCCTTGTCAAAAGAACAAAGTTCAATCAGATTATTTGGACAACATTTCTAAAAATCAATTTTCATCTTTTGTTCTTAAATTTAATGATTCCTTTTCTCAGTCTTCGTTAGATCTTACAGAATCGCACGGGAGTAAAAACAACGTTTGGATTTTAAGTGATCAGATTTATGTGAGGTTGTGACATTAAATCATGACGTTTATTGTAATAAAGTGAAAAAATTTGCACATTTTTGAAAGGCACTGCAAAAGCTGAGAGAAAAACGTCCCTGCTGCTGCTGCAGGATTTAAGAAATTGGGTGAGGGCTCAGATTATGCATGGTTAAGTGATTAAATCACTGAGGTACGGAGGAAAACGGGTCAACGTGCGCCCACAGAGTGCTCAGGGGAAGGCAGCAGATAAGAGTTTATCACACTCGTATAAGTAGATACCGTTAATCCTCCTTCTGCGACTGTTCTACATGAAATAAATCTGCGACTGACAAACTGGAAAGATACCATTGTCTTAAAGGTGGAGGCGCGCAGAGGTGTGTTGTCAGCAGATAACCGTGGAGATAATCAATTCACGGCGGCGCGAGCGGCTTCCTCTCAGGTTAGCTGGTAAATGTTCAGTCCTTAATAATTAATCCCACAGTCTTGCCAAAAGTAAGATTGATTATTCTATTAGAGGTGGGGATCGACAGTGACCCGACTGCAGCTCTATTTCACACACCGTTTGATTGGTGAAAATTACTACATGACTTTATTTACCCTGCCAGGCTTTGTGTTACCCTGAAACTTACATTTCTGGGCTTAACTTATAGAACTAACACTTGGGAAGACATTTAATGGCTACCTTAGCTTAGAGTAAAAACGCTCAAAAAATGCACAATGTCTACCGTAATTTCTACACTAGAGGCGCACTATCAATAAATGGTCTAGTTTAGATCTCATTTTATAAAAAAGTGAATTAATCCATATTAATTCAGCACACAGTGCTATTTTACTCCACAACATATAAGGTGTGCTGTCGTTTTTTGATCAAATTAAAGACTTTTTAATGCACCTTATACTCCTGGAAATACGGTAGTTTACAAATTCCAAAATTTTGACCGTTATTTGCCCGGCAGAATGAATTAATGTGTCTAATCATCTTAATTTAAACAATAAAGTCTCCCATGGCAAAACCATCATTAACTGCACAAATATTGGAAAATTAACAACAAAAATGAAGCTTTTGTTGTTAATTTTTAACAATATTTGGTTAAAACAAGATTTTTCACCAATCAGTTTTGGCCATCTTATGCATGCACTAAGAGTCAAATTAGCCTAGTTTAAAAAAATAAATAAATTAAACCCAGGATAAAGCATCAGATTCTTAAAGATAAGTGCTGTTTGTAAGGAGTTATTAGTATAAAACGAGAAGTTTCAGTGTTTTGAAACAGAACAAAGCTTTAAAAGTAGAAGGAAGAAATGTGACAAAAGGTATAATTAGGATCTGGTATTGTTAAAACTTATTCTCATAATCTAGAAATAAATCAGCAAGACCAGGACTGATACAGAAAGAATAAAAGCTAATTCTCAAACCAGCTTTTTATATTTTCAAAACTGCCACTTTTAGCTTCTCTTTTATCAATCTGAAATATTTTTAAAAATCCAGAAGAAAGCAGAAAAACACTTTAGTCTACCCACTTCCTAGATTAACGACGGGATTATTCCATAAGGTACTAGATAATTACAGCAGTCCGTTGATGCAGATTAAGTTGCTTTAAACCAAATTAGCATAAAAGGTTAGCAAACACTAATTCAGGTTCAAATGGGTCACAGTGGGAATAGAGTCGTCTTCATTTTCTGTTGTTACACTTTAAAGATTATTTGAGCTCTAAGGACATAAATTGATGTTTACATGTAACTTTATTCATGTTTTTTTCTTTTTGTCACAAAAGAAAAACAATAAGCAGCATTAAAGCTGCAGCATCTAATAATAAAGACCCAATTTCCCTTCATGCCAGCAGTTCTTCCTTTCCTGTCTTGTTTCTGCAGGGAAGGAAGAAACATCCCAGGAATTGTCCTTTGACTCCTTAAAAACCTTTCCAAACCCTTCGGCGTCCTTCTGGAACTCACATCCACCCACAACACACACACACACCCACACACACACACACACACACACACACACACGCACACACACGCACACATGCATGCAGGAAAAGCCACAGTGGTTGAACCACTGGAGGCAAGAGATTCATAGAGGTGTACATTAACATAAATACCAAATCTGTTGGAGGAGAGAGAAGAGAGTGTGTAAAAGCGATGACACAGGAGGAGAACAATGTGTTTATTGTGAGCAGACAGAGGAAGGAGGAAGAAGAGCAGAGTGTAGCTCCATCTACAGGTGGGTTCTGCATGTGCAGCGTTAGAATATGCAACCTTTTCATCCCCTGCAGAAACATCAGGTGAACTGATCTAATTAAAACCACACATTTAATTGGATCGTTAAGGTAGACTGAATCGGATTTTTATGAGCACGTTTTCGCTACCTTTGCTTTAACATTATTATTAAAACCAACTTTTACTACAAATGAGGAGATTTGAATGTAAATCATGAATAAAGCAACTTATAGCCGGAAACTGTGGTGTTTTATGTTACACCACAGTGTGGAGAACATCTTTCAACTTTAGTTTTCAAAGATTTCCAGTTGGATTCAGGTTTTGGGGGCTTTGACTAGACCGAGTAGGCTTCTATATAAACCGAGGATGGTCAAATTGCGGTTCGGGGGCCATTTGCGGCCCCTGAATTGTGATTCAAGAATAAATTAGGACACTTTTAAATCAAAATCTACGCAGAAAAATGTTAGAATCAACACAAAGTGATCATGTGTCTGGCTTCCTTCTGTTGTCATAATAACTAAGACCACTGACTCTAAAACATACTTTGGTGAACCAGAAAACTTTACTAAATAATAATAATAAAAACTACATTTGAAGTATCCTACAATTTGTTTAATTAAAGTAGCTCATACCTGGTTTTTCGTTGAAGGTAAGAAAACGTTTATTTTTTTAAAATAAAATTTATTGGGCCATGTGACAAAAAGTTTAGATATGTCTGATCTAAATCAACTCAATGCATCTTTGGCTGATTTTAGGGAGAAAGTAACCCGATTTTGGGGTTTCAGTTTTCTCATTTTAATTAAAAATATGTATTATTTTCCTTCCACATCCGAGTTATGAAACATTAAGCATATTTGCTTGTACCGTCTGCACAACCAGGGTACTAAGGTATTGTTTTTACAACTGGGAGCAGCTGATTAGCATCTCAAAAGCTCAAATAACACCTGAACTTTGACCCCAAACTCCAGAGGAGACGACCAGGAGGCTTCATGGATGCAGAGACTCCACTGCACTGTGTGAGGATCACATCCTGGACAGTATTCTTGAGTTTATCTGAATTATGAGAGGTTATAAAGACATTGGGGTTCATTTTTCCCAACACTCTTAACTACGCTCTGCTTCCTGTTGGTCCTTCACATGAAATCCCAATAAAATGCGCTGCGGTTTGTTGATGCAATGTGATAAAATGTGAAGATCAAGAGCCATGAACACTTCTGCAAGGCGCTGTATATTCTTCTTCCCTTAAGAGCTGAACTAATCCCTCAACTCTGTAACATTATCTTCTAAAAAACACAGCAGAGATCTCGGATAACGCTCCCAGCTCTGTTTCTCCTCCACCTTAAGCCCATTTAGGCGTTCTCCAGGTCCTGCATGCAGCCAGTTGGTACCGCTCTGTCAACACCTCGGCGACAGCGCTCTCCTGCACGTTTACAAATTAGCAGCATTATACAGAATCGGGTAACAAGCCTTCGGTTTCCTGTGCCTCGATTTACCCCAAAGAGGAAATTCACTGTGATGCCTCGACATGAACAGAAAGCTGGGTCCGTTCCCTTTCTTCTCATGTTTGTTTGCCTTATTTGAACTTAAAGAGCAGTGTTCACGTCTGGATCTCCGTAAGAAAGCAGATTTTCCTGAGATAAGCCCAGTGGAGGGGAAAGCAAACTCCTCAGGTGTGATCCCAGCGGCTGCGTCCTCGGCAGAGATGCGACGGCGGAAACTGAACCTGACATTGCAGAACTGAGAAGTAATTAGAGGCCACGCCGCTGCTCCTTCAGCTGACACCAAATCAATGCGGTTTTTCCGCATTATCAATTAAAGACGTGTAATTACAAGCGTGGAGAATTGCCTCTCACAAACAGGCCGTCAGCGCCGGACCCTGACCCCCTCAAAAGACTCACCAGAGCGCCAGCAGAGGCTCGTTTATGGATTTTTACACACCAAACACCTGACAGATAAGCTCGGCGTAGCGTGCAGCACCAAAAATGCCACACATTTGGTCAGGAGCCAAAGTGCAAAATGTATTACTCAAGAGCTGAGCTCCCGATTGAGGCCAGCTGGGTTCGAATCATTAGCCGGTACAAGTGGAGGCAACCTGGTTGTTATGGCGCACTGACACTCCGGGGTAAATGAAACACATCCACCTTTTCCACCCCGAGGGAAAACGGATTGGGAATGAGGGCAGCTCCTCCGCCCTCTCCGCCGAACGAGCAGATGGAAGCTCCTGCAGTGATTATCACCACATTACCTGGTAGTCTGTTGACGAACGGGAACAATACGGGCAGCGCTAATAAACCCCGATCAGACATGACGCCCCCGCTAAGCCCGTTTGCCATTCTGCCCTACCAGGCACCAGTCACACCCATAATGTTTCAGCAGAGAGTGGGGAAACTTTTTATGCCATCTTTGAAACTTTAACCCAAATGTCTCTTTGTTTTCTTTGGCTGATTTTAGTTCTACTTTTTGTTTAGCCATAAATCGGACTGAAAATGTTTCAAATGAAAACACAAGGTTTTGCCCCCCCCTGCTTAGTTTACCCAACCTTTACTCATCTTATCTAAGCTAACATTAGTTTAGCTTAGCCCACTTTTTCTTAATCTTACTAATTTTAGTCCATTTCTGATTAGCTCACTTTAGCATCCTGATCATATGTTAGTTTGGGGTTCGGGTCAGGGTTCACAGTGGTTTAGCTTAGTTTACCATTGCTCAGCCTAAATTGGTTTAGATTAGCTTGCTTTAGCCTAATCAAAGAGAGCTTAGCATAGTTAAATTGCTATATTTTAGCTTATGCTTAGCATATTTTAGTCCACCTTCAGTTAGTATTGTTTAACTTAGCTCACTTTAGCTTAGCTTATTTTATGATAGTTTTGCCTGCCTTACACTTGTCCAGTTTGAATTAGCTTAATTTAGTTTAGCATTTTAGCTTAGCGCAGCCCAAGGTAGCTTCATTTAGACGTATCTTAGCGCAATTAAGTAGTTTATTAGCCTAAGTTTAGCATATTTTAGTCCACCCTTAGTTTGTTTTGCTTTTCTTTGTTTAGTCAGACAGATTTTTTTTTTCCAACCATAAATAAACTCAGTTTGGTTAGTTTTAGTCAATCTTAGTTCAAGTTAGCTCACTTTAGCTTTGCCAGCGTTGGCTCAGCTAACGCTAACATAGTTTATCCTGTTTTATTGTGCTTTATTTTAATTCAGGTTAATTTAGTTTAACTTATTGCAGCTTACTTTTGCTTACGTTAATAGAATTTAATTTAATTCAGTTTAACTTAGACATACAATAAGATACAGCTAATTTCGTCTTCTACACCTTTGTTTAGCTGACTTTGGTTTAGCTTTAACAAAATAGTCATTTTAGCATCAAATATCGGATTACCAAAAGCAATCTGCTTAAAACTGAGTCAGCTGAAGGATTAAAAACCTCCTACTTTCTGCGTCAGAGACTGTTCATCTACTGAAAATACTGTTTAGGCCTGATGCTTCTTTTCACCTTTACTTGTGTGGTTGGCAAACTGAACAACATGCTGTCATTTTCAGGACTGGCTTGAAAACGAGCGATAAACTTGACAAAGAAGTCTTCAGAAAGCCTGGACAGCTATTGATCAAAATCTCAGAAAAAGATCCCAGGGGAGTCTGGCTTTTTTGGAGGAAAACGGAGTAGTGCTTCAAAACGCATCATAATTTTCTGGTTTGTATCAGTTGCGTTTTCTCGTCCACAAACTTCACGCTATATTCTTTTCAGTTAGCAGTTAAGGGCTCAGTTTACTCCCTCAGGGAGTCTGTGCTCTCTCCCTCTCTCCCATGACTCCTCTTTTTACCCCAAAAAAAGCCCAACTGTAACAACAGTGGTCTCCAAACAACCCAGGGATTCCAGACGACTGACCTCAGCACTGTTCGTCGACCGCTGGGATACAAATATTTACCCCTATCGCATTCTGCTCAGCAGCGCGGGCCACCCCGCTGAAAGAAGCCGTCCCCTGATTGGGCCTCTTTGGCCTCCACAAAACAAAACCCACCTTCATTTTGCCCCTCTTCCTTTTCCTGGATGAACATCTCAATAAACTGAGCAACAATGCTAACTGGAGTCAATAAAAGCAGGATTTCTGCAGGTTTCAGCAACTCAAATTTAAGTAATTGCAGGTCGATTTTGAAACTTAGGTTTTGCTGTGGTTTACAGGAATCAAGGGTTCAGCAACTCAACCAACTCTTAATCTGGATTTAAAGATTAATTCTGTAATCTAAAAATATCGCTCATGTTTACAGGAAGGAAACATCAAGAGATGGACTTAAGGTATAATAATACCAAATTATGTCCAACTTGGACCATTTTTATGGCAGAAACATGTGAATTCAGACATTTTGTGTGTTTTTTTAGAATGGCAAATTTACGTTTTCACACAAACTTTCCAAATTATGGTTACATGAATTAGGTCTCTCAAGATAAAACACCATCTTTCAATTTTAGAGTCGAACTCAAGATAGAAATGTAAGCAGCTATTTCACCTTTGGTCTTTGATTCGGCTTTTATTGTTAATCCTTACATGGTTTGAGGTCATTAATTGTTATAATAGCAGCATAAACTCTACTTTTTTCTTAAAATTAATGCTCAAGTTTACCTCAAGAGTTTTTTTACCCCCTTTGTAAAGACATGTTTTGTTGCATCTTGAAATTAGGATGAATTTGCAGCTTGAATCTCAACATAAAAACTGAAAAAATTACATTTGTTAGATCTGGCTGAATTGGATAAATCACCATGCTATGTAAGAGCAGCACTAAGGGCCAGAAAAAAGCCTGAGTGCACAATATATTCCCTTTCAAAGCACCCGCTGCAGTAGTTTGTGTTTGACACTGATCAAGCATAATCATCAGGCGGTCAGGGCTTGTGTGTGAAGAGCACACGCTGACACACACACAAAGACTATCTCCCCCTCGATCTTCCCAGTGCAAGCAGAGCTAACCACTCCAGGGAGCTGGAGACTCAATTAATGACATGCATACAGCACTCGCAAGATGTCAGAGGAGAAAGAAACACACAATGTGCACATTAAAGCTTCTGCAATAACGCGTTTCTGTGTCTGTTGTGCAGCCGTTACACTTGTGTGCATTTCGGCCGAGGATAGTCTTCATCTGCCTCAAGGACCGAATAATAAAGCTAATGCACAGAACCAAACACTAGAGGAAGTAAAATCCATCACAAGGTTTCTGCAGGTGAATCTATGGAAATAATCTCATCTGTTATTAGCTCTCCTACTGAAAATATTTTTGCATAATCCCATCGTTTGGCTTTAATCTGGGAAAACAGATAAATTTATATACATTTTGGCATTTTATCCACCAGAAATAAAACACCAAGAAATATTTATAACTACTCCAACCAGGGTAGAAACTTTAAAAAAATTGACATTTAGTGTCCCACAAATTACAATCTGTGACCAATGTATCCACTAAATCACATGATTTATAAACTTTATATGCAAAAGAAGTTCAATGTGTCTATCTGTAAACACAACGTGGCACCATGTTCAATTCCTACCAGGAAGTTGTGGTTGTTTTGAATCAATCTGATTGGCAGATGGGTTTTAGTTATGTGCTACACTGCCCCCTATGGGTATGGCATGATTTCTGCAGGTCATTGTGGTCGGGAACTTTACTGAAATTATTCTGATTGTGAGATATTATTAGATATTAAAGGTAGTAGGTTTCTTCTACATGTGAACAAGGCTTTAGTGGTTTTCTAACATTTCACATGTTAGAAAAATGTACCTTTATGTCAGGTTTTCTCTGAGACACAATGGTACAGTAAAACTTTTCTTCAAAAATAGAAACTAAAATTTGTTTTTTGTAAAAACAGCAGTGTACTTACAATGATAGAAACTCAGAAGTATAGAAAAATATAAAATGACAAACATCAGCTTTTGCTTCATCGACTCTTTGATGAGCTATCTGCATTTATAGACGAGTTTTCAACTCTGTACGCCACATTATGATCAAATTATGGAGAACTGTGCTTTCAAAAGACTGGACCAAACTTTAAAAGGCAATAAAGTGAGCAAATCTCACTTTGTCTTCATTGCAGCTGTATTTCCACCTTTTTTCATAACTTTTAAATTGCATCACAAGGCAACCAGTCGCAGCATCTTTATTGAAATCTGACACATTGATCAAGTGACTAAGATGGTCTGGAAATGTAACTAAATGTTGCTTATTGTAGAAAAAGGAAGCTTTCAGGCGCCGTTTCAACAAGCAACTCAAACTTTTGTGTTTCCAATCGTCGTCGTGTTGAAAGACGACCTCTTCATTTCACACCTCTGTGCGCCGCCTCACCTCAACGCTCTGTCCTCCCGGCTTAGGCACGCTCGCTTGACGCTGACGGGACACCACTTGGAGGAGAACGGTGGCGGCTCACAGTTCCCCCGGAGTCAAAGGTCGCTCCTGTCCTCCTGCTGAAAGGTGAGAGGAGCAGAACACGGGTCAGCGGTGCTGAAATCTCATTTAAGAGCCTGACCCCCGAGGGCCCGCCTGAGACGGCCCCGTGCTCCAAGGTGTCGTCACCGGGGATGATGTATGGCTTTCTGACTGCGACAAACCAAACCCGATAGATGTCGACGTAAAGAGTTTATATTAGGACGAGAAGATTTATCAATAAATTTAAAAAAATGCAATAAAAGACAACAAAACAACAAGCTTTTGTCAGCTTTCTGAAGTAATCACTCTCAACACGCTCCTTCTGTCTTTCTGTCAGTCTCATGCATCAGGGCACCACATGGCCTCCTGTATGCGGCTCTGTTACTTTCTTGAATTATTGCAACTGGTGCTTATGTTGGAGCGAACAGAAGGAACCAAAGACGGTGAAATGAATCCCTCATTGATCTCCGCATTGAGAACATCTGCCCCGAACCCGAGGGGGGCTCACACGACTTCTGGAAAGTAGCAAAACTTTTACAGAGTTTATACTGTTTTTATGTCACCTTTACTTTTCTGAGGTCAAATTTATTTCAGGTTTTTGTAGAATAAATATAAAATTCTGTATGTATTTATGGCTGATATGCACATAAAGTCCAGAAAGTATTCACAATTCAATTGTCTCCACAATTTAAATGGATCGAATGTATTATTATGATTACAAAACAGCTGCATTCAGACACGTTTCACCAACTCAAACTTACGACTTTTAAGAACATTATGGATGAAATTTAAGACTGAAATGAGCAGACCAAACACAGTGACTCACTACAAACCATTTTCATCTTTATACTAAAACTATTATTGATATTTGCTTGAATCCAGGTGTAAAACAGTTTCGTTCTCCTTCCATCAAAAGTTACATTCAAGTTAAGCAGAGCATCCTGTAGTGACAGTAAATATCAAAATGTCCTGAGCAACAGGTTTTAATCACTGCAGGACTCCTGAAGGTAAGTTGAACCACTTTATCGCCTGATAGCTCCTGGACTACATTAAAATCCCAGATAGATGATTTCTGGAGGTGTAACAGTATCCATGGTGGGGTTTCTTTTAACTGCCAGCTGCCGGGGTTTTGCAGTGCAGCTGTTATTAAATAAATGTCCCATCTTAAGCTCCGCATCGAGCTGGTGTGGGGATCAAACGCACGGGGGGCCCATCTGAAACCTGCCCTAATTATAATAGGAGGAGAGACGAAGTTCAAATATTTATCAAACCGTAATCCTGAAGCTCCGTTTCACACGAAACAAAACGGGGAGCCGCGGGATGGGAGCCACATGTGGTGCTGATTACAAGGGGGGTCGAGTGTTTACGGCCGACCCAGATGTTGAGTGTTTAACATGGCACGGGCCGAACGGTGAGATTTGACAGCTCGCGGTTCGGCCTGATCTGCGCTTTGGTTGTCGGGCCGCTGAGACGAAATGTCAAACACCAAGATAAGGGCCAAGTAAATGTGATTGCAGCCGAACCGGTTCTCCAATCTGTCCTTCATCGGTCAGCACCGCTCCTCTGTTTGGAGGGAGAGATCCGAGCCTGATGGGCTTCCGGAAAACCACCCACTGGCTCCAGGAAAATACGCCGATAGATCAATAAATATATGACTAATATATATAAATCGAGGGCAATTTGAGGACTGATACACAGTTTGATTTGCTTGTAGATATCAACAGGTGATGGAGCAAAAGTACAAAATGTGACCAAGTGTAATAATTTAGTGCAAATATTTCAGTAAATAAGACAAGAATAACTTACAAGTAACATTTAAGCAACATAACAGAAGCTAATTTTAAGTCCATAATTCTCATTTTAAAAGAAAAAGTATATAATATATATGACAAATGCAAAAGTACCAGTTCAAAAAGGTCAGAGTTCATAGCTGCATGCTAGTAGCTAAAAACTTTGGATACTTTTGAATTCTCCAAAACTCTCCTAAGTGCTTGTTTTAAGACTTTAGACACTTTAGAGATGCTGTGCTAACATGTCTGCTCTTCCTCATCTCTGAACTTGCAGTTTCAGCCAATCAGTGACAAGGAAAATAAATGGTGCTGCTTGATTGGCTGCTTTGAAGAGCCAATAGTGTGTCAAGTAGCATTTTTAGCTAGGTACATCAACTTACGAATTTGCATATTTTTCAAATATCATGCAAAAAAATGTTCAAATACCAGAGTTTTCCATGAATGATTTGGATCCAGAATCATAAAATCCAGGGCTCCATGTAATCTGAGTTATTATTAAGATATGTAAGAAAGTAACAGAAGTAAATGTAGCAATGTTGGTTCTGGATAAGCTCACAGGAAGTCATGCTTCTATCTGGGATGGAAAACTCTCCATAACCCTGATCCACTACTAATAAATCAACATGCTGTTTTTCCAGGTTTAAAAATAAAAGCCGAAATGCCTGCAGGCTCGGGGCGATCAGACGTTTCAGAATATGCTGCTGTCAGTTTAATATTCCCCGCCTGTCGGCCAGTGAGAGATCAGGTGACTGGCGTATAAATAGGCCGTTCGCTGTCGGTTCCTGACAGGATCAGACGGAGGACTGACTCCGGTGTCACCAGGGATCCGGACGCCGGTCGCTGAGGGTCCGGCGAGCCGGAGGTGAGGGAACAGACCAGGTTTACGTCTGTTTCCTGTGATGCGTTCTCGCCGATAACGCTCCGGGCGATGCAATACCTGAGCTCAGATGAATCCCAGAGGGAAATTTATCTGATGTTTCTCCCGTTTTTCCAAGTGGGTAAACAACCGGCTTCCTTTTAATTTATTTTTAAACACTTTCTGATCCAACAAGGTGCGTAAACGCAGAACGCAGCCAGACTGCGTTGGCCCGGGGAAATATTTGAGGAAGGAGGGAGAGATCCATCATTACAGCTGAAGGAAACATCTGATTAGATGATGTTTTACTTCCTTAAAGCTAATCCAGCTCTCTGCGAAATAAACCTACTGTCTGAGGCAAAACATTCAAGTATTAAAACACTTTTTCTATAAATATGTTCCTTAAAATTATTCCGAACATACATCAGAAAGAAGATGGTTTCTAGTAATCATTCAAAACTTTAATTCAAATTAAAAAATAAGTTAAATGTTTAAGATGTTGATTAGAAGTTGTTTCTTTGCAAAAGCGTGTGTTCAGTCAGAAGCTTAGTCACACAGACTGCTACAGGAGAGCCATCTTCATTCATCCCGCTTGAAAAATGTCTACGAAGTTTTATTTATCGTTTGTATTGCAGATTTATGTTGAAAGTGAAAATAACCAAAGTACATTTGCATGGATGACTGATGAACCAGGCTTTGCTGCAACATTCACAGTAATTAAAAGCAGCTCTAGCCAGAACACTGGAGTAATTAATACAATATTGAGTTAATAATTAAAGTCCATTATTACGATGTATATAATAGTAAATTGGGCCATTCCAGCCAATAAGTTTTCTTGATGTACTTTAAGCAAAATGTTACAGGATTCTAAGATCTGCAGGAAATTGGGGTAAAGTTTTGAAGCGGTTCCACATTTCTGGTTCCATGACTTTAGACAGTAATACCTGTTAATAGTTTTTTTTTTTTATCACATTAATTTGATGGAAATTTTGGCCTACTCTTCTTCTTGTGAACGCTGCTTTATTGCTTGCAGGGTTTGAGTCGGAACGATTGGGCTTTTTGCAATTTTTAACGGTTACTTCCAGGAAGATTGTCCATTTTGTTGAATGTTTTTCCACACCAGTTGGGAGAAATAAATGTTTTTGGCCATAAATTGACCAAACAATTGCTGCATTTTGCTCAGGTATTTTTGGTGCTGCTGTGAAATAAAACCTAATCATTGCTAAAATAATTCTTCCCAAGGTAGCGCAGCTTCAGAGGAAACACAGAAGAGCAGTAAAAGATTCTCACCGATGAATCATCTTCAGGTTAACAGCGCACTTTAATAACAGAAGTTAATTTATTGTGTTGTTTTCCCTCAAACATGACGACGACTTTGCTTTGAATTAAACAAATTGGTTTCCAGATGAACGTATACAGGTGGATTTCACTTCCACACTGCAGTAATTGTTACCCTGAAGCCTCAAGATGATTGTTCTGTCTTTATTAAAACAAGATATATTGACTTCCAAATCCCTGCTCCCTGAGCAATAACACAGTACATCTTGATACACCTTCAATATGCACAGATAAAATGTAACATTTCTTCATAAAAGGTGGGAAACAAACAGCAAATTACCAATAATGCTTCCATCTGATCCATAAGAGACAAGATGTTTGGTTTTTCTTTCTTTTTTACCCTCTTTCTTGGCTTATAAAATTCTTAGTGCTTTATCCATTATGCCATTCTCCTGCAGTCCCTGGGAAACTCGGCGCGCCCTTTATAATTACTGCACCAACTGCCGACTGACAAGGCTCATTTGCCTTCGCAGCGAGAGGTTGTCTCTTTCCTAAGGTACCTCTGTTGTGCCGATGCCCTCCCCTTGTCACTACAAATTCCCGTCTTTACCTACGCAGCCGGTGGCGCCTTCAAATATGGATGTGCGACCTGCTTAAGGAGAGGGCTGTCAGGAGGAACAGGCAGAGGAAGCTCAGAGGGATTTGATTTCCAGGCAGATTTCCTGAGTTTGAATTAATGCTGCATTTAATATAAACTTACTTTGCACTAGGCTGATTCCTGCAGATAAAACTCACAGGGATATGTGTGAGGAGGTAACTTCTGACCACCTTTATATATTTCATGTATGAATAGCTAATCCTAATGAAAATAACGGTTTTAGTATTCAGCATGTCTTCATCCATGCTTTCTACAGCTCTTGCCAAATCTTTAGCTCTCATTTTGTCTTTAACATTAATTATTTTTAATGCATCTGTAAATGTGAATGCTCAGCAGTAATCAGCTAAAAACTTCATCGATGCACCGTCGATAAGAGTAAAAAAAATTAGATGGTTTGAACAAACAGGTAGCTGGTGTGATAACTGCTTCAAAACAGATCATTTCTTGATGAAGTCCAGTCCCGATCCCGGTCGCCTCCTCGCTCAGCGCTGTTTCCCGTCTGTCAGCGCAGAGTGAGCACATGGTTCATGCATAAACCAGCAGAACGGTGATCCCAGGTTGTCCCCCGCCGCGCCGCCTGCGGTGATCCGGCTACCGGAGCCGCACCATTATGCTGCCGCTTTGAGCTAAAACAAATATGAAACCACGGCACTTTGTGTCACATATTTTTACATCCAACATAGCTCACGTGCAACGTGAAGGGAGGGGGACCTTTTCTCGCCCATCTGTGAGCTAAAAAGGTGGACGTTCCTCGAGGGAGCGGAGAGGGGATGTTAGCCATTACAGATGTGGATGTGACACTGCTGTGTGAGCTCAGGAGCCCCCTGGCCACTTCAAATATTTACGCTCATACCTGTCTATGCAGAGATGTGACTAAAGTATAGAGATTTGGAGAAGAAAATGGATTTGTCACCCAAGTGGAAGCCTACACAGACCTTTTTCTGTGATGAAACCGCAGCAAGATGTCTGCGCATACACTTGCACGAGCATTGGTAAAACTAAAAGTGGGTCATCTTTGAACACAGGCTGCTAATCGCTGTGAGGCAAACCAACTGGAATATATGTAAGAATACATGAATATGTTTTATGAGAATTATTTGTTAGTCCTCTGAAGACCTTCTTTTGACTCCCCCTATAACTATCCGACTACCTACATGTAAGCAAACACCGCAAAACCAGGCTGAATTATTTAATATCAGCATGAAACGGCCGGGATAAACACATCGCTACTGTAGGTGAGCAAGATATTAATTTATTATTGAAAAAGATGCACTATTTATCAACTTTCTCTATAAGCTTATTTGGTTCCTGTAAGGAAGTGGAAGATAAATCTCCCTGGAGACGGCACGCGTAATGTGATTGGGTTGTTTCCCCAACATAAAACTACTGTAATTCAATTTAAAAATACTTTATTGATCCCAAAAGAAAATCAGATGTAACTGGAACTATTGCTTTGAACTTTAATGTCCAATTATCGTTAAGTAACAATAATTAAACACATAATAATGTTAATTCAGAGGACATATTTTATGAAGATACAAGAATCTTCCATATGGTACAATAAGCTACATTTTTAGATATTTTAGCCTATTTCATGAGGCCGAACAGGTAATTGTAATTTATAATTTATTCCTGATTAAACAAGAGTCGAGTTGCATTTCAGTTTTAGCACCATTTAAAATCAATTTTTTGTATTTATGGAATAGAAAACTTGATCTGATTACCTAAAAAAAAGACGACTGTTGTCTTTCCCTACTTATTAAGCCTGTTGCAATTAGCCCAAAAAACAATTAATCACATGATAAATTGGAATGTGTGTGATAATTTCCACTATGATGATTAATATTTTTTGAAAGGCAATTTTGTTCACAGAGACATCACAATCCATTTTATTTATGGTTTCGGTTGTGTGGCCCTTTATTTATGTTTTTTTTTTATTGTTTTTGGTTGTTTGATATTTACAACACCGTCCTCATAATTGCTCACTACAAAATTACAGTTGAATTCTCATGATTTCTTTGAAAAAACAACATTATAATATACAGCAATAATTACTGGGAACATTTATGTAAGATATTGAAGAGAAAACTCGACACAAAGTAAGATGATTTCTGGTTCTATTTTTCAAAATTTCTCCAAGAAAGGGAGTAAAAATGGAGCAGAAGGAAGCATGGAGAAGGAGGGAAGCCACTTTTGGTGACATTAATTATTTCTGTAAATACAGGAGTCTGTGGAGTTTTCCTTGTAAGGTGTCTGCTTCCAGACAGACGCTCCACCGCCGGACACCAGGGAATTGCACCGACACGCACTCCCATATCCACACACCCCTCTTCTTTCATCTTGTTAATGGACATTCCTCCACAAACGTCTGCGAGTCTACCTGACTGCAATCTTTAAACTTTAATTCACTCTACATTTAGCTCTGGTCATAAATACCATATTAGGTAGCAGCAGCGTGTTTTATGTGCTCCCGATGGTCGTGCTTTTGTTTTAATGAAGCCATTTGCAGCTTATGAGCAGAAAAAAGAGGGAAAGAAAGTCGCATATTAGATGGGATAGATCAGTCAAACCTATTCCCACACTGTGTTTTATACATGGGCTGGAATAAAATGAGGCCGGCGCCTTTCCACCAGCAGAGGAACAAACTCTGTATCCTGACATCTTTCTTCAGGTCTTGGTGATTTAAAGAGATGCAAACATTCAGTATGGATGAACTAAATAAGGTGTTGAATTGAAACCTGGTTTCTGCAGGATGTTTTCCAAATTTCTGACTTGAGAAAAGACCAAAATTTAATTTAAAACTGAAACTTTTACCATTGAGAATTTAATTTAAAACTGAAACTTTTACCATTGAGATAAAGGCAACAGTTGGAAATGGAGTAAAGGTTTGTTTACATTAGCCAATCAAATTTATTTTACTTCATTGTTTGGTGGTTTAAAAATTATTTTTGGTTTCTTTTCTAGCATGTAATCTGACAAAACTGGAGTCAATCTGGATTATAGTTAGATAAAAACTGAACTTTTTTGAAAAAGAATTGAATGACGGCTGGTTTAATGTTAGCAGCCGTTTAAAAACAGTTTTAACTGGATGCATAATTGAAGAAAATTGAGTTGAATCTCAGAAGAAAACCTGCTGGATGCTGCAAAAGACTAAATATTGAGGTGAAAGGTCATCATCCAGAAAGAAAACAATCCTAAACATAAGCCAGAAATTATATGGATGGCGAAAATCTTCCAAAAGATTTATGTGAAACGTTTTGAAAGTAATTTAAAACAACTGTTTAATTTTTTCTTGTTCATTTGTTTGTTTACAACGTCACAAAATGTGGAAAAAGTTTCATTGATACAAACATTCCTGGAAAAAGTTTCATTGATACAAACATTCCTGCAAGTTAATGTGGAAGAAAAGCAGGTAGAAAAAAATAAATAAGAAATAATTTGAGGTTTGATGGATTCCAATACAGTTTTCTATGCAACATTTGAAAAATACTTGATGCATCATGCAGGTGATACAAAAAAGGCTGTTTTGTTTTATCAAATATTGACCTAATATTGAAGAAATAAATGACTAAAAACACAGAAAATACAAAAATAACCTCAGCAGCTGTTAAATAGCATGAGCAAAAAAAAAAAACACTATTTAAAATACCCTTTTTCCACATTTTGTAAACATCCTCACCTGAATAAAGATGAGTTTATGAACTGTAGTTCTACCAACATAACTGTGTTTATATCTCCAGACACATTTCATATCTTCTCCTCTGTTTGCACAGAGGAGCATCAGTTACTCAAAGTAAGTTTTGCGGCAGATTAAAAACAAGAAACTTTTCTTTGTCTTTCAATCCTTCCAGTTTCACATCTCCACATCTTAAGGAAGCCGTTCTGGTGGATTCTTAACATGAAAATAAAGCATGCAAATTTATGGGGAAGTTAAGTGTCCCCTCAAATTAAACGAAGAGAAGCAATCCAAAATCTTTTCCTTTTGTCCGGTATATCAGTTGGAGCTTCCAATGCCAGAATGTGGCATCCTTTTGTTTCTTCTAATATCCCTGGAAAATCTGGTTAAAATTGGAAGATGCGGCTACGTTTTCAGAGCCGGCTGCAAAGATCCAACAGTGTTTTCACAGCTGTCTTGCCTGCGAGACATGGCTGAAGGGTGGGGGGGGGATCGAGCTGCTGCGATCAACTCAAGTGTAAAGATGACAAATGAGAAGCAAAAAGGATAAACCAATACTTGGAGTGTTTGACACAAGCTGCAGCAGCAGAGAAAATGGTTTGAAAAGTAAGAGTGGTGTGTATTATCTTCAAAACGTCAGGAACTGTCAGTGCAGAGCTTCATTTAATATACAGCGCCTTCCACAATCTCTAGGAAATACATTTAACTAAAGCGTATTTTTATTTCTTCTTTACCTCTTTTAATTTATTAGAGAATGATTTCCTGTTTCTCACTCAAGTAAACCAGAATTATCTAGAAAATAGCTACGACTTGAAGCATATAGAAGAAAACTTGATTCCTAGACCCATTGCTTAGTTTTTAATTTCTATATTTATAGTCTTTCTATTGAAAACGTTGCTGTTTTAAATAATCATCCCCAGTTTAGCGTGAAAACATTTATTCTATGTACGTAGTTATTCTAAATTCAACTGTGATTCGATTCTATGCAGATGATTCATTTATTTATACTTTAGAGAAGAAGAAGAGTATTTTTCAAAACTCAGCTTAAGAAATGGTAATAAAGGATTAATTTATCTTCAGGTTGTTTGCACATCTTTATCAATCAGTGCACAGGTGCAGCAGGCTCTTTTGCTCAACTTTACTTTGTTCACTAAGTAAAGTAGTAAACAATTCAGGATAGGTGACCAAATGATCCTCAGTCAAGTTCAAATGACTCACGATCCGTAACGCCAACAAACCCGAATGATCACCATGGACTCCTTTCACATTTCAGCCATTATTGTTGGGCTGAGTACCATGGGACTGGATGGCAGCTGCTCCCAGGTAATGTCGCTCTCATGCCGCTCCTATTAAGCCCCTGGTCAAGAGCCAAACACAGCAGCTGTGTGTCCAACACCAGCCTATAAAGCCTCCTAAGTTGGTGTTGATAAACAATAATATCCAAGCAAATTGAGTGGCCAATGTCAGACGTGGCCAGACAAGCAAGCCGAAGGTCGTGGCTGCCACCCAGCTGCTGAATTAATGAGAAAATAGTTCAATAGATGTGAGGTTATCATCTTACGTTTCTTTAGTGTTTCTTGTTCTAAGCGGCTCGTTGTACTTGAGGTCAAGGCTTCGTGTGCCACCAAAGCTACTTTTTTATGACTTGAATAATCTGGTGACATTGGCCTAACGCGATCTGACATTTGAAACAGCCATCGCAGGTTTCTGTTAATAAATGATTCACGCAGCGAGCCCAGGAGACCCGGAGTTAATGCCATCTCGGTGGCAGCAGGATGAAACTTTGACTCAGATCCAGCTCTGCCCTCAAGGGAAAGGACAAATGGACATGGCCGCTGTCGATCTGTTGCCCCGGTCTCCATTATGGACCCCTGAAAAAAGTGGGGGTGGGGGGCCAGACATGAGAGACGGTAATGATCCAGAGTCAGAATGCAAAGTGCTGCGTCGCTGCTTTTATGTGTGTTTTCCCCCATCGCAGAGAGGAGGAAGTTGTGATTCGTTTTACTGCCACACAGTTTTAGGTGCACTAACAGCATCCTGAGGTCCCTCAGAGATCCCTAATGTGAATTTAATGACTTGACGCTGTGCAAATGACAAGCATGCAAGGTGAAGGTGACAACCTTTCTCTTCCATCTATATGATTTTTCTTCCCCCGCTGACTCCCTCATCCGTTCTCAGGTCTTGTTATCTGAAAGCCGGGCTGATGTTTAATCTATTACATCACTGCGCTTTGCTGGCAGTCACTGCTGTGAATTTAAACAGCAATGGAAGCTACATGTTTTGTTCATTATCCTAAAAAAAACTCCTTTGTTCAAAATGAAGTTTCCTTTGAGGCAACAGTTTAAAACTGAGGAGGAGCTGAACTGTATATCAGCCAACCAAGACAAGACACTGTAGATCAGGGTTTTAATGATGTAAACAGAGGCCGAGCAGCACAGCGGGCTCAAGATACAAATTATTATGACTGAAACCTCAATAAGCAAGGCCAAGGAAGCACAGTTAAAAAATAAAACACATGAAAGTGTCCCATAAGCTTGTCAGAGTAGTTTTAAGGTGAGTGAAAGTAATCGATAAGATGTGCAAAAGTCATCTGGTACTTTTTAAAAGTAATTAAAAGAAGTGCGACCTGGGAAATAAAGAGAAATAAACTGTAGGATTTTAAAATGTTGTAAGTCCTGGAAATCAAATTACAAAAGTAACCTGTAAATCTGTAAAATTAACCATCCAGGTTCATAAAAGTTAGCAATCAAATATGAAAATGTATGAAAATAAAGTAAAATGTAGAAAATAATTTATAATTTCAATTATTCTGACTTTATTTAGAGGGTATTTCTATTTTTTCCCCTCAAAATGTAATATTTCTTCATTACTTGAACGCACAGATGAATCTGCAGCATTATCAGATTAAAACGGTTCCCACTGAGCTGACGGAGAACATCCAGGGTCATAATGCGCTTCAGAGGCCTCCAGCCTCACAGACGTATTTATTACAACAAAAACTCCTTTCTCTCTTTCTGTGAGAGGAAACCCTTCACAACACTTAACCATGGCTGGTTCAAATCTGATTAATGCTTAAACCAATTAGAGCTTCCTCTAATTAGAGGACATTACCAGGTTAAGAGCTTTAATTTATCTTCCTCAAGGTTTTCAGTCATGAATCTGTAGACGTTTGTCGGAAGATTTATTGATTACTTTGGTATATTGAAGCTCAAGAGCCATCTCTGACACTCCCCCACCGAAGATGCAAACATGCTTGCGCGACTGTTGGGCCGACGCTGTGATCTAAGTTTCTAATTAAGATACGGGGAGCAGCGTGTCAAGCGCAGACGCATCACTCAGCTCCTCGGCCTTAATGCGGCCCCGTAATGCCCTGTGTGGTCTCAATTACACTTTTCATGATGTGCAATAACAGCATTACCGCAAAGCAAGACATGCATTCATATACTCGTAATTAAATAAAAGCCGAGTCGAGATCGGACCTGAGTGATCTTGAGCAATATTCATTTAGACGGATGTTGGACAACTCTGACCTCCTGGTTGATATTTTAAAAAAGATGAAGCTCAAATGGTCGCCATTACTGTAAACACATATTTCAAGCCCATCTTTAGATTTATGGTGCACTTCAATGAGCAAGTAGCAGCGTTTCAGAAGTTCATCAGAAAGCATTTCACTTTTGTTGGGTTGACCGCAACTCTAACATTGGTATTTAGAGACGGACATCCTACATAAACCACATAATCAAATCAACAGAGCAGCATAGGAAGAAGAAAGAAAAAGAGATCATGTATCTTGATGCCCTGTTTGTTGGGGTACAATGAAGCTGGACTCATAAAGACAGACTAATGAGGAATCCTCCATACGATTGAATTAGAGTCATCTGTACCAAGAGGAAAAGACAAAAAGTTTCCTGTTTGTAGCCCAGACTAGTTAAATTGATGGTTATGCTGATGTCCATCAATTTAGCAGCAGTCTTCCCATTATCCTTTGACAACACGTTGTTGTCCACACTGACATCCTGCACTAATAAAACAGAACTCGGCTGATCAGAACAACACCACCAGAACCTAAATTTGCCCTTCATCCTTTCCATCAATCAAACAGAGAGCCATTTAGTCGAGCTTTGGCCCCTGTGTTTCACTTGTAAATCATTTCCTGACCCCCTCCCAGCATCCAGCATGCAGAGGTCAGGTCTATCATTGGGGGTTTCTATCCACGCCCCTCCCAACTACCAAACCCATCTACCTGCATGCTATCTGCGGCCCTGTGGTCTTGGGTGGAGGGGGAGGTGTTGGTGGTGTTGTCATTTGCCCCAGCGTGTCGTAGCGATACTAATGAACTCATGCAGGAGTCCTGGCTACAAGGGCTATTTCGGTCTTAAATCTGCCATTAACATTTCATTAATGCGCTGCCCTACTGCTCGCCTGCACCGCTGCCCGGCGGCTGGCGCCTGCTGGTGATTGCTACAGGCTGCAAAACATCTCAGTGCCTGCAGGTAGACCGGACTGGATTTATGCGTCACAGGATGGATCTTCAACTCAGCTAAGCCACAATGTGTCAGGATGCTGGTCAAAAAGAAAAAACTAGGTCCAAACATAGGGTATTACTTTCTATTTTTCACATCCACAATCTTTACTTTTCCAGTTTTAAATTCAAAGAGTTTACAATCTCTCCTTGGTCACAAGGAAGAGCTTTAAAACTGAAACCTGATGGATGGATAAAACCACATATTTTTAAGAAATTCTGATATTTCGTCTGTAGACAGAGAGACATGGACCACACCGATATCATCCCGCACTAAACTGACTCTCTCCTTCTTATCCAGACCTGAAAAGGGCTTTTCCAGACTGCAGTGGAGCTCTGGATACATTTCATTCATTACCAGTCCAATCAATATTTCAGGAGAGTAAAACAATCCCTAATATAATCACAAAATTACACATAATTAATTGTGGCTTTAACCTTTGACCTCCACATTATCACTTTCTTCTCCAGGTATTACAGCTTGTACTATTAACGTACAATCTTTATACATACACAGGAGTATTTGTGTATGCAAATCAGCCTGACTGTGCAGCTCAAGGCGGTATCAGTTGCTGAGGTATTCGCCTGATAATGAACACGACTCCATCCAACAAGTTTAACACTATACTCTAATTAGACGTCTATGTTTATTTAATGCGTCCTGAGCAAATTAATTGTATAAAATTATGACTAATTAAGAGCTGAATTAATAAACTGCAGCACTGTGGCAGCCTCTCTGAGCTGCTCCTGCAAATACGTGCACATAGGTAATCATCATATCCGTGTCACTCATTAGGTTTTTTGATCATTATGACATGACAGATCAAACATGTGCTCTGATACCTATGCACAGCCTGCTGCATATCTTGAAATATATTTGAAAACACATGACTAAAAATTCAGAGCAAATGTTATTTTAATATTTGTTGTTTTCTGAAATCCAACAGAAAACAAAATTCCTCCATATTTTGGCAATTTAGAAATATTTCACAGCCACTGTGTTAAATAGACTAAGACTGAGGACAAATGTTTACAGTTTGACTAATATTCCAGTACAATGTTTTTTCAAACATCACGTGACATAAAATCCCAATGACATGCACTAAAGTCTGTGAGAGCCACAAACAGGTTGACAAACCGAACCAAGAACTTATTTTGCTGAGAAACCAGAGAGAAAACAATGGGTCGAGTCTGGATTCAGCTGCAATCCCCAGAGGTACGCAGGATAACAAGCATGCAGAACCAAAAACGATGCCGTGGGAACCACATGTCAAAGACTCACGTCTGCAACCAGCGTGTAACATTTGGGCCTCAATGACAAAAAGACAGAGAGTTGGCACAATCCTAAAACACATTAGATATTTCTGGATCAGTGACGCTGTAGGTAGGCAATAAATCTGTCAGTACTTAGCAGTCAGCGCAGGGAAAGGGAAAAACACAAAGTGCTACGCCAGTGATGAATATCCAGCTTTATCAAATATGTGTGTGATATATGAGATTGGCTCATAATCGACGTTTAGTTCTGCCATATGGCTGGACCTGCTTGCCAAGGTACAAGGACTCAGAATATGGAGGTAAGCTCTCGGGAGGAGGGAGCCGCAGCCCACTTCCAAACAAATGTTTGATTGTAATGACCTGATGAAGGACGTTCTTTATTCACTATTAAAGAGGTTCAGTTGAAAAAACATGCAAGCATCAGATAATCTGGCTGCTGGGCGAGTCACACAACAAATGTTGGGAACGACTTGCTATATAAAAAGGATCTTTACTTTCATCTCAACTGTCTTTTCTAGACAACATTTCTACCTTAGATTAGTTTATGGTGCATCTTTTGTTCACCCTTAAATAATGACTGAAATTTAAAATCATTGAAAGAGGGGTGTAATTTCTTTTTAAAATATAACTGGGTTATAAGATGGAAAAGATCATCCCTTGTATCAAACTGTCCAACTGAACTGCAGTAATTTCATCAGTCCCATTTAAAAATAGCAGCCTATCATCATGAAACGCAGCACACGTCCATCAAAAGCTGGTTTTGGATAGTTACCCAGACAGCCTCGAATGTGACAGGCCTGCCAAAACAAATGATGAAATAAATAGGTAAACACGAAGCGGCATTTGGAGGAGTCTCTTGGAGTGGAAGGTAAGCAAAACAACTGCTGCGCCGCTGCCAACCTCCAGCCCCGAAGGCGAGTCGGATGGCGAGGGGAAATCTCTCGCCGTCTGCTTCAGAGGAATATTGCTCGGGGTGACCTGGGAGTCGGGCGGCGAGGGGTTGCACATCACATGGGTGCTGATGCCCCTAGCTGTGAATTCCCCGTGTGATTCCCAGCTGGCCGGACCTCTTTAGCCACATTCCCCTGCTTGTATCAAAACACATCTCAGGAATTTCGCCTGATGCACAAAAGAAGTGGGGAATTTTCTTGTCCTATGATGTTCTCAGGACACAAAAAAATCAATTTTTTTGTGCCTATTTTTTAAATAATCACCACTATCCTGCAAGGACCAATAAACAATCGATCAAACGGATGAAATCCAGACGTCAGAGTGGTTTGTGATGGGTTGGATGGATCTCAGATGGACAGGAAGTGTAGGCTCTGTAATTCCAGGTGGCCAGGGAGGGTTTTTTGGCAGGCTAACCTGCGCGAGACGTTCCAAGGAGCGCCAAGAACAGAGGGGGGACCTGAAGTAGGTGGAATGTTAATCACGAAGAACGGAGAACATGTGTGACAAAGAGAAACGATGGAAAACACATGTCCCATTTCACACTTATTTACCTCTGACTGCCAAAGCCCTGCCAGATTAAAGCGAGACAAGGCGTTGGGGGGGAGGCAACCGCAAAGGTGGAACTCTTTAAAGTGCAACTCTTTGATGAAGACGCCAGCACTTTGATAGCATTTCAAACATCTCAGAGAGGAAAGAGGAAACCTTGGCGGGCCTCGGTGGGGCTCTGACAAAGAGCCGTGTGTGGAGACACGGGGAGGGGACGCCGCTGATAAACTGTTGCTCAGGACAGAAGGCCATTGTGCTCCACACGTTTTACAAATTACAACTAAAGCAGGAGGAGGACGAGGATCCTGCTGTCTGCTGCAGATTTCTAGTATTTTACCTCATTTTAGTTCAGGCCAGTGCATACAAAGATGATCTGAACATTCATTTGAATTACGACTTAAAATGTAGTGACATTCCTCTGCTATTTTAATCAGTGGGTAATGAGCAACTGTGTTATTATGCAGCTCCATCCCTTCATATAAGTTGTTTGAAGCACGTCTTCTGTTGTATTTTTAATGGCCGCTGCGAGGCAAAGTTTTCCCTGAAGGGACAATAAAATCAAGTAAAGCAAAGTGCATTATAAATTGTCTTATATAAAGGTACTCCAGCTCTGTACTGTAAAAACACACAACGTCCTAACCACTCGCCGTCTCAGAAGAGCTCAAGATGTCTGTAATCAAGTCTTTAAAAAGTCTTTTGTTGGTCTGGAGTTCGGTCTTCAAAGTCCAAAGTCGTCACCCAGATGTCCATTAGCATCTTTTCTTCTGGCTCTTTCAGGTCAGTCGATGCCCCGAATGTATTAAACCCCAAAGTGTCTTTAAAATTTAGCCAAAGAAAACCATGCTTAGCTGCGCTTCATGCTTGTTGCTGCTTCCCAGGAGCATCAGCCAAGTTTAAAGAGTTATTACTTGTTCACACTGGACCAGAACCTTTTTGATGTCATGTTTCCCTCTATGAATGAAACCGTCTCTGGTATTAAAATTAGTTTGACAATCTTTCCATACGACACTAAACGTAAAGGCAATGATAACAGATGGAGGCTGGATTTAAAGCAAAAAGACACTGGTGCACATCATTCATTACTATTAAATCATATCAAAGTCAAGTGGATTAAGGAAGAAATGGACTTCAGGTGACAGAAGGTCAACTTTGTAACCGTCTTTATGTGGCTCTTAATGTTCAGGTCAGAATATTTTACTGCACCCAGATTGTTTAAACATCTTTCTACTTTCTGTAGGCTTCCAGTTTCTTGGCCACAGTATCGGTCTTCCAAAGGTTGTAAAGCTGTAAACCGGCAGCAACTTCGCTCTGATTAGAGGCCAATCCTGATTCAGCCTGACTCTCACACCTTACAGCCCTTGATGATGCAGCCAAAACTTGTGGCTCCACATGCAATCAGAGGAATTTGTCCTTCCTGCAGCGGAGAGAAGAATGCCGCTGGTGTTTGATTTCCACGGCCGCTTTATTCTGACATAAACCAGAGAACACGAGCGACGCTCTGAAGAGACTTAAAAAGTGAGTGTGATTGGAGTTGAGAAGTTTGCAGCTGTAATGGCCGTTTGAGATAAGTGTAACTTATTCCATTTGTCGGTGGCGTCACATGCTCTCGCTGCTTTGAAGTGGCAAATTAATGACAAGCGAGAACAGTAGCCATTCTGCGAGGAGAATGACCCCTTTTCTAATGGCTCCGTGGCACAGGAAGAGAGTCATCTGTCGGCCCCATCTAATTATGTGAATCGAGCAGTTTGAAAAGTGTCTTAAGGCTGTTTAGGAATAAAAGGGACATTTAAATGCAGAGCACTTGGAAAATTACAGATCCTTCAAAAATACTTTCCACGGACACTTTGCTTGTGTGCAAAGAAGTCCCATTTTTTTCTCCGTCTCGTTAATTCTGTTCTGAGCAGTCAGCATTCAGGGGCAGGCGTTCAGAGATAACCCTCCCTCCAAACTCAGACAGCTTCCACTTTTCCTATTGAAGGAATCCGCTAGTTTCCAGACTTCAATGAAGAGCGACATTCATGCTCCAAACAACGAGTCTGTTGTCCTAAATGCAGGACCTCACATTATGAGAGTCTAGTAGCTCATCACTAACTTGATGAAAGACCTAAATACTTTCCAGAAGACATAAATAAGGATGTTTGCACACCTAGATTTTGTTCCTTTGGTCCAAAACAATCACTAAACACTAAAAGTTGCTTCTTGGTCATTATGCTAATTCTGAGTTTTTCAAAAGCGTAAACAAATTATGTGGAAACAATGTTTATTAGCTGCACTTGGAAACTTTTATAAAACGTCACATTTGAATTCCTGCAACTCCCTTTTACAAATCAAACAAATATTTCATAACTTAGTCCAGGTTAAAAGTGTCTTTAGTGTCGTTATTGCTGAGCTGCAGCTGCTCCAAAGTGGCCCAGATGCATGAACTTTCTCACAGATCAAATAAAGGTTTCACAAATTAAAAACTGAGTTTAAATCATTTTATTATAGATGGTCTAGTTCAGGTTTGAAATGCAAGTTTTATAGTTTTTAAGCTACATTAGATAAAAGATGCTCAGAGTAGTAAAACATATTAGCTGGAATTGCCCTTTAGCCGTTTATCCAATCAAAAGCAACATTCATGTAAGCCCCGCCCCTTGAAATTATTTAAATACACATCTAGTTAATAATCTGCATCAACTATAATTTTAGTCATTAACTTACATATTTAACAAATTGTCTATGAAACAAATGAAACCTTTATTAAAATAAATATTTATTTTATGATACATTTAATTAATGACTAACTGACGTATTTATTGATTTAACTCCATATTAAATAATCAACAAATATATTTTTTTATAATTTTAACATGTATTGTATTTAATTGTCTTTTTTAGTGTATTTCATGAATTATGTGAATAATAATGCATAACTCAATTCTTATAGTTTGCAGCTCAGATGATGGACTAATCAGATGTTTTAAAACAATCTTGCTTTAAATTTCTTCACAACTTTCTTCCTTGATCTAAACCTGACCCAGGTTGAAAACAGTGCCAAAGTTCTGGTTTATTTCATAAAAATCCAACTAAAGCATGGTGAGGTTTGTGGTTTTCACTAAATTGAAGTTTTATTAAGACTTTTAAGGACATTTTTAATGGATTTCCAGTAGCAAAGCTCTGTGTTTTCTCTTTTCTCTTCAGACAATTCCTTAAAGCAAAAGTTAAAGCCTTTTTCTTATTGAAATATTAATATATTCAACCCTGCACATAATAAAAATGAAGATTTTAACATGTTTTATTAAGTTCCCTCTAACAGAACAACCTGAACATGTTGTGTTGTTTTTCCTCTGCTTGGTTCTCCTAATTATTATTTGATTGCTCATTAGCAGCTGCTTCCAAAACCTTTTGTTTTGCTTTTTGTCTGCAGTTTCTTCTCTGAGCTCTTTAATTGTGCCATTTCCTCTGAGGATGGATTTGGACCAGAACAAGATGTTTTAATACCTGACACATTGTGAGAGGAGGTAAGAAAACAGGGAAATGATTCTTTTCATTTAACTCACCCCCGACCTGCTCATTTTCAGAGCTGCTGTCCCGGCGGACGCACACCCTGCTTCCCTTCTCTTACAGGGTATGATGTGTGGATGAAGGCTCTCTCCAGCGCCGTAATGACTGTACAGCAAGATTTTCAAGGGCCCGCTCATGACAATCCCATTTTCTGTGTAATTTCATGGTTGTCTTCTTGAATGAAGATATTGGCTGCTCTGAAGCACGAGGTCAGAGTCTCCCTGCTCCGTTTTCTGGATTGTTCCGGAGTATGTTTCCCTTCACTTGATGAAAAGTAATTCATCATTTACACCCCTGAATTCTGCCACTTTCTTCTCTTTTTTTCCTCCCCCTCCTTTCCTCTCTCTCCTTTTTTTTTCCCTGTAACAACTTTCTTTGCCTCTCTGATTCCCTGGTGCCACCTTCGGCGCTGCTGAGAGATGAATCGGTTCAATACGGCGCCAGGTCAGCCATCTCAGAGAACAGGTTAGCCCTCCCAGGCCTCCCCGCTGCCCTCCGCTCCTGATAGACTTTGTCACCTCTCTACCTCTGGAAGTCAGATCCTGTCAGCTCAGGCATCCTTTAGGATCCCCGAAGTAGCTTTGGCACCCAGTGGGGCGTGTGAGCTTAAAATTGATTTTCCTTTCCCCCCTAATTCCGAGTTTTTTCTTTTTCCTCTTCCTCCAGATCAGCCAGGTTCCCTTAAGGGAGGTGGCTGACAGCCAGCTGAAGGCCTCAGCCAATCAGGAAGCAGCAGAGGTGTAAAAGACACCCGGAGAAACTTCCTGGAGGCAGACGGGGGCAAAGGTTCCTGACATGTGAGGAAGAGGCAGAAGATGCTGTTGCTAAGACACTGGTGGGGTTTTCCCTTCGATTCATGGCCGCCTGGTTTTACTGCCAGATATTAGCTGACTCCAGGGCTCCTTAAACTCACTTTAAGTTGTTTTCATTTCATTAAAAGTTCACAGGAAGTACAGTCCTCCTTTAACGATGATGTCACTCTACAGCTGTGTTTCCATTAATCAGAAAATGGCACGAATTGGAATTAAAAAGGAGGCAATCAGGGCTTTAGGGTGAAAATTGTTGCTTATTTTGTTGATCATTTTTCAGTTAAGATGCAATTAATTCAACGCATTTAACTTGATTAGAAGTTTTAATAGAAAAACAAGCATCGTTTATTGATTTTCAACATATTTCTAATTTTAAAAGTTAAAATGAAATAAATTTGATGAAGGGGAAACACTGCGATTTACAGTAGGAAGACTTGGTTTTTCAGCTGTATCAATGGGGAGCAATGGAAATCTGAAAAAATTCAACAGTTTCTGAAAGGAGAGATGTTGCACTTTCCAGCCAATATTGAGTATTTATGGTAATTTCACTTCCAAGCAGGTTTTACTTCAGTCTAATCTGATGAAACACTCTTTTAATAGACAGTACATTTTGAAAATAACTTGAAAGTTTCAGTTGTTATGGAGAAATGGACAGAAATATTTACTCACAAGACATTTAAAGAATTAAAATAAGCAAACATATCCAGGCAGAGATGAAACTTAGGCCAGAAAGGATTAATAATCTAAATAACAGATTAAAAACAATCAATATCTTTGTTGTTGAGCTCATTTGCCCATTTTTTCAATAATTTCATGGCAAAAAGCAGGTTTGAGTAAAAAAAGTTGCTTATTTTGTTGATAATTTTTTGATTCAAATTCAATTAAATCATTACAGACCCTGCATTTAACTTGATAAAAATATTTAATGGAATTTCACAACTAGAAAAATGGACAAAAGAGAAGAAAAGAAAGCACAAGGCTTTTGTTGATTTCTCTAATTTTAAAAGATTAATGCAACAAACTTGGACACAAAGCTTCTATAATCCCCACAAACTATCTGAACCTTTTTAAAAACTTATCTTCTAGATCTATTTTCTCCGGTTCACGCAGAAGGACTGGGCTGAAAATGAGTGAACATGCAAACAAGAATGCAAAGGAAACAAGTTTTAGGCAGCACTGGACGTACGCGTCCAAGTCCAGGTTTATTAGTAGTTATAGTCGCTGCGGCTCAGACAAGCTCTTTCGTGAGTTTCCTTTCTCTCTTCCAGAGTCCAATCAGGACAAAAAATGAAACCCTTGAGACTTAAGAGAGACGGAACCTGATCATCCGGTCTCATCAAGGCTCCGGCTCTCCGGTAACCCTTCCACGCTGAATAAAACCTCTCTCCGCGGCTCCTCAGAAACTAATTCCTGGGCACTTAAGGAAGCACAATGAGCTCAGATTGGTATCATCAGTAAATTACACCTACGGCTCCGGCACCGCGGTCTGAACTCGACTCATTCATGAGGTGGAAGCTTCTTCACCGTGGCAGGGGATTATGTTACGGCCCATATGTTGAGGGCATGATGACACACCTCCAATCAGAGAATAATCATCTCTGTCCTCAGAAAAGATTTTCAAAGGATTTCACCTGAAGGTGATGAATCAAGAAAAATGGCTCCTGTTTCTCTTCTAAAGATGCAGATGATCATTACAGTTATTGATTAATTGTTTACTCTGATGACTGATCAATTAGTTTGCATATTTAAAAATTGGAAAATCGTTCCTGCTTTGCTTCTAAAGATCCAGATAATTATTTTAGTTATTGATTAATTGCTTATTCTGATTATTAATCGGTTTATTGGAATTTTTAAAATCTGAAAATTATTATTTAGAAATAGATTAAAAAATGCACATCAAACTAATTTATTTGTTTTTTATGTAGGAAACTAAACACTTTATTGCTAAAAATGTAATAAGATGCAGATGCAGAAAGCATCTGCAGCAAAATGAGTGCAGGGCTGAGCTGTTATTTTTTCTACTAAACTGATTAATAATGGGATAAAAAAAGGTGATTTCCTTTACATAATTTGAACTGGGTGAAGCCAAAAATGCAACTTGAGGAGTTTTGGGTGAAACATATTTTCAGATAAAGGTTTTTTTTTTATCTTAAATGTAGAATGTAGATTTTTTTTTTGGTCTGTTTTGGATTAATTACTGCTCAAAGTGTGTTGTTCTTTCGGCAATTAATTACAAAAATGTGTAGACAATTAATCCGATTCATCGCCACGGCCCGGTTTCAGTTCTTGATGAGGTGTTTAAAAACGTGACACCTCGCGCTGATCCCAGACACAGGGAGGTCTGTGCGTTTGCCTCAAGTCCTTCATATTTCACTGAAATCTGGCTCATGCCTCCAGCAGATCAACTCAGATGCACAGCGCTCACCCCACATCCTGTACATCCTCGCCTCGGAGCCACTTGGGCACCCAGGTGGCGCAGAGGCAGGAAGCAGGGCATCGGGAGGCCGAGAAAAGCTGCAGATCTGCTCGTTTTCCACGGCTGAACGAACTATTACACAGACAGAAAAAAAACACAGTGCACAGATGGATTTCTGGGGCTTCTGGACAAAAACAAAACAGGCAGGATCTCGTATCCCGCAGCGATGTTAAAGATAGTTGGGATCTTTGGATTCATGCTCCTAGTTGCTGCAGTCAGGTGCTGCTCAAGTGACACATGGTGACAATCTGAGTAAAACTGAACACATCTCTTTGCTCCTCCACTTTCATCTTACAGGAACGTTTATCATAATCGAGAGCTTATCAAACTACAAGAAACGTATAATGTAACTAAAAAACAGGAAGACGTTCAATAGAAAGACGATCTTCTCATTGTGGGCGGAATCAGCTGCTCATCATCACGGGAAGTTAAGAAATGCACAGCATGAATCACGTGAAGAAAATCTGTGTTTTCTGTCTCCATTGCAGGTTTGTAAACTAAACAGCAGCTCTGCACACCTGAGAAACTCTTCAGGTGTGCAGGTGTGTGAAGCTTCAGGAGGTCTGGTATCCTTTGCAACTGGTATTATTCTGGTCAAATAGGGAACTTGTGTCAGGACGTAGTTTCTCAGGAAAACTGAGATCCAGCCATAAAAATTGCAACCAAAAGGTGCAATACTGGCTGCGGCATGCTGTGGGACTGTTTTGCTGGTGGCCAAAGTTGTGCAAGTGTAAGGTGGTGGTAACATTATGCTGTGGGACAGCTTAATGTGGATTAAATAGACTCCAACTCTTGATTTTAAAATCAGCAGAGATTTGTGTCTAGAAAAGATCAAATTCTAAAAAGCTCTAAATTAATTGACTAAGTCTGAAATGAATAATCAAATTAATCATAATTAACCAAAAATAATGGTCAACTAATTTAATAATCAATTAATTGTTAACTAAAAACTCAAAAAATAATCATTTGGTGGAAAAATCAACATATTCAGAGGCATAATTAAGCCAAACTGTCCAAATTGTATATATAAGATCAAAACCTTCTTTGCCTACAAATAAATTTTACCCAAATATTTTCAGTTTTAGCTTCACCTGGTTCAAATTCACCAAACGAATGCTATCTTTCCACAATTTAGGCAATTAAAATGTTTTTTTCTAATTTAAAACAGAAATTGATTGTTTTTAATGTATTTCTAATATTGTCTAAAATAAGCCTAAGAGGTGAAATGAAAAATTATGTTTTTAATCCTATTAATCAATGTCAGAATAATCAATTACTAACATAATAATGAGTTGCAGCCTGATAACGATTAGTAGAGATTATTAAACAAAATAAACTATAATAAAAGGGTTTTTTTAGCTGTTGTGAGGCAGATTCTGCTGTTCCTTTTTTTTTTTTTGGTCACTGTAAAATTTCCAAACCAATGCTGAACTTTTTTGTTGTTGTTGACTCGTTTTTGGAAGCCTGACTGCATTTCCTCCAATCTTGGACTTTTTCCCTACAAATTTGTTCCATAAGAACAGGCTGTACCTGTTATGAGAAGTGGAAATTTGCAGGTAAGTAACTGATTTTAAGGTTCCTCAATGCACTAGAGAGGCTATCGGAGCGTTTGGGTGCCACCTCATTTCATACGTTAAGTGATTTACCTTCAGCTGCAGGAAAAGCTGTGCAATATCTGAGCCTCGCTCTCCTCTGGCTCATGTCTGCATTTCTCTGCAAGGCTCACACTGGAGGCCTCAAATGAGATTTCAAAGAGTCATATTCTGATAAAAATGATCCTTAACCCAGAGGTTTAAGTTAGATGTGGCTTGCAGGTGCAGCACCTTCCTGATCCTTTTAGTGCTGAAGCTCAACCAGAGTGTTTCTGGGCTGCAGCCAGAACAGATTGTGCAGTAATTTACTGAATGTATGGTGAGGCCTTTACAAGCAGAACTATGTATGTCAGCAAGTTACAATATAAGCCTTAACTGAAACAGCCTAATCTTTTAAAAACGACACTCAACATATATAAAATGTAACGTGAAATATGTTTTTAACCTTTGTGTTTGGATAGCTAAATACCTAGCTATACCTATATAAATACCTAAAAGATGTCAAATAAATGTGGCTCAACTTGAGTTTAAACATTGATATTATTTTATTATCAATATAATATTATTTTATTTTCAGATACTGCAATATAAACAACTTTACCTTCGCCTACTTTACCTTAGCTTTGGTTAGCTTACAGCTTAGCTTATTTTAGTTCATCTTTGTTAATTTGTTTTGCTTTGTTTACATTTTCTTAGCTTATTTTATCTCATCCTAACTTTCTAGAAACTGGCTTAGTTAAGCTAGTTTTCAGTGAATAGTTTGGCATACCTTGTTCAGAATGTTTTTCTATAAACTGATTGCAAAAGTTACTATTGTCCAAAAAAATGGGAAATAAACCTTTTGTATAGTCTTATTCATAAAACCCAACTAAATTGAAAAATTCAGTTTATTTAAAATGAAAATGATCTAAACTCATAGTTCAACAGGAAACAAGATATTTAATTTTCTGCAAGAGATCAAAAACATAGAAAGCAGGGAAAGTTTCACCTG
This sequence comes from Poeciliopsis prolifica, assembly GCF_027474105.1. Classification (NCBI taxonomy): domain Eukaryota; kingdom Metazoa; phylum Chordata; class Actinopteri; order Cyprinodontiformes; family Poeciliidae; genus Poeciliopsis; species Poeciliopsis prolifica. The sequence goes on along the minus strand of NW_026562466.1, from coordinate 344,075 downwards.
TGTATCTCAACTTATTTGAACTTTCAATCTGAGATTATTATGCTAAAGTACACTTCAAGTTCCTCAGTACGTTCCCTCTTTCTGTCACTTTGTACAGCTGTTTTACTTCCCTCTTATCATCCCAGCAGGCTTTGCTCTCCCTCCCTCCTGCTCTCTGATTGGCTGAGGTGATCAGGGTGTTGTGTTCGAGGCGTACTGCATGGCGTAGGAGGCAAACGATAAGCTAAACCTCGTGGGACGACAGTGAACTTGCTCGCAGTGGTGCACTGTTATCCTGCAGCAACTGATGAGCCTGATACATTTAATTGGGGTGGTCCGTTTCCCCCCTCACCTCCTCCCGCCACTCTCAAAATACCCTCCTTGTCATTTATACCGTGACTGTAGGCGGATTGGGGGGATGAGAGTGAAGGAGGGGGTGAGGTGATGAGAGGGAGAACAAGATCCCCCCACAAAACAGAGATAAAGAAAAAATGTAATACTTCCACATTTTCCAGTGCTCCTTTCATCATTATTCAAAAATTAGTTTTTAATGCAATGAGTAGCTCCAATCATGTTAAGGTCTGCATGATTCAGATAGTATCATAATTACAATTAGATTACATTACCGCAATCAGAGAAAGGGGGGATCGTTAGGAGAAGGAATATAAATTGCTTTAGTTTTACAAGTACTGAGCAAGCAGAAATTTGAATTAATCTCCACTTAAACATCTTCCCCCCTTACAGAACTGCGCAGCATGCTGGTTTCTTTCAGGCCATCAATACAAATTAAGAGAGAACTATGATTTTTTTCTGTCTTTTGAGCATCTTTACAAGTTTCACTCAGAAAGACGACATTTACGTCACCATCCGCTCTCACTTTGGGCTAAACAGTTTCTAAAGTTGGTCTTACAGTCTGATTTACCGACCTGACAGAAACATCTATTGCCCCCAGGGGTACAATCTTTATCTGATATTACCCCACAACAACCCTAAAGTGAATTACAGACCAAACTCTAGAAAAACGACCAGTTTCAGTCGATTTCAGCCACTTTTCAAGATGCAAGGGAAGGAGCAGCAACATGATGCATTTGGAGATCTAAATGTGGCATCCATCAAGTCTAAGAAGGAAATAATATGAGCTTGATTGTTTTAATCTCCAAATATAACACAAAGGGATCAGTTTGTACTGTCTTTACTGTCTTTAGGTCTTTGTCTGGCCTCATCTGGATAGAACATCACCAGAGAAGTGAACATGCTGCCTCCACTATGTCAGGTTTATTCGATAAGCATGTAGTCCCTAAACATGGCCGACTCAAGCTGGTTGAATATTTTGTTGTCAATACTGTGGTAAGAGTAATGTGAACACAGAAAAAGGAATAAAGAGGAGAACTTGTTTCAAACTCCTGAAATTCCCAGTAAGTGTTGGGATAGAAAATTTGTTTGAATATCAAATTTTAGGAGGTGATTTATACTTTCAAATGAGCTTTTAATAACATGCATTTACATCTTCTTTTGTCCCAATTTGTCAATTTATTTTCCTTTGTTTTAATTTTGTGGCCATCCTTCACAATTTGCATTTATAAGACACACATAGAGCCAGACATTAACGTCCTTGGCGTCGTTTTTGAATGTGTCCTACAGACCGTTTGGTCACATTGTGCAGGATTATCCCAAACTGCAGGACAAAATGCAAAAGGAATGACTCAGAGACAGAAATAAAAACCATCAGTGGGATTGTTAGGGGATGATGAGGTCTGAAGTTAGCAAATCCCTGATCCACTAATGAATTAAGACTCCAGTGAAGAGTGGCGGGCCTTTCTTGATGACAGCTGACAATTTCTTTTTACTTTCCAGACCAACTGCTTAACCACACTTAATTAAAACAAAGCCTTTCCTGTTCAGCTCACAAATTGCAGTTTGGCCATTTTTTCCAGGAAGGCTGGGAACTCATTTAATGCATATCAGTTACCTTTTTTTCCTCCCCGTCGCAGGACATGACTGGAGATTAATGTGCACTTCTAAATTACCACACATGCTGGGTATTTATCAGCTCTGAGAACAATCCTGCAGATTCATCCCCAGCGCTAAGTGCAGGAATATTCATGAAAAAGGGGGAAAAGGAGTAATTTTGTGCCCTCTTTGATGATTAAAAAAGGAGTTTTTCATTCCTTCTCATTTTCTTTGTGGGTGTTTTGGTCATTGTGTTCTTGTGTCTCCACTCAGAAAAGGACAGGCTTCATTGTGGAGGCAAATCCTTCTTAATTTAGCTGAAAACACGGACTTGTATTTATGGGTGAAAAGAAACAGCGATACATTACGGTCAAACAATGTGATAATGGCGATAGGACGCCGCATTGTGCTTGTTTGTAAAGCCGTGGTGCAGATGCCCATTATGGGCTGGCATTCAATCCCTGACTTCAGTAATGACTTGAGTAAACAGAGCTTTCAAAATGAGTTTCTAAATCAGTGCATGGAGGCAAAAGGAAGGGGGAAAAACAAAAACAGAGGGGCTGGGGGCTTGTGGTCCTCGACACCCTGGCTTTAATCAGGCATTAGGAAAAGGGAGTGAAGATGTTATGAAAATGCGGCGCTGGCCTTTGTTCGGCGTCTGTCATGGCATTGACTTCCCTGACACAATGCTACAATGCATGACGGATCAAAGTAATTAAAGTTCCAATAATTTACCTTCCTCTGTTGCGTGTCAAGTCTGCCAGACCGGCTGCTCTCAGGCCCTTCATTGATTTCCTCACCACTATCAGAGCACAATCCTTAAACACAGAGAGACTTGAGGGCAGGGCCTCAGTGTGTGTGTGTGTGTGAGTGTTTTAATAACTTTCCATGCTCATATAATAGCAACGCTTCAGATGTTTAACCATTAATGATCACAGACAGATGATGGAGATAGAGGGACGAGTGCATGTGAACCCCCCTCACCCATTCCCTCTGTGTCAAATCACTCTGAAGTTCCTGTCAGTATTTACGCTTCATGTTCAGAGTGGAAGAAAAATTCAGCATCATGCAGGAACAACTTGCCTTTATCCCCAAATCCACTGAGCATTTAGGCACCAGTGTGCAAGAGCTGTGTGTTGAGGAGTGATTCTGATGCATAGTCCTGGTTTAAGACTTGGACGTACTTCACTCGGTGTCGTCAAAGGCACAAGTACGCTCAACGGTTTTCCATGCAACACTGATAAGATTGAGAGTCTGCGCCATTTTGTAGATGAAATGGAGTGAAATATTCGAGAGATCAGAAAGTATAGAAGCTGCTACGAAACATCGGTAAAGGAATGCGAGGATTGTCAGAGAACAAAAACGTCACGACAGGAAATGACACGAAGAAAACACTGAGTGCAACTTCCTTCTTCACTAAATGTAAACAAATATCGAATGGCATCAGATTTTAAAGGCTATTAAAGGCAAGCCGTTTCTCCCACTGGTGCTCAGTCTGCACATTTACCCAGAATGCCATGCTTTGCAGACCGTTTCCTGCTTTCAGAGCAGTCTATGGTTTGCATTGATTCAATGTAACAGAGTTTGATTATGCATTCAAGCTGGACTTTCTAGGCAAATAAACTAGATTAAAGTGGCCTAAACATGGCAGGTGATAACGCACTCTTAACCAAATGTTAATGTTATGATTCAGATAAATACAGAAAATTCAAACTTCTGCGCCAACATCTTGATTTACTGAAGTTGTTTGTTGTCTAACCATCCCACCGTGGAATAGCAGCAGCTCAGATAAATCACCAGACGCAACAAAACTGAGATGATGGTGAAAGCAGGTGAATGACTCCCTGAGCTGCTTCTGCAGTCGGGTACTTGAGGTTACTCTGTCTCTGCCGTCTTCATTCCTCAGTTTCCCCTCTAAGGCATGACAATGTGTCATTGTCATTTTGCAGATGCTTTCAGCTGCATGAGGAGGTGAAGAGGGAAGATGAAGGGGGGTCTCTTTTGAAGGCTTACTACCCCCAAAACCTCCTCTCCTCCCCTGATGAAAGTTAAATGGTTGAAGTATTCCTGTTCTGAGATGTGATTAGCATGTCACACATTAAAAATGCCACATTAAATAATCCCATCCTTCAGGCTTTACTTCCTCACCAGGTATTAGCTTAGCCGGAGAATAATCCTAAGCTATTTGGGAAGTGGGGAATCCACAAAAAGATCTTGGCACTTGCTGTTTGAATTTCCGATCTGCCTGCTAGGTGCGTTGCTCAACCGTCTTACAGCGGAGACGGCGGAGGAAGCCGAGCCAGGGCGCTTAGAGCTCACCGCCACAGCAGCCAGGTTTTTCTACGTCTAATCTCGTCTCTCTTCACTCCTCCGTCAAGACGTGAAAAATTCCCCCCATGAGTCGAGGTTCGACGTACGAGTGGGAAACACAGCTCGGGGAGCTGCTTTGTTTAAGTGATGAACACACCGCTCAGGTCAAGTATGAGTGGGATGCGTTAGCAGATGATATTCTCAAACATAAAGAACGCCGTTTCCAAAAGAAAGACCAAGACAAAGGTTTTGTGAAAAACCCAAAACACGGTATAATTACTGTTTGGATGGTCCCTTTGGCAAGAGGTTGGAAAACAGACAGGGTGCAAACAGATGAAAGAGGAAGAGCCTTCTGAAAAATACACAGAGACGCAATGCATTCTGGGAAAAGACACCTTTAAGAATATGATTAAATAATAGCTTACATAGAAAAACTACTTGGTTGTTCAAACTCTGGTTTTAAATGCCATAAACATGGATGGATGGATGGATGGATGGATGGATGGATGGATGGATGGATGGATGGATGGATGGATGGATGGATGGATGGATGGATGGATGGATGGATGGATGGATGGATGGATGGATGGATGGATGGATGGATGGATGGATGGATGGATGGATGGATGGATGGATGGATGGATAAACGGTTGTTGGATAAATATTGACGATGAATTAAAGCGATGTTTCGTCACTGCGATGACAAATAAAAAATATCCCAAACCTAATCAGACTTTTTATTGCAGTCCAGGTTCATTAAACACAAACTAACCAACAATAAATACACTTTTATTTAATCACATTACTGTAAATCTGTCACAAACTTTGACCACTGTAACCAGTGACTCAGCATTTTCAGGGTTATCTGGTTTGTACATGACTCAGCAGGTTGTTCCTACTGATTTCTGTGCATTGAATTTTTAGTAAAAGCATCTTTCTAGCAGGAATTTTAACGGGTTACATCACATGCAAATAAAAAAATAAGTCACTTCTCTTAATCTGATTTTCAGCGACAGTTTGTCACAGTTTTGTTCAAACTGCTGCTGCTGCTGCTGCTGATGATGATGATGATGAGGTGATTTCTAACCCTGATAAATCCCCGGCTCTTGTGACTTCTGATGCAAACAAACAGATTAAACAACGTGAGCTTAGAGATGAATCGGAGCAGGAGCAAAGTCTTTGTCTTGTGTGGCAAGTCAGAGATCGCCTGGAGTCCCGTGGAAATGATGCTTCAGTCAGAAAGTAGACATAATGTTCTCCTTATGCGCTGTACAGAATGATGAGCGGGATGACGTGAAATCTGATCATAAAACGCCCTAAAGCCTCTTTTTGTTATTGCCCTCAGAAACATAATAACTGAAATCCTTCATTGTTACACATCATCTCCATATTCTGTGTCAAAAACCTCCCGAATAAACAATTTTTTTTCAAAATACTATTAAAAGATCTGAGGTTTTGACACAAGCATGAGAGACAAAGATGTTTTCTGCTCGGCTTGGAGGTCACTGCCCTGTGGCAAAAGATGGATAATTATCTTCGTTCAAATAGGTTACGGTTGTCATTACTTCTGGTCACATGATTGCATTCATCCAACATGTTTTTCTCCCTTTTTTTATCCTCGCACCACAATGGAGCTACAGACGTTTGGGGAACTCCTCTGAAATCCCCCCTGAAGTTAAACATTTGTTACGCCATCACAAGCAGTTCAGCGCTGCAAGGTCTTGACCTGCATTAGAGGTTTTCAAAAACAAATTTAGTACATGCTTGTAAGGATTTTTGGACTGAAAGACGACACAGATGACGAAAGAAGGAGCAGGTTTGACCTTCGAATTTGGCCTTCAGAAACAAAAACGGTTCTGCTCGGGTTCTGCCTTCCAGCGATTCACTTCAAAGAACCCGAACTCTGGCGTCCTCATTAATTACACCGTCTACAGCCTACAGAAGCCACTACACTCCCCCTGAAGCTTTACGTTGATTTATTCCAAATACTTATCAAGCATCCTCTTATAGTTCAGTAAAATGGCCACAACCAAGACGACCAAGAAGTTTTCTGTTGCTTTATTCTGGGTAAAGACAGTTATTCATCTGCAGAGGCTTTTTCTTATAGTCAGAATTGAAGTGTGAGTCATTCCTGAGTTTAAAAGGTTGTATAATGCTCATAATTTCTGTGTCCATGAGTTATCAGAACCAAACAAATTCACAATTGCAAAAGCAAACTCAACTTTTAGTCCTAAAAATGTATGAAAACTGTATAAAAAATATATTAGTTTGTTTTTGTTTTGGTTTTTTTAGAGGAAAATCTAAATGCTTTCCAAAACAGTCCCAATAAATTAACTTAAAAACTTTCAAACTAATCTTCCAAACATTTTGTTGTATTGTTTCCAAGCAGCTAGATTTGTTTATAAGTTTGAAAATTGATATATTTTCATGTTTTCTGAAGCTCTTCTGAGTTATCAGCTTGTAGAGCAAACTATAAACATCGTTAGCAAAACATTAAACTGAGCTAAGCATTAAAAAAAATAAAACTAAGCAGAGACAAAATAATAAAATCCAATATAATCTAAATTTAAGGTAATCTAGGATAAGATAAATGATAAAAATATACAAATCTGCACTAAAATAATCTAAAATATGTGTCAAATATATTTCTCTCACATCTTCTGTCATTGAACATTGATATTTTATTTGAAGAAACATAATTTCCATCATTAGCCTAGCAGCTAGCCACTGCATTAGGAAGAAAGATAAGGCTGGAGGAAAGTGGCTTAATTCAACAAAATGTCTTTAAAAATGTTTACATTTATACAGATTTATTTCAAAGTCTCAAACCAAAAGATCCCTCAGACGTTTGACTGTTGAAGCTTGGAGTGTCCAAAAGAAGATTTGAAACCCTCACTTTGTTTTTTTTTTCTTTTTTACATTTAAGGGAAGAAAATGAAGCAACAAACTCACACAGTGCATCCATTTCATTCCAACTGTGGCTCTTTTATACGGCTAATCATTGCATTAATGGGATATTTTCCTCCATTTTCTACAAGCATGGACTGTAAGTCAAAACCAGCCTCAGAGCTGAGCTGCAGGCAGAAATGAACAATGATCTCTTTACATCTTTTCATCTGGATCATGTTCACTGCAGCTGGGTGTATTTTTAGGGAAGCAGAAACAAAGGAGTCCATCCATGAGAAGAACTGGACATAGGATTTCAATCATATTTATGGGACAGAAAGGTTGGTTTTATTCTCTCAGGAATAATGACGGATGTAAAGCCAGGTGGTGGATGACGCTCGGAGGAAAACAAACACCCCTTTGGAGTTTGTTGCATGGCTGAACATTGTCCATCCACTGTGGGCCTGTGGTGACGTGACCTGCGGCGCCAAAAGTGCAAAACCACCATGTGTTCAGCATCCAGTGTGTCTTCTGGATTTCTCTGTTTTCAAGCTTTTTAAACGGATTTTCCTTACAGGGTTTGTGTCACGCGAAGGAGAAAAAAAAGAACAGAGTTTAGATTTCCTGCACCGTTATTTGTGCAATTCAAGAGGCGTGTAATGCCATTAATACAGTTACCCTGCTAAATGTTATTCAAACGCAAACACGGCGGAAACAAAGCGTCTCCTCTATTTGTCTTTGACAATGCACGGCTGGATTACGCCCAGAAACCATGAGTTATTCAATTTCCACCTGGAAAAGCTTAGCTGGCATTCATCATATTATGAGCGTATCTGCTCGATTGGATATAATTCACACACCTCGACGGAAGCTTACACCTGCTTGAGGGAATTAGGGCTGAGGCCTTTAATAAACGTTTAAACCTGTCAGACAAATGAGATAAGTGCATTCATGACCTGTTCCTCCTGTTCGCCGCCTTAATACCATCTGAGGGGGATTCCTTTTCCCGTACCTGCGGAAAGTCGAGTGTGTCTTTTGGGCCGGCGGGGAGCCAATTCCCTGTCAGAAGCAATTAGGGATGTGTTTGACGAAGGTCACTGAGAGTCATGGGAAGTGACAGGAGTGACGGTATTTAGAGAGGGGGAAAAGATGGAGGAAGAAGCTAGATTTCTTTCCTCATCATCCATAATAAAAGCCTCCTCTTCAGTGTGTGTGTGTGTGTGTGCGTGTGTGTGTGAGGAGGGAGGGGTGAGGCCTGCTGAAAAAGACAGTAAGCGGATGCAAACTTCCCACTGAGAGAATTTCTCCAGGTCGAATGCAAAACGTTCCCGACTAATCATCCGCGCAGTGGAAACGCCAGCTGCGGCCCGTGGTAGGATTATCATTCTCATAGACCTCTCGCTGAGCTTTTAGCTAAATGAAAAATCTGCTCCATAGCCTAGGGAGAAGGCAGCGTGCAGATAAGAAGGAAGAGTGTTTACCGAGAGGCAGCGCCGGTGAAAAACAGAACAGGTTTTTTTTCCCTGTTTTTACTCAGCAATGTAAAAATGGTAGGAGAAGAAATCATTAAGCTGGGAAGGAAGGGAGGAAAGATCAATGTATTTACACGATTCATTTGTGATAAAGTTCTTCTGGGCTCATTAATTTTATGTTTCTGTCTACCTTCTGTCCTCGGGGCAGCGTGCAATTTGTTATTCTATTGTTCTGCTTCCTGCAGAAAGCTGGCTTTAAGATCCGCTCAGAAAAAGAAAACAAAATCCAACAAAGTACTGGCACAGGATCTGAGGTGCGCATCTTCTCTCAGTTGATCATCTGCTGGATGTCAGGGTTTCAGCTAATAGCTCCCTGGGAATCACATTCTGGGGGCTAAAATCCTGTTTTCTGACAAACTCTGTTAGCTTTGGTAGTACCTAAAAAAATTACCTGAAGAAATTGCAAAAAGAAGCAAAATTAAACTGGAAAAAGAAACTAACCATTCCCAGGATGATAGAATATAGAAGGAATCTCCAATTTCAGAAATCAAGAGTTTCTGAACCTTTAAAATGCATCAAATATCAAACACACTACTTTATGTTATACTAAGCCAAGTTAGAAGGTAAACGGTTCCAAGATTTGCTAAACAAAGTCAAGAAAAGACGAGCTGAACTAAAGCAACATAAAAAGAAAAGCTAAACCTTGTTAAAATGAACTTGTCCAAAAAAGCTTGACTGACAGCAGGAAAATAAAAGCTAAATTGAACTAAACAACAAAAAAGCTAAACAAGGACAAGATAAAACCACCTATTACTCATAGCTAAACTAAACTACTAATAGACAAGAAAAGTTAAGAAATGATAAACTGTAGAAAGGAAAATAAGCAACAGCTACACGAAGAAAGCAACAGACAAGCTGAACTGTGTAGGAAAAGATAAGCTAACTGAACCAATAGAGGAAAAGATAAACTTAACTCAGATAAACCAAACTAAGGTTTAAAACAGTAACTAAATTAAGCAAGGATAAATTAAAAACAGTCGAACCATTTCTTTCTTCTTTCTTTTCTGAAATATTTTCATGATTTATTTGTGATATGGGTCCTTTTGATTCATTTATTTCATATTTCTCCACATTTGTCCTCACTTCCTGTGAAAAGCTAAGATTCTGGATCTGAAGCGGAGGCGGTGGGGTAATCGGATTGCTGTCCGGAGCGGCAGCAGCAGTCACTTTTGGGCTGGATCAAATGAAATAATCAGTTTTAAATTGAGGTAGAGGTCAGTAATCTTATGAGGCTCTTTGCCCCCTTTCACACACACACAACCTAAGGGTAATGGATCTCTATTAGCACTCTATTACCGACATCTGTAACAACGGAGCAGAGCGCCAAACACGGCTAACAAGGGCAATGTATTTGGAAGTCACTAGCCGGCTCCCTGCGGACGCTGCTTCTCATTATGAAGCTATCAGGACCGTTCTGCTGGCCCGGACGCTCCGGTGGAGGTGGGAGAAGATGGGGCACTGAAATAACAATTAAAGGGGCCCACCACTAAGCTGTTAGGGGCTTTTGGAAAGGTCCCGAGGGCACCCTTAAGGTCCAGTCGCTCTCGACCTTCCTCCTCTGATCCAGCAAAGCCTACGCAGGAGGTTAGTTTATTATTACAGACTCTCTAATTCGCCGAGGTTTGGAGTCAAACGTGAGTGGGAAAGTGCGTTTATGATTTACAAAGCCGAGTGCTGGTGTAAATATTCCTGAGGAATGCCACTGAAGTCCTCGATTTCTCATGCTCCGCTCGGCTCTTAATCAAATAAACCTCAGAGTCTAAACGGAGACCAAACCAATTCTGCTTCAGAAAATAAAGCGCCTCTCTGTGAACTAGTTCAAAGTGATTACTCTGATTATAGCTCAGCGCAGAGGCATTAGATATGGTGTCTGTCAGAGATATTCTCATCTTGACACAGGTCCCTCACAGGATCCCAAAACCCTAAAGGTGTCGCAGTCAGCACAACACTGCCGGTCACAATGCCTTCAGATAAACACAGAGGAGAAGCAAGGATTTAGATTAAGTCAATCGCCGCCCGCCGCTGACCGTATGTTTGCTGTCAAACAATGTGGAAATATCAGCAGCGCGATGAGGCTTTAATCCAATTGGCATCGGAGCAAAACTTGTGAACTAATCTGTGCGTTCGCCCAGCTGCCAGGGCGCTCTGGAGACCTGGAGTTTTTGGGAGCTGTTTGTCGGCTGCCGGTGATAAGAACCGCCAACAATCCCATCTGAAAAAGTGAGCTTAGTGAGCGCCTATTCTTCTCCACTTAGGCCATTTATCACTCTACCTGTCTCTGAGACCTATTTAAGATTAAGGTCAGAGCAGAGTTCTTTGAATACTTTTAAAATTCATAAGTCAAGAGGCTTAACGCGATTCTTCATAACAATGGAAAGTCTAATATTTTATGTAAGAATAGCTGACAGGAGATTTTTTTTGCTCTATTTTGCTCTATCAGAATATAAATACACTCGCCGTTTGACAAGAAGGAAGACGTGGATGTTTATTCTTGATGGACACAAATCCACCCAGAGGATGGAGAGGAAGAGGTGCTCTCACATCTGCATTATCCTCAGCTCCCTGTTTCTTTTTTATACATCTGTTGTGTGAAGTTGCACAATATCTGAGGTGAAATACAGCAGCCGCTACATCTTCTGTTGTTATTTTAACCAGATGAATACATTACAGCTGAGCTCTTAAGCTTGAAGGACGGATAAAGAGGTGAAAGATGCAAGCGGTCCTGAGGATTCAAAAGTTAAAAAAAGAACTCAAAATAAGAACACTGTAAAAGTTTATGTCAGAAAAGCAAAAATATAACTATAATTTATGATAGAAAAAAGCTTAGTCATTTATTTAATGTTTATTGTTTCATAATTAGTTATGGTTTGATGTTTTATGGTGAAAAGCACTTTGAAATGTCTTGAACAAATAAGCAGAATTTTATGCTGTAAATCTGACAGATTATACATTCAAGTATTGCTGCTATGAAAATAAAATATATTTTTTGGAGTTTTTATAAGTAATCCACAACTTTAATTTAGTGTAAAACTGACTTAACATGTAGGATCATTTCACTTTAAAATGGGTAAAAGTAGTGAAAATGATATTTAAATAAAGCAGATTTGAGTTTAAACTTCTTTTAACTAAAAATATTTAACTTTGTTCTACTATTAGGAACTCAAATGTTGACTGTGCAAAGACAACAAAGTCTTCTCGTCCGGTGAGAAACAAAGAATGGTTGCTAGGTAACGGGCGGAACTCGTCCGGGGTTGCTAGGTAACGGGCGGAACTCGTCCGGGGTTGCTAGGTAACGGGCGGAACTCGTCCGGGGTTGCTAGGTAACCCCAGAAAGAAGGATTTGTAGAAAGCTTTGTGTCGACTGTTAAGCACAGTGGAGGACGTGTGATGCTGTGGTCTTTATTTGTTCCCAGTTCGGTGAAATCAACAGAGGTGGATACAAATGTGACCCCAAGAATTCCAACATGAATTAATTTTAGGTTATTTAATATGTAAAAATAGTTGTTTCATACACGTTTTTGTTTAAAAATATAAATATTTTTGCTTCTGCAGTGGAAGGCGGATTTATTTCAAGGCTTTTTGTGTCGGTAAGTGTGGAGGGGGTTGAATGTAGGAACCCTGAACGGACAAAGAAAACTCTGCCTTTGTTAATCAGAAAAATAAATAAAGACTGATCGGATTCATGGTGTTTGATTGCAGAAATGAAACATCCTTTTTCTGGGGTTTACATTTGTTCCACTGCTTTTCTGAAATGTTTGGTTGTTTGTTTTCCATTTCATAGCCGGTGCCAAGCAAACCAAGAGTTTTTCTGGATCTTTAGATCAGAATGTAAACCTGCAAAACTCACTAGAAATAAAGCCCAAACATCAACAATCGCGGGAGATTTTACAAGGAACAAAATACCAAGTAAAGGAGTGGAAAACTTAAAATGCATAAAGACGAAGAGGCCCTGCTTATTCGCCCACACACTTGTCCTGTTATTAATCTATACTGCAGCCCGTTCCCATAATGCGGAGTAAATCCCAGAGCAGCTCAGCGGTGCAGTTAGCCTACAAGTAAAAGCGCATGCCTTGCAGTCTTGGCTGCTCGCCACCAGCTGGTGCTCCTGTCAGCTGTAGGTAAAAGGAAAAAGAGAAACGAGAATGTTTTACATAGTTGAAAAGCCGAGGGACCGCTTTTGGACCGATGTCAAATTCCTCCTAAAAAACTCTGGGAATCTGGGAGGGAACGGCGGTGGAAGGATGGCTGCCACGGAGGTCAGATACAGCTCCGAGTGCAGAGCCGCAGTCTGGTTTGTTAGCGCGTTTAAAAAGGACATGTGCTGCGAGTTACCAAAGCAACAATGGTGCACATCCTGGCGAACTCGACCAATGCAAATGTGCTTGACTGCAGGTGTTTTCAGGGTTGTCTATGGGTCAAAAACATATTATTTAGAAATATTGCTCCACATACACCAACCAAATCACTTCAGATTTCTATCACATTCTATTGAATCTTTCCTAAAATGCATTTGGGGAAAATAAAAATACTCAAAAATGTGTTGTAATGTGACAAAATATAAAGAAGCTCAAAAGTTATCAATGCTTTTGTAAATCTTATTAACCTCTTGCATGTTTTTGGCATCTTTGGGAAAGACTGGCATGTCCAAAACTACAAGATTTATTTGAATTTTTCTGGTGTGAAAATAAAAGACCTTCAGAGGTCTAAAAATAAATTAAATTGGCACTCAGTAAAACACCTAAAATATACAAACTGTGTGAAAATTCTCTATGAAAGTAAACAGTTGCAATCCAAAACATTTAGCAAACTGCAATTCAGAATCTTTTCCTGAACCAGAACTCATGGAAAAGCAGAAAAGTGTTAAATATTTGGGGAGGTATTCATTAATAAAAGTCCAGGCAAACCTTTCAACTTAGCCATTTTGTTACCATATTTTATTAGAATGTTTTCATTTAATCTTATTTTCCAACACAATCAAGCCAAAATGGCCACAAGTTTTTCCTTTTTGATTAAAATATTCTGTGTATTTTAGCTTAACAAATTTTTATTCTTTTAGATATTGTTATCAAATTTGAACTTACAGTAGTAGTTGATTTATGGGTCAGTATATTTAGTCATTTATGTAAAGCTGCATGGAAAAACATTAAATAAATCCAGGTGAGGGGAAAAAAATGACACCAAAGTTGGTGTTTCATTGGTGTTCAATTCCTTTTTTTAGACTTTCTAATTTAGCGTCTAATGATGTCTTCCCCCGTCCTCCTAACGCCAGCATCAGCACCAGCCGACCTCCTCATTTTCGACCCGTAACGTAATGAATGCCACTTCAGTAGCACAATCACTTCACGTTTCAAATGGAAACGCTCCTCCGTAAATTACAGCCTAATCTCGGCCACGCCGGATTTTCCAGGAAATGGGGGGAGAAAAGTTCATTTGGGTACAGTATCTAACAATACTTCCTCATCACCTTAAGGCCAAATTTAAATTCACCATTGAAACATAAACCCTATTTTCTCCTTTTCCACCCCTCCCTCCAATCAAAATGAACCAACCTAGGCCCCAGCTAATTAAGTTTGTGAATATCTGGACCCTAATTAACATATTTGTGAGACAGGCAGACGCAGGGAGGGCTGAGAAGGAGAAGCCGTGTTTGCTCACAGCTTGATGCGACGTCTCCGCGTGTCGGGTTGAAAAGGAAAGCGAGGCACGTTCAGAGAGACTCCAGGTCTGAACCAGGCTCCTCCGAACGCGGAGGGGGAGCGCGGAGAAAATGCCGGTAATTGGATGACCGTCTTATTATCCCTTTGTTGGTTGCAATTCCCTGATTAGCATTTTGGAATATTTTAAATTATAATCCAGGAATTAGGGGATTTTACTGCTGTTTTCTTTCACCTTCTTCCCCCCCTTCTTCTTTCCAATTAGCTAAGCAGGAGGATGAGTCCTCAGAGGTTTAAGATCCATGTTTCCAGGTAGAAACTTGTGTTAGCATTTAATAAACATCGTGTCAGATTTAGAAACAGCTTTTACCTGGATTTACCTCCTCTGAGCTCGTTTTCTACTTCCACACTTTCTTGCTTCCCTTCTTATGCTGTTTTCCACAATCAAAATCAAATATTTACATATTAAATTGTGTGTTTCACAAAGTCCCCATTGTTGCAGAGAGGTGATTATCTTCACTGATTTTTGACAAGCTGGTATTTCTGGGCGTTTCCTGTTTATTTAGGTCAATAGAAGGCGACATTTTGCAATAAACTGCATTTGGAAATCTTTTGCTCTGATTGTTTGTGTGACCCCAGGCATTGTGAACGTGAGGCTGGGAGTTTCGTGACAAGAGGAGGTGTGTGTTTCTGTTCAGCACATGCAAATGTAAATACAGATGTATGCCGTCCTTTGCCTGGCTGGAAATGTAGATTACGAATATAATCTGCGTCCTAACTCTCACACTAATAGGTATGTTCAAGTAAATCCAAAATATCTCTTCACAGAAAATGTGTTTTGTGAAAAAAGCATGCAGGAAAAAGTGTGATGAATTACTTATTCTGCATAAAATTGATTAAAGAGTTTGGCACACAATGCCTACCTCTTGACTGCATGTTTAACAAAGCAACAAGATGATTTAAGGCCACAAATCATAGATGGAATAATATTCCTGCAGGAGTTATCACTTAATCTGAAAAATAAACATCTGTCGGGGGAAAAAGTAAATAAAAAAGAATACAATACGTTGAGTATCATGTACATTGATGATGTATTTGACTAGCTAAATGGACGCTAACTGGCCTTAATCTATATTCTGATGTATATTCTTAAAGGCTGAGATGTTAAAATTCATGAAGTTGTCAATTAGAATATATTTCTATAAGATAGAAATCAATCATACTGAAGACTTAAAAAAATAAATAAGAAAATCCTCAGTGAAGCATTAGAGGAATAGTTTCTGTTATGTGATAAAAGAGCTTACCATACATTCATTTTAATAGTCCAGCACAACAGTGGAGGTGTGATGATATGGGATTGTTTTGCAGCAGATTCCCACCAATTAACGGTTCAATATTCACATATTTTTGTGGAACGTATCCAAATATTTTGCATAAAATGTTTCTTGAATTTTTCTAAAGTATTATAGAAAAATCATAGCTTGGGAAATTAAGATAATTAGCCGCAATGCTACTTGACAAGATGTTGGCTGGTGTTTGCGAAGCAACCAACCTAGAAGAAGAGCAGAAATAAAGGTAACGGTAGAGGAGGGTGTCCAAAGTGCGGATTGCGGCCCACTTGCGGAACTTGGAGTAAATTTATGTGGCCCTGGTCACAGTTTACAAAATGTACTTTGTGTTTTTCTTTGTATGAGATTTTTAATAACACATCCATATCTTAAATAATACAAAACAAGTATTTTTCAGATTTTTGCTTTCATTTTAAGGTCCAGCCACAAATCCAGTGATTTTTTACTCAAAAACTGACTGAGTGGGTGAAACAAAGTTCCCATTTTTGTTGCTGGGAAGAAACCAAAAATGATATCTTGATCAATAAGGATATTGAGGATGTATTAAGGTATAATTATTCCTTTTCCACAGGGGAGCAAAAGAAAAAAAGGATGCACAAAGATCAAAGATAGCTTTATTTACACGTTTAAAATCTTTCCTGTTTTTTTCCAGCATGCTTGTGATTTATTACGTTCACCTAATAGAAGGAAATGTCATCCTTTCATGCTGAGACACCTCGTGACTATGCCCTTCACCATGCTTTGAATCACACGCCTTCTTTTGTGCTGCTCCAGACACCAAATTGCATTTGTTCCAAGTGTCACGTTAATGTATGAAAAGTTTAAGATGTCAGCGCCGTAATCTGACAGCGGAGGTTTTAGTTAAAGCAAACGCCTCATATTGTACTTCTATTAGCAGGTCGCCATTGCACTATTAGTGACATCCCCAAGTCGGTGGCGTGTCACCTTAATTTAAAGTTAAGCACTGTGACAGTTTAATATGCCAAGGAGATGAAAGCCTCCTCTGTTTCGGCGCCGCGTCAAACCTTTTTCAAATGAGCGATAAATAGGGCTTATTGTTTCAGCAATCGAGAGGAACTGTCTGTCTAATGTGCCTTTCTTCTGCCGCTCCGCCTCGCTCGTCCTCCACCTCCCCTCCAACTTATGGAGATTTCTGTTTCCAAGCCTGAGCGGCGCTACCTAGAGGTGGAAGATTAGACTGAGAGTCTGTCATCCGACGGGCATTTGAATGTTGAAACCAGAGGACAAATGGCTGAGACGCTTTCTGTCTTTCCCTCAACAACAGCAAACTAGTGATGAACCGATTCAATATTAATATCTGCGTCAATATTGGAAGAAAATGATTCCTAATTCTAGATCTATTTGTTTTTTATTACTTATTTACAGTTCCTAATTGGACCATTTGAAAGGTTTGTTGCAGTTCTTTTGCATAAATCTGTCAGTTTCAGTTTATTATTTGTTTTATAATATAGATTGTATTCCTAATTGCAGGGCCGGACGAAGTCTTTTTGCAACCCTAGGCATATTTTAATTTGGGGCCCCACATGATGAAGCTTAGAAATGCTTCATCATTTCTAAGCTCTTCTACTAGAGTAAAAAGACAAAAAATGAAACAAAAAAATTGGACGCTTTAATTAGGATGAAACAACTAATTTAAGTTGCTTAGCTGAAGTGCAAAAAATTTACATGTTAATTGTATTTTTTGTATGTCTGTAAGTTGGTGTTAGTAATGTCTTACAATTAACTATTCATATTTTCAAGTTTTCTGTCTACATTTTTTAACTGTGAATCAGTTTTCTTCAGGAAACCCTGCAGTCTTGCACAGTATATTATTATAATATATGTTGTTAATTTTATTTCTTTAATGTTGGGTAAGAAGTTTTTGTTTGAACTTGTATATCTGTTGCTAAATGTTCCCTT
The DNA here is from genome assembly GCF_027474105.1 of Poeciliopsis prolifica. NCBI lineage: Eukaryota > Metazoa > Chordata > Actinopteri > Cyprinodontiformes > Poeciliidae > Poeciliopsis > Poeciliopsis prolifica. The sequence goes on along the minus strand of NW_026562466.1, from coordinate 326,495 downwards.
TGCAGCGAAATAAAAGTTGTTTCTGCTCTACTATAACTGAATTCATTTGCATCGATTTGTTTTTCAGTATTTCACCAAAAATTTGTTTTGCAAGCATGTTTAAAAACATGTTTAAATAATTGTGCATTTTGGGAATAAGTGTCATTTGTATAAGATTTTATCTGGTGTGAGGAGATTTAAATGTTTGTGGGTTGAAGAGTGTTATTTTCCAACAAATTATGTAAAATTGAATGTCAACAGGCATGACGTTTTCTCCTGTTTTTACTCTGAAGCGTCATTACTGTAAGCGACACAGGTTGCCTACAGGTGGGCAATTGCAGAAACAGCCTGGAGGGAGTGAAGGACGACCATTAAGTGGTGGTGGATGTGCTGGGCAGCCAGGAGGAAGAGGAAAGGGAGCATTAGGAGTTCGTTTGCTTTCCCACACTCCCTCCCTTCCTTCCACGAGGTGGAGGAAAAACGAGGTGCCGTGAAGCTTGAAAGAGCGGCTGACATCTGAAGTCTTCTGATAGCTCCCCGCGATGCTGGGGAAGAAAAATTAACTCTGACGCCCAGATCAAGCCTCGGGAGCTTAATTACATCAAAGAGAAAGGGATCCTTGTTAGATTCAAGCCAAACAAAACAAAAAAGAATCACTTTCCAAGGCTTTGTTTGACATCTCCGAGATCTGAGGAGGATTATCAAAGGTTGTCAAAAAAATCAGGTTCGGAAAAAAAGCAACCTGAGTGACCAATTGTAGCAATGCAAGAAAAAAAGGTAGCTTCGCCGCCCGCCTTCTGCTGTGCTATTGACAGGGATGACAACGGTCCCACGACGCACTATTATCCTTGACCGTCAAGCCGACATCAAATGGGCAGGGAGCGGTCCCTGTCAAGACGGGAGGAGAGAAAAGCCTCTCAAAAAGTACAGAGCCAGAGAAGAAGAGAAGAAGAAGAAGAAGAAGAAGAAGAAGAGACGGGCTTGTTACATACATTGCTTTCCACCTTGCTTTGTCAAAACAGGCTTATTCAGTGTGTACACACGCCTTGAGGGATGTTTCTTTCAAAGGAGCGGGAAAGAAAAGGCGAGAGACAGGATAAAGAATCAGACATGAATCCAACGAGTTGTTCTCTTTTCAAGGGGGCGAAGCTCTGCATATGTTTACGCAAACCTTTACTTCACACTTCAAATGAAAGAAGGGGGTGAGAGTAAAGAAATAAAACAAGAAGAAGAAGAAGTGCAATGGTGGGTTGTGATGAAGAGGAGGAGGAAGGGAAACGGAGGGTGGGGGGGCTTTGAAGCGAGATAAAACAAACCGCTCGTCTGCAACGCACGTCGTCTCATCTTTGTGATGCTGAAATCAAATTGATAAACAAGCGCTCGCGCTTTCAAGGAGTCCTGTCACAAATTCAGGCACGCTTTCATCCACCGCCGACGAATCCCACATGGGTAAACTCTCGCTTAGCTACCTCGCCCAGTTCAGACGCTGCTTACTTATTATCATTATGCAGCGTTTTGTGTTTGAAATAATGAAAATAAATAAAAGTCTTGCTGGCTCCAGGCAGGTCATACAGACACATAACCTGCCAGAAGAAGTAAAACAACACATTAAACTCTGGATTTAAACTGAACACATAACAAATCATAACTCCTCCACCACCGTGTTTAACAGTTGATAAGTTTGTCCACTGATTGTGAGAAACGATAGTATTGTTGTTCAAGTAAAATAAAGTTGAGGGCATAATAATAACATGTTCTCAAAGATTAATAAGCTTTAAATTCTGATAAAAAAGGGATTAAGATCATTTCTTTTGTCCTGGGGTTTTGGCATTGTCTTCAATAACTTCATAAAAGACACTGCAGACTCTGGTTAGTCCTGTCTGACGTAGATCCCACGAAATGTAAAAATGTACACAACATATAAAATAATTAAATGCAGAGTTGAACCAAGTTAAGCAACGCAAACAGGATGCATTCGGTGTTTTGGGACATGCAAATATGAAAACACTCATCTGTCACTGCAGTAAGATGCTGCATGCCAACAATACTGGTTAACAATGCCAGAGTTAACTGCTGTGCATGATTTATGGTCCAGACCTGGCTTCAAATGCCTTCTGAAAACCCTCCAAGTGCATTTATTAAGACTGCCTGACTTGAGCAGTAAAGCGTCAGAGATGCAACCAGTTTGGGTGTCCAGAGACTTGCAGGCCAATGCTTCAAGTAATTAAGAGTTTCGATTTTAATTTGGCCCGAGGCAATGGAGAAGGAGGCTGTTTGGACACAGAGCAAAACGAACGTGGATGAAAATTTGGCGTTATATTTATATAGAAACAATCCAAATTTCTGAAATGTTTATTTTATTTGAATGATGGATTTTTCAGGTGCATTTTGTTGTTTTTTGCATGATTATTTAAGTTGACAGGGGCTGCATATTGATTAATGTAGAGTTTATTTTCATCTTGTCCTCAGGGCAACACATAACGCTCAATTAAATGAAGTTAATTATATTCAGTGTTTGCACAGACATGGTTTAGGACATCGGCAAAAGTAGAAGGTTGCTGTTTTTAGCTTCTCAACCCTCTAAATAATGCAGAAATCAACTGAAGGTTCTGATACCTCTGTGTTCGGATACGGCGAAAGCAGCTATTTTACACCCGGAGATTCGGCCCCCGCCAGCACCCTCGTTGCCATTCAGCTCTTAGAGATTCATGAGCGCGGGGCCAGTCAAACCGGCCGGCCTAATCATGGAGAAAACACCACAGGCCATCGGGCCCGGGCGTGTCGGCTGCACAGTGACGCCCTTAATGGCGTGCTTAACCTTTGAACGAGATGTGTGTGAGGCCAGACGTCTCGTCAGAGTCCCATCCAGCAGGCGAGGCCTCCGATTCAACCATCAGCAGCCAGATCAACCGCTGGCCTGGGGGCGAGCGGTGGGTGACACGCCGGACCCCCCTGTTGGAGCCACGTCTCCCTTCAGATGGGATGGTGGGACAGAGTGGGGTGTGGAGGTCTCACACCTCGTCTGCCACCACTGATTACTTCACACTAGAGCAGGACGATGAATCGATTTAATCTAATAGTTGAATTTTTGGTTTTTGCGCTTCAGAATGGCGGCCATCTTGTTGCTCAATTCGACTCGACAACAAAATATTACAGGCTGAGATTGTTTTTAAAAGGGAAGTAAAGTCAAGATAAATCTTTGCAATGATATTGTTGTTTTGAGACCAAAACACCAAACGTAAAACTTTTCAAACAGTTTTTAGTAGAAAGAGAGAAAAATGCTAAATCATGCAAATGGAAATTATTGAGCTTGTTTTAATTTATCGTGTGATTGATTGCTGGCCGAGTCATAATTTATAAAAAACGGTTGTAATAATACCAGGTTTCAAATTTTTGCATCTTTAATCAGGAAATCTCTTGGGTCTGTGGAGAGGTGATGATTCCTGGAAGTCATGGAAGGAAAAACAAAACATTTTCTATATGCAAACAGACCTGCTCTGGGGTCATCACATTCTAGTTGTGACAGATCTTTCTTTAATGTGTTTTCACTAAATTCATCAACCCACACAGTCTGAAGCAGGCCCAGTCACTCAAACGAAGCACAAACAAATAGCTGGAGGCCAACGACCAGATCTCCAGAACTGTCGGTAACAACGCTGTAATTGCATTGTTTAGTTTCAGGGGTCGTATCCTTAACCGTAGGATCTCCAAGTAAATCATGTTTTCCTGCCCTTCAGCAGCACCGACTAAAGAATGCAGCGTCTGGCAGTCGCTGATGAACTTCTCAAAGTGTTCCTAATTGGATCGGACACAGAATAAAGTTAAGGAGGTTATTTATTTTTTATTTTTTGCAGCGCGTATTCTCGGAGTGGGCTGTGGGAAAAAATGATGTTTATGACTTCTGAAGAAACATTTGGCAGCCAACGGTCATTAAGAGGAGTCCCGCCAAGTGAAAAGTTGCACTCTTTACCAAAATACACACGAAATCAAGACATAAATACTCAGGAGGGAAATGCTGCACGCCTGCCTGAACTAACTCCAGCTCTCTATCATCATTTCATTAATTGCTCCTGAAGTTTATGATACAGCGAGTGATGCACCAACTGGGAAGCAGGAAAACATATTTCCTGGGCCAAATGTGCAAGCATAAACATTTCATTCAGAATGGATCAAGTCATTTTGCCTTCTGTGTCATTTATTGTGTGCAAGAGAAAAATATATTTTTCAAATTCAGGAAAATTTTCTCGTTATAAGAGGAAATATGGAAGGAAATTTATGCAAATGAGTCAATTCCCATGTTGTTATATTATAAAGATCATTACTGTCATATATGTCCAGAGCACAAATGACTCAAATTAATCCAGTGTTTCCATTTCTGTGAGATTTTCTATCTTCTGTCAGAAGACAATTCCTGATAATGAGTCAATTTAATTTTGCAAATAGTTTTTTTTACACAAGCTTTTTGTTTTAACTTCCCTTGAGATCCTTTGTTTTTGTTCATAAAGTAGATTTTAAACTTTAAACTGTTTAGATTTTAAACTTTAAACTGTTTAGATTTCTTTAAACGTCCACACAGGTGAAGTTTCAAAGGTTACTTTTTATAAGAAAATGTACTTTAATAAAAATATAATCGCGTCAGACGGACGGACGGACGGACGGACGGACGGACGGACGGACGGACGGATGGATGGATGGATGGTCATTCTGTCGTCTAAACGATTTTCTCCATGTTGAATCAAACAGTTTGTTACTTTTCAGCTCATATTGTCTCAGAGTTTTATGAAACTGCATCAAGATCTGATATTTTTCTCATCTCACTCAGAGTCATGGCGAACCCGTCTAATTAGCACAAAGACAGTAAATGAAACGCGTATCAATCCATTTAATTTAGCGGTTAAACAGATCTCTGAACGGTCTCGCTCTGCTCCAGCTTGTCCGCTCAGAAGAAGTCGTTGTAATGAATGCAGAAGAACAAGCAGGATCAAACAAACAGAAGAAAACTTTTCTCCATAAAGCCCTCCAAACCAGAAAGAGACGAGCCTGACACTGGCTCCACGTTGTGCCCATCCAATTTGCCTTGTTCCCCCTCACCTGCCTCTGTCATCACGATGGGGGCCACTAGGGCCATATTGGGGCCATCTTCTTTCCTTCCATAGGCTTTTCTTACTACTGCCTTTAAAGTCCTGCACTGCCATGTCCATGGCCTTGATGTTTGCCTTGTACCCTACATGCAAAGCTATCATTATCCATGCCTCTTGACAATCGCAGGCCTCGTCTTTGTTACATCTGCAGCTCTTTGCCTTGGGCTATGACATGACTGCACGGTTGATCTCTTCTCTTTTACATATCGCTCCCTGTGTCTCTCCTCCTCTGTTTTTTCTCTCCTCAGACCATGTTTGAATCCAGCTCTGATTTGACAAACTGGAGAATATTTTACCTCTCAGCCTCTGTGACACCTCCGCTGCTTTGATCACTTCTGTAGTTTGAAGATAGTCGGCGAAAAAACGTGAACTGATGTTTGACAAACTTTCGCTCTCAGGTTTGCTTTATGGTGTGATGTTTTTCACATCATTTCTGACGGTATTTTGGGGAATAACAGCTTTGACTGAAATTATTCCACCAACTGCTGGTAAAAACATGCTTATAAAACCCAAATTTCCCTGAAAATACCTGCATTTACATCTGAAAACACCTTAATTACTATAATATGTCTGAACAACATCAGTATCTACTTTTCAATCCTTTCATTTTCTAAAGTTGGTTTTCATTGTTTTGGTAAAAATACTAGATTGTATGATTGCAGTACCTAGAAAGATACTTATGAGTTTCCTATCAAAGTCGCGACTTCGTACTTATAGAGATCATATAAAGGTACCAAAAGGATACTTACAAGGTACCAGCTAGTACAAACTAGTAAAAAGTGTAGGATACACACAAGGGTGCCATTTGAATAACACAAGTTCCCAGACTGTCAATACTGAGGAACTTATGGTGTACTTACGCAGTTCCTAAAGCACAGACAGCAAGTTTTTAACGGATACATGGAGGTGTAAATGTACAGGGAACAAACAGAAGTTACTTTCAGTGACACTTAAGAGATTAAATGTTTCTAGATGGGATATAAAGAGTATCTAGAGTACACAATAGGAGTACCTAGAAGGTACCAACAAGTTCCCTGTAGGGTTTTCCACAGGGTGTCTAAAGAAGTACCTACAGAGTACGTGTCTTCAGGGTATTCAAGGCAGATCTGGAGTTTGAAGGGGCGCTTAAACAATACTTAGAAGGTATGTAGAAGGTTACCAACAGTGTAGTATTAGGTACACCTACAAGTATGTACAGGAAGTACCTTTGGGAAGGATTCCTTCAATGTCTCTATTTCCGTAGGATACCCAATGTGGTACCTACAAGGAATACATCATCATCTTTATTGGATGATGTCAAACAGTTGATCTGAAATTGTAATTATGTGTGCTTGTTTGCTCGTCTAGATATTCAGGTGAAGGAGAATATATTTCCTTCTGTGTCTCTTTAGAGCAACGCATGGGCTGAATCTTTTTCCTGTCAGCTTCAGATGGCTGACTAACAACAAGCAGTGAGTGAATTCTTTCTCTTTTAACAAGGGTCTTTGTGTTTTGATTGACACTACAGATAGCTGCTTCCTCCGGTTTAGAAGCCACAAGATGAACCACGTACTGCTGAGTCAAATTCATTCAATTATACACATCTCCAGAGTCAGAAGGTATTTACATTTCTATTTCAACCCAAAAAGCTGTTAATTAGTTTAGTTTCAGTGTGCAAAAACTGCTTGACCTTTGTCTGGACACTGTTTTCCTCTTGCAGTTTCCAGAAAAACATAATATTTAAATATGCAGTCTGATCATAGACTGGGAGATTATTCATTCTTGTTTCAGTAAAAGTATTTGCTGCTATATGAAGCATGTCTTAATGCCATTAAAACTAGTTTTGATGCCTTCGTTGTTTCTGCTTTTTGAACCACCCTTCACACCAATTCCCACCCCAGGGATCATGAAAAAAGCTTCGCATGGGGAGTCAACAGCTCTCTTCTCATCAACTGCGGGAGGTAACTGCTCGGAGGCGTTCTGCAAACCCAACCACTGATCTTCAGAAGAAGACCTTACAGCCTGCCAGAGTCTGGCGAACTCAAAGGCCACACCGCCTCCCGGTTCTCACTCAGACGAGAGGAAGCAATGCAGGATTCTCCTCATAGTGGAATTCAAGGAAAATTACTTCACTAGTTTTATCTGTGTTAATCAGAAAGTAGTTTTAGAAAATGATCCAATTAGTTTTTTCAAATTTGAGTTTGCACCTATAACAGAAGCTAGTATGCTTGGTGGCTATAAGTAACTTCTTAAAAGTTTTTGTAGATATGTCATTGCAAAACGTAATTATCTACATATTTGTATTATTTTTCTTCAACAATATGTAAGCTAATTTGATACAATTTGTGTCAAACGGTTATAAATTTGCTACAACTTGAATCAAACAGTTGCAAATTTGATACAATTTGTATCAAATGGTTATAAATTTGATAAAATTTGTGTCAATTTGAATCAAATTAGCATACACATTGTAAACTGCTGTATTAATGGCACGTTGGACTCCTATTTTACACGTTTATTTTGTTGAACATACAACTAATGAAGTAACATGATTGTTAGTGAAACGATTCGTCTTTTAGCGTAGCTTTGCTAACCCTGCCTTTAAACGAAGCTGGAGTCAATTCCAGAGAGTTTCTAATTCAAACTCACCACTCTGACACTCTATCTCCATTTCCAATGTCTATTTCAAGACCCCCAGCCCGGGGAAATTAATAATGAATGCATCCTGTCCGATTTAATTCAGCACTAATTAGGTCAGGAAAGTTTGGGAGCAAAAGGTACGGTCCAGGCCACGTGGTCAGGCCTCTCAGCGGGCAGCCACTTTCATGTGGAGAGAAAAAGTTGAGTGTCGAACAGAGAGATGGCAGGGGCAAGACCGATGCCAACAGCGCCAGCATAGGGACGAGGGGCCAGGGCTGGAGACAAAGATAATAAAACCAAGAAGTGGCAGCTTCAGAAAGCCTCTGAAAAAGGACACACCAGGGAGATATCAACAGTGGGCCATCACCGAGTGGAAAAAAAAAAGAGAACTGTCAGTCTGTTTGTTTGGCCTTCGACTGCTGAGAAATAATTATTCCCTTTTAATTACAATTCGAAGAAAAGAAAGCTCAGGCTCTGCCGTCTCTAGACGGGGAAGCTGGTGTGGGGGCAAACGCTGCTGCCCAGAGCCGAGCGCCCGAGGAACCGCAAAGCAATGTTATCACCTTTCACACGCCGCCGAGCCAAAGAATAAACGACTTTGATCCGACTGCAAGTGCACTTTGGCCAACTTGGGTGGCACTCTGCAGTTTAAGCAGAAACTCTCTGGCAGGGAGAGTTCAGAGCACTGCAGGGAGGGGGAGGAGGAGGAGGAGAAGGGGGACAGATGAAGGTGACAGCTTTGGAGGTTAACCTCGATTTGAAGTCCCAACAGGACTCAAAAATCCCACAGGGCAAGAGATACCGCTCTGATCTTTCACATCTAGCTCAGATATTGTACCAATAATATCTGCTGAGGACAGACAGGCGGACCTAAAATGTACTTCAAAGCTTGCCGTACTTCTCCTGACTCCTGACAGAACAATGTGCCTTATCCTTGGTATGTATTTTTAGCCGGCAAAATAAGTACTGAATACATTTGAATAGCAAATTCCTCTTTACGCGTGAAGATTGGCAGGCAGGCAGCAGCAGCTCCCCTGATTCAAATCATGCCAACCTGCTTAGTGGAGGCGATCCAGATGGAGTATCAGTTCAAGTACTGTAAATCTGCCTGATGGGGGGAGAGCAGGCACTTTGTTGGAGAGCTGTGGCTGCAATTCAAGCCCAGCTGTGATTTTACGTTTACCTGCAAACAACTTTGTCAGGATGGATCTTGTTTTAGTTGGAAAAAATGCAAAGATAAACATCACAAAATTGCAAATGTCAAACCAGAAAAAGAGCCAAATTTAATCTTGAGACTAAAACTGGGATGTTTTATGGTTTTCATTCAAACATCAGCAGCACCTGATCAGCATTAAATGTAAAATACTAATGTAATCTTTTAACATTATTGTAAATATTTTTAATCCAAATGATTAATATTCTCATGTTATTAAATTATGACCATTCTTTTTATAAGCCTGATTATTAATGGTAATATTAAACTAACTTTTAATTTGTTTGTAATTTTTCTAATAATTGATATAATCATAATGCAAGTTCTTTCTACCATTTTAAATTATTCTTTATTTCTTTATATCTTCTTTCCAAGTAGCCAGACTGTCTTATAATTTTTTACAGCCATCTTGTTCAATAATTAGGGTTAGAATATTATTCTGCTAAGCAACTCAAATGCATCTTTTAATCTGTCAAAAAGAGGTTTTTACAAACGTTCAACTCAATCTGAGACCAACTGTTGCCACTCTTGTCTACTTTTTGTTGATAAAATTGATAAATAGCAACAATAACACTTAGTCAGAAAAATTAAGGTTTAGTTCAATCAAAATGATTTCAAAGAAATAAATTTAGGATTTCTTATGCTACACAATAATCTGTCATGTACAAGAAATGGAATAAAACTGATTAAATAAGCAGGCAAAGTCCAAAGAAAGTCTAGATAACTGCAGATCAAAATGATGTCTGTGTAAAAGTTCAAAATCTCCAATTTTGCAGAGATGGCGCTGATAACCAGGTTTATTTACTCTTTGAGACGTTTAACTGGGAATCGTTGGATCTTGGATTGGCGATGATTTAATCTGACAAGATCATGTGCAACTCATGACGTAGAAAGAGGCAGAAGTGTGTGATAATGTTCGATTCCCCCTCTCTGTGTCAGTCGGCGCGCCTGGGAAAACTCTCCCCTGTCTGCCAGTAAAACAATAGCTGTGTGTTTACTGCAGCACGGAAATAGTCGGAAGCTGAGGAGGTAAGCAGTGCACGCATTCAAGGTTTTCCTTTTTATCTGATAAACAAAGCTGGAGCTGTTTTGGTTAAATGGAATATTCCTTACTACACAATAGATTGATACTCATCTGGACTTTCCTCCCAAGTCAGATGAAGCCTTTGTGAATTAATTTAAACAAGACGCAGCAGGAAATTGACCTCTTTTTTTTTTTTTGGAGGCAATTCTGAATGACTGAATCAAGTTTCAATCAGGTTTGTGCTGCAGAATAAGCAGGAAAACACCCTCACTTTCTGGAATTACTCATTTCCAAACTTGCTGAGGGGATTTTAATACCAGCAGACCTTTTTCTATCCTACGGGAGCAGAAAAAGTAGAAACATATAATCCTTTTCCCTGCAGAGAAAGCCTCCAAGGGAGAGAAGCACTGAATCAAATTATTCTTCTAAGATGGTCTGACCTTAGCTTCACTTTATTCAAGCCTTCTTACCTCCACAATTTAACTGCTGTTCTTCTCTACCCCCCCGACAACTCCTTGCCATGCATGAATCACAGGTTAAATGCATTCCTTTCAACGCCACGCAGCCCGCCGACGGGAATATAATTATGTTTTACAAGTCGACTCTTATCTGTAGCCTCCTTCATTCCCCCGCCATGTATTTGGAGAGCTTTCTAGAAGTACTTTACGGTGTGTCAGGTTGCTGCTCCTCCATGTAAAAGCACTATTGTGTGGCTGAAAAGGTCTCCTCTCCACCAAAAGAAAAAAACATGGTGTAAATAACCTTTACGCCGCGAGTCCCTTTTTTGGGGCTGATTTTCTCACTTGCTTCACAAAACCTTCTGCACTCAAAGCCAGAAATATTATTACTGCAACGATAAACTTACACAATGCGCTCAGTGGAGGCAACTCTTCAGGCGTTATTGTTCAGATTGTAATGCAAAAATGAAATTAAAGTTGGAGGGAATATGAACAGTTGGGGGAAGTTTTCTAAGACGACCGATGAAAACAAAATGGTTCCATTTTGCATTGCCGAGCTACAAAAGTTAGCTGCGCTAACCATAAAGCACAAATCATAAACATTATCCGCTAATGCTAAAACGTTACACAAACATGGTGTTTAATGGAGGCCAATGCTAACAACTCTATCTGCACTTGAAAGACGACAACCATATAAAGATTTAAAGAAGATATGAAGATACTGCAGAATGTATGTAAACTTAAGTTAAAACAAGAAATACAACACACAGCACCAAAATGTGATGCCACACTATGCAGACAGTCTCCACTCACCTCAGCATACCAAATGCTTGGAGTGGGCGTTTCTTGACGGCTTTAACTTTCATCCTGAGATGCTCAGGTGATTTCTAGGTCAAACAAAAAATGAGATATTGAAGAAAAAGGAGTGCAGAGGTAACAGCGAAAAAGATCAGAAGCTGCAAACAAACACATCCACTGAATCTCTTGGAATGACGACTAATGTTAGAGATGATGCTTGTCAGGAGTGTTTCTACAAGAAAGTGGCTTTATGCGTTATAAAAAACTGAAATACATGTTTATCGGGGGTTAAAGGTGATGCATTTTGACCTTAAGAAGGTGATCCTTGCTTTTAAAGCAAATCCGTGCTTCCATGTTGCAGCTGTAGCTTCCAGTATGAACACAGATCAATATTACTTAAAATATTACTTTTAAAAAACTGTGTAAAATAATAAGAATTAACATAAAATGTATGATTAGTGTTAAACCTGCAAAGAAGAGACAAAGCATGTGATGATTTGATGATTTGGTGACAATTATAACAATTATAAGTGCAGAAAAAGCCTCAGAGAACAGGTGTCTTCAGGTAGACAAACTCCAACTGCGAGCTTTATCAGACTCCCTTTGTCTAATCAGCACCTATTGTTCCTACTGTTGTATTCCTCATTAGCTGCCTTTGTTAACACGCATGTTTAATTATGCTGGTTAAAAGACTGTTGGCGGGAGTCAAAACAAACCAACCCGTTTCATTAAAAAGGCAGAGGGAAAGAAGGGCGAGACAGCCCAAAATATAGAGGAAATGAAAGAAAATTATGACTGAGGTAATCAAGCTAGGAGAACAAGAGAGAGAGCTGCAGCAAAAAGTGAGAAAAGGAACAAAGACAAGAAAACAAAGTGTCTTTAAGAGGGAAAATACCTGGAAGGCTGCAGCTGCTGTTGGATACAGCTGGTCCCTGGGGAGCAGCTCTCCTGAGGTCCCTAAAACATCACAACAAATTACCCTGCAGTCGTTACATAACCTGTTCAAAAGAAATGAAAACAAACACATGCACCAATATGTCAAGTTGTGAATTATAGCGACTTCTTTAGAGCCGTTTGTTTTTAATAGAATAACTCACAAAGGGGAATAAAAATCTGTTAGTTTCTGCAGACTAATGAAGAAGAAAGCACCATCTTTTCCTCTATTGAACTCGTCTGTGACTCCCAGAGCACACCTCACTGCTGTCTCACAGCTCTACAACGTGCATCTCTGCCACTGCAGGCCTTTTCATGCAACATCATTCCTCTCTCTTCAAAAATGCAGTGCATGTCTTTCTGGCCTTCTTTCTACTTCTAATTCTGCATCCTCTAGTACTTGTTCTTGGATTTAAGCTGCTCACTCTTTCCCACCAAATTATTGGATACAAACTGATGCACGGTCAGTGGAAAACCTCCTTTAGCTCCTTGAGTCTAAGTTCACAGTTCCCCCTGACTGTTTGAACACTTTTCCAACATTCACGGTATGTTTTCAAACTTCTCCACGAGATAAAAACAATAAAATACCACATCTTGAGATAGTTTTCTATATTCTGCAGCAGGGACAATGTAAGCTAAATATAACATAATGTTTCTCATAAAATCATTTTGGTAATTCTGACTAACCCTTAAACTTTAGACATTGGGAAAAATGTTAAAATTCAAGGATGTTCAATGATTTCAAAATCTCATATTAACCCTTTTTCAGATGAATGCAAAAAAAAAATATGCAAAAATACATTATTTTCATATTTTAAAGACATGTTTTGTCCCCTATTGAAATCTTCGAAAATAAATATAATTGAAGATATGGACTTATATATTGTGATACTATTCTAATAATAATATAAGTGACAATTAGGACTATTTATTATAGCCCTGTTTTGCAATTTTAGCCACAGAAACATGAAAAATAATCTTACAGCATCATCAAATCTTTTGGACACCAGTTACAAAAACAAAAGTTTGATTTGTGTCTTTAAATTGCGTAAAGTAACAGCATTTTCACATTTATTGATATTTTTTGATACTCTCATCAAACAAACAATGGAGATAATAGTAAAATATAATCCCAACAGTGTTTAAATGTCATTAATTGGAATAAAATCTGTATAATGAAAAACATTCATCACGATAAATGATAAACGATACTCCACAGGAAGTGCTTTAATTCCCTAAAACCTGAAAGAAAATCTTCAGCTCTGGCTCAAACAAAGGGAGGATATTGTTTGTTGAAGGGTGAACAGAGTAGGTGTGAATTATGCAAATAAATTCGGCGACACGAACTTGGACGGGGATGCGGCACGACAGAAGGAAGAAATATGGCGGCAGTGATGGGCTCCACTTCCTCCCCTTCCACTGGTTGCTTACCTTGAGGCAGCAGCTTTTCTTATTTACCTCCTTTTTTAAAAAATCAAAGTGTCTGGATTATCATAAGCACCCACTCAAAATAACTGTACTTTCTGGCGTCCGCTCTTTTATCGGGTTCATATAATAAACATAAACACCAGCAGGTTAAAAAGGTGCAGCTACTCTGCCATTCCCGTTTGTTGAGATGTTGCTCCTTTCCCAACATCTCTTCATAAATTGTGTGTTTCCTCTTGGTTGAAAAAAAAAGGCCCATTAAGGGGATTTTTTCCTCCCTTTTGGCCACTGAGGTTGACAGGAAACAGAACAGGAAATGATATAATAGCTGCAGACGGGAGTGCTGCTCCCATGCCCGGCTGCTCCTCGTTTGACCTCTGAGACAACGAGGACCTCCATGTTTGGCTTCACGCTCGTGTTTAACATCAGGACTTTCATTCCAGCAGGTGAACGCCTCACTTGTGAAATAAAAACCTTCTGAAAAGATGATATTGACGCTCCACTGATGTAATGCATTACATCTGTGTTTGTACGAAACCTTTCCAGAAAGAATTACATCTCCTATCTGATGACAGAACTCGATGTTTCTCAACACTTTTGAGGATTAGCAGCCACAGCTGAAAAAAACGGCAATAAAATGTCTGTACAAGATTTAAAACTTAAATCTAGGGTTGAGAGGGAAAATTAAATCCCAAATTTAAACCAAAATCCAGTCGTAAAGGAAACATGCAGTATAAAGCTGGAGTATGGTAGTGGAGGAGTGATAATACGGGCTGATTATGCAAAACTTTCTGAATTAATCAAAGGATTGAAATCAAAAACTGCAACTTGCAACCAGACAAAAATCTCAATGCAAAGCCGTGGATGTGGGTAGAAACTTTATATTACATTAAGTTCATCCTCAGGACTATTTTATGTATTTTCTCCTGTTTGGATGTGAGAGATGGACGTGGACGAATTCCCCAGCTAATTAGCAGCACAGTTTTCCATCCTGTCCAAATTTCTCCTGTGAGAAACAGAGAGAGAAACCTCTGAGCCACAACAGTATGTAAAAGTTTTGCCCTCCTCCATCTGCTGAAGTTGTGCACAGAGGCTTAATTGGGGCCAAATCTTGTCTCTCCTTCTGAGCATCCACGATTAGTTTGGAGCATTTAACAGAAGGTTGCTATAAGGGTCCAAACTTATAATAAACCGATACTTTTACTTTCTTGCGTTTGGATAATTCAGAGGCTTAATAACACCTTTCACTGACAAATCTAACTGAAGTACAGCCAGGAAAAGGGCTGGAGTGTTTAATGAACGGCACTAAGATCCGTTTTGTAGACAAAAATGTTGCTGAAAGCTTGTACTCAGTGTGACAAAGTGCAGCTGAGACGTAAAAAAGAGGAGAATCTAACTTTATATCAGCGTTTAGCTTCAGCTGCGTACTGTGTTCTGATGAAAGGTTACACCATTTAGTACCAATTAGCTTTACGAAAGTTTGACTTTTAAACCAAATTAAAAACTGCTTCCCAGAAGTTTATTTTTGTCATGTAAATACAGTGAATGCACAAACAGTTGTTGAGAGCATTTGTTTTGTTAATTCGTTCCTGTTTAATTGCCTGTTAGGGATGTTGGAGTTCTTCAACCAGCAAGAACCGGGTCACCATTTATTTTGTGGGTCAGAAGCAGAAAAGTTTCTGAACTACTGATCTGATCTGAGGGCGCAGGAGAGAAATGTTCATCTGGACTTTTAGCGGCTTTACGAAGGATAAAGAGCAGAAAAATATTTTTAAAAGAGAAATTAAACTGAAGAGAATAAAAACAAGCAGGAATCTCCAATAAAACAGAATAAAAGAGCAAAAAAGTTTCTCAATCTATTTTAAAAATTTGTATTTCATTTTAAAAAGGCAGGATATAAAAATACTGAAAAAATATCAAACTCAGAAACACCGGCTCTTATTGAATTCAAAATAAAAAAATAGAATAAGCAGAATTCAACTAATGAAACTACATGAAATAAAAAAAAATGTCCAAAAAGACAAAATCAGAGAATCATAGAAACAAATAAAATAATAAAACAATTCAAAATAAAAAAAAATAAAACTGAAATTACAATCAATTTAAAGCAATACAAGAAGAAAAAAATATAATATATAAACCAAGAACTAAACGTTAGAAATGAGAAATGAATAGAAGCAAAACAAGAAAGGAAAACAAAAACTGAACTAAATAAATTTCAATCATTAGAATAAAGACAGCTGCAGTTTCTCTGAGAGATTTCATTTGAATTTCTTCCTGATTAGCCTGAAACCTAAATCTACCTGTCCTGATAAAAACAGCATGAATTTTATTCAGGTTTAGCTCAAACACAGCAGAGTTTCTTCGCTGCATCGTACCTCTTGTTTCTGCAGCCAGGAACACCTTGGTGTATTTGTTTACATGCACGTGCAGCTTGAGCACATCTTCCCAGTCGTATGTCAGCACACAGGACTGATTTCACACCCTCAGCCACACACAGATTTATAGAAATCATTCCCACGCGTCTGTTTCATTTCAGAGCCTCATATTTACGTCGGCGGCGGCGTCAGCCTGCGACACATTTACATAACACACATCGCCCCGCTGCGTCCACCGCCGAGTAAGTACTCAAGCTCGTCCCGGCCCCCTTTTCATATTTACAGCGTGACTGATTTAAGATGGACTGATTGTGGGGATTTAATTACGGGGGACACAATGGCCACACAATTCTGTTTTCTTCTCCTCCCTTCTTGCGAGGCGCTGACACGCCGCACACTCGGCTGCACACTGCCGAGGAATGTTTTACACTCCAAATGAGCTGTGCTTGCAGAAGAATTTAATTTGATCTGCTGCTGTAATTGTGCTCTCACACACATATACTGGGGGAAAAAAAGAAGAGGAAGAAGAAGAGGAGGAGGAGGAGGAGGCATGCCGGGGTTGGAGGGCGTGCAACTTTAAAATGTAATATGCACAAAAAGTAAATTAACTCAAGAGGAGAGGCCCTTGTGATGTGTTGACACTTGCAGTGGGAAGGGTGGAAGGGGAGGAGGGAGGAAAGAGAAACGGCCATGATAAAACAGCACAAAGAAAAGCCTTATGAATTTTATTAATGACTTGCAAGACAGTATGCAAAACATCAAAGGTCCACGGGAAAGATTAATGACCCTGTGTGAGACTGTTTAATTACCTCCAGCTAATTAGATTCTTGACCAAATTTTTAATATCTGAGTTCGTGCTCAACGCCTAATTGAGATTCCATCATATTTATCAATCTTTAAATAATAATAATAATAATGTGAACAGAAAAACTTCAGGAGGTTCTGATCCGTCATCAGAGCGCTCTAGGTTTTCCAAAAAGCAGAACATGGCTGGTTATCAGCGCCATCTCTGCGTCTAATGAAGTGCTAATAAACAGGCTCAGGCTGCTCTGTCAACGCTCGCCGCCGTAATTCTCTTATCTGGACCTGAGCTGAGTTCTCCGATTCTCCGAGGAGCCGCTCTCCTCCATCTAGGGCTGCTTCCGCTCTCCTTCTTCCGGATAATCCTCGTGCTGTTTACCAGGGTGCGCACGGTTTCATCTAAATCGTTAGCTTTGAACTCGCGGCGTGCATTATCTGTTCTGTGACCCCGCTGCTGCTGCTGCTGTTGTTGTTATTGTTGCGTCTGCTGCAATAATTGCACTTGGATTATTGCGGTTAGGTCAGAGACGACTCGGGGTGGTGCATCCAGTTACTGAGACAAAGTTGTGGGAAACAGAACAACTACGCTAACTTTCCTCACCTTTAAAGTCAGGTTGAGGTCTGGACTTGGACTAGGCCACAGCAACACATCCTGTTTATGACTCACGTTAGTTCAAGTTAAAGATAAAACAATCTACAACCAACATTTGACTTGACATGTTTTCATGTTGTTTCCTTCCAGAACCACTATAAAGGTTCTGGGAGCAGCGCCCCCGCAGGGGAGGAGGGGAACTGGAAAATGTAACAAATCGAACTGAATCTATCAGAATATCAAGTATAGAAACACCCTGAGAGCCTCCCCGGTCTGAATCTTCATGAAAACCAGCTTAAATCTGATCACACAGAGCTAAAAACAAACCAAGATGTAAATAAGGCAAAGCAAAACCCAAATCCAAGCTGAAGAATTAGGCAAAATGGTTCATAACCAGTTTTAAACCAGTCAAAACCAGCCAGAATTGCAAAAAAAAAAATGGCTTCACATTTCACCACTTTGATGAACAGAGAATCTTCAGTCAGAAGCGTCTTCAGATACACTGCAACACAGACTGCTACAGGAGATCTTTCCTGCCAACAGCTACAACTCCTTGAAGAATCTGAATTAAGGAGCTACAATAACATTAAATTCCCTTTGGGATCAATAAAGTATTTCTGAATTTAAATTATGTCTGACTCAGACCACTACTCTTTTTCTGTTCGCTTTGTTGTCAACTTTAACCTTTAACCTGATGCCTGTAGAGTCAGAGATAAAACTCTTGAGCATTCTGTCGTTCATCTGGAAATTTCACCTCCAACCTTGGGGTCAATCACTCCTGGAAAGACTTGGAGATGTTTCCCAGTAATGAAGAATGATGGTCTGCAAACAGCTGAAGCTCCTTCTTTGTAAACTAAATGTTAGATCTAAATAACACAAAAATCAACTTAAGACATGTAATTTGATTCTGAATTACTAAAGCTGCTGTTTTTCCAGCTTGCCGTTGATTTTTAATGCAGCAAACTGTCAAAAGTGCTGCTTTAAACACATGAGATTACATTTAAATCATTTTAATACTTTATTTTTAGTACTCAGAAATGCAAAAAGAAAGATAAGATGTTCTAGAAAAGCACTATGTCAGCTAAATGTAGACAATTTCAATCTGAGAAAACAAAAAAAAATTAATTTAGATGAAGATAAAGAAATTCTCAGTAAGTTTTTCCTCCTTGAAGCGTTTCTGGAATTAAGATTGTAGAGGAAGGTTCAACAAAGTAGCAGCAGCAGCAGCAATGCTGTCAAGCGCAGCACCATCTGCTGCCCAAATCCCTGAATTACAACTCGTCCCCAGATAACAAGCTCAAAGAGCCCTGCAGCAGTTCACTGTGAAATCATATCACTGTGTCAAGTTTCACAACACTAGTTTGAGAGGGTTAAGCCTTAATTAGCATGAATTCGTTATGAAGTCGTGTCTAAAAAGGCCTCACTCCCCCCTGATACTTCTCATTTTCCCTCAACCCCCCTTTCTTCTTCCCTTTTCCTCTGCTGCTCTGCTTTCGCTTCACTTTCACCGTTTCCCTCCCTCTGCCGCAGCGTGCAGGGTGTCGTTCCTCCACTGCCTCCATCCATTCGCTCCCATCTGCGTCTCCCCTTTAAAGGCCCGAGATCTAAATAGGAGCGGATCGCCTCCCTCGCTGGCGTTTCATTAGTGGCAATTAGAAAGCCGGTGCTGCGTCGTCCCATAAGACTGGAACCGGTGGGGGTGCAGAGGCGAGGCGCGGGGCCGCTTTAGCTCATTGAGATGAAGTATGGATGACAACGCTTTCATCAAATGGGCAACAATTCCTCGCCGACATATTTGAGCCGAGTGTCGGAGGTACCATTCTGACAATTACGACAATTAACACTGTCAAAATAAAGCCATTAGCTTAGCGAGAGGGCAAACCGATGCACTTAATTACAGGGTTTTCTGTCAGAATGGATTCCCTTCAGACTTTTTCTGAATTAGAAAAGAGAAGAAGTTGAGAATATGGCGCGGCTTTGGGTGGAAGAGCCGACATCCGCCGCCGCGGCTTGTCTCGCTTCAGGTCGATGGACGACGGCGGTGAAAATCAGCAGTGACCTCACGTTACGACGACGGTCACTGACATCTGAAGATGAAGGATTTGGGTTGTTTGTGTTGGAAAAGGTGTTAGATCACAACTCGATGTGGCACTAAAGGTGATTAAATATTAATTTATTAATCAAATCAATGCAGTTTTTAGGTTTCTTTCTGTTTTCATGGCATAATTTTTCAGAAAAAAACTAAATATACGAATAAGTTGATGAATTAAAGAATAACAGACCTTAAAATGAACATGTTATGCTTTTAAATCCACCTTTTCACAATTAAATCACTTTCTGTGAGCTATATAAAGGGAAACATAATTTCTTTGGGTCTGTTTGGGCATTTTTGGAGTTTGATAGTAGAAATATGGCAACATAGTGGTGCAAAAAAACCCTTTCATTTCCAAACAGATTAAAGATGTTAACATGGAAGATTTGTCGATCAAGAATAACATGTTTGAGCCAGAAAATGCCTCCACAATAATCAAGGCCTCAACACAGCTGGTTAGAAACGTAGTTATATTTGTTGCCACTTTAAAAGAAAATGTAAACATAAAAAATGCAGAAAGTTTCATTGCCCCCATGAAAGCCCAACTTCTGAATTCAATTCACAGTCAAATATTTTCTTAGTTTCTTGAATTGTCCTGATTAATTTCTCTCATATTCCCAGGCAAAGCGTCTGATCTCTTCACTAACACTACATCTGAGAGTCCACAACTCCCCCATTGTTTCAAGGAACACTCTTGCACCTGTTTCTTCACCGAGAACAAAACACAAAAGGAGACGGGCTTCCAGACTCGGAGGGAGCAGTTTTACACGAACAGAAGGGCCGAGTGAAACTCTACTGATCCGTGAAGTGCAGAGAGAGGTGGCCTCCTGCCAGCCTCAAATTGAAATAAACTATCAAACAATATAAGACTGAGTTTTGTCACCTTTAAAATATGCAGCCGGTTGCATCTGTCTGCAGATGCTCTGGGGGAAAGCTGTTCAGCTTTGACGCGGCGATGTGAAAATACAATTACACAATCTCCAGGGAAACCCTGGCCTGTCACATTACATTTACCTTAGGTTAAAGAGAATGTCGACTTGCTTCTGCTCATCTCTCCATCCATCCATCAAGCCAACATCTTCTCTAAGTAGATGAGGTCACCGTTTCACGGCTCGGGTGCCTGCGAAGCAACAAAACCAGATCAGTTTAACTGACTATCTGAGGTCGTTTTATGGCATGCACCTGTTTTCAGACAGAAAAGCAAATCAAAATCACATTTTAGCGAGCCTGTGGCCCCCGTGGGAATCATACGGTGGGATTATTAATGGAGAGAGGGTTAGAGTCCGTGATATCTGAGTCAGAACTGACCCGTGTTTGCATTTTGAGATGGATGAGTGGAGACGGTGCTGTTCTGCAGCGATAACAACCGGACTCAGCATCACATCCGGGGTGATCTTTCACCAACAGGTCAAAATGTGCAGCTAAACCATGTCTGTTTCTTTTTAAATCTAAATAAATATGAATCTGACATACAGTGGAAGAAATGGTTTTCATACACTCAGATTATGATGCTTTTTATTTGCAGGCCAAGAACATAAAGAGAATTAAAATCAAACTTCATCTTTGTTTTGTTTTGCAGGAAACGTAAAAAACAATGACTTTGCAAACTTTGGCTAATTAAATTCAAAACATTTAAGTTCAGAGGAGTGTAAGGAAACACCTCAAACTCTTTGATTCTTTGCATAAAATAGGAAGAGACGTTTGCACCATTAGCTAGCTTAATTAGCTGTTTGCTAATGAACTTTGGTCCAACTTAGAAACTCCCTAAATTTATATTTCTGTGACTATTATCAATTGTATAAAATAAACTACAAATTAACCAGCCTTTTTTACTCTTAGAAATGAAGAAATGATCTTTAAAATTACTGAAACTATTTGCTTTTTTATTTTATTTTATTATTTCTTGTTTTTCTTATTTTCTTTTTTAAACCCAGAAATAAAAATACCTACAAAGAGCAGAAATTACATTTTCAAGCCAGCATGAAGCAGATAAAGTTTTTGTTTTGATTGTAATCCTGTTAATCAAATTTAATTTCAGGCTAACTTAATTAAATAAAGAATCTTTCCAGCTCAGTAGAAAATGTTTGGTATATTTCAGCTCAAATTACGTCTATCATTCAATTTCTGCAATCTTATTTCCTGAAATAATCTCCATCTCGGGCAAAATCAGTGAGTCTGTAAATCAGAGCACTTGGAGACGTTGGGATTGCTGTAGCTGCCGGTGCTTTTCTTCGTTTTTTTATCAAAAGAGGAAGCTGATGAGTCCCTTCAGATAAGGATAGAAGCCCTTCGCTTAAAGCATCAACTTATTAAATGAATATGTTCTCCATCACGCCAAACGCTTTATTGTATCTCTCAGGGACACAAAATGCAATTTGTATCATTTTTGTGCAGCACATCAAAAGAAAGTAGGCCGAGCATGGTGACTCACAGCACCAAGAAGACGCTCTGTTTCCAATCGAAGGAAATCAAATCTGCGCTCTGGTTCTTCTTTTCTTTGTAGATCTCCGTTTGTTTGATAAGGCTGCTGGCAGTGACGGTAAAAGGGTGGATAAGTTGAGACGAAAACAGTGACACGGACGCTCTGTCAGCTCATGGGCCGTCAGCTTATCAATAAATGACATCATCTGGCCCCTGGACGTCTTTCTGCCTGTCTTATTGGTGGCACACAAATTAAAGAAAAAAGGGATAAACGGGAAAAAAAGGGATGTCTATTTTCCCCCATTAGGACTCTGGATAAAGTAAAACTGGGGACAGTTTGTCTCCAAAAGAAAAACTTTAAAAAAGACAGAAAAGCCATCTAATAAACTCACTGAACGACTAAAACAAAGGTTAAAACAAGGTCTAAAAGCAACTTAGGTAACATTATTTCTATGCAACTCATCTTAAAGACCAAGACAAACCTTCGTTTCACTAACAGAGGTTATGTGGAGTAGTTATAAGCAATCAGTAACCTACTAGAGAAGAAAAAGAGGATCTCAGTTTGGAAAACTGGGTTTGTCTAAAGTCAAGACAACAGCTTCTCCAGCTAACTACCAGAGTCAATGTCGCCCATTAAGTTCACAGCTCCTGTTAGCTTATTTGGCTATCCACTAGCTAACTGAGCTGCTGACTTTTGTAGCTCTTGGCAACTAAAGCTGCTAGATCTAAAAACGATTAGCTTGACCGTCAGGTTAAGCTGCTCTTACTGTGAAACTTGACTCATAGGCATATTTTCCATCAACCATTTTTGCCTCTAATATGAGGAGTAGGAAAAAACCAAGTGTGGTAAAAAGGGCTGCATTCCTCTACTGCATAATGGCTGCAAAAACGTTAGCCTCATCTAACTAGGGAATGCTAACCATCCTTATTGGTCTGCGTTTTAAAAGTAGTGAATGTAGGCACTAAGTTTTACCTGATACAATGAACTCTATGACCAACCAAAAGCCTGCATAATGATACTTTTGTTTGCTTTTACTTGGATTTGGAAAGTTGTGTTTAATGTGACACTGGCCATAAAACATCCTACTTTCATTATGATAGTGGGAACTTTCTCCATGTGATTTAGGTGATATTATCAAACAGAGGATATCAGTTGGCACACAAGGTCTTTCCTACGGGTGTAATGATGTCTACAGAAATTTTAAAAGCAATAGCTGCAGGTTAGTAGCTGCAGGAACAAAGCTGCAGTTGTATTTTCTTTCACGCTGTGAATATAAGACAATAAACAATATTGCATTCTATTTAAAAGCTAAACAAAACAGGGAGACTTTCTTTCTCCACTCACATAATCCAAAGAAAAGTAAATGCTAACAGCAAATGTTCATTTACATTCATCACAATGCAAACTAAGGCTTTTCCGTTAAATTGAATGCGGCAATTATACTTAAAAAAGTTAAATGAGTGTAAACGTAAAGCCTGTGCAGCTTCAAGCTTGTTTTTCTGAGCCATGCTGAAGATGGCCGAGCTCATTAGCTGTCAGCTGACAGCCTGTACGGCCGAGTGTTTGCAGCTTCTTTTTAATGTATCTCTGAAAACAGCAGGAGTCCGACTGTGAGCAAACCTGTGGCAAATTACACAGTGGGAGGCTTCTCCTCTCTGTGACTAACTTGTGTGAATTTTGACAGAAAACTGGGGGAAATGATAAACATGAAGCCGGTGTGATATCCTTTGAATTAAATTAGTCAAATACAGAAAAGTGAGCTGGACAAACAGGTTGGGATTTTGCTCCAGAACACTTTTAATATTAAGAAATGATAAGTTCTTTAAAGCAAAGCAATTAAAAGGAGACACTTTCTGCTGAAACATCTAAAGTTAAAGTAAATGAAGACATTAAAAAGTAAAATAATTCATTAATTTGAAAATCTCCTTTGAGATCGAATAATCATAAAAACACTTTGACGTTAGCCTGTCTGTTTGGTTCTTAGCTTGACTCCTTAATAAAAACATTTCCTCCAGGTAGTTAATGTTAAATTAGTTTTACTCATTACAAAACTCTTCAAAATAAAAGCACTTCCTCTTCTATTCAACTCAGAATTTTGACATTGTCTTAATTATTCACTACATTGTATATTTTAAAACATTTTCACTGTTGAGACTTTTAAAACTTTTAAATGTAGATTTGAAATGTCGTTTTCTAAAAACATGAAAATAACTTAGTGTGAAGAAGCGTTGTTGATATCAACAGGTGGAGAAGTTTTATATTATTTTCCCTTAAACATAAATGTATAACTACATGCAAGCCTAACATTTTTTTATCAGAAACGAGAGACAATGGAAAAATACAACGATCTGAAAAGGCTAAATACAACACAAGCATGTAAAAGTGAAGAAACCCCCTTTCTTTATGACCTCTCCTGATCTGCGTCATCAATCACTCAGCCTGAGTTGGTGGCACGAGAGCGGAAACTTCAAAGACGGGTCAGAATCGGCCTGCAACGGAGCACGAGTGGCTCAAACCGCATTGTGTTGGCACAACAATGGACGACCATTACAGTGGAGACTGTTATCAGCCGAGGCCTACCAGGGAAGGTTCCTGTCTCATTGTGATCCATCGGAGCAGATTGTGTTCACCGGAGAGCTCAGACTAAACATATTAGGGTGTAAGAAGACACACCTGAGGCTTATCTGATGGGAAATGGAATCGGCACAATGTCCTGAACTAAAATAAAAGAGTTTTTTTTTAGAAAACTGCGTCACTGTGCCTTTACGCCTCCTTTTATTCGATTCTCTTAAAAGTATTTCACTTAAAGTAGCGTGTGTTTATAAAGTGAGACTTTACTGTCTTTGCAAACTCTGAAAACAACATGTGGACCCTCCCAAAAAAATCCAAGAGTATCCCTCGTTAAAAGTCAGTGTGACATCTTTTAATGACAAAGCCGCGGATGAATTGTTTATGCTGCTTTTATGAGTGTGTGAGTTTGTGGAGTGAATAATTCGGAGGAGAGAAAAAAGAAAAGCAGGGAAGGCAAAGACACATCTGAAACATATGGGAGGAAATCACATTGAAAGCAGTGAGCAGTAAATTAATGGTAACAGATGCCAAGATGTCTGGGTGGGGCTTTTTTTCCTTCTCTTTGCTTGATTTTGTTTTTTCACAGAGCTCTTGCATTCTTAATGTTGGGAAATAACAGAAATAAAACTCTGGTCACTTCTTGGCTGCAGCCCAAACTGCAATACCTGCTTCAAACAGCAACAATTAATTCACTGATTTACAGTCATAATAGTTGTGCGACTGCAGACAGTGATGTAAATTACTGATGCAGACCTGCAACTTCTGATGAGATAAAACAAATCTCTGATCTCTGACATATTCGAATATGTTTAAACGTGTGTGCGTCTTTCTTTGTGTACAGCAGGGTTGGCCTATGTCCAAGCATGAGCTGCAACAAAGACAACCTTGCTCTTAATGGCACATATCTGGGAGATGGAGGAGCACGATACAAGAAAAGCGCTGTGATCATTACACTGATAGCAATTATCCTTCAGGAGGCTCTAATGGTGACACACACACACAGAGGCAAGCTTGCAATCAAGGGTGGTGGGCAATTAAATGCTTTTTGGTGAACCTTTAAAGACGAACAAAGGAGAGACACCATCTTCAAGAACAAAAGAGGAAAAGAAATCAGGACAAAGGATATTAATGTGGTTTATTAATCTTTTCTTAATGTGTGGCAGTGGCCTGAAAGGGGGTGTTGAGAGGGTCTCCGTGGCTTTGGCAGGAGTATGATTGAGTGCAGGGGCCAGCGTGTCGGAGGGGACAAAAACAACAAGGTAATTAAAGCTTAAAGCGTGCCGTTTATGCTCCGCCATCCGTGACGGCGTAAGGTGTCTTCTGTCTAAACCCCAATGAAAAATAAGTCAGGTAATTGTCATTGCGCTATCCGTGTCAGCATTTATTAATCGGGTAATTCATCTTCATGGAGAAGGCAAAAGAATGCAGGTAGGTTTATTTGTGGTAATTGTGGCTGCTGAAATGTCCCAGTGCAGGGATGCTGAGCCTCTGAATAATCCAGATTATGCAGATATTTTTCTACAACTGGCCCCAAATGAGAAAGGTTGTCACTACTTTTAATGCTTTCATAGCAGCTAGCTTGAGGAGTAGCTCAATGTTAGAGAAATCGAGAATTAGAGCCAGAAGAGAAGGTAAGTTTCAGAAATATTGTATAATTGAATTGCAGCCCATTTGAAATACTGAAGAGAACATGTACCAAGAAATTATATTAGAAGCAATCAACTTTTAAGATGTAAACTTTCAACTCGTCCAACACTGCAGCACATCCAGCTTAACAGTGATCTGCAAAATGGCAACAGGAAGTTAGCTAAAGTGCTATTGCACTTGCACAGGATCAACACTGAACCTAACGTGGACTAATTAAAAACCAGGAGTATCTTTCTGGTACAATATGTATAGACAAAGCATGTCATCGTTATTGCATTCATTTGTTACGTGGATTTATATCCAACAAGATGTTAAAATAACGCGGGTAGGTTTACCTGTCATAGTCTGACAAAATCAGAGTTTTCCAGGAGAAATGACAAACACAGAGAAAGAAATTATCTTCAGCAATACACTCCCCTGAGGGTTTTTTTCTTGTTGAGAAAGGAAAGTCGCCACATGGAGAGAAACCTTTGAGTTAAAGTTTTCGAAGGCATCACCAGCACCTCCCTCCTGCCACACATTTCACATTCTGTTTCTAGTGTTCTTCTTTTTTTGTGTTTTCAAAGTGCGACGGGTTGACTAAAGAGAACGCACCCCGTTGTTTATTCTCCCCCTCGCGCGGTTACAAAGAGGAGCGTAAAAAAGTTACAAGGTTGTCCCCCGTGGGGTTAGATTTCAAACAGCACCTGTCAAAGCAGATGGGGCATTTAAATAAGAGTCTTTAAGAGGTATTTGTTACAGCAGAGCTCAGGAGTACCTGCTGTGCTCGCCGATGCTTTTCACGGCTGTCGTTGCTCTTGCAGAATCTGTTTGCTGTGTTTGCGGGGATAAACATCACATTAAAAAAAAAGAAAAAACAAAAAAACCCACTGAGGCCACAAATTACACCAGAGAAGACTGCATTAATGTAGCTGCTGAGGCGAGAGAACTCATGTCTGTTTGTGCTACTGTGCAAGATGTACCGCCTATATAAACGCTTCGATATGAGGAAAAATCAAGACAGAGATACGGGCTCTGGTATATAATGCAGCAAAAATACTTGCAGAAAAAAACCAAGCAAGTTTTTCTGAAATATTAGCGTGAACGTGTGTCACATGACATCCTTGTCTGACCTGATCTTACTTCAAAACAACATGCTGGTTTGAAGACGTCCACCGCAGAGCGTTGTCGGCACACGAGGCTTCGTGCTCAGCATGGGATCACACCTGGGAATGTTCTGAGTCCAAACATCGCCCTGGACAGATGTGTCCTCACTGCCCAGCGTGTCTCCAACGACAACAAGCAAGAGTTATGCTAAAACAAATCAACAAAATTCAATACAAATCTCTGAAATGGAATCTCTAAGTCTGTTTTTTATTCATGTTGCACTAGCAGCACAGCTAGCTGCTACAGAAAGTTAGAAAAGTAGCATCAACAGAAAAAGGAAGCAAAGAGATTAAGATTCTTGCAAATCTTTTGCACATTTGGGGACTTATTTTGTGAAATAAGTCAGAAATGCTTCAATAATTAGCCAGACATGCTATTGGTTGGTGTTTGCGAAGCAGCCAATCCAGGAGCACCGTTCATTGTCCTTGGTGCTGATTGGCAGAAATCCCAAATCAACCAAAAAGGAAAACTGGATGTTTCCATTGTAGTGCTAAAATCTTTCCACTGTCCAAATTAATTGATATTAAGGTGTAGTTAATTTAGTTTTAAGTTTACAGATGAAGTAATTGTATTACTGTACTTTACTTTTTGGGGTTAAATCATAGTTAGAAAATAAAAAGTGAAATTTGAGAAAAATAAAATAGATTCAATTCAACTCTATGCCCTTCGTAGTATTATAAGATCTCCAGGTGAGAACTAGACACTGTTGATCTGTTTTGCCAATATCTGGATTTAGGTGTTTCATTTCAGCTGCTCAGTCCTTTAAAACTATTACTAAACCACTGAATCGCTCATCCATGGAGTCCAACTGAGTGCTCTCACTGGAGAAAATTGATGACAAGCGCTTGTAGCCGAGCGGAGAGGAAGTAGATGACAAGCCAGGAGTTGCCATGTCTGAGATTGATCCCCTCTTGAGATGACCGTCCTGTCACATCGGCTGCATTTGTGCTTCGGAGCTCTGAGTCCAGCCCTCTTCCTCACTCTGGGGCTTGAAGCTTGAGGTCACTCCGAGACGTTCACCTCGCCGTCCATCGCCACAGCGCAGAGCTCTTTCCATGACAGGAAGGAGACACTGGTGGATTGTGTCATTTCCATCTCTTCTCTTTACATCTATGTGAGGCTTTTGCTATCCTTCAATCAGCAAGAATGTAAATGAGGATTGTCTCTTGTTTTTGCGTGCTGAACTTCATTCAGATTGTCAGGCACTTAAGAACTGACAAAACACTTTCTCTGACTCCCCGTCATTCCCTCTGCTGTCAGAGGGGATAATAAATAAAAATGACTTCTGCGTGGGCGGAGGCAGAAAGGCCAAGACGGAACATCAAGAGATGGACAAAGTGTTTCCAGAGGCCTGTAGGGAAACGCGGACCGGCTCGCACTTCCATGTGTACACACAAACACTCAGGATGCAGGCAGGCGGCCCCCGGCTCCCCCAAGGCTTATAATGGGAATAGGCAATGTGACAAAGAGTTAAAGGCATGGCAGGCCGGTGTCCCAGATAATAGGACAAGCTGTCCACAGTCGCTGCTTCTTGCTTTGGTATGGCCAAACAAGGCCTAATGTGGCGAGTTTGTACCCAGCTGGGGGTTTGACAGAGGGTTGGGTGGGTAGATAAACGAAACACAGCCTCACCACACAGCTGTGCATAACCCAAAAACTTCAGCGTTGGAAAGGCATCAAACTCAGATAACCGAGTGAAAGTCAGCCACAACAGCGGAGCAAATGAGAAGGTAGAAAGAAGCACAGAAGTAAAAACCAGCAGTAAATCCAGCAACATCAACCACAAGATGAAAGAGACCAAAACAACAGAATGCCCTTGCTTTGTGGGGGTTTGCAATACTTTGCTAGTGAAGGACAATTGGTCCTCGGTGTAAAGTGAGCGCTTGGCTTTTAACGGACCTCTGCATGCCAAGTCCTCGGCAGGCGACGGCTGGGGACGCTACCTTCGCTGTCATTCAGCCCCCATCTCGTCGACTAATCTTCTTGGTGCTATGGAAGAGCTTAACAGCTTTGCAACACTATCCCTCCCCAAATGTCATTATCACAATGTAGTGCGCCGGCCGAGCGTCTGCACCGCTCCCTGCTTATCGTTTTCTTCATGGGGAAGTTGAAGGCAGGCGTCCGCTGACATTCAGCGAGTTCTCGTCCTCAGCCAGACACAACACATTCACAGAGCGGCATTCAGAAGTCGCTTCTGCAGTTTGTTTGCTGGAGTTATATGGAAACATGGCTGGAGGTTTTTATCGCGTGATGGGGGATTTATTCACATTTAATGCTGTTCTTAAGACTACAGTTGGGTATATTTCTCTATTTTAAAGGTTCACCAGTTGGGTCGTGTTGGTCAGGTTTCTGGGTAACAACAATTTCTACATTCTGAAATTGCGTTTTGATTAAGTCTGGGTAGAAACAGACTTATTTAAATACATTATATCATGTTATGGCGTCATTCTTTCATCATTTTATGCATGTCTCTGCCTCAGAGAGCACAATTACCCCAAATGCCTCACTCTGCTCCTCCAGACTAGTGGCAGCAGGAATTAACAAACACCTGTGACCGTAAAAAGCATTTAATTTTGCCAGACAACAAAAACTAAAGCTAAAAGGCGACTTATCTAAGCCTTTAACTCTAAATGTCTTTGTTTGAGATGCTGTGCAGCTGGATGGATTTGTGCGCCGACATTTTGACTTTCACATAACTGTTAAGCATAAATGTAGAAACAATGTGTTTCTTCCCAGCATCTGAACTATGACCCCAAATCCCAGAGGAACTGAAAAGTGACTTTATGGACGCAGGGAAAGACGGAGGAAGTTCAAACTATCCGATTGAAGAAGGATCTTATCCCCTACTCCAACATCTCTCTGCCTGGGTATTGAAAGAGATTTAAAGAGGAGTGGAAAAAGCAAATGAGGTGGATAAGCAGTGGTTCAAGCATTTTACTTGGATTATACGACACTTAATTTTAACTTCTGGGATACATAAATATTTCTGAATAGATTTTTTTTTTCAAATTTTCTTATCTGAAAGTCTATGCGATACTTTGCACTGTTCAAAATTACAAATTTAAAGTTACAACATCAAAGTTAAATGTATATTTGAGTTTGTTTTTGTCTTCTTTAAACTCTAGATGAGGATTTCAGACATGCAGAAAAAGAGCTAAGCTCCTCAAAAAGCACTTATTTGTTCCGTGTTATGATCATGAAAGGTCTCCGTACACGTCGAGTACATACATACATACAACGCGTGAGTGTGTGTGTGTAACGACGCCTCGCATATTTCATCCAGATGATGCCTCCTCTCTCTTGCGGTACAGCGGGACCCGGCGGGGAGCCGCCGCCGATCTGCGGCTCGGTCGTGATCTGCGAACTCTTCACTCTTTGTTTACTCTCACACAGAGTCGGTGATGAGAGCCTCCTCTTCCTCCTCCCTCCCCTCCTGCCACCACCTCATTACCTCCTCTACCTGATGGGCCTCTTTCTTCCTCTCCCTCTTCACTTTTATTTATAAATGTCTCTATTTTAGCCCGGCTTTGCGGGTTACCGTTTTTAATATCATCGGTGAAACATGATTATTACCTCTTAATGCTGAAATTACGGGGGCATTCTTTTTGTCATCCCCGCCGTTGCATTTTTCCTGTGTAGCACCCCGTGGCAGGAACATCTTTATCTCCCCATGTGCTCCTAGTTTTAAAACCTTTACCCCCGCTGTTTGAAAAATATTTCTCATTTTCCTCCCCCATGGCGTGGAGAAATCCCCATAGGCAAACCATTAGTGATCTTTCTGCCTTTCCCAAACACTTATTACTATCACCCGCACTCCTTGAGCTGCCTCATTGGCTTTTGGTAAATTATGCAAATAAGGTGATCTTCGAACATATAGTTTTGCTGTTTTTCTGCAACTGCGCAAGTTTGCACAGCCCCTCCACCAGAGCAGCCGCGGCACCATTAAAGTGACTGAGCACGTCAGCAAGATTTATGCATCAGTGACAAATTATAATGCTTTGTCGCTAATTTCCCCCGCTGCTTCTTCACTGCACAGGTTTAGTTATGTGTTTGCCTTTTAGTGAGGCCTTTGGTTGGGAGTTTTACTGTTTTTTTTCAATCTCCCGTCTCTGCATATCAATGTGTCACTTCCCTTCACATCTGCAGAGACAGGAGGCTGCAATCCATGCGAATCTGCTGTTTGACTCATTACAGATGAAGCTATTCTGGAGTTTCACTTTCTGAGGCAAACAAAAGGGCAGGCAGGGAGGAAGAAGATGTACTTTTTTACTTTTGATTAGCTTATTTTTGCATTAAAGAGATAGAGTTGTTTGGAAATGGATGAAATAATTTAAAAGTGACATTAAGTAGAGACTTTCAGAGGAGATGGAGAATCGGTGAGCTTCATGCTCTGCGTAATTGTTTTTCATTTACTTTGAAAACATCTAGCTGAAAAGATGGGCCGTTTCAATGAACAGATTAGGGCCTGCGAGCACAAACAAATGACAAATCCCTCTTAACCCTGTGAGCTTCTCGCCTCCCCCCTCTCCTCGCCAACAAACACACCTCACCCCGTCAAGCGCTTGGCTCCGGCGATGTTATTAAACACAACTTTCGTAGATTTACTTCCTTCAAAAAGTGCCATTTAACCAGGCGGCGGGCAGGAAGGAAAAGCAGCGCCGGGAGGGGAATTACAGGTTGCCAGCGCTTCGTCTCTGCGGAGGAGTGACAGGGCCGTCATTTTGCCGGCGGGGCCACCTCCCGTGTTGTTGTGACAACCGGTCATTACACATCGCCGAGATGCTCTCAGCTGCAGGTTTCAACCCAGATGCAAATGGACGCAAATGGGCTCCGACCGCGACCAAGCTAATAACGTCCTTTTCATCTGCTTCTATTTTTTCTTTTTATTCTCCCCTGCATCCCCCTCCAACACCGCCAGCTCTTTCTCTTTCTTCTCCTGGCGTTTCCTCTGCTCTACACTTAGCTATTTAAGGTGGACACTTGATAGTTTCAAAGGAAAATGTAGGGAAGATTTAAGTTATTACAGCTAAAGATGCAAAAACGAGGAGAGATTAGAATAAAGCACAATGCATCATCTGGGATGTTCACTAATGAAATCAGACTCAGTTTTTCCACCAGGATACATTTTTACACTTTTATCTGAGCCAGGTTTCTCAAAATAATGAACCAAATAAAGTAATTTATGTCAATATGTATTAATTATTGTAGGTTTTAATGTTTAGAATTGTGTAATTTTATTGAATCTTTCATTTTTTTATGTAAAAGTTTGATTTTAGTCTCTTGCACAGTTCTGACTTGATGAAGTTTGGATTATCCAGCTAAAATGAACAACATAAATTATGTCATTTCCATAGAAATGGATTTTGTGATTTGTTTTTGAGTCAAAATCAGGAATTTTGCGATATTTGTGTTGATGCAGGATGATAAATGTGACTTTTTGTTTCTTTCCACTTTTATCACAGACTGAAACTTGATATAAAGTCAGACAGAGGGAAAAAATATAGTAGAAGAAAGAAAAACTGGAGCTAGCATCACTTAAACTCAACGTTTCTGACTATTTTTCAGAAAAATTTGCAATTAACTCACAAATAAATTAAAATAATAACAAGAAAAAATGAAAATTGTATTTACAACATAGAAATGCATGGTCCTTCTCTGCTTACTTTACTGTTTGCAAAACTTTTTCAACCACATGTTTTCCTTCCACTAAACTTTCCACCAATACGATTAGACACAGAATATTGTGAACAGCCAGTCTATTTAACAATGTTCCCAAGTCAGAAGTATTTCCCATAATTTATCTGTATTTATGATCATTTTGAGGGTTTTATGTGATAATGTATTAATAACCAAAACTAACTGGAATATAAATAAAGTGACCAAATTAAAAGTCTTTGTACGTTTTAGTTTCGAGTAATCTTACCACTTTTCATTCCTTATTAGTGAACATTGTGGATAAATATTTCTAACACTAGTTTGACTGAAAAAGCAAAATTTAAATGTTTTTCTTTTCTTCCAGCTTGTAGAAACGTCCCTCCAGAGAACCCGATATTTACAAGTACTGCTGAAAACTTCACTTTGTTGAATAAATAAAAGTAAATTCGAGACATTTAGCCCCGCATTTTTCTTTAAATTTGAGCAATTATGGTTAAAATAAATAAAAATAATAATAATAAATAAATTAAACAATTCTTAAAACATATGAAATTAGCATGAACATGTTTAAATGCTGATCCCCTGATTTTAATTTCTAATTATGAATCCAGATACGTGTTCCTGTCTGCCCCCGGCTCACTGATGCAGCGAGTTGTGCAGAGCACAATGCGATTTCTTTTTTCTTCTGCAGGACCCAAATGATGTCCCTCATTGCCATAAATAATAAATGTGCGCCGATGATGGATGAGCTTATCAGCGCGGTCACTCAGGTTGTCTCTTTTGGTTTTCAGCGGTCCGTCTGAGCGTCTGCGTGCCGCCGCTCGTTTTACCGGAGCTGCTTCACTCAGCTGCTCCCAAGGTGCTTACTCAATATTTTTACAGTCGTCTGGGTTCACTGTGTTCAGAACGTCGCATTTTTTGCTGCTTTCCGTTAATTCACCTCTTTTGCTTCATTGAGTTTGATTAAATGTACATTTTTTAAGTGAGGTAAACCAACATGTCCTCTGATGAGGTTTTAAAATAAAAATAAAGCTCCCTGTAAACTGATTTGCTTCTTGGACGGTATTGTTTTGGAAAATGCTCGCCCTCGTTCTCAGAGGTCAGATCTGATTAAAGTCCCAGTCCATTAGCAGCAGCGAAATGCTTGTGTTCTGGGTAAACAGTAGCAGCAGGGGACAGCTTTTCGCAGACAGGAGCTGTCCACCTTCTGCAGAGTCTTTTCACTGTAATGGGACAAAATGTGACAGGTAGACAGAAACAAGCAGCTGCACAGGAGTCAGGAAAACGCATCATTAATACGTCTGTCAGTGACGATTATTTGGGACAGAGCAGAGCTTTAATATTGAGGCTGTGGACTAAATCGATATATTTTATAGCTTCTGAGAGAAAAATTATACACACTAAGAATTTATCATTGTGAGAAATATGACTTTTTAGCAAATAAAGGTCTTTCTTGTGTCAAAAATTAGTAATATCAGATGAAATCTATTTTTCAAAACAAGATTTATATTCCAGAAATGTTACATTATGGCCTAAAATCATACGAAAGACTGCTGACAACTGGAAAATGTAGTGGAAGGAAAACATACAATCAAACTGTTTTGGCTTATTTATATGGAGAAGAGTAGACAAAAACTCATTATTAACTTTGTAAAATTTCCCATGCTTTTCTTTAAAACTGTACAAAAATATCTTATCAAAGTCCACAAATAAAAATATATTTGTGTCCAGCAGTCAATGCATTCCTCCATTTTTTAATTTAAGAATAATGGAGGAATGCATTTTGATATATTTCAGGAATATATCAAAGTTTAGCTGAATTTAAAAACATATTTTAATCTCATTTGTCCAGTTTGAAACTTAAAACCAAGAAGTAAATTAACAAAAGAATAGAAAAATATGAAATTGTTTCATACTTAATATAAGATAAAGAATGCATATTTTTGTGTTGCTTTTATGGACAAACTGATCTACAAAGATTTGTTTAAGATGGTGTAATAAGAGAAAATGTTTCAAACATATCAAATAAGTTTTGACTGAATTTCTTTTTGGTCCTTTTTTGTTCAAGATCATCAAAAAACTTTAATAACAGACAACCTGAGTAACTAAAATATAAGTTTTTACTCTTAGCTTTTGAAATCAGTTTGGTTTGGAAAGCAAAATTAATATTAGAAAACTAAAAATCTAAACGGGTAACTCCATCCCAAACGCTCTGTGACATCATTAGGTCGAGTTAATCTGCCAGCGGACGCAAACTTCACGACCATTAATCCTGGTATTGAGGAAAACAGGACGTTTTTGTCAGGAGACAGACGGATTTGGTCCAACACTAGAGGCATGGCGCTAAAGACCAACGACTAGCAAACATGGATGATGCCGTTTAAAGTCTTTATCTTCGCACACTCCAGCTTAATTGGATCACTTGCTGGAAGATTAACCACTGCTGTGTTTTTACTCCGTTTCAAATGGTCCAGAAAAAGAAATACGATGTTGTTGGTGAGGTCTTATGTGGACATACGATAAATGTTTTTTGTTGATTTTGTGTTTTTACAGGAATCTTGAATGCTAAACCAAACACCATCGAGTCGATGTCCTTGGGAAGATGAAGACGCGTTACAGTAAAAGCAAGAGAGCAAATAGGATTTAAAACGTCTGGGCCAAAATTTATACTTCCATGTTCTGTGATAAAGTGCTCTATAATCTGGAAATAGAGTTCCCTTTAAAATATTATGTTTGAAGGCAGAGGATAGAGAAGGAGGAGGAGGAGGGGTAAGTAAGAAAAAGCAGAGCTCAAAGCAGGCCTCATAATCTAATAAATTGATTTGCAATATCCTCTGAAACTGTGAACTGATAAATGTAGCTCCTCATGTCGCCCCGCCTCGCCGCTAGCTCTCCGCCTAATGTGTGCTGCAGAGACAAAAGCGACGGCCCCGATAGTTTGGAAAAACTACTCCGGCCGCCTTAATGTGAACACTCATCTGGGCCTCGCAAGTGGTCACCCAAGGATTAGGGAGCGTCTGCGCTCCTAAGCTCGTCCTCTCTCCTCTACCGCCTCTATTCTTTGACCGAAGCGAGCGCGTACACCCGAGACACGGCATTAAACGTCCGCCACAAATATAAATGTGTGGGAAAAACAGGCAGATTATCCTTGGATATGAATGTTTTTGGAGAGACGGACAGCTGAAGCCAAAGGGAACAATAAGTGGTTGAGTTTAGCCGAGGCAGATTGCGGCGCAGCTGAAAAACACGACGCCACACGAACCCAGATATAAAAACAAAACTAATCTGAGACCCCGGAGAAGACCAAGCAAACCGTTTCTAACTGCTAGCAGGGGAAGATTTACCACCCGCGACTCCGCTGGGCGGGTTCGGAAGATGCCACCCTACTCTCCCGCCAAAACATTCCAGCGCACAAAAGAGGGGGCGAAATCACAGAATGTGATTTGCACCCAAATCCTCTCAAGTCCTCCGAGTGTGGCGCGCAGCGTCTCTTTGGAGGAGCCGAGCTCCTCTCCCTGAGGTACTCTCACCGTTTGTTTATCGGCGCCGTCAGACGCGAGGCGTACCTGCGAGCGGATTACCGGGCAAATCTGGAGCGGCATCAAAACGCAGCCACAAGAAGAGACTAAGACGAAAAGAAAGACGGCGGCTCTGGGTTTGGCACTGCGGCTTGGACCACACAGATCATCGGGGACCCTCGCATAAAAACACTCTCTTCTTCTGCGTGTATTTAATAAATGCCACTTGACATTGGGGGAGGCTTTAGCAGTCCTCCCCCTCCCTGCTTTGGAGGAATGAGGACTTGCTCTGGATTTGGGCAGTTGGCGGGGCCTATCTCCACTCTGGCAGGAGGCATCAGGGATTTCATGGCTGTTTGCCCGTCCTGGTGCTTTTCCTCTGCCTCCTGCCCCATTTGTGCAAAACCGTCTCTTTTTTATTTATTTAATTTTTTGTAGCCCAAGTTGGTTTGCAAAGATTTTTTTTTCATTGTGTGACCTCTGGCAAACCAATAATCACAACTTTTAACCAGCATTTAATACTTGGTTGGTTTTGAGATGTCTAAGAAATTACTAAAGTAAGAATAAAAGCTGTTTTATTGACTTGGTCAAATTTACTACATCTTTCTTCTCATCATCACAGACCCAAAAAATGTGTATTTGAAACAAAATCATTGCATGTTTTCTTTTCTAAAATATATCCAAGTTATTCACATTTGAAACCTCAACAAAGTTCACACTTATGTAGTTGGAAATGAGCAACTGACCAGCATTTTTGGTCAGGAACCTGAAGAAAGAAATCAGTTTTTGCACAATTTATAAAATTGACTAAACAATGAATTTTTGCGTTAACTTTCCAGTTCACTTCCTGATGTGTGCAGCTCTTAAACTGATCCCTTTTGGACATATTTACTGATTTTTTTAGTCTGTAAATATTGTAGTTTCTAGTTGTATTTTCAAGGCTTTTATGTACAAAAACTGATATTTAATAAATAGTTGATTTGTTCAATTAGAAACTGAAAATGAGTCACTTTCAGTCTGGTAATAGAGACAAGAGATCTAAGATAAAGAAGGTATAAATAACAGAAACAGAAAAATGTTTGTGTGCTAAATCTCCTGAAAAGATAAAACCAGCGGTTTAGTCTAAAGACGGAAAAGCTCATTGTACTTTTATAATTTATACATTTGCACCTCCACTATAGTGTGTCTGGGGTGTTTAATGCAGCTGCAAGGTTTGCACATCTGCATCGCCTCAGAGAGAAGGAGGGCTGCTCGGCCGCCAGCTTGCAGCTGCGGCCGCCTCCATGCGGCTGCAGGAGTTTCGTTGTTGTACTTCCTTCTGATGTGAAAACGGTGGATGTTCACCACAGTCTGCGTGGAAAACCCAAAGAAATCCCAAACTTTAGCTTTGACACGGACTACAGCTGGGGCGTGTCAGAGCCCAGAACAACACCGAGCATCCGCACTCGCACACA
This sequence comes from Poeciliopsis prolifica, assembly GCF_027474105.1. Lineage (NCBI taxonomy): Eukaryota > Metazoa > Chordata > Actinopteri > Cyprinodontiformes > Poeciliidae > Poeciliopsis > Poeciliopsis prolifica. Next base: position 288,629 of record NW_026562466.1, on the reverse strand, counting down.
CGGGGAATATTGAGTGTTGTTTCTCCAAGCCTGGATGATATCACCCACACCGCCTTTTCCACCTTTTCACACACAATAACCAGCCAGCAGAGAACTCCCAGCATCCTCTCGACATCTCGACTGAAATGGCAAAGCTATAATTACAGCAATCAGCAGCAGAGTCGACTCCTCGGCGCAAGCTGCACTCCTGCTTACACGCCGCAGTGGAAGATAGGGACCGCCATGATGGATGGACCAGCGCTTTCCAGGCCGCTGGACATCATCATCTGCCCCCTCCCATTTCCTGTTTCACGCTGACCCCTTTCTGCCCCCATCAGGCCTGAGATGGATCCAGACATCCAAGAAGGAGGGGGGAGGCACAGCAGATAAATGTGTGTAAACACTCCAGGAATTGTCACTTTTCTTCAGGCAACTTAAGTGCAAAGAAAATAAGAGCAATCAGAATAATAATACAGTTTCATGTTCTCACACTGGAGATAAAGTTAAGATAGGTAAACACTGCAGGATTTAATGGACACAACCCTGTATGAGATGCTGTGCTGTTAAAAGCATTGATTAACTGATCATTATCAAAATGATCAACTATATAAAAGCTGGAGTATTAGTTTTAAAACCAAAGCAGAAAGGAAAGATTGCAGTTTTCTGACCAATCACTGATCATCAATACTTAAAAAAATTCTGATTTTCTGGTTACAATTTTGCCCAATAATGATTTTTTTAAAACAACTAAGCCTCAGTTGTTACCAAATCCACAAAAAAGTTGCTATATTTGTTTCTTTTCACTGTTTTGAAGAAACGAAAGTCACCAATTGAGTCTGAAAAGTCATAAAATAAATGTTGACCACACAATAAATCAATTAATCAAATGATCAAATGGTTTTCTGTGCATCTATTCCGTTCTTTCTACCAAAGACTAGGTGACCAGAGATGTCAGTTTGGTACATTTTCCCTGTTTTGAAGGGAAAAACAAGCAAACAAATTCAGTTTAACAGATTATTTCTCCAGCCGATATAATGCAAACTTTCCCAAACTGGGAATCAAAGGTGAAATCTGGCAAAGCACAAACAAAATCAGGCACCTTGCAATCACTGAGTACAAAAACAAACCCACTCTCCTGCTAAATGTGATTCCACTGGTCTGACAGCTGAAGTTTGGTTCAACAGGACAATAAACCCAAACATGGCAACAAATCTGCAACCGAACAGCTGAAAACAAAACGCTGACGTTAAGAGAGCTGTGCAGAAATCTTTAAGAGTTTTTTACCATATCATAAGTAAAATAATTTGGCAGTTGAACAAATACTTCAAGAAATTATTTACTTAAAACAGATCCATATATATCTTGCTGAAAACCTGCTTGTAAATTAGTTTAGTTTAACAAAATACCTGGTAAGTTAAAACATGGGGTGTTACTTTTACACACAGCTCTGCTATTTTTGTTCCATCTTTGTTTAACAAACATTACAAGTATAACCTTATAATTTAATCCATTTCATTGTCTCTTTATTTATAATAATTTATTTTGTTTTCATTCGTTCCAGGTTACATTTAAATCCATTTCAAAGCAGATTATATGTTTCTGAAGTGTACTTTCTTTTACCCAGGAATGTTGACTAAGAGCGACAACTTAAACACATCTTTAAAGTGAAATTTAAATATTTAACTTGGATTAATTACTGCTATCGCTTCACGCTGGTTGTTATTCTTTCCCCTGAAGATCTCAGGACCACAAGGCCTCAGTGTGGGATTAATACCATTATTATTATTATTATTACTGCGGCTTCAACACAACGTGGATCTGCTGCGTGTTTGTCTGGTTTTTAAGTCCTGACAAGAAAAACACCAACCCAAAGCGATTCTGATATTCATTTCTATTAGGACGAATCCTCCTGGCTGTAATCTATCAAAGTCACCGTTTGCTTCCTTGGAAAAATGAAACAGGAGCTCGTAACTTGATGTCGAGTCCTCCCCATGAACCCTGCGCAAGACCAGTTGCAAAAACGCCTCATAATCCACGTAATTACAGTCATTTACGCTCCTCTGACCACCTTTTACTGGGAATACCTGGACTGGCTGCTAATGTTGCGCTCCGGGAAGGCTTGCGTACTCGGCTGTTGTTTTAGGCTGCGGTCCAAAGCCACTCCAAGATGGTATGTGGTTCTGGCAGGGAGAATAAACAGCCACCTCGCTTCATTCTCCCACGTCTCTTTGACGCTCGTCCCTGCTCCTCTGCGACTCCAAAGAAAAGCACGCATAAAACACCACACTTTGGGGAGAAAAAGAAAATCAAAGGAGGGCTGCATGCCTAAAAAAGGTTACAGTGTGGAAAACATGCATTTGGACCGTTAACAAACTGAATTCTCTATCTAGAACGATCTAAGTGACTCAGCAACCTCCGGCTCCCATGAAGTCCTGCAGACTGACTCTCCTCAAATGCAACGCTTACGAACTCCAGCAGTCTAAACAGAAAAATAAGCAACCTCCACTTGAAACAAACAGGTTTGCTATCTGATCTAAAAGCCGCTAAGACCAACACAAGAATTCAAAAATAGTTTATTTATCCCAAAAGGAAAATTAAATGTTGTCCAAGAGTCTTCGACGAGATGCAGTCAGTTCTGCAAGGAATCTGACTTTCTGCTAATCCACCTCATTTGCTTTGCTGCTCCCTGTTTGGACGCACAGTTAGAGATGTTGGAGTCGGGGATTATGAGCCTTCTCCATTGCTTCCAACTCCTCTGGCATTTGAGGTCAAAGGTCATGTATAATATCAGCTGCTTCCCACCAGTCTTCAGCAGTAGTTCTGCAGATTTTTCCACTTTTCTCTTTAGACTTGGGTGCTTCACTCTCATCTCTCATCTAATTGATTTATTTTGTGCAAAGCTTCAAGAGAAGAGAATAAAATGTCTGGCATGAAACACAATCTGCTCCAAACAAGCAGCATTTACTGGGAAAAACCCAGTAAAGATCTGACTGAAGACATTCAGGCGCTAAAAGCTTGCTTTTATTTGATCTCACCCTAATACATCTGTTTCTTTTACATTAGAGGGTTCAGTGTAACATCTTGATAAGATTGGACTAGACCACTTGAAAACTTTCTGTTTTTTGGTTTATTTTCACCTGCTCAGAGTTGGACCTGCTGAGTTTGTATCATTTCCATGAGTGAAGCTTTTTGCTGAACTGCATTAGGTGGATTTTGACATTTTCTTGTATGCAAACTGTGAACAACTTAAAATGCCTACAAAACATGCTGCAGATTTTATGTTTTCATGGTGAGTTACAGGCCTCTTGTGTAACTTTAGAAAAGTCTCCAACAGTAAATGGTGTTGAAATATTTGCAGTACTGTCCTCATACCGAAAGCAGAATTATGTTTACCCTGAACTGTTCCTACAGACACTACATATTAAACTCAAAAGCCCAGAATAATCACTTTTTTTTTTTTTTGACATGACATTTCAGAGCGTGGCTGTCAAACTCCAAACTTCTTTGCTTTGCTTCATCACAACTGAATCAAAAAATTAGGTCAATAAAAGAACAATTCAGTCCGTTTGATTCTGTTGGACCTTGGACGGGTCTGAAAGTTGGAGAACACTCGAACTCCAGGAGTTTGACGTCAGGAAGAGTTATAGAAATTTGGACTTTGTGCCACTAGATGTCACTATAATTAAAATTTAAACACCTTTAGTTGCACGGATGGATGGATGGATGGATGGATGGATGGATAGATGGATGGATGGATGGATGGATGGATGGATGGATGGATGGATGGATGGATGGATGGATGGATGGATGGATGGATGGATGGATGGATGGATGGATGGATGGATGGATGGATGGATGGATTCGATATTTGCATGACTTATCAGGGAATAAAGTCTGGAAATTTCAAATCTTTTTATCCAGTTGAATCAAATTCCAGACTTTTCCTATCAATGAAGGATCAATAAGGTCATTTAACAAGTAAAACTTTAAAAAAGGATCTTGTCAAGCTCAAATCAAATCAACTGAAGTAGAGAGCGAAAGTTGAACAACTCGGCGCTCCAGCTGGATGAGCTGCTGCTCTACCTCTCCGTCCCGGGGAGTTTCTGCTCCTGAAGGTGATTCGGTCAGACAGCAATAAATTAACTCCTGAAGACACTATCTCTTGTTTGGACAGCGCGGAGGAGACAAATGGCCGTCAACGCGTTGCATGACAAAGTGCAGGCTTCATTCGAGCTGCAGTCATACCTCCTCTTTGGCGCCTTAACAGGCGCTGACTGAAGGCCTGACAAATCAGCGCTGACAGATCAACCTCCACCTGGACCCCCCTCCTCTTCCCCTTGCTGCCGTCAACGTCGGCCCAGGATCTCGGAGCTGACGGGTAACGGCCCGCGGCGCCGCGGTCAGAGCCGACACTTTGCAGCGAAAATGCCAAACACCACAGCTCCTGTTCTGTCATGAAAAGGATGCAGAGGTTCATGTCTCACCTGGTTAAAGAAGCTCAGGGAGACATTTTAAGGGATTTTTTTTTATCAAGACATTTCGAGGAGACTTTTGTTGCCACATATTATTAGAAATCTCCAACACCATTTCCAAAAAGCCTGCTGCTCCTGACATTCTGTTGACTATACATCATGTGACAGCGAGTCTATTTGTGTCACAGCAGGTTGGAGGGGAGGGAAAAATGTCAGAAATAAGCACGTCATCAACTCCTCCACGCATCTGCTCAAAAAAGGCAGGAAGCTTTTTCTAACGAGGAGCTCTGTGCAAAAAGGTCAAGTTTTTAAAATCCGATTTAAGATGTTTAACACTTTTAGTCTATTCTCAACCAAAACCTAGAAAAGTTGCAGGACCTCTGGAGTGAACAGATTGACAAAAACTAAGTTAAATGATTCAAGTCAACCAGATGTGTCACCATTAGGGCAACAACTAACAATTATGTTAGAAATCAAGAAAAAGAATTTGCACATTCTGCAGATTTTACTTTTAAAGCTTCCACATAAAATATTATAAACACATTAAAAGAAGCAAATAAACAACTCAAATGCAAAATATATCAAATTTTTTGTTCAGTTTTGGATTATTTTCTGCTTTGAGTGTGTTGTTCTTTCAGAAAATAATCTTTTTTGAGTCTGTACACTCTAGTTAACGATTAATGACTAAATTAGTTGACGATCATCTCAATAATCGTTTCAGCCTTCGTCACAACTGTGCCAAAGTCTGGATGAAGATCCGCAACATCACCTTCAGATGAAACGCCTTCAATCTCTAAAGAAACTGCAGCTTTATCTTTGAAAGCAACACATTTAGTTGATATTTTTTAGGTAATTATATGGATTCACCCAAAAACTGCTTTTGAAAATCATTTTCAGTTGTAGTGTGCTTCTTTAGGAGGCCAGTCACAAATGACTGAACTGCTGACTGTAACTGCATTTTGTCAAATTTATTGGTTGTTTTTTATTGGAGAAAACAGTAAAAAAATCATTGCCGAGAAGTTTTGTATTTGGGCATTTAGCAAATAGAAAGAATTTTGTTAAATCTAACCAAAGAGAAGTAGTAAAAGTGAGAATTTAATCTTTTAATCCAACATTAGATTACACTTTATTACAAACCTACGCAGCTTCACTATCAAACACTTTCCAAACCTTTAGGAAAACGCTTAATTAAAATTCTAGCAGTTTTTGTAAAGCCTGTTTGGCACGGTGGCGGCAGAAGCATGTCTCAGGAATACAATCAAAATCAGTCAATTTCCCTTCAACTTAACAGCAAGACGGCAAAAAGTCAGACATGGTTGGTTCACATAGTTCAAATATCCCAACCTGGGTTTGCTTTCAGGCCTTCCAAAAGAACAAACCTGAAAATTGAGGGAAAACTTGCAGACTGCGCTTAAAACAAAACAAACTGTGATCAAATATCCAGACAGAATGATGCATCAAGCCTATTGAACGCTATACTCAAATATTAGTGGGTGAGTGTATGTATACATATGAGCCTGGAGGAAGAGTTGAAACTTATTTTCACAGTAAAAGAAATGGAAAAGAAAGCAGTTTTGCACGTTAAGACAACAGATGCAGATTATTCCCATTCTCTCCGACGTGGATCTGCTGCCGCTGAAAACACGAGAAACTCAAGAAGCGTTCCCACCACTGCAGGATGAAAAAGACAAGGTGTGCACGCTAATACGAAGATGCAAAGCAATCATGAAGCAACATATGGAAAGAGACGTAAAAAGCTAAAAGCCTTTCATAAACCCCCCTAACAGATCCCACTTATTGTTCTCCAGATGCCAGTTAACGGAGCCAATTGAGAATTTAAGCATTTCAGAACAACAAGAAGGTATTTAACTCCAGCTTTCCACACACACACACACACACTGATTCAGATATTGTTCCTCCTTTGATGAAATTTTCTTCAAAGCACGCCTCTTAATGTTGGCGGATCATCCGGCTCGGCCCACTTGTTTTCAGATCCTTAATTTTATACTTTTTGTTGCAGCTCTTCATTTGCATGCCGAGGTGTTTTACCTTTAGGAAAAGAAACGTCAGGATTTATTAACAAGAAGATAAAAAAAAAAAAGATTCTCTTCCCGGGAGACTATACAAGAAAAAACTGAAAGAAAACAGTAACAGTACGTATTAATGTATGCCCTTTGATGTCTGGTTTGCAGAGTCCTGTAAGCACCATTAGCAATTTTACTAAAATGTCACATTTGTGAAAAACGGATCGTACATCTGACACGGGAGGCTGGAGAAGACGGACGGGCGTTTCTGCAGAGCTGGAAACCAGAAGGGCCCAATTAGAAATGTTTTTGAACTGGAGCAGAAAAGTGTGTGTACTGTGGCATCATAAATTCACATCACACATTAGCTTAGCGCCCTCTGGTGGACAGAAACGGCTATGGCCTCCTTCCAAAGTTACAAAAACACACAGAAAAATGTATGAATGCAAGTGGAAAGCCTGTTTAGAGGCTTTATTTCACAAGAAATACCCAGAAAATAAACTAATTCATCTCAAAATTATTTACAAAAAACTTCTTTTTGTTTTGAAAATCCAGTCATAATTTTTTAATTTGCAAAAATAAGATTCCAAACTGTAAATAATAACTAGGTCTAGATATTTTTATTTTTCACAAAAAATACCAGAATTTTGAAAATTAGATTTACTTTACTCTAAAAAGAAATCCAAATATCTGCTGCATAATTGTGTCAGCAGAGTTAAAATCTACTGGACAGATTACATTCCTCGTGTTTTAACTCCTTTCAGAATTTTAAAAAGTTAAAATTTGCATTAAATAAAAGCTAAAAGTCATGTTTGATGTCAAAAAGTGTCAAAATGTGCCCAGAAATGCCTCACAAACTGAATCTAATAATTAACCCGACGCGCTTGGAGGCAAAAAGTAAGTAGCACTTGAATGGAAACACACGGGGCCGTGTTCACTGACTAATATCTGGCAATTAATCACTTGATTAATACGCCCTTAAACACACAAAGTGGCAGTGACAAATTCTGCTCGCACGCCTTCGCGATCCCCCCCGAAAACGATAATTGTCCAATGAACGTCCCATTTGTCAGCAAGGCTTCCAGTTCGGTTGTTTGTACCTCCACTGAGGTCAGGCTCCACGCGTCTGAATCTCTGGTGTTTCACACCAGTAAGACCAGTGGCTGTAACACACCGAGCACTGTAATTAAAGCAAGCTGTAAAAGTTGCATCAGATGAAGCAAAAGGAGGAAAATGATCTTTGAAGTGTTTTTGTTTTGTTTCTTGTGCTGAATTATTAAAAAGACTGTTTTCTTGTTTTTCAACCATCTCTGCTTTTTAATGAGGCTCGTTGCAGCCAATCATGCTGCATGACGTCATAAAATGAATCTGTTCTGTCTCTCATCCAAGATTAAATTAATGTGAGCGTAAAGTTAGAAACGATGACAAAACGAGCATTTTATCCATCACAGATTATTAGCCGAATCCTCAATCAGACGCTCCAAAAAAATAACAAACATGTTGTGAATATAAATGACCCCAAAACAAATCCATAATTAAGGATTAATGTTACAGACTTAGAAAGTCAGCACTTCATTTTGCAGTGACTGACACCGAAGCTGATAAAAGCTGAAACTGTAATCGATTAATTCATTTTCCGATGCTAAAGTTTAAAGATTACATTCAAGCAATGTTTAAAATGTTCAAATTCTGGTGCTGGTGTCAAGTGTGCCCATCACCCTCCGGACTGTCTTCATCGCGGTGTGTGGACATGAATGGCTGAGAGCCCGGCCAGGCGGCTCAGCAGCCCGGAGTGGAGCGCTGGGACCCGTAGGGGAGAAGGGGGAGGCAGCAGCGGCCGCGATCCCCTGGTACTCCGCTAATGAGCTCCAGCACTGCTCCTCAACATCACATACAGATGGAGCAAAGCACAGGGCAGCATGCAAAAACCAGCCCTGCAAAGCAGCTCGGAAAATACTGAAGCACAATAAGTATGCACATGATTACGTGTTCATGGATGCACATGGAGAGAGTGGGAAATTTAAGTTTCCAGTTGTTACTAAATGCAGCAAGCATTGCAAACAAGGAGCTACAATACTGAGGCAAAGGAGATGGGTGTGAACAGCTGTGGCAGAATGAGCAACTGAGGGATGGAGACTAAATAAAGAAAGAGACTCAAAAGATAATACAAACTGCCAAAAAATAAAAGTGTCAAGACCCTAATAACATGACGGATGGTTTCAACAGTGACACCTGACAGAATATAATCTGTGTTATTTGTTTTTGTTTATGTAAAGCACTTTGAACTGCCATGCTGCTGAAATAATGACAATAATGAACACAAAGAAGAGAACTGAACAGATGAAAATACCAAAACAGCAGTAATATAACCAGAGACGATCAGAAAGAAAACGCAAAACAAAACAACAGTATTCCATAAAACAAAGCTAAAACTTTAAATCTGACTTTATGTCAGTAAAATCTGACTCACCTTGGCCTTTACAGACAAGGACATTTAGGGAGTTTTCCCACTTGATAGTCCAGTAGATTTGCAATATTAGTTTCCTTTTTAGCTGCTGCAGTTTTCTGTCACATAGCTCAAACTGTTGGAGAAACATGTTCCCCTCCTTGTCTGTGGGGGCGCTGCACTAAGAACCACTGAAGGAAATGGCAGGAAAACCTGAGAAGAAGGCATTGACCGCAACTTTCTTCTTCACAAAATGCCATCAAATCTTAGCAGTCTTAGCAGAAACCAAACTTTCTCGCCAAATGGACCATAGTTTGATTAAAGTGGCCCAAACAAAGCTGGTGTGAATGCTTAATAAACCAGCCAAGTGCATCTTCCAGCTAGTTTATTCTTCACAGTGAAGACATGCCTTTGCTTCATGCAAGAAAACAAAACAAAAGCATTCGACTTCAGTCTGTTAAAGTGACTTATTTCTCTAAAATTCCTCCAGTTTTTCTTTCATCTTATCGTTTCCATAAACAAGACAGTCAATCAAGAATCACTCTGAAAAGCCTAAATCGCTCTCACCCTACACAGTGCATCTCTAACCATCTTGATGGTCTTCTTATCCAGTAAATAAGACTTTCAACAATTACTAACACTTACACAGAGATGCCTGATAATGTCTTCCAAGAAGCAAACAAATTGATTTGGTTTCTTCTCCTGTCAAAGGAATCAACTTCCAGTAATTACCCCACATGGTAAACAAAAATAAAAAAGAAAGAGTGAAATGAGGAAAAGGGGGGAAATTTTGCAAGCCATATAATTTTTTTTACCCAAACATTTCTTCTAATGATATTGTAATAAGATGCCTAGCAATAGAGTGGGAATGGAAAACGTAATTACATGCATTAGTTTATCTGAGCGCTCGTACCGTCGCAGATCCATCAGTTTTTCAGAGCTCATCTGGAAGCCCATGCATCACTGTCAGGAGACGTTTGACGGGAGCTGGTGGTGGTGTGTGTGTTGGGTGGGGGGGGACGTGTTCATTTGTTAGCTTCGTTTAAAAGATGGCGCCTCAGATTCACTTAGGCCCAGACGAAGCAGAGCGGTTATGACAGCGCCATTACGAAACCACACATAAAACAGAGAAGGTCTGAGACGGAGCGCTCGGCGCTTTGGCAACTTCATCAGCTTTTTGCATTAAGGTGATTACAGTCGATGAGCAGCGCCCAAGTCGTGTTGTGAGTATTAATGATGAGATGACGATGCGGTAACTGCTTTTCCCACCTGGACTCGTCTTAGCTGCTGAGGCTATCGTTAAAAAGTCAAGGTTTTAACAGAAGCCTTTGAATGTTTTTGTGATCGATTTTAAATCGTTTCCTCACAATTTGAGCTCATCATTCCTCTTGCACAATTTTTAAAGTTCATGCAAAGTTCACCACAGCCTTGAATGCATATTCATGTACAAGCTGAACTTTACTCAGGGATAACATCATTTGCATCACATAGTGAGCTTTGATTTCAGCGAGAGATCAAACTTCAGATACAAAACTGACAGCAAACTCTGAGGCATGAGTCACATTTTAACATTTATGATCGTTTGGATCCCTACATAAGTTTATTTCAATTTTTTTTTGTTTTTGTTTTAGTGCTCAGAATGTCTCTTTGATTTTAACTTTAACTAGGCCATATCTACAACTTCATTCTCTTCTTGTCAAACAGTTTTGCAACACATTTGTAAAATTCACAGATTTTGAGTTCGATGCTTTCACATTTCTCTCGGCTGATTAAATCAAGTTTTTGTTGTTTGAGTATCTAATTTTTCTCCTAATAATCTGAGGGATTACTTCTGTTGCCATCACACAAGCCCCTGTTTTGCTTTGACAAACTGAATTTCTAATGAAAAAGACTCGGTCATGTGACTACGGCATTTAGCTCATCATGTGACGCTTAAAAGTTTCCACAAAAAAAAAAAAAAAAAACAATCCAATAATCACATCATGAAATTAAACCTTGAAGGGAATAGTACAGATTATTTATTATCACTATTTATTCAGTTAGATAAGAACTAAGTTTTCCTGATCTACAGCCTGTGGGACTGAAACATTCTCGTTCAATCATGAATAATGAAAAAACATCTAAACAACTTTACAGAGAAAATTCAGAGAGAAATTTTGGTCACATTTTGGAGAAAACTATTTTATAAGAGCAGATTCCAGTTTACATTATTCTGATAACTAACAGCTCTGTTCTTGCAGATACAGTTTTATTGCTTTTACAAATCAATCGCAACCAACAAAATGTCTTTTTTGATTGAAAACATTCAATCAATAAATGTTGATTCAATAAGAAAACAATTGTTGAAGAAAACTAAAGTTTGCTTAAACTCCAGTTCTGGTAAAGTTTGGAGTTTTTGGCTGCATCACCACAAACACATCATCCCCACTGTGAAGCATGGTGGTGGCAGCATGATGCTGTTGGGAAGCTATCAGGAAAACATTTATTTTCCAGCAAAATGATGACCCAAAGCATTGAGATAAAGCTACACAGGCAGTTTAAAGACAACAAGATGGAGGTTGTGGAGTGGCCCAGTCAAAGCCCAGACCTCTATTCCACAGAGGGTTTGCAGCAGGACTAGAAAAGGATGTTCTTGACAGAAATGGATCGGATTAGAAGGAGAAATGGCGTCTCCATAGTGTTATAAAAACTGTTTTTGTGTTTTCCCACAACCTTGTCTTAAGGACAAGGGAATGTGCCAAAAATGAGCCAAACTGTTTGCACCACTTGGGATTCAAGGCATTTTGCATCTTTCAGGGCTGCAAGAACAAAATTACATCTTTCTGTTTCTGCGACTCTGGTTCAGGCCCATCACAATAAGCAATAAATCAATTAAACGGATGATAAATTAAAACAAGCTCGGTAATTTTCATTTGGATGATTTGTTGTTTTTCTCTTTCTACCAAAAACTGATGATAAAAGTCTTCAGTCTGGTGCTAGCTCTTTTTTGAAGGACAATTTGGTCAACAGAGACTTGTTAATTACTTGTTTTTGTTGTTTCTGTTTTGTTTATTTATTCTGGATATTTAAAATGTCTTCCAGTTCTTCACAATTTTAATTTTAATGATCTTTGAAAGTGTGTTCTTCCATTATTAAGCCACTAAACAACGTATCACTGCAACAACAAATTTAAACCCAGTATTTTTTGTTTACTTTCTAGTGCAAATATTATAGTTAGTTTGAAACAAGACTAAATTAACTTACAAGTCACTTTTAAAGTCAATAATTTCTTTCAATAATTTCTTAATATTGATGGAAAAATTACTTGTTCCATTGACAGATTATAACAAGATATTTTTTCCTATCAATGGCACTTTTTCATCAATAATAAGGAATTATTTCCTCCATATCTTGCTAAAAAATACTTTTAAGTTAATTTACATTATTTAGAGTGTATTAAAATATTTTTACTAGAAATTAGTGACCAGATCTAGTAAGATCTGGTCAAGATTATGTTCTTTTGCAGCGATAGAAATAAAGATTGACCTGCTTGCTTGTAGTGTATCTGAACTTTGTGTTCCAACAACACAATGATACAAACTGGAAGTGGAATGGATCAAATAAGCGACTAAATTTGTGGCCTACTTAAAGCCCTGGTGTGTGGCAAGACATCACACGACTGAACTGGACTCTACCAACTACGCCAAGAAGGAGATGTAGCTTTTTCACATTAAAAAAAACTAACTAACTAATAACCATCCCTTCTCTGCTTCAGCTAAACATCCCACAATCCTTTGCAGCAGCACTGTCACCATCACACAAACGAAAAGTTTTAACGCACCTGGCTTCTTCTCCTGCAGAAATAAAATGTGACCTGACAGCTCTGACTGCAGATGCTTTGAAAACAATCGGGATCTGAATTAGTGCCACACATGGAAGTGGCTCCAATCTGATTTTGATGGGAAATGAGCCGTTCAGACTTCAGCGAAAAGTCGAAAAATGTGCAGAAGAAGCAGATTCGAGTCGCATTTGCCTGCTGTGTAAACAGACTCAGAAGAGTGGTTGAATATTCACCAAAAAGTTAACAAACCACTGAAAGTAGTATCAGGATTTTAGTTTCTGAACCAAACAAAAGAGGAAGTCCACCCTTCCAGGTGTCTCACCTGACTGGAGGTGTCTTTCTTACAAACCTTCATCCAACTGCAGACCTTAAAACAAGGATTTTTAAAAATAATGTTCAAAGTTTCAGGCTGCTTTTCTTCACTGTGGCCGACTTTGCTCTTCTGAATTCGCCACAGTCTGATAATCAGTAATTATGTCCAGATAACACTCTTGTAACTTTGCTGCCCTTCAAAATTTTATTGCCCCCAGTTGCATGAAATCACAAACTTCTGCCTGAAAACTATAGAAGCATTTCCTTGAAATATAAGCTCCTTAATTAAACTTCCGCTCCAGTACACAACGCAGGTCACTACTTGGACATTTAACTAAAGCAATCCATCCTTACCTAAACAATTAGCTGCAGAGCATAATGCTCCTAATTAATAACTGAATAACCCCAATAAAAAAAGTTGCATAATTGATGATACAATTAACAAATACAAGTTTTTTACAGTAAACTGTCCTTTTAAAAGTGTGCAGGGCTATAGGACACTGCCACATTCCTCAGTGACTCTTAATGGACATTAAACATGGAGCTGAAGAAATACACGAGCACAATTGAGTTAGCGGGCACTTACAGGGCAGAAGGCTTGCCCCATACATTTGCCTAACAACACATAAATGTCACAAAATTACATGTCATTATTGAGCAGATCATATGGATTCCACTTATTGTTGCCTAATGGCCTCTTTTTGTAAAAGGAATGTGGTTTAAGGATAATGCAGAGGAGGATGCTGGGCTGTCTTGTCCATCCTTCCAGGGAAAAGAAGAATCTGCCTTATTCAGTTACATTTCAAACCTCAATTTCCGCTTGTGGTCGGCTCGTTAAGGCTGGCGGCCATTAATGACAGACACCGAGGCTTCTTGGCCAAGCAGAGAGACTCCGAGGACGGAAAAGTGGGAGAAACACGCCCTCTGCTGGCTTCAAGGTGGAAGCAAAACAGGCCAACTTGACTTCAACCACATAAACAATCAATTAGGGGAATTTCTTATTTCAATAAAGTCAGTTTTCAAATATTTGACAAAAACATGTCACTATTATTCATCACTTCCACTATTGTTTTAGGTTATTTTGTTTAGTTATGTGGAAAAACATGAACAATCTTAGAAGTAAAAAAGTTTGGCACAAGATAATTTAAGTATAATTTGCCTTTTTTTGTGCTCAGGATCCTCTAAGACGTGGAAACACTAAAACTTATTTGAATGTAAAAAAACCCCCAACAATATATATTAAACTAAAATAAATAAAAAATTTGATGAAACATCCCAGGACGTAAGTGAATTTTACCTATGTTTAATATGTTTTAATGTCAATTAAAATTATTTATTAAGTGTTTATAATTGCATTCTGCACCATTTTATTCCAATGCAAGATTAAGAACACAATTCTCATATTAAGAGGCAATAAATTTAATTAAGATTACTTAATGCAGTCGCTCAGCAGCCATAAACAGCCAGTATATTAACTTGAGACGGAGTCGTCTCCTCCTGCTGTTAAACATTTGTCCAGACAAACATACAACATGCCATTCCTAGAAATGGGAACCAAGTCCAATTGAAATGGAAATTGTGTTGCATTTAATTTTTTGGCAGCTGCTCCTGCACGATTCACAAAAGGCCGGTAGAAGGCTAATTGTTCAAATTAATTTGTGTAAATGACTAAGCAAGAGATAACAGAATTACATCTGCACTTCCTTGGCACGGGTTCAGCAGTGACGGCCTCGACAGGCAGCTGCACGGAGACGGCTTCCTTGCCAAAAATTAAAAGCCACAAAACATTAATTAATGGACTTTTTGTCACATTAATCTGCAACAAAAAGGTTTACAGGGAGCAAGATTGGGGGAAGCAAGAGATCAGAGCACAGAGGTAGGCGGCGTGCATAATTAGAATAAATTGTTTTCATTAAACGTTTTTAAGAAGGTCCCTTCTTTTTTGTAAAAGACGGTTTAAGTAAAATTAAAATTCAAACAAGGAAGGCTGGTGTTGGTGACAGCCTCATTAATCAGCTCCCTGTTAAAGTTACAGCATGTTGAGAAACCTCCAGGCTGAACGGCGTACAGGTCAAGTAACTCAGGACTTCTGCGTCCGGCTGCAGCAGCAGGAGAAACGTCGGCGCATCAATCACCTGAACTCCGGAGCCACCGCTGCTGCTGTTCGCCCTGAACTGATGGAGCAGCCCTTACTTAGCTCTTGTCAATTTGGAGCTTTATCTACACGCTCAAGCCTAATGAGCCATCTTAAACTCGTGATGGCCACAATGTAAATGATCCCAAGTAGCTCTCTGTCTGCAGGCTGCAGGAAAGTCTGCCGGCTGAAAAAGAGGGGAGCTGGAAGCTCCAAAACTTTTACAGTCGGGACTTTTAAGCCGAAGAAACTGGTTTAAATCGTGAAATACATGATTTAAGCCTATAAAATACACACGGCATTTTGTTTAGATGCTTGAAAACAGAAAATGAACCTTTTTCCAAGTATTCAAATTACAAATATCAGAGCTGAAATGCAATGAGAGAGTCTCTGCATCCGGTGGAAGTTGGCAAATATAAAATCAGTAGCAATAAAGAAAACAAAAAAGAATTTAGACATTATACAGGGTTAAAATACAGTGTTTGACATCAACAATAATCAAAAATAAAAGCTTGTACTATAATTGTGTAAAAACAATGACATCAATTTGCACAGAAAGTTCAACTTTTAATTGCACTTTTCTTGTGAAAGTAGTTGAGCTCTGTGTTTTCTTTCTGTCTTCTTATTTATTTCCAGTTTTTGCTTAATTTTCCAGACAGTAGTCGATGTTTTACAGCAATGTTGTGGAGCTACACATAACATTGTATTTATGGCAGGAGCTACAAAGTGGAAGTTCTTATGGCGATAAGATAAAATTTGTGAACTGAGTCAAGTTTTTCTGTGAAACGCGATTCCAAAAATCACAGATTTTTCCCAAATATTCCAAAGACAATACAGTTTAGGAAGATGAAACTCCTAACTGGCACACTATTGGCTGAAGTCTGCAAAGCAGTGAGCTGCTACTTTGCTATTGAGGCCGCCTTTGTGAATAAAACCTTTGTCTAGATATTTTATTTGGTAAAGAAAAGCACCAAATTTAGCAGAATTTTAGAATTTTAGACATGTTCATGAATGAAGACACATGGATGTAAGTGCTGAGAATTTAAATATAAAGTCTGGTGACTAGTTTTTTACCTTCTGGTTTGACAAAACAGTAACATCTGCTGCCTTTTAGAGTTCCTGAGGTGTGGAAATAGCCTTCAAAACAATTTATGCACATAATCTAAACAAGACAGAAAACAGGAAACTGAGAACAATTAGCAGAGGCAACAAAAAATCCCTGATGCCAAAAGCTCACTGAAACTTGAAATCAACCTTTTCTAATCAACCTGAGAAGATACATTCCTCCAGAAAAATTATTATTCAAACTCCAATTTTCCACAATCATACAATAAACATAAAACACCCTGCGAAGATACAGATTCCTCATCTGCGTCTTTTTCCTGCCATCAGTTCCAGGGATATTATTAGCATAAATTATAGCGGTAACTCGTGCTAGGAGGCAGATAAAAATGCGCGTTTGAGTGTCTATTTAGCTCTGCAAAAACCTCATTGCTTCCAGTTCATGATCAGCCATCCCAAAGAACTATTTTATGCCCGACTTGCCTGATGCATGACAGCAAGACTGGAGGATAATTTCTTTAATCCCTTTCCCTCCTCCCCAAAGAGGAAATCCAACTCTCTCACACTTGGTGTTTAATTTCTGTGGTTGCTCTGTGACACAACACTGCAAAAACACAAAATCCTACCAAGGATTTTTGGTCTAGTTTCTTATTACTCTTGAAATAAGACAAAACTAACTTATATGTAACTTTTCAACAAGATTTAGCAGCTTGTTTAAAATGAATAATCCCTTAATGTTAATGAAAAAGTTCTAGTTCCATTGGCAGATTATTTGCCTTTAATGTGTATTATTTGTATTCATTCAATCACTTTTGGGGATGAATTATAGTTCACCACCTCTATCATTCTCAAATTCATTCCTAAGAAAAGTTTCTGAATCTCAAACTAACCCAACATTTATAGTTTTGGTTTCTGAACCCACAAACTGCTTTTCAGTCTTTTCACCAATCTAAATTATCTAATTGTGCTCTTTAGACATTTGTAATTAATTTGTGCTCCTCTTCTGCAGAGCATTGTCTCTCTGTGAGTAAAACTGTCTGAACCAAATCTAGAAGTACCATAGTTGGTGTTTTGGGTCGAACCGTTTCTTCCTCAGACGCAGCAGCAAGTCCATTTAGGTGCCATAATCAGAACCTAAAATGTTCATTTGTTATGAAGCTCAAAACTGAGTTTCAATCCACATATTTATTGGTGCATCATCTCTGGTTCCGTCTCTTTGCACCATCACCATTTTTCCCTCTGACATCCAGACAGCTGTTGCTACCATCTTCCTCATTTTTCTTCTTCGTCTCTTATTTTGCTAATACACTGAGCCTTCTCCTCCCCTTCTCCTCCTCCAGATACATATTCGCTCTTGATTGTAGCTGCCAATTAGCCGGCGAGGCTGTGGCAGTTCATCCATCTGACTTAAAGGTTTCCCCGCCACTAATTTTGACGGTCGGGTCAAGTAGCGCTGGGGCCCATTAAGTGGAATAATGAAGTCCTCAGTGAGTGATCTCCACTGACTTCAGAGTGCCATTAATCCCTTAAAGAAATCATCTCTTTATTTTTAATGTTTGCCTTTTAAGTCGTCCAGCCAGCTGTTCAAACATGTCATTTATCCAAGACATAATAAACATTGTCTGCACAAGTTTCCCTTGTGGTTTTTCTGTTTTTACTCTAATTTCTTTCTATTGGATTCCTCCTCCTCTCTTTTCATACTACTTTAACAACATATTTCACTTTATATACTCACTATTTAGAAAATTAACTAAAATCTTTTTAAATATACTTTTGTTTGCATTCTCTAAACTTCAAATATCCTGCCTTAATGGCTTTCTCTGGTCAGATGGTGTCCATAAGGAGCTCAAAAAATGTCTACTGTCAGTTGGGAGCCAGTACTTTAAAATATATATATTGTGATTCAGCCCTCCATCATCTTTTTAAGTGGGAAAACTTGCACAATTGGTGACTGACTGAACTAAAATTACCCAAAAACTGATGAAAATGCTGATACAACCGTATTTTTCAGACTAAAAGCCGCTACTTTTTTCCCACGCTTTGAACCATGCGGCTTGTAGCCCAGTGGGCTCTGCAGCAGGAAGTGAAGTCCAAATGGGAAATCAAAGAAAGCGCTGATTTATAGCAAGCACAGGCACAACGGAGCATTTCTTCAAACTCATAACGAACAAAACTATGGTTCGGCGTTGGAGACGGAGGGCTGCGCTTTAATAAATCCAGCAGATTTATGAAAAACTGAGAGCGGCGGAGAAACCAACGGCTTCAGCCCAGTGCGGCTTATATATGTTTCCAGTTTTATTTAAAAAGCTTTGTCGATGCGGCTTATAGTGAGGTGCGCTCCGTATTCTGGAAAATATGGTGTTTAAATGTTTCGAGCAATGCTGAAACTGATTGTGAAGGTACAGAAACATCTTAACTTGAAAACACACTTTCTGAAATTTCAGCGATCCAGTGCCACTCAGACGGTCTTACGGAGAGTTAATCTTAATCCAGTTAATAATAACTTTTAAATAAGCTTTCCATGAATTGGCAACAACAGTCTGATCTGATACATTTCTACTGCTTCGGATTCATCCGCTCATTCGGCTTTCAGCTGAGGTCAGCTCACCGCTGAACAAACAGTCAATTTACTCATTTTGCATCCAATCCTCGCCGGTGATTATGAGGCGCTTTTCTGTGTCTGATGGAGAGATTAATCTTGCTTTGATAGAAATATGTCAGATAGTGATTTATCACTGCGGACAAATCTGCGCTCCAACGTCTCTCCTCCTGACAGCTTTATTGGCCTAGGAACGTCCCAAAATGTCACCTGTTGTTCGCGGAGTGACCTTCTAATTTTCTAATTCAATTTCAACACCCGCGGCTCCCCTTTTCCCCCTCCATATCATGAACAAGTAATAACAATTACGCAGCGTGACTCAAAAACCTGCAATTCCCCTACTTTAAATCACAACTCAAGTAGTCTTTTATTAGGCTGCCTGGTTAAATCAATCTAAATCTAAGCATAATAACTCTCTAATCAGGTGCTGGGGAGAATAATAGGTTGTCACGCTTGAGAAAAAATAGGCAATCATGGAATGTTTTCTTTAATTAGGCCGACTAAAGTAGAAGGGCACGGCGGCGGTGCGGGACACATTCATCATAGCCAAGGTGGGAAATTACTTCAATTACTCAGGAAGGAGAGAGCGAAGTGAATTACAGAAGTCGGAGAAGCAGAAGAGAGGAGATCGTGATCTGCAGGAAAGTCCGCATGACACCGAGGGCAGAGAAGGGGAAAAAAATTTAAAAAGGAGGAAAATAGAGAGGAATCCAGCTGGGAATGTATGAAAAGAGATCAAACAAGAATCACAAGACAGAAAATTTGCCAGAATTTTCACTTTACGAGAAGATTTCAGTAAAAATGTAACAGCAGCACCAAAACATAAGAAGGTTTGGATGTAATTTGGTTCAGAAATGGGATAAAAAATACACCGATTTCAAAGAAGAATCAAACGAAGCACGCCCAAATCAATGCTGACGTGACTCAGGGTTTCTGCAGTTTTCACCAACTCCAATGTAAAACTTTTTAAGACTATTATGAATGGAAATTAAGTGCTATATCTCCACAGACATGGATCATGTCCAAACACTTTAGAAATTCTGCATTTTGCAGAACTGTCATAGTTTGTTCTAAATTTCATGTTGCAACCAAGTTTGTTCAACACACAGAACAAGTAAAACAATAAAACGAGAAAAACAGTATATAATATGAAAGGAATATGCCAAAATTATGTTAAGTGTCAGGGTTTAATAGGAAGTAAAAACATGGAAGAACAGCAGAAGAGTGTCGACTGTAAACAGGATTTATTGATACAGCTCCCTGTTCGTTATAAGGCTGATTTAAACATTTTACGGGTTCAGATAAGCTGCTAAAGTGATTATTCAAAGGATCTTGTACTTGGATGTCCCATAAATGAAATAAAACTGTAGAAAGACATGCAAACAAGAAAATGCTTTGCTTTTTAATTCTGCTCAACACAGAGTGTTTCTTGTAATTCTGCTTTGAATTAAAAATGTATATTTTATTCCATTTTGCAGCATTCTGTCCATCAACGTTTTCAATTTGCTGCACAAATAAACTGACTTTGTCAAATTGTTTCAGTTTCTTTGGGTGTTTTTATGAAAAAACACTAGTTATTGCACAATTTGATATAAAAGAGACTGCGTTTTCGATTCAATTTTACTTCTCCCCTCACAAACCTGACATATTAAACAAATTGTTTGGCTGGGTTTTGTTTATCTTGTTTGTGGATTTGTTGAATTTTGCTTACCTCACCTTTTTGAGAGTCCAGTGGTTCTTGGAGACCTTTGCTTTTTGTGTTTCTTGTAGGAGAAGCTGATGATCTGGCATTCACTCTCCAAAGTCAGAGTGTCCTGCATCCCTATATGGAGGACTAATCCTGTCAAAATTGACAACAAATAAATAAACCAGGTAACAAATACATCCATAAATGAGAAAATAAAACAGTAAATAAACAAACTATATCTATATTTACTTTTCTTCACACTTTTTTACCTGAATGTGACAGCTTGGCACTTTTTCATAAAAAATGCACAAAAGATTTAAATTTCTTCATTTATTTACTTTCAATTTTGGCAGTATTAGTCATCCATATACCTTTGCTTGCAGACTTTTTTCCAAGCCATAGTTTAGCTTTGCATTCCTAAGTTTACCTTTCATTAACTTACATATTTTTTCCTGGTTAAATTAGCTTATTCAGTTAGCTTACTTTAGCTATGTTTAGCGTAGCATGTCCTAACTTAAGCAAAAAAGAAGAATTATTGGCAACCCTGGTAGAAAAACAGTGTCTTCAGTTAGAGGGATCTTCATATTCGCTGTAATACAGACTGCTACATAAGATATTTCCTGCCTACAGCAATAACCATCTACAGTAACTCTATGAATAATCAGAATGTCTGTAAAGAAAATATTTACCCAGGTTCTAGTTGCAGTATCTAGTTGCACTACCGACAAACCTGCTTAAATTACCAATTAGACGTATCTTTTTTAGTCAAATCTTTCAAATAAAAGTAGATATTTTTCTCATAGATTCATACTGTTGTTGTAGACCATAAAAACCCCAAGAAATGTGTCTACATAACCAAAAATCAAACATTTTATCCCCTTTCAAACAACTCAATGGGAGGCTAATTAACCTGCAAGTTCCATCCAGTCTGAGATTAATTCAAACAATAAGTGATGGCTACCAGCATGACCTTTAGATTAGTACTTCACGGCTCATGTTTTAGCTCAAACCTGACCCAGAACAGTCCCAGAAGAGCAGTTTGTAGAAGATGATGGAGAGGCCTCTGTCAGGAAGACGCCAAGGTGGTAATCAGACCAGGACTTTCCCCTCAATCGATCAATAAAAGGACTGCAGGGTGTTCACGTCTTTCAGCTCAGCAGGATTATCAGGTTGGAGTTATCCATCATGAGCTGAGAGGTGGTCGATGGCAGAGCAGCCACAAGGTAATAAGAGGAAGGGAATAGTGCTGCTTCTGAAAATGCGCCCGCTTTAGACGTAATTTATGAACACAAGTTTGGTTTTCCTGCAGCTTCTCGATGCTTACAGACCTTTGCCTTCGCGCTAAAATGTTTTAAGCTAATTTTAATGGCAGAAAAGATAACTTTGATAAAACAAGACGCAGTTATTTGTAAAAGTTAAACTGTATCCAATTGATTGGGGTGCATTTGGAGTGCAATATAAGCTGCACTTTGGAGTGGTCTAGTCAAAGTCTGGGGGCTAAATCCAGCTGTGATGACGCTGAATTAACACAATTCTGCAAAGAGGAGTGGGTCAAACTTCATCCACAGTGAAGCGAAAGACTGAAGTCACCACCGTTGATATTCACACGCAGAGTAAATCATTTAAAAACTCCTAACACTGCAAAATCAATCAGGTTTATTCCTACAGCACGTCATTAAAACACAGAAATACAATGTCTCATTTACATTTTGTCAAGTCGTGACACATCAAAATGTTGAAGCAGAAATGGAAGAAAGCTGGAATACATTTTCCTAAAACTCCCAGTTCTCCTTTCATTTAACCGCCGACATTTTTCATTAACCTTTCTTCCTCCTCGCTCCACCTTCCTCACTCCTTCCTTCCTGCCGTTTCTTCTCCCCCGTTTTTCAATCTACTTCCTCCTCTCCCTCTCTCTTCTTTCTGCCTGACCGACCACAGGGCTCCATCATCATCGTCGTCTTCACAAAGCCGTCCCAATTATTGTTATAAAGGCAATAAATCACTTCGGCTTCCATCCACTGTTATTGATGAATGACCACTTATTTGTCATCTAATGCAGTGAAAAATGATGAGCCGGGCGGGCAGGCAGGATTTTTCCTCCCACTTCTGATGTGATCCAGGACAGCAGTGATGGATTGTATCCTTAACCTGTTGCTACATGTTTAATGTGGAGCTCAAATCTGACATCTCACTTAGTCTGCGTTTCTCTACATAAAGACATTCTGCATTAGCGACGCTACGGAGAAAATAAACTTTCGATTCTTTGTCCTGTTGATCGCCCAGCGTGGGCCTGACTGGCTCAGAAAGATGGCTGCACATTGACTCAGAACCGGTTTTTGTCTTAGTATGTTTTAAAAGGATTAGAAAAAAGATAATTTTATTAATTTCAAGTATTCTTACTGCAAGATATTTCTCCTGCAGGACTTTGTGTGGAAAAAGAGCAGAAAAAAGAAAAATCTTGTAGAAACTTGTTGCTTTCTCAATAATTATAAAGTAATTTTTTAATGGATGCATACATCAAATTAACAATATAAGTTGCAAATCTAATTTTAAACTCAAAAGTGCTAAAGACTTAATAATTTTTTTCTTGTGAAATATTTTTAATTGATCGAAAGTAAAACTTTTTTCAACTCCTTGTCCAAATTGTTCCATAATTTTACTCCAAGCAACCAGATATACATTTGCCTTAAAATAATACTTTATTGATCCCAAAGGAAAATGAAATGCTGTAATTAATTTAATTAAAGAGTTATTACAGAACCTCCTGTAGCAGTCTGTTTTTCAATGTGAAGAAGCCTCTGACTGAAGACAGTTTTTTTGATGAATCTCGTTCAGAAAACAGTTCAGAATTTTGCTTTTGTTATTTTTAATTTTCTTTTTTTTTATTAAAATAAAAAATATATATATTTATTTGGGATTTAAAATCAGTGAACAAAAACAAATAATTAAGAAAACCATGGAAATTTAAAAAAAAGAACATTTAAATTGAATTAATTTGTAACAAAATTTACATAAAAAAAAACAACAGCATTAAAATTTCTGTATTCGAGCTGTAAATTTTTAATAAACTTTATTTTAAACTTAGGGGTGGCCTGAACCGAACCCGTCCCATTTCATCAGGTGAACAACATAAATCCAGTTCTATTTCTTACCTGATGCGTTTAAAGTGACTGCAGGGTTGTTGATGTTCAACCTCACCGTAACACATCTATAAAACACAACAGAAGAAAAATTAAAAGTTAGCTTTTATAATTTTATAACTATCAAGAGTTTTTCCTAATGAAGTAAAAATGCTCTCAGTGATATTCTGGGGTTTTATTTTTCAAAGAGTAAAAAATATGCGGTTAAAACCAGAGATTTATACACAACAAATAAAATTCATATACAACTTTTTTGTCACTAAATTGAATTTAATCAGATCAAACTATTTTTGTTTGGTTCAGTGAGAATTACCAAAAGATGATATAATCTCTTGGTATGATGAAGCTTCTGATAGGTTAACAGAGACGTTTGAGTTCATTGGAGGCACATTTGTAGATATATTTTAAGGTCTCACCTGAAACACTCTGCTCTGTAGTTTGACATGACTGGAAGGTCAGAGGTCGTCAGTCAAGATATCGGGATGCACCGGTTTGGTACATCTTTGGAAACTGTTTCCAGATGTTTCAAGTTCCTGCATTTATCTGGGAGTCCATGCAAATCTGCAACCAAAACACAAATTCAGAACCTCCTTGGTCTCCCTTTTCTTGTTTTTGAAGCTTTATTTCATTTTCTGCAGTCTCCTCACAAAGTAACAAAATGAACGTTTTCATACTGATTAGAAAAGCTTTATTATTGCTTAAGGCTGGGAGAGCATTGAGCCGTTGCATTACATTTAACTACGAGAAAGAAAAAGCAAAAATGCATCTGTGCTTTTTACTAGATGAAATCTTAAAAAAATGTTTTTATTGATTTAAGCTTCAGTTTGAAAAATTAAATAAAGCTGCAAAGTTGAAATGTTCAGTTTTGCATTCTAAAATTTGTGCTTTTTTAATATCTATTTCATTTTAAGCTAAATGCAGATTAGCTTAAAACTTGAGGGACTAATTAAAAAATATTTGTAATAGTTTTATTCACATATTCCATCTCCTTAATATGAAAAGTTTCCAAGTTTTCATAATTAAATTCTTGCCACAGTTGAAATATTAGTAATACATATATTGTGGTGGCACAATATTTAATTAATGTTAGATTATCTTCATTTAAAATTGATAGTAAATTTTGTTTGTATTTCATAATTATATTTTGCGCACATTAAATTTTAGATAGTGGTAATTTTTCACTGACATATAAAATATGTAATTTCAGCTTTAACAAGACAAAGTAAATAAATTAAATGCTAACTGCATTTAGTATTTTTTGAAACCTGAATTTCCACTAAAATTATTAACCTGTAAAATGGGTTGCATTATTCGTAGCATCTAAAAAACGCGGGTTAAATTGAAGTTACGTTGGCGAAGGCTGCGTTATCTCCACGCTTGCGTTTAACAAAATTAGAATAACTTTTAACGATTTAAAAGGTCAAACCAACAGATATATTACCACTCACCTCCTTATTGTGAAATAATTTAGCTAATGGGGTCATAATAAGATAAAAATAATAATATTTCAGGTACAATAAACTCAAACTGTACCTTAAGTATGCACAGGTGTCAGCTGGATGGTAATTAACAACCTTCGGCTTGATGACGACATATTTCACAGAAAAATATAATAAAATAGCATTTTTTTAAAGCATTTACGATGTTGATAACTGTTATTAATGTTAGATTTTTTTTATTTGTAATATTTTTCAAGGATTTAAAAAAAATAAAAAATGGGGTGGTCAATTGGACGCGCACGCGCAGCAGGTGAGAACCCACGACTCGGTTGTCGTGGGTTCGAGTCCCGGCCTCGGACCAGTTGTTTCAAGTAAAGTTTATTTATATAGTACATTTCAGTAATAAAACAGTTCAAAAATACTTTACTTAATATAATATAACACAATTATCAAACAACGGAAAGAAAGAAAGAAGTTTGACATTGGCAAAATAAATAAAAATAATAACAAAAATATATTTTTTAGACCAGCTTGTTCAATAAAGGCTACTAGTGCCAAAAAAAATATTTAAGTCAACAATGACAACAGAACTGCTGCAATAAAGTGTGACTAGCTAAACTGCAGCACTGCAAAATAATATAATACACCAAATAAGAGCAAATATATTTGTACACAAATTAAATGAAAGGGTTATAACAAAAGCAACTATATACAGTATTTAAATTGTCTGACTTAACACATTCTTTCTTGTTGTTATTATTAATATGACCACTAGAGGGAGGCATCACATAACATTAATTTATTTCTTCCTCTATTTCCTGCATGTTGTAAAATACACAACCACTACAATGATGCAATTGCGCTGAAATTTCAATATTGAGCCACCAGATGGCAGTATTTATCAAAATATTGTTAGTTTAATTGGGTTATGTCATCTTTAAGAATTTATTATCAGTGTTGTGCCATTATAAATACCACAATATTGTAGATATAACTTTATTTAAATGAGCAGTGTGTTGTTTAAACCTTTCCGACGCTCATTTAGGAGTGATTATTTCAAATAGCACTGAATGTGATTTTCTAATGTAATTTTCTTTTATTGAAACTGCCTCTGCATCGACTGTCATTATAGAAATGAGCTTTCCTGAACCCAACATGTAGAGGTAGTAGAGTCCAACAGAGCAGGGCTTTTATTCTCAATAATGTTTTTTGAAAAAATGGCTCAGATCCATTTCATTTGTCAAGGGGCTACTTAAGAATGAAAGATTGCCCATACCCCCTCGTCCCGTTTTTTTAAATTCAAGGACATATGAGATCATGGTGCCTGGCCGGCTGCCTAGATGAAGAGGAGGAGGAGGAGCTGGATGTATTCATCAGGTGCATTACGTCATCGCGGGCCAATCCGCTGCTCTCTGGCACGAGCTTTCACAGCAACCTATGCCACAGAGTAGAACATGTGCAGGTTTGGGATGAAACAATGAGGACAAAGGAGCATCTCAAGGTCAGATCGGCCTTGGTTTGGACGTCCAATGACTCCATGACTCAGAGATTACCGTTCTGATACGACAAACTGCATCAATCTGGCTGGAAACAGGTAATCCGGGATTTTGTTTTTGGAAATTTCCAAACCAGATTTTGGTGAGTCAAATAAACTAAAAATATTCAACAAATTCCTCAAAATAAGGTGCTAAAGACATTATCTCAGTCCACTATCACTTTTTGGTTTTATATGTCAAATTTTTTTCAATAAAAGTAGAATATTAAGATTGCATTTTAAGTTATTTTTTTGCTGAAATTATATTCAATAATCCCCAGTTTCAGTCACGCATTGTCAGGCATTGTTGTCCATAATATTTTCTGTTCCATCTTGGCGTTAAATCATCAATTTTACCATCATTCTGGTTCCTCGGGTCTGTATTTAACAAAATATGTAACTAGTTACATATATTTGATACATTATAGATGATTTATGGTGAAATTATTCTTGCAGTTTCCAGATTACGACCCTGTCATTAGTTTCATTAGTTCCGAAATACAACTGTAATCAGTGTTATTAGTACGTTTGTGAAGATTTCTTGTCGCTTTTACCAATTGCACTGATTGGTAAAAGCGACATGTTGGTACAACTGATATGTTTGATTTCTCTCAATACAATTCTCGACCTCAAAGGGCTGAAAAATCCCTAGCAATTACAAAGTGATTGCTAGGGATTTGCTGACACATCCTGCTGGCATTTATTTCAGCTGACCTGGCAGAATCCCAAAGAGTGTAGCCCAGGATGGTGTGAATTAAAAAACAAGCGTCTTTGTTTTCATATCAGATCAGATTTGTGCCTCTCAGCGATTATTTGACTGGCAGTCCAGAAGTGTTGATGATCCTGGGAGTCAGGAGGATCTTTTTGTGGCTCTCAAGTCACAGGTGGTGTTTACATCCAACTTTTTGCATCCTCCAGCTGAATCACTAGTGTCAGTAACTGTCAGTAGCTTTTGGGCTTAGAGCCACTTAAAGGCAGCGCTGTTGGATCAGATTAAACTTCCTCCTCCATGTACAAAACAGCCCTAGAAATGTTTAGCAGCTCAAATTAGACTCATAGGGGAAAATAATGGATTCAGAAGTGAAGAGATGCAAACCTAATTAGGAAAGTCACCTGTAAATTGAAATTACAATAAAATCAGAGAAGTTGCAAATCTGTGGTCCGTGCTTTCAGGTCACAGTCGCAGCTCTTGAGGTCACTGGTGTGCCGCGATGCTGCAGGAGGGACGCTGAGCAGCTGCCAGCTTCACTCAGCTTCAAACTCTGTGTTTTCAGACAGTTTAACCCTGACATGAACCCAACGTTCAGCCCATGAAAACTTCACCCACCGACAGAAGAGCGGCCGCCGTCTCCTCTCAGCTGGAAGAAGGTTAAGTGGGCAGCTGCTCCAATGCTGATATGATTGGTGTACTTCTGTAAGGCTCATGTAAAATCACCAAAGGGAAATGTGAATGTGCGACTTAGTACCAAGAAAATCTCAGCTTTCAAGCATTTGAAGAAAACAGGACGGGGAAGAAGAAACAAGTGAAACAAAAATAAATCCTTTAAAGGCAGAAATCTCATCAATGTCATCCAGCTCATGAGTTATTTATTCAGGTTAAAGCGCTTGTACTGTTGCTTTATACTGACGTTCTCGCATGTTTTTCTGTACTTTCGACACCTCCTGTCACACTGCGAAAACACAAGCCAAGTATTTTCATCTAGTTTCTACTTCAAACAAGACAAAACTTACAAGTTCCCTTTCAGCAAAACACAGGAGCTTGTTTTAAGTCAATAGTTCATTAATATTGATGAAAAATCACTTGTTCCATTACACAATGGAAAAATGCTTCATAAGTGAAATGATCAAACCCATTTCCATCAATATTAAGGAATTATTTATTTAACCCAAGCTCCCATATCTTGCTTTATGAAATGTAAATTAGTTTTGTTTCATTTCAAGTGTACCAAGATTTTTGCTCTAGAAACTAGACCAAAAATACTTTTTGTTGTAGTTTTTTCCATTACGTTAGTAAAAATGTTACTGATTACAAATTAAAAGTCTGGATTTACTTGAGTGGCCCCCAAAATCAGTCCGAGGGTCACAAATAGCCCTTGTGCCACATTTTGAACACCCTTGTTATCGAGATTTGCATGAAAGCTATATTCACAAACACAGAATTAAACCAAAATCAGAATGATTTCAAATGCTCAAATTCTGAAAGTTTTATTTCATTTGCGTCGCACCTTTTGGCTGCTTGACTTTTTCGTCAGTGAATGTAATCAAACAAATATTTGCTGTTGAGCCTTCAGGAGACGCTGCAGGCCGAACTCAATGAAGCATCTGGCCTCAGTTGGAGCTCCTCTAACAAGCCAGCAGCCTCCCTCCACCAGCCGCGCAGGATCTCTGCAGAAGACGATTGTTGCGCTTTAACTGCGTGAAGCGATGGTCCGATCAGATACCGCCTTGGCCGACGCTCTGTCTCTCTCTCTCTAGCAGCGTGTTTGCAGCAACTACAGAGCTGGCACAGACAGGGAAGAGCTGGAGGCTGGCCTCAGACCTCTGCTCTGGTGTGTGTGTGTGTGTGTGTGTGTATGCTGGTGTGTGGCGCCTGTCTGGCTTTTGGCTACAGATCAAGGTTGATGCCTGTTGTAAACAGTGAATCACGGCTGCAGATGCCACATGTGGATGTCGATATGTGGATATTTGGTAGAAAAAGATAATTATTGCTGTTTAGACAAGCGTCGAGTGGTTCTGAGATCTCGAAAGCCATGAAAATTTAAATAATTTTATTTGCACTGTTGTGTTTTTAAGCGATGAATCATCTGAGGGTGCAGCAGCACCGGAGGGAAGTTTAATCAGTTTAAGATCTAATCTGAAATCATCAGCTAGTATCTTCCACACATTTCAGGGAACTATTTGCTATGAAGTCATTTCTTAGAAAAGAACTTGGAAAGGTCAAAAATTGTCTAGAAAAAAAAGAAAATTTGAGTTTGAAAAGTCAAATATTTGACAGAAAAAAATCTTGACATTTTGAGATTAATTCCATAAATTTCTTAGTAAAAAACTTAAAGTTTCTAGATCTTTTCTAGAATTGATCTAAAAATGTTTGAGTTTTTTGGTGGAAATGTATTCCTCCCTTTTTTCTCTTAATATGCCGGCATATAGTTTTCCGGAACCCACATCTGCTCCCAGATCAGATCTGAACAGTCCTGTTTCAGTCCCCTATGATCCAGCAGCTTGTGTCTCCTTTACACGATAGAAATCTCTAGAAGCACAAAAACAAATTTGTCTCGATGAAGAAACAATTACTATGCTTCCAACACGTCCAAATTTCAGGGAACCAAGAGGAAAAAGTTGAAAAATGCATTTTTATGTAATTTTGGTGTCATCTTCTGATGTTGAAACTTAAAGTGAAGAGGCTGATCCGTTTCTAAATGTCTATTTTAAGCATGACAATGTAATATTCAGGCTTTCAGTTGGATTTACTTTAAATTTATACTGCAAAAACACAAAATCATACCAAGCATGTTTTCTCATGCAAATATCTTATTACACTTAAAATAAGTCAAACTAACTTACAAGTAACTTTTAAGAAACATATGGGAGCTTATTTTAATCTGATAATTCCTTATTTTTGATGAAATGTACTGGTTTCAATGGCAGATTATTTCACTTATGGGAAAAATGTGTTAAAAATATGGATGTAGTACTTTTAAAAAAATCAATCTTAATTAATTATTGACTTTAAACAACCCAACCTTGTAAGTTAGCTTTCACTAATTTCAGGTGTAATAAGAAATTTGCACAAGAAACTGGAGGAAACATATTTGGTAAAATTTTGTGCTTTTGCAGTGAAACCAAGCACAATGCTTAAAAACAAAATGCTGTGAATAAGAGTGCTAATTAAACACTCAAATGTGCTAAATGCTTATTTCCTCTAGTTCTGCATGCATCAGCTCTTTTTGCCTCCAGTTATTTTCTGAAAAGTTTCTCCACTGATTTTCGTTTACTTTGCTAGTTTTTGACAATAAAAGCCAAACCAGATTTTATGTTCTGTTGAAATAAAAGTCTGGAAGGCTGTTTTTGTGCTTGCCCCCCACCGCCTGGTCCCAGATCAGTTGTTATCCGTCCGTGCTGTCTTGCGGTCTGTGAGAGTGTAACCGGTCCAAACCCACCGGCCCGCTGCAAATGCCCAACGCTTATCGCCATATTTTGCAGCGTATTAAGTCGACCACAGGCGCTTTCGCACTGCGCTGACTTCCCTCACCTGTTGCACAACCACAGTCTGTGGGGACTTTAAAAAAATCAGGCCTGGAAGCTGGTTTCCTCCAGAGATCAATGTCATCTGGTCTTAAAAACTGGAGCTGGAGAAAATCTCCTGGACACGTTTAGAAAATCTTGATTTTCTCAGTGTTTGTTGACAATAGCAAGATGGAGCAGACAGCTGAACTCAAAAGCCTGCAAATGCACGTTCCAAAGTTCATCATAAACAGATGCCGAGTTTTACTTTTGAGATTAGATTTGCAATAAAGTGGAGATTCTCAAAACTTTGCAACTCATCTCAGAAGACAAACTAAACTATAAGCATTTAAAGAGACTATAAACAATACAGAAACAATGACTAGTAAAGTAGCCTTCATAAAAATATGTCCTCATGTCCTCTAATGATTAATAAATACTTCTGGACTTTGACTGGGCTGTTTCAACTTTATCAGAGGAAGCTTTCTTTGGATTAGGAAGATATGCTAGACCTTGTTTATGTCTCAGATCTACAATGGCAGAAATATATCATCTTTATCGCCTAGAGAGACTTTCAGCTGGCCTTCTTTAGCTTGTGTGAAAAAAGTTTGTACACCCCTCTATCTTTCAGGTTATTGTGTTTTTAATGATGAGTCCCTCACAATAAATTTTTTTCAATCTCAGAAGGATTATTCCTGTTAAATTAAGGTTAACTAAAACAAAATGAAATAAGTACGAGGTTTGTGGCAAATCTTTAAATTTTAAAAGCCTTGAGTTGTAAGATGTTCCTCGACTATTAAATGGCAGACAGGAAACAATGAGTTTTTACTGTTCCTGGCAGCTCTTTGTGTAAACGTAAGACTGAGTATAAAAAGGAGCAGATGCTTCAAAAGAGTACACAATGTTAAGGCGAGTCTCCCGGGAGAGAAACTGTTCTCCTTTTGTAGGAAAAAAAAGGTATTTAATATTCAAATCTACGTCTTCTTGAAGACAGATTGAGGCCAGCTTGGAATCTCTGTCATCCGCCGCTGCAGCGAGGGGAAAACCTCGAGCGGCGTTTCGTCTTCGTTATGCCGTTATCTCGTGCTTAATTGACGGATATTAACTTCCCATCAGGCAGCTCTAATTATAATCAATCTTCCAATAAGTCTCATAATTAAATGAGCAATTTGACTGGTTAGATTTTAACCCCGCAGCCTAATGAAGATACAAACACACTAATCCATCAGGCGTGTCGAGGAAGACATCTGGAGAAAGGTTCTTGTTCAGGAGGACCTTGAGGGATTTCTCTGTTTTCTTCCTGAAGCAGATTCATCATTGGTTTCTTCACTCAACGGCAAGCATTGGTGGAAACACGGACGACTCTATTCACCGAACACAACTTTCTGAAAGAAGTTAAAAGACTGAATGTTTGAATGTATGGCTAATTCTGACGGATTTTTGGTTTTATTTGTGACTTTTCTGAAGTCTAACCACCCACTTTCATGCTCTTCTCATCCTTATCTAGGATCCCAACGTGTTTAAAGGAAGGTAAAAGTCTACACAGTTTGTGTCCAGCATGTGTGGGGTCTGCAAAGATATAAGGTTACCCTAGATCTTTACAAAACCAAGTAATTTGGACATGGAGAAGCATTTCCCTGATGTAAGAGTATTTTGCTCTTTCTGATGTTATTCAGATCTTGTGACCAGAAGAAAATAGCTGGAAATAATAAAAAAAAGATTTGAGTCTACAGTTTTGTAGTTCTGCACCACAGCAGGATTATCAGCCTGACTGTATGTAAAATAAAGCTTCAAAATCTTGCAGGAAACAATCAAAATGAAAGAGTTTGATTGCTGTACCGCCCCAAAACTCTGTTTTTATTTGACATCTTTTTGTTGCTCTCCAGTGTTTTCTAAAAAGCCGTGTTTTTGATTTAGCATTTTAAGTCTCGGTTGTCTCTTTGAATCACATTTTTCAGTCCACAGCAGGTGTAAATAAAAGAAAAACCTCCTTTCGCGTTAAGATGTTGCTCAATGCAGCTGCGCCCTGATGCTGCTCAGTAGTCAATAATTAAATGCTAGGCTCGAGGGTACTTTCAAGCAAAAAAAACAAACAAAAACTGTAAGCGATTTAATTCCTAAAGATTTTCCCATTGAAGTCTGTGACTACAAATACTGTTGAACATCTCCTACTTGCTGGCATTTATGGCAGATAATCCCATTTTCCCGGCAGTCCTGTGACTGCAGTGAAATCTACGTCTCTGTGAAGCTGGGAAGAGTGGAAGACAGTGGCCAGGTTCGATGTCACCGACTCCCGGCTCAATCGATCAGCTCTGCAAGCCTAAATGAAAGATGAAGGCTTGTTTTTAGCAAACAAAAGAATCCCCGGGCCGTCAGGCACTGCAGTAAACATTGATCGGTACATCTGAGGCTAAAATCCACCAAACATCCTCTAATGGATCTGATCGAACACTCAGCTTCCAGTCAGATGTCTTATTCATC
This sequence comes from Poeciliopsis prolifica, assembly GCF_027474105.1. Classification (NCBI taxonomy): domain Eukaryota; kingdom Metazoa; phylum Chordata; class Actinopteri; order Cyprinodontiformes; family Poeciliidae; genus Poeciliopsis; species Poeciliopsis prolifica. The sequence continues at coordinate 255,279 of NW_026562466.1, read as the reverse complement.
ATCTCACGACTGTTTTGACACCTCTTAAAATTATCCTCCGATACTATTGAATACGCTGCTGCTGTGTTAGAAGGGAGAAATAATGTCTTAATAAACACATCTTGAATCAAGCTATTCCTGTTTTAACTACGGGTATGCGGAAACAACACTCACAGTCAATGCTTTTAAAGTGCAAAGCTCTGATCATCGATTTTAGAAGGGCTATAAAACCATTTCTAAATTATTTGCAGAGTTTTTATTGATCACAGAAATGACAAAAACCCAAAATGTCTTGAAAGAACATTTAGAAAAAGACTCAGCAAAAAGTAAAAGACTAAAAGATTTGCAAGAGGAAATCTGAAGCACCTGAATGTACAAAAACACATTTGGAACAATGTCCTCTTGAAAAACAAGACCATTATTTGGCCATAATGGATACATTTAAAATAAAATACATGTGAAGAACAAGAATACATCATCAGGCCCTAACCTTGAACTTGACACTAACTGATCCATTCTTTTAGTTTTTGGACAGTATATTTATTTATCGTTCTCTTTGTTTCTCCACATTTTCTTCCAGATATTTTTATATTTTCTTCATCACTTCTAAAGCAAAAAGTGAGAAAGTGTAAGTGTGAGCCAAACATCTGCTCTCTCACTGAAGGATTTGTGGTGGATTCATGGATGCCTACACTGAAGGGTGAAGGAAGCTCATGTTTCAGACACGGTGTGAGCTGCTAAAATGGTGGATGAAATTCAACTTACTGCTTACTGTACCATGTGCTGGTTGTAAAATCTGTTGCATCTGTGATGGACCGGATTTTCACAGCATCTGTCCACTCGTGAAACTGAATCCTGGAGGGGAAAATATTCTCCCTGCTTTAGTTTTCTTGGTTTTTCATTAAGTTGTCACATCACAAGGTGACCAGCAGCAGTTCTGTAATCAAGTTTAAAGTACATTGGTTATAATACCAACACACTGAAGTATTTCAGGTCGAGCTTCTCATGCAAATACTAAAATAAAACAAAACTAATTTACATACATATGACGTAGGAGGTTCACAAACTTCATACAGAAACGTTGCTGTTGTTGTAAGTAAAACCAAAGCAAAGGCTCCCACTAGTGGGAGAAATGGCTCGTGGTTTTTACCAAAGACTAAAGAGAAATCCTACAAACACTGAAATTGGACAATTATCTGTTTTTGTTTACATTTCGTAAAGCCGGAAGTTGAGTTCAGTGTCTTCTTCAGAGGCACAGGTGCCGTTTCCTGCACTGGTTATTGATGCAGCGCCCCCACAGGTGAAGAGGGGAACAGGTTTTTCAAAGAGTTTGACACTGTAGTGTGAAAACGAGCCACACCAGCTGAAAATGCAACAAATGTTGTAATTTTAGTTCCCAAGGGAACCAGATGTACTGTACTATTAAGGAGAAAACGTTTTCTAAGCACCATCATATCAAGTGAAACCCCCTCAGGGTAAACTCTCCATTTGATTGGTCAGATTATTCTTTACCTACGTCACAAGGGCAACTTGGAAACCCTGAATAAAAGACTGTTACCAATGCTGAGTGGCATGGGAAGGAGATCAAATGGTACTCTCCTTCTATGACGGACTGAAATGGCCCAGGGAATATCCTCAATCTAAGCATCATTACATTTTAAACAAGGTGATCCACCAGGAAATGCATGAATGAGCTTGTCTCCACTAAGGCTGCATTTTTCATGAGGTCTGTTAACTTCCTTTGCTCTTCCAAAGTGCCCTGAAGCATGGCACTTACAGTAAGGACAAGCTGGATCCCTGCCTGAGACAGGAGCATGTCTAGAACCAAGTAAGAGCCATGTATTGATTAGTTCTCTTCATGCACCTAAATGAAAGCTCGCACTGTCTTCATTAGCCCTCAAAGCTGTCTGCCAAACACTCCAAGCAGTTCTGGCTCTTCCAAAGTCACATCTTCGGCCTTTTATCCTCTGGAAAATGTGTATCTGCATACGAGGCGTTCTGATCCAATGCACAAATCCCTGCACACGTTTTTCTCGTTTAACACCTCCTTCCTATTTTGGGAGCTCAGGGAGTCGGTTTGTGGTAACCTCATTTGCTTAATTACATAAGAGACACAAAAAAACATCGAGACAAAGAAGTCTGGGCGCTTCGAGACAGACTGCTTCTCAGCACGGAGACGGGGCTCCGACTCGACTTCAAACACAATTATGTCTGGACAGGAACTGAAGATGCTCCAAGTGGATTCTGGCGCCTCATGGGTCAACCTGGAACACTCTGCATTATAATTCATAACATGAGACTCAGACTCCCACTAACCTGCAAGATATTTACAACAAGATTTTGTACAACTCATTAAAAAACTGTTTTATGTGAGCATGTTTGTTGAATTTTTCTGGCGAGATCATAAACATTAAGCTTTAGGGCTGCAACTACGATTTTAGTGACTGATTAATCTATCAATCATTCTGACAATCAATCAGTCAGATAGAAAATTGGAGCATTCTGCAGATCATAAGTTCTAGAAATAAACAAATAATCCAAGAAAATAAATATGTTATTCCCTAAAATGCAACCAAATCGCATTCATTTAGTGTTTTCTTGATAATTTGATCCAGCATCTGAAATGTTCAGGCCTTTCTACTGAACTTAAAATTAATACAATGTAGAGCTAATCTATTTTTGGATTAACTGATCAATAATTGGATTGCAAAAGATGCTCAATAACAGAGTTTTTGCAGTTTTTTTTTTACAGAATTTGAATCACGTGAAGCTAAAACCCAGGACCTTCTTGCTGCAAGGCAACCGTTCTACCAACTGTGCCATTGTGCAGCCCATGATTAACCATGCAGTAACCGATTAAACATAATTAATACAATTAATCGTTTCATCCCTTTAGTAACTTAATGCTAATTCTGGTAAAAAAAATAATAATAATAATTATACAACTGCAATAACTGTTGAAAACAGGAGTTGGTTGGACACATCCAGAGTCAAAGCATCTCAATATAAGTTTTCCGAAACTTTAAAAGTCTGAATATCCAAACATTAGGAGCAAAATTCACCTAATTTCTCAAATGGTTTCACTTTCTGTCAGTCAAATGGTTTAAGTGCGGTCTCAAATCTGCAGAAACACACTGTACAGCACATGATATACTCCATCTGTCCTCTCCTGGAACGATGGGTGCTCAAATACACACATTTATAAGTTCAGGCATTGCATTTGAGCAGGAAAAAAAAAAAACACTTGTCCTTCTTTTATCATCTCCACATTTTTTATTCTTGTGCTTCTGTTGCATACAAGAAAAATAATTCTAATATGTTTATTTTGAGCCTTGAAGCTAATTCAAAGAGAGACGTTTCATTAAATGTCTCGCAGCTGTTCTTGCAGCGCTGCTAACCAGACAGGTTTTAACTCACTTGGATGTGGTTCTCATCAGCAGGAACAGCTGCACTCTGCAAATTCCCACAAGTAGAAAGAAGCGGAGGAGCGTGTTTGCCACCTCGTTGCATCACCTCTTCCTTTAACAGCCCTCTGGAAATGTTTGGGAATAAACTGGAAGTAAAAAGTTTCCCAGTTTTTCAGCACAGATTACATTTCAGCCTCTCAGCAAATTCGGGTCGACTTTCTTCTTTTATTCATCTTGTAATCATTTCGCTGGAGCATAGCGGGGGGTGATGGCATAAATTGCCTGATACTTCAGTGAAAATTAGGTTTTTAAAGTCTAACACCAACTACTCTTAAATGCTGTTAGGATGTTATCAGAGTTACCAGAGTTGGGAAGTTACATTTACTTGAGTAACTTTTTGAAAAAAATGTACTTTCAGGAGTATTTTTACAACCCTGAACTTTTTACTTTTACTTAAATAATTTCATTATTTCTACTCTTCCTTATTGAGAAACAAATATTTTTTAACAAAAAATTCACCATAAACAGACACACACCTGTGTTTTTTATTAAAGTTTAGTCAGTTTTTTATTGAAAGAAACTGATTTGGAAATATTTTCTTTTGCCTGATTTTGCTATTTTTGTCATTTTCATTCTTAAAGAACTAAAATTTCCACTTAACCTTAAATTTTGGCTCGTCAATCATTTAAGTTTTAAAAGATTGATCATTTGATCAATTACTCAGCACTTGTAGGCTGATGACCAGTTCTTTGTGGTGGGAATTAATGACATTGTTACTATGTTAGTATCTTATGCCAACTTTTCCAGCTCTTCTGAAATAATTTCTATTTCAGCTTCATTATGTTTGCAAATATTGGAAAATTGAGTTTATTGACTGAAACTCCCTGAATTAGTTTGAGGATTCAAAAACCTTTAACCAATTTGTGAAGACTCCTCATTAACTAACAAATCTACAAGTCTCTCTCACCGTCAGATGAACCGGTAACTGCCTGATGACAACACATTTTGCCTTCCTTTGGCCTTGCTATGTATTTAACCTCCTTCCATTTCAAAATCTGACTCCTTGAAAACTTCTCATCTCAAACTTTGCTAAATTCAAATAAGAAAATATCCAATCTCCACATTGAGAGATAATATATGTCTGTTTTAACAAACACTCAGGAAACAGTAACCGATCCCTCCACACGTTCCAGTTCATCTTCCTCTCCTGGTGGTTTTCCTCAGCGGCCATGTTCAAACTCAAACACGCTCTCCACTTCATCACCGTCAGAGCAGAGGGACTATAATGTGTGTGTTTCAGTTAATGCATATGTAAGCACTGTTTCCTGCAGCTTTCAGGGGTATTACACACACACACACACGCTTTATTTAACCTCAGGGCTCTCAGACCGTCAGCGCCTGCTTAGCTCCAACATTAATTTCAATTACAGCTGCAATGTGGCAATGGTGAAATGAACAAAGCAGCAAAAATGTGAGCACAACGTTTCGGCTGAGGAGGAAACGCTTCTGGTGACTGAATCTGGTAATTTGGTCCGATTACATCAGCAGAGGTGTTGCAGCTGCTGCAGAAACACAAGAAGAAGGTTTCTGGTTGAGCCAGAAGAGAAATCAAATGATCTTGTTCAAATCTAAACTGTGTAGGAAAAATCCTCCAGCTCATCCTGTGAGGAATCCCAAAGAGTTTCTAGGTCATAAAAGGTGAACAAAGGCTTGAAAATTGTTTCTTTCCCATAAAACCAGCAGATTCTCAGTGTTTCACATTAGTTAAGTGTGCAAAAACTAAATATTGGTCTTTTTCCCATATTTCATCACTTCCTCATTTCTTTGCTTTACATCATCAGGCCAAAATGCTGCAGCAACAGTTGCACCACCGTGCTTCAAAAATATGAACATTTCATATTTTTGATTATTCTGCTTCCTGCATGCAGCTCCACTTTAGTCAGCAGCAAATCAGCGGGTGATTCCTGCTGCTCGGCAGTCAGCCAAGAATAAGTTTCTCTCTGATGATTATTTTAAATGAACTACATGTCCAATAAAGCTATAGAAACATCAAGCAAAGACAAGAAAACTAAAATAATCCGAGAAAACACAAAGACAATGAAGATTTTGCAACAAGAATGCAAAACAAGCAAGAGAAAACTTGTAATTGAACTCATTTAATGTGAAACAAACATGCAGAATAACTAATATAAGTTCATGGTTGAGTCGCTTAACTACGCTTCAGCTAAGTGTTGTTAAGCTGAAGTTTGGCCATTTTGCTAATTGTTGCAAAGGGCCACAATTAACAAAATGTGCAGCATTTGTGCAAGTACAATGTGCAACAATTAGCGTCAGCAATTGTTTGTGCTTTTTTAGCATTTTCATGTTAGCTTCTGCATCACTTTTTTATCTATTTAGCTGTTTACTGTTAGCTTCTGCTCATTTTATGTAAGACTAACGTTTTGGTTTGATGTACCCACCTATGGCAATATCTAAAGCGAAATTTAGCACAAATACATTTACAAACAAAAGTCTAGAGGTCATTTTGAAAACTGTCCACTAGAGAAAGGACAAAAAAGATCCAAAACATCACATGATTTGACACCAAATACATTCATTTAAGTTATTTTATTATTTTTCATAAAGACCATGGTGAGCGCTTCGAAAAATCAAAAGATTATAAGTAAAGTTTGGGTCCAATTATGTATGATTGGATACATTTAGTATAATTTATTACCATGGCCGCCATCTTGAGTTTCTTACTGGCTACTGTTTTTTTTTTTTTTTCCCAAGGCATCTGTGCCAGCATCAGTTCTTGTATCAGCATGTGAAAGATGTTGCTGACATATCTAATTATCTTCTGCACTGTGATCCTGTGATTTTTGGTTCTGTAGGTCAGTCACTGGGTCAAGTTTGGTCCTTCAGCTCCAAAGCAACAAGAGTTTCTTATCCTTGTGTTTCTTTGCATGCCACTTGTTGTTTCTTGACTCCACTTCCACTCTGTGTTCTCATCTTTTCTTTGGTGAAGACACCAGAGTGTCTTCAGTGTTGAGAAATGCAGAGCGTGCTGGAACTCGTCCTGGTGAAATCTGCTCCGATCGGAGCCAGCATGCTGGCCGTCGCGTCGCGCTCAGTTCTGCTCCTACGTTCCTGCACAGCAACCTGCTTGGAGCCCAAAACAACAACAAAAGTAAACAGGTGCCACCTGCAGGTCAGTTGCTGCTGGGAAAAAGGTGCCGCCTGCAGGAAGGTTGCAGGTTTCTCCTCTAAGCGTAGGCAGCGTTTACTGGATGAACTACATGTGCAGGCAGGGAGGAAGTTTTGACTCGTGCAAGCTGAGATTTTTGGCAGTGAGGTTCACCAGAGAGTCACACATTCTGGGCTTGCTGTGAGCTGAATGAGACGTTCGGTGATTATTTCTCTGCTTATATAAGTTGTTTTGTAAGTTCCAAATTTGCAGAAACATTTCATCAACACTAGCAACCAAGTCACAATGTGTTCCTCTGCGCTGGTATTGAAAAGCAGCAGAAAAAGACACACATTGCCCCCAGCGTAAGCAATAAAACGCCGTGCACAGTGGTGCCTCCCGAATAAATGGCACCCTGGGTGAGCTCCTCCTCCTGCCAAACACTCAGCAATTAAATTGCAAGCAATTACCTGAGACTGGGAAGAAAGTGCAAGTTCTCAGCAGGAAGCAGGAGGATGGTTTGACACAGCACAAACATAAAGCAATCGAAACTTGCATTTTATTACCTGGTGTGCCTACGCCCCCTTTCTCAATCCATCCTGGGTAGCTGCCCATAAGATCCAAATCTAAAATTTAAGCACCATAAGCAACTTCTGTTTTTTATTTAGTAAAATATAATAATGATGCTCAGTTTAGGGGGAAGGGTTTAAATTTATTTTTTAGCTGCAGATCCATTTGTTCACTAAAGGAATGTAATGTTTCATTTTAGGCAATAAATTTTGTTTCTCTTACCCCAAAAAGGAATTGAATGATTCGTTTATATCTTTTAATGTATTTCTGTTATTGTAGAAACATGTAGCTGTTTAGATTGTTTTTCAAAACTAACTAAAACTACAGCAAGCAGTTGTTTTTCTCATAAACAAACATGTTTACAATGGAAATAACATTTTTTAAAGAAATGCAGAAGCTTGCATGATATTTTTGTGGAATATTTTTCTCCAATTTCAATGCAAATATCTTTGCATGTTTGAAATAAGACAAAATTAATTTACAAGTAACTTATAGGAGGTTGTTTTGAGTCAATAATTCTTGAATATTGATCAAATATCTTGTTTTTCTGTCCCTTTTTTAACTTCATATGAATTTATGAGGGGAAAACAGAACTGACTGGACGAAAGGGAAAAACTGAACAGATTGTTGGCATGAAAATGATACGGAGGATGGACAATGTGCTCAGAGGAGGTCAGAAAACTCTGGAGGAATAAAGAAAACTGAAAAGAAGAAAAGTTTATGCTTTAAAGAAACTTTTTCTGTCAAAAAAGCAATGAGGGAGAAAAAATATTTTGAATAAATGATTCACTATGCTGTGCTGCTGACTGATGGCTTTATGATGAAGGTAAATGCTTGAAGAGAAGAAAATGATTTCAAAGAAAATGAAATCGCAAGACAAATAGATTTGAGGAAGGCAGACAGATCAAAGAAGAAAGAGAAAGAGTGATTTAAAGGTTTGAGGAGCAACGTGTGAGCAGACTGCAGAGGACCAAACTGACTGGCATTTCAGCGATATGGCACAAGTTGCACGTTCCCCTCGCAGACGTTAATATTTATCCTGTAATCTGCTCAGAAGGTCAGGATTAAACGCTGATGGATCACCTTCATGAAAGGAATTCAATCACTTGAGGTAAATGTCAGGAATCAGAAAAACTGACTTCACTTTGTCAGATTTGGTTGTCAAACAATAGGATGAAAATGTTTCATTTGTAAAAGAGTGGTGACAAATGCTGCCTTCAAGGACCTGCTTTTTATGCAGACAGACTCTCTGCGGTGACTGAATGGCAGCTCAGATTTTTATTGTTTCCCTTGAAAGCTGCATAACTAGAACTCAACCTTGAACTTGTTTATTATTCCAGGTAAAACATGTTTTAGTGGTTCTGTTGTTCAGAAAGTGTCTGCACTCAGTGGTGGATGAGTGGAAACAAACAGCTGCAAACTTTCTGACTCCAACAAAACAAACTAAACTTTCCTCTTAGAAAAAAACATCAAAATTTGTGATTTTCTGGATCTCTGCAGCTTCACCAAACATGTTAATAAATATTTATTGGCTTAATTGTAAAGTTGCATATGTAATATTATTTTGTTTCTTGTATATTTATTAGTTTATGACATCTTTATTTGAACATATTTTGTTATTTGATTTTTGCAAATGTATTTGGTTTTTATTTCAAATGTATTTATTTCTTTTGAAAACTTCTATTTATTGACTTACTTATTTATTAATTTGCCTATTTCTTACCTAATTCTCCATACTTATGGATTTACTTTGTGACTTAATCATTTGCTTGTTGCAGGTCTTGTCATTTTCATAAAAAGCATTAAATCATCTATTTATCTGGCAATGATTTTATGACTGATATGTTTATTTATTTAGAAATATATTTAAACAATAAATGATTAATGTATCATAGTTATATTTAAATACATATTTAGATTCTGCAGGTTTGTATCTTTTATTTTCATAGTTCCTCCTCTTTCTTACAGATTGCACTAAAGGATGCAGTTGATTACATAAAGTGCTGCATGTCACCTTGCCCTCACTTAGATTCTGATCATCCTGTTCCTTCAGTCCACTTGGATTTCATATCTTTATCTTTTTTTTTCTTTTTTAACCTGTGCACATCTTCCTCTTGTACATCTGCCTGTAGGAAATGAAATCTGACAGCCAGAGAGCAAGAGGCAGTGAAAACAAAAAAGCAAAAGGAGTTAGGGACGGTTGGCTGCTTCCTGAGCCTCCTGGCTGCCAGAGCACTGAGAGCGGGCCAGAACCAGAACCAGAACCTGCTGGTGGGATAACAACTCCCAGCTGGCCTGGGAGTGACCGCTGATCTCAGACCAGGAGGAGGAGGATGCTGCTGCTGGGGAGAAAAAGGACATTTGGGGCGCGATGAAGGACTTGGACGGATGGATGGATGAATAATTTCCTGGGACAATAGAAACAACAAACCACAACCGTCCAAAGCAACATGCTCAAAACTAAATAAAAAAAGTTTCTTCTGTGTCAATTTCAAATTTTGATGCAATTCTAATCATTTTATAGTTTTTATTCAGTTAACAGACACAATTTTGACACCTGCTCCCATTATTATTATGGTAATTTTGTTGCTTTTTGCTCTATCTAACTCTTTTATTGAAATATTTTGTTTTTTAAAACTTTATAAATGGTTCAACATTTATTTTATCGCCACAGATTTAATGTGTTTTATTTGGATTTAATGTAACTTTGTGATTACCTTTTTTTTTGCTAATACAATTCAATCCAAATACATAAAATCTTCTTTTACAAACTTGTAAAAGAAAAAAAATTACATGTTTGCAAGAACATCAATGTTTGCAAGAACATCAATGTATTTTATTATTTTATGTCATGTTTTTAGTGAGATAAGGTCCCAAAAAAATATAAGTTGCAGGAAGAGATTGTTTTAAAAATAACTTTATGCAAATATCAAACACACTTTTCATTAATCCCACACTTTTGTTTTAAAAAAAGTCTTTTTTTCTGATTGGTCTGACGTAATATTCTCATTTTAGATGTCATGTTTTTATTAAATAAGTGAAAAATGATCATAATTAACAGAATTACAGGCTTTCAAAGATCCATCTGTGTGTAATTAATCTATGATGTGTTTAATTTAGTGATTAGAGTGTAGAAGAAGAAGAAGAAGGAAAATGTTCTTCAGGTTTTTTTCCCAGGATCCTCAATCTATTATCAGATCACCATGCATTGTTGACCTTTTATTTCTACAGTAAAGAAATGTTGAAAAACTTGATTTCTCACAACTATCTTCTTCTAAATATGTGAAATCTGACATTTGACACTGCTGTGTGTCATGTTTGTTTATTTATTTGTTTGATTCATGGATTATTTCCTATAATTTCCCCCAAAATTTTGTCTCTATTTTGTGCATACTGGAAGGAAATGTACAAAGACAGTGAAGTCTTTACTTACTTACTTACTTACTTATTGCTGATCTGTCCCGTAAAATTTCAACTTCAATTCACTGAAACTTGAGTCTGGAGGAGATTCCTGTCGAGTTTTCTCTTTTTGAATCGCATAGCACCTGCAGAAACAGAGAAGAAAACACATATTGTTGGTTTTGTGTGCCTGTCTGCTCTGATGCATCTAAACCTCGAGGGAGTGAAAAGACGGAGGGCGAGAACTTTCCCTGACGCGTCGCTTTCATGTCTGAATCCTCTAGAACATCTTGAAGTGAAATCCAAAACATTTAATGATGCTTTTAATTGAAAATAATCTCAGCAGGGAGCAAAACAAGAAGCTTTCATATGCAAAGTCACTATAATTGCTAATATTTTCAAGGGGTTTGACGTCCTGGAGCTTTCACACCTCCAGACAAGATGGCCGGCCTCACGGGGAGAATGAGGAGGAGGAGGAAGAGGAAGCTACACTCTTCCTCCCCTTGGTAGCGGCGAGGTGAGGAGCAGATGGTGCGAGAGATTGGAAACATCGTTTGGAGTCGGCCAACCCCGGCCTGATGGCAAGCTGTGCTGGCAGCGCCGCGTCGAGGAGAGCGCGAGGGGTTTAAATCGCCTTACTGAGCAGAGCTGGCTCGCTTTATTCTGCGTATGCACATGGGCAGAGTTCACTGTGTGTGTGTGAAGATTTTCAAAAGTTTGCAACTGTGTGAGTGGCACTAATGAAGAGATAAACAACGATACGAGCCAGAGAGTTTCTGTCATTATTTCTGCAGGCTCGCTTTAAAATTAGCCTAAAAATCGGATGTTGCATTGATCATAATTTGGAGTAAACACTGAAAATGTCAGAGTGTGAAGATGGTAAACAAGTCGCTACGAGGCTGTTTGTGTCACTCCCTGCCTGCTTCTGGAAATAAAACTTCAGTTCCTTTGGATCAGGATGCGCAAAATCCAACTGGAGAAAACAAACTCTGAACACTTTCTCGACTTTTCCTCCATTGAATAGACGGTCAGGAAGGAAACACAGATCTGAGAAAGAGAAGAGGTGATGGAGTCATTGGGTGCCTTTCCATTTGAATCATGAAAACAAATAGAAATGCCGATTAGAAAAAATATATACGTTTATCCCTAAAATGTTTTTACAATCAGATGAAGTGTTTTTTTATTTTTTAAAGTGATCAACACTGTGTCAGAAAAACAGTAAAATGCAATGTGACTGAATATAGAGGCCTCTAATCTGTGAGTAGGCATTTACTGGAAAAGCGACGCTCGGATCCCTCACATTTACCAACGTGAAAAACAAAAGTTGCTTGAGAAAGTGGAACAGGTTTCGTCCGCAATGTGTTTTTCTCCTCATGGATCGTTTATAATTGTCTTTTTCCGTAACAGTTTGAGTCTGGTTCTTAAGAAATTCCTCCAAATTGCCCAGAAGAATTCTTTAATTGTTCCCTAAATCACTGGAGTTTAACGGCAGCCAGTTTAAGGAAATGCCAGGGCAGCTGGGAGATCCGAGAGAGATAAGCGGCGCCAAAACGCAGGGCTGATGTCACTCACCCTCCCTTTTCCCCAGCCTTCTCCGCTCGGACAGAAAAATGTCAAGTGAGGAGTTTGTTTCCAAACCAAAAGGTAAAGTGACTCCTTCCAGCAGAGCGGAGTCCTTTGGGAAATGCAGCCATGCGAGAAACCAAAGCCGTCAGTTTGTCTTTACACTTGAACTGCTGAGCTGCAGCATCTCATACACCAGGTTTCTGTCTCTGGGAAATGACTCAACTTTACTTTGTAACAAGATAAGTTCATTTCAGCTCATTAATTCCAATAAAGCAGTCCCTCGAGACGGAGTCAGTCCTGACCACTTAAAACTCAGATTTTCCTGTGATTCCTTCACTGGGATGGTTGACCTTCACTGCACAGAGTCGATGCTATCACACCATTTAGCACTCTGGTGTTCAACAACCACCATGTGTTTGTTATTGGAGCCAGAGCCACGCCAGGCAGATATTCCAGATTAAATTAGCATAATTTTTAGGAACAGATATGATGCATTTTCTTTTTGGGCTTTTTATGGTGTAAAATTATTGGTGAGATGATGGATGGATGGATGGATGGATGGATGGATGGATGGATGGATGGATGGATGGATGGATGGATGGATGGATGGATGGATGGATGGATGGATGGATGGATGGATGGATGGATGGATGGATGGATGGATGGATGGATGGATGGATGGATGGAATTGAAAAGTTTAAAGGTAGCTGTTCCATCTGACTGAATAATGTATTGTTTTCTTCACAGTGCCTCCTGTTGTTTGAAAGCAGAACTGCAGTGAATATCAGCATAACTTATTCGTTACATAATCTGCTCTGAAAGTTAACATTTTCTGCAAATTAAATTTGTTTCTGACACATTTCTTGCAGCTATCTGCTGGACTTAGCCTCATTATCTGGAACCAACAGGTAAAAAGCCTGTGAGCCAGCAGAGGTGATCCTGAAGAGGTGAAATAAAAAAGAAAGAAGCAGCGATCGTCTCTGACAGGGAGAGAAAAAGAGCAGCAAACATGAAAAGAAACAGAGACAAAGAGGAGGTCTTTGGCAAACTCTTGTACAGCTGCTGAATGCTGTCACACAGCTCAGGAAGGCCAAAACTATTATATACAACTACACACACACACTTACACACACACACACCCTGAATAAGCCTCCAAATAACCATGTGACTGGATCTAAACAGGAGGCGCTAATTCAACTCCTCTTAGTCGTGTAAACACATGCTCACCAAGTTTCTCATGGACGCAGAGACTCGGCTCAGGACCAAGACTCTGAAGCATAACAACAACACAGCTGAGACAGCCACTTCTGCACTGTTTACATTCAGTTCAAGTGTGGCAAACACTGCTTTCCCAGCAGATGTTTCAGCCCAGAGAGGCTTGTAGAGCATGTTTATTTAAAACTCCACTCCATCAGTTTATATTCGTGCTTTATGGTGAAATTTTGTGCTGCTTGAAATGCAAGAAACTTCACCTGATATCCCTAAAACATCCAACTTGATGATGCCAATGTAAAAAGCATAAAATCTCCAAAAATACACTATTTTGGTGTAAATTTGATGAAAGAAACAACAAATTTTTGGACTCCTGTAGCAGAGATACACATTGCATTGTAAACACCATCCACAGTTGAAAAACTTTTGCAAAAGTTTGACTTTTTACCACCATACAGTCATTTTAATAGCAACGAGTATTATTAGTAGCATTTTTTGGGATTAGGTTTCTGAGCAGGCTCTTTTTGTTGTATTAAACCTTTAATAAAGAAGCAGCGACCGTCTTAAAAGGGTGGATAGTAAGATAGTGTGCTGGAATTAGGGAGCCGTTTCAAGATATAAAAGCTAAATAACAAAGATAAACAAAAAGAGAATTATATCATTTCCCCGACGCTAATTTTATTCTCATGCTGATGCCTGGAGGGGAACCTGAAATGATGCGGTCTGTAATCATGTCACGTCTCATCAGTCAGTTTTAGAAAATGCTGCTGTGTTGGATTGCAAAAATAAAAAAGGAGCTTCAGTCAGCCGGAGGCATGCCACTTGTGCTAATAATGACCTCATGCATATAACCCACCTGACCCCATGTGATCTTGTGAGCAAGTGTAATGTTAGATAATAATTGTCACCCTGAATCACCTGAGAAGAGCATGGCTGGATTACAGACTGAGGTATCTATGCAGAAGTGATGAGAGTTTCAGGTTTACGTTATAGAAACTCAGACTGATTAGTTATAAACAACATGATTGAGTAACGTCTTCTCCAGAAACCAAATATTCCCACAAACGCATCTTTCCAAAGGTCTTTCAAACAAGTTTTCAGCACTTTAGCTGTTCTCTAAATCCAACAACATAAATGATATAAAGAAATGTCACATTAATACAACTGAAAAAGCACTTTGCTATTTCTAGTAAATTAATCAAGCATCACAAACTAATCAAATTATCACTCTGCAGGAGGTTAATGCAGCTCTGATTGCAGGAGAAAAATAGCGCAAAATTATACCTCCTCAGAATACCAATTAAATATGAACAATTTTGATATGAAATGAAGAATTTGGAGATGAAAACCAATCCTGGTTCAGAAGTTTCCCAAATGTGAAAGCGAAATTAGTGGAAAAAAATCAGGGCCTGCTGTTTGGAAGGGCTCTCAGCGGACATGGAAAGGACTAAATAATCCCAGCCGATATGTTGGTTTGGATCGCAGGGAGAAAGGATAATTCCATCCTTAAAGCCGAGCTGCCCTCAGGAACAAGAGGAAATCCTTCAGGGGTTTTCAGAGCAAAGAACATTTGGAGGGAAAAACCAAAGAGCTGAAGAATTAAGTGGGTTTGAAAAAGAGAAATCAACCGTCAAAGGAAACAAGGAGGCTGAATATTGACAAACTTAACAGGGACTCTTGGCAATGGCAATGCTGTTGCTTTTTGTCCTGCTTGCAGTTGCACATTGTTTTGAAAAGTTGGAGACGAAAAAGTTACTTTATTACAGTTCTACTAGAACTAGAGGAGACTGTCAAGAAGAGGAAAAGCAAGCATGTAGGTGAATAATGAAAAAAATAAAAAATGATGAAAAAAAAAAATGAAAAAAACTTACCAAAAAATCACAGGGAATGCAGGGAGCCAGAGCAGAACAAAAAACACAGGAACCAAAGACATCCTGGACATAACAGGAAGAACCAGCAAGGAATGAGAGAAATGTGATTGAATACTGGGAATGCTGGGACAATAACCAGGGATAATTACTAACAGGTTGCAGGTGTGAGGAGAGAAAAAGAAAACAGCAACCAATTTAAACAGGATTTTAAACGTTTGCTGTCGTGAAACAAATGCATCTAGTTTTCAAATTTTTTTTGGCTCGACTAAACAAATCTATACAGCATCTAGGTCATTTTACATCTTTAAAATGTTTGCTACATTTATCCAAGTTTAATAAATTGGATTAAAATTGATTTGGATGTAATAAAATTTTCAGGTTATGACATGATTTTATTTACTATAAAAGTTTGGTTATAAAAAATATTGGATACTTTTGGGTTGATGTGAAAAAAAATATATGTTGGTTATGAATAAAAAGTCTCCATCTGCACCAAGACCCTTTGATGAAAAGTGACGTTTTCTGAGCCACTTCCAGGGAAATAACTCATATTTCTGGGAGGATGACTGACAAGGTTTGGGAAAAGCAAGGTTGTTTTATGTAGCTGTGATGAAAAAAGTAATATTAAGTAACGATTTCGAGTTGACATTTTTAACAATGTAGCACCAAAGCCCCTTTCTTGTGAATGATTATTATGATTGGATGTAGATTCTCTGGATCTGGATTGGATTGGAGTGATTCTTGAACACATTTAGGGCCTGTTTTCTTCCAGAAATCGCCCTATAATTTGCAGCTGCCTTCCTGAACGCTGGCAACAACTCGTCTAAAACGGTTTTGGAGTATCGGGTTACATTCCACGAATATCACGGCCTCACTGCGGCGTAGTATAAGAGTGGCGTCACGCTGGAAGCATCCTGCCTCCTCGGCTTTAACGTGGTGTTATTTTCAAACTGGCCTGGTCATGCTGACATGTATGTTTGGGAGCAGCGGGCCTTAAATTTAGAGCTGTCAGCGCCAAGCCGACTTCATTAGGGGTGGATGGGTTCATGTCTGTTTGCCTCAAACCTTCAACCTTGATTAAGGGATGGAGGATGCAAACGGAGGTGAGTCTGGCTGGAACCTAGGGTGCATTGAGCAGCTTGACAAAGGTCAAGATTTGCATTTAAATTCAGCTGCAGTGGCTCTTTATTTGAGCTCAGATTATTAAAAAGCACTTGAGCCTCGCAATAAGTTCACCTTTCATTGGCTGTGGCTTACAAGTGCAACTTGCGTCATCATCCAGTGTGTTTATTCAATAGGAGAAGGTTGCATGCTCCTTATTCCCAATGCCCACATTAGTTCCGCTCATCCGCCTTCCTCAGCTCTGGTTTGCCGTTTCCAGGCTGAACCCACCAACCTTCAGACAACCAGCAGCGGCATTCCCAGCCTCTGCTGCTGACAGCTCCAGCATGTTTGGTTTTAAAAACAGTAGCTGCCACAGATCAGGACAGGCACGCCGAGGATTAAGGAGGCGGGTGATACCTGCCACTGTGACAGAAACTGTCGTCGCTGATTGACGATGCATGTGCATCGATTTGACCCGGAGTCCTTGAAAGCCTCCCTCTCTCCTCGGCTCCATCTGTGCAGACAGCAGCTCCGAGCAGCTGAGGGCTCGTTTTGAAACTCCCCTTTCTGAGGTTCTGCAGCGCAGGTTCACACAAGGACAAGGAAGGCAGCTGGGTGCCAGATGAGAGCGGTAATTAGGCTGGTATCCACCGGGCTTTGGTTACAGGTGCAGATCTGCCTGCAGGGATGAACAAAGCTGTCAATGGAAAAGATCATTCATGCTGAAACAACAGAAAGGAGGGAAAGAGGGGCTTGGACAGCTCCTGCTACCGAGCAGCAGTGCCAAGACAAGATAAATCGCTCTGAGTGGCATCACGACAAGCCCAAAGCAGGAGTATAAATCATTTTGCAGTGCGAGCTTTCAGAGCAGAAGGAGAGGCTTTTATTTTAGCCGCTTGTTTCTGGAGAAAGGAAAGACCCTCAATGCTGCCCAGCAACATGAACACAGGATTATTCAGTCAGTCAGACAAAGGAGCTTCTTTTTATCGCTTTATTTTCCATTTATACTTCAGTTTTGATTGTTGGTTTTATAAAACTCAGCTTTATTAGTATTAAGATGAACAAAGATACAATATGTTTTAGTTTAATCACTTCTTCATTACCTTTTTTTTTCTAGTTTGTTTCTTGCTGAGTTTTATTAGTATTAATGGACACAGCGGAGACATTTTTCAGTGTTTATTCATGTATTTATTTATTTAAGAGGCTCCCATGTTGTGATTCTGAAGAAACTCAAAGGCGTAAAGGAATCTGCTCTTTTATCTCTTTCCCTTTTGCTCGCCATCAAACCAGAAGCTAAAAGCAAAACACCAGGATGTTTATTGGAACACCGACTCTGTTCCAGTCCCTTGTTTTTCCTTATCTGCTTTCGTCTCTTGATGCCTGATTGCGAGGATATTTCAGCTCCTTCCAGCTTTGTGTCAACAGTTTATATCAGACTTACATTTCCTGATGCGAGACGACAAGCACACCTGTCAACAAAGCCACCTACATAGTTTAAATGCTTCACCTGGTTTGTTGTTGACTTAAAAGGCCAGTGAGGACATGCAGTTCCCAACAACAACTTTTTTACATAAGCATACACTTCCTATGTCATTTGTCTAGTAAATTCAGGTGTAAATTATAGAAATTTAACTAAAAGAAGGAAAATAATCAACTTTTTATACACATTTTACATTTATTTTCTTTCACCCTTGTACTTTTTTTAATTTTTAAAAGCATATTTCTTTTTTTGTGTTGTTTTTTAATCTCCTAATGAATATTTTCATTTTTATTTTTAGTCCATATGCTTTGCATTATTAATAAATGTATAACAATCAACACCTTCCTTCATTTTTATATGCATTTTTAGTTTAATTTATTTGTTTTTATGTTTTAAGCCATTTGACATTAGCTTGACCAATTTTCTTCCATAACTTTCTATAATTCGCTTGTTTTGCACAGATATTAGTCTCGAATGCTGATTTTGTTGTTTCTATTCATACTGACATGATGTCTTATTGCGTCCATCGTGTTTTAACCTTGAAACGGGTCACAGCACCATTAAACATGACCCTTAGGAGCAACATTGCAGCCTGATTTGAGCTCTGAAACCTGATCTTTCCATTCATCATTCATGCTGTGTCCACTTGGCCTCAGCGCTGCCCTGCAGCTCCCACTGTCACACGTTACAGACCCTCAATTGCTAACATTTTGCTGCGTTCTCTCAGTTTCACATGTATTTACATCCTTGTTGCTCTGCCATGCTGTCTGTGAGCAACCTGCTTTTTGTTAAAAGCCCTTTGTCGATAAATTTGACTTCCCTTGACACTCAATACGGAGTCCATTAAGCTGCAGAGCCATGGGGTTACTCTGCACAAGGACCAGTGGTTCCAGTAAGGAATATGTGCTGAGCCCTCCTCAGCTAGCATCATCATACGTAATTCAGGCCCATGTAATGCCATTAGAGGAGATTTGGCATCTGATAGTTGAGTAATGGGATTAGCTTCATGGGCAATAAATCTCCAAGACCAGGATGGCAGGTCTTCCCCACTCAAAGGGAGACGGATACAACATGCCACTTCCACAAGAAAGTCGTACTCTTTTTTTTTCATGAGAAAAAGTTTGAGGAAGTGAAGGAAAATGCAGCTGCAGGAGGGTTGGTGCACGCATTCTTGCAGGATGGAAGAAACCTTACCTGCAACCACATCTGCAGTAGCTGGCGTATAAGGTGACAATGTGACTATTGTTGTAATATTAGCCTCACCTAACACATAATAAACACAGAGTAATTCCAAGATAAATAAAAGGAGGAAATACTTTTGCTTTTTCTGAGCTTGGGTTTCCAGGAATAGACTGAAAATCTCTGCATCTACTGGATCTAAATCCTCTCCTTCACCACAAACTGGCCTGTACTGGTTTCTCCAGCTTCAAGAAACAGGAGCGTCATTTATTTTTTTCTTGCTGGAGATGAAAGCCAACGCTCCGATGTAGAACAGGTGACTCAGCTTGCAGCACAGAGGAGAAATCCCCCGAGACCTTTGACCTCCTAATCGCTGAGCAGCGCTTATAGCTGGAGATCTGCTCCAGGCTATTAGGGAGATTAGTGTCACACAGATTTTGGGACCAGGCCAAGCCTATATCTGTGCTTCATGGCATTCTCAGCATTTATTACTTAGCACCCAACCCATGTTGAAATCCAATATGTGACCTATAGTAGCACATAGCTGCAGGCTGTAGCATGTGTGCAGATTGTGTTAAGCAACAGGGTTGATGGATGGACATACGCTTGGTAGTTTGTTAGAAGTATAGTTTGCATTCTGGGTTTTCCTTTATGGTAGAAATGCCCCATAAACTCTCCTAGTTTAATTAGATCCTCCATGTAGTGCAGAAAATACAAGTTTATTGTTGCAATTTACTTACAAATATGTTGCATGTTTTTACAAGTCTTTTTAAATGAAAAGGTGGCCCTTCCAGCTCGGACCGCCCATCTTTTGTCGCTTCGGGACAAACCAGAGTATAAAACAAGCAGCCTTCCCGAACAAAAAACAATCCCTAAGCTCGTAAAGCCGCTCAAACAAGCTCCAAAGAGTTATTCAGCGTCCTACTGGAAATGTGCGGATTTTACCTCCAAAGTAAAAGGAGAACTCACGCAATGTCAAAACCTGAGCAAAAACCAGCTAAATTGATCTTTTAGAAAAAGGTTTTTCAGAAAACATCACAATTAATCAATAAACAAACGCCACTGGTTCCATATTTGTGGAGTTCTCTATGGAACATAACTTCAAAAATATTTGGGGAAAATTCACATATTCTGGGATTTTTTTGTACATTTCTAAAATATTCTTAGAGTATTTAGAGGGGAGTCTCAAGTATTCGTCGATTTTAGTTATTTGGAGATTGTTGTGATTCTGACTCCAACTAATACCAGGGCTCCAATGAGCAATAATCTTTTATTTGGTCAAAAAAAAATTATCAAATGTTTCAAATATATAATCTAATTTCTGCTGGCAATTCATTTATGCTACAGCTCCATTTTGCTAGAAACTTTGGCCGAACATTTGCCCAAATCTTCTGTTGGCAGGTTAGCTTTCAGACAAATGGAATAGACTATAAAAACTTACATTTTTGCCATAGATGTTAAATATTCTTTAACATTTGCATTTCATTTGCGTTCATTTACAAAACAAAGAACAATTACCTTGTGTTTTACTTTGAAAATCATCACCGGATGCGGGACAGCTCAACTTGGCATAGCTGACACAGATCAGTGACTCCATCTTGAAATTGTCCCGACCCGAGGAGGAGACGGACTTGGAAAATCCAGCTCGTCCTACACGGATTAACTGTAGTTTTGCCCGATTATTCTGCAATAAAACACGGTTTTCGCTCCTTGTATTGAGTTCGTTCGACGGAAGCGGTTGTTTGGCCCACTTTGAAGGAGCGTTACACTCCGATTGGAGCCCTTTAATCGGTTGTGTCCCTGCTGGATCGACCGGAGCTGGCTGTGGTTGTGGCCGGGCAGCCCCGTCGGACTGTCGGGCGAAGCGCAAGGATTTAAACGTCAAAAACTGTTTTTAAACCCACCATTTTAAAATCGAAGACTACGAAGTGGTGTTTTTAAGAAAGAAAGAAGTCATATTTTACGGCTATGTTCCGGAGATCGCCGGGGAGAAGTTTGATTAAGCACCCGAGTGCGCTTGGTGTGGAGTCCGATGGATGTTAGCCCTGCCCGGCTGTGGCTCGGCTCTCTGCGCCGCTCTTCTGAAGGCTCAGTTTGTCTGCCCATAATGCTGCTGCTGACCTCGCAAGTGTATGAAAACACTGGCACTGGTGCCGCCAAGTCGCCCTCCATTGCTTCGCTGTAAAACCTGGAAATACCACCCAGCATTCCCTTCTCCTCTTCTCCTGTTTTTGGGACTTGTAAACTGGAATATTTAGGATTTAGCCTCCATTTATTTTCTTTAAATATGAACATTTTCCAGAGACTGTTCTCCTTTGGGGAGCAAGACATTCAATTTTAATCGTTTTTGAGAATATTTTTACTCATTTTTGTGGAATTTGAGCTTTTATAAAAAAACATTCTTTTTGTGGACACATTCGGATGGAAAATGGGAGACGCTACAAAACTGGCCATAGCCGTTTTCCTCATCTCCTGCTCTTCAGGTGGGTATATCGAGGTTATGCATGGTCTTATAATGCAATGTTTATTACCTCTGCAGAATGCAATGCACAGCTTGTTGCAGGTTGCACTGAATGCAACACAACGCAGACCTGTGGGAAGAAAAGAAGGGTGGAAAAAAACTAATTCCCTCAACCTTTTCTGCAGCCCACTTGTGTGGCTGTGCATGTTTCGTATTTAGTCAGCTCTAGATGGGGCCTTTAGGCCCTCAAGGGGCCTTTGTGGAGCTTTGAGTGAGACATGTTGCTAGAAATTGGGTCTGTTTAGTTTAAGTTAATTAGGAAACAACAAGAGACAGTATAAGTAAGGACTATGCAGTAGGAATAAATAGATTATAAGTCCAAATTTAAAGTTAAATGGTTGTGATTTGAATGGGGCTCTGCAGTGGGTTTTGTCAGTGTAATATATATTTTTCACTCTCAGTATATTCACTTGTTGAACAAATGCAAACAAGAAGAAATGAAGTCTGGTGAGGCAGAATTAAAGGCGTATTGCAACTACATTTTAGTTATTTCACCTGAAACAGCAGCAACAATATAAAAAAAATTCAGTTGTATGTTGTTTTATTTTTTAATGAACATTGTGAAAGAAGTTCTACCGAATACACTGAAATTGACCAAAAAGTCAGTAATTATGCATTATATTGTGTATATAATGTGAAAAGTATTGGACTGAGCACAGAACCCTGTGGTACACTATAAGTAATGTTCAGCCACTTATTGATTAGAAGGCATAGATCTTTTATTGTTGAAGTAGTTTTGTGGTGAATTTAGACATTTTTGGTTAAAAATTAAGTTGCAGAGTTATTAAATGCTAAATTAAATGCTTGATTTCAAACTTTTTGATATCATAATTACATATTCTGTCAGTTTTATTTGATTTTGGTTGTCTTTCAGTGATTGGTGGGTTTCTTTTATTCAGCCAGAAGATAATTTATTGCTGTTGCTATTGGTGTAATTTACCATTTAAATTAGCATCAAATAATATTCTACTTTGCCGCTTTTTTGTATTTTAAATATCTAATCTACATTTGGAAATTAAGATAAAAACTATTTCCAGTGTGTGATGGAAGCAGGAGGAGAAGAAGGCCTGGCATGCGATTTTGGAAACGTTAATGGACCTTTTGGATGATGGAATAAAATGACACTCAAAATTAAGAGGAATGAGGATGAAAAGGATAAAAATGATGCTCTAGCTGTTTCGGTGACTTTGAAACAGTTTTAACTGCAGGAGCAATGTCATGGAATATTTTTGTGGTTTTAAAACTCATCTTGAAATTAATGAGTAATATCCCATGTCTGTTAGTCATAGTATGTTAGATTTTAATAGGTTTACAGTTAATTATACACCCCCGTTCCTCTTTCTACATCCTCATTTTCCTGAAGTTAAACGTCCCACCAGTATGGTGAAGTGGTGACGAACAGAACAAGCTCAACCACAAAGTGCTGTTTGGTTTTTCTTCTCTTTCCGTTGTGTTTTTTTTTTTTTTTTTTTTTTGCACAACATTGTTTACGTGGCATTGGAAGTGAACTCTTCCATGATGCTAAAAGTCTTTACTTTTATTTTTTAACTCCAAATATTTTGAAGACGTTCCAAGAAAATCGCCTTTGCAGACTGAGACTGGTGTTAGTGGGTTTGCTGGATTTGCAGATCAGGAATTTGAGATTGCAGTTTTCAAAGTGACGGTTTTGTTACCTGATGCTTCAGCTTGGAAGTGGGAATTGCCTAATCGGAGGTTGCACAACAGAAATTAAGCCTGGAGGCAAAATTTTCCAAACTGCTTTGGAAAGAAACGCTGCATATCAGTGCTAAAGCTTAACCTCAAGAAGTAGAGGAAGGATGGGAGGTGAAAACATTCTCTCACGTTGCAGTGGGATAGTTTCACAGTAAGGTGCCTTGGAGTGTCTGCGAGCGTTTGGGTGAAAATGAAAAGCTTTCTCAAATTGGGTAATAGTCAGGGTTGCTCCGAGTGTCAGCCAGGTGCTGTCTGTGTTTTGCAGAGTGCAGCAGATGATTATTCTACTCACTCATTACTGTCTGAAGTGGGGAAATGAATGGTTTCCACTCAGAGTGGGATAATAACTCTCTGGGAAAGCCGAGTGGAACTGGCACCGCTCACAATGGCACCAAGAACCCAGAGATAAGGACAGAGCACTTAGCCAACAGGGATTTTTATCTGATGAGGCCAAAAGAAACGCGTAAGGGTTAAGTTTGTTTGTCATGGCTTGTGACCATGACAAACCATGTCTGTATACCTTTTGGTTTTCAGAAAAACTCTGTGCAAGCTGCTCTTCATGCTAAAGTAGGCAGGAAATTAAAGTAGAAATGGTCTAGTGCAATTTTGGTTCCTTAAATGTCAAAATAACACTTTACTGAAGCGGCATATCAAATGTTGAAGTTAAATTTTTTGCCTAACGGTTTTTGCAAAATCACTTAAGACTGTCGGTCTTTCACTTCTTTGTCAGTCTATATCCACATTTTTATCCTTGACTTAAGCATTTAGCTAACAATAGCTAACCGTATGACCAGAGAATTAAAGATGAGTAATACAAGCTAATGAGGTGGATTAGCAGAGCTTGAGAGTGCCATCCAGTACACATGTGGATTGAGTCAGGATTCTCATGAGATGTCATACATCAGTATTCCTCAGTCAGAAGCATCTTCAGATTTGTTGGAAGACTGACTGCTACCAGAGATTCTTCATTCCCACAACATCAGCTTCCACAAT
This sequence comes from Poeciliopsis prolifica, assembly GCF_027474105.1. Classification (NCBI taxonomy): domain Eukaryota; kingdom Metazoa; phylum Chordata; class Actinopteri; order Cyprinodontiformes; family Poeciliidae; genus Poeciliopsis; species Poeciliopsis prolifica. Next base: position 231,119 of record NW_026562466.1, on the reverse strand, counting down.
GACTGAGAAACAAATGAGAATATGTTTATTTTAATTTAACTTAACAGAAATTGATATCTTTTGATGTGATGAGTTAAAACAATTTTATTACATGAAAGCCATTTGTGAAGAAATTGATTATTATGATTATTATGTTTAGAATAATCCAAGCTGATTTTTAAAAGACAAATCAGCTTGGAGCTGTCTAAATCTAGACAATCACGGCATGTTCTTGAATGCACCGTGAAGTTGGAGTTCAACCACAAAACGCTCATGGCCTTTAAATATTATATGTTTGGACCATGAAGGAACCCATGAAGAAGATGCACTGAATTCAGTTTAATTGCATGATGCATTCAGGAACCGAGGGGAAAAACAGACCTCTTGTTTGTCAGAAGTTTAGTTTGACAAGAAATAGTAGGTTCAGTCAGAATAACGAAAGGTAAAATGGTTTTTGAACAACGTTCCACCCCCGAGCAGCTGGTAATCCGCCCCAGATCATCAGTTTTACAGGCGACCTCTGCTGCGAGCCTGAACTGCAGATCGGTAAATATTTACAGTGCGACTTCATCCCAGACAACAAGTCCACAGATTTCACCGTGCAACTCCACTCTGAAGATTTGTCCTAATCCTCAGGCTTCCCCATTTCATGTCAGGAAACTGTGTCAGCACATAAACCAGTTTATACAGCTCACATCCATTCATGATGGCTTCATTTTTTTATTATTATTAAAATGGAGATTTTAATCCCCGGTGTTGTTGCTGCAATAGACGACAAACTTTGTTGCATCCTCCCCCATATGGTTAATCATTAGAAGACATGATGCTTTTCTGAGGTGAATATTTACTTCTTGAAGACACTTCTTTTCCCATTTCACCACATGTTGACCAAAGGTGGTTATTGCTCACTTTTTGACTTTAAAAGTCAGTTGAAATTGCTATAATAACAATAAGTATTTTCAGAGTTACCAAATAGATTTTCAACATTTTCCAAGTATGGAAAAGTAAATAATAAATAAAAGTGGGTTTTGAAACTCTTAGTCCACATATTTAACTTTGTTGTGAATTTTCTCGTGTCCCCATAGGCTCAATGTAATTACACCAAGAATAAACAATATGTAGTTACATTTTTGTGATATTTTGTGGTAGCAAACTATGGAAACAACAATTGAAAAACTAGATAGACTAAACCATCTCCACCATACTTTGGTTTTTGAAAACATAAATCAGTTGAGATGATGAAACTCAAACATTTTATTGTGAAACAATGAAGCCATTTTGTCAAAATAAGATTGTTATATCTTGTCACAAAACAGGCTTTAAGTTTTCTTATTTTGATAAAACGAGACACTCAAACCAAATCGTAGTTACTGGTGGGAAAAGCTGCCAACTCCTGCATGTTTATCTTTTATGGCCATCGGGGTCGTTTTGACTGCTCATGTTCGCAAAAGGATCTGAATTTTTTGGAAATTCTGCATTTGGACAAATTAGGACATTTTTAAATGACACATTTTGTGTGGAAATGAATTTAATTGTGTTGCTGCCAGTGCAGAGCTTGCTTTTTGACTAGTGATGAATACTTTCTTAACTTCATCTTTGTGCTGCCATGTTTTTCTCATTTCCCACAGATACGTCCTCCCTCTATCTATAATACGTCCTCCTGCATTATGCATGGGGTCCAGTGGCACTGGCGTACTTGTTAAAGCCTGGCGTTGTCCCCGTTTCCCCCATCGGGCCCAACTAGCCCTGACTGTTTCCTCATCATGAAAACAGCTCAACTCAAAGTGTCCACCCAAAGCAGCTGGCGCTGCTGCTGCTGCTTGTTTTGACTGGTCCTGCACCAGTTGGAGCACTGTTTATATTTTACTGGGCATTTAGACTTTTCTTATTGTCAGAACTGAAATGGATTTGTTTTTGCATTAATGCAAGTGAACAAACCTTTGCTGCAGTCGGAGGACTTTATCTGCCACTGAGGGGACTTTCCTGAGCAGCAGAGATTTGTTCTAACCTGCTGCTGGAGGAATACCAAATCGATGGAGATTTCTCAGCGTGCCGACATCCAAATCAAAAAAAGTAATGTTTGCACATGCTGTTTACCTCCTTAGAGGAGATCTGTGTGTGTGTGTGAATAAAGATTTCTAAAGCACCCTGACTCTGGAGAGTTTTTAGATTTGGAGAAGCGTTTTATCTTGATGCGTCGGTCCAGTGTGGCCTTTTACTGTAATTAATGCGTACTGCAGATGTTGCTTTTTGTGCATGGGAGAGTTTGAGTCTAGACAGACTGGCTTCTCCGATGAAGGGGCCCACTTTGATCCTTGATTAAAAACCGCGAGCTGTACATTCATCTTGCTCTCGTTTCAGGGTCTCTGGAGGGCGTCACAATCCCCCCCTCCGCCGTCCTCCACCTCTTTGTCTTCGGCCGTCTCCCGGTGATGCTGTGGGCTTGTCATCAGCCTGTTGCTCCACTTGTAATCTAATCCCAATTAAAAATACCCGTCAGTGTCTGGATTTTATTTTGGCACTGGAGCCTCGTGATGGGCTTGTCGTTACTTTCCACTAAATATATAACGGCAGAAGTCGGCGAGGTCGCGAAAGAGACGGCGTACCTCGTGTGATGACTCACGGCGGGGCGGGAATTCACATCGTAATTCTGCAGCGTGAATTCCACCCTTAAAAAACAATTTCTGGTTTGAAGATGCCGCAGCTGCGAAACCAAACACGTGAGTGTAAGGAGTTTGTGCCCTACCAGAGATAAGGAGCCACTGTAAAAGGCTCCTCCTGTGAAGAATGCGCGGTATGCAGCGAGTCATGTGTGCGGTTCTGCTGCTGCAGAGACACCCAGGTGCTCCCCAGACCTGTCCGACCAGCAGCTCCATCAGCGCTAATTGAGGAGGAGACGGATGGGCTCGGGCATTCCAGCGAGGATTAGAGGGATTGGATTCAGTTGCTGAGTGTGTTGGTTTTTAATGCCCGCTCTGGTTCCTCCCCCCTCGCTGCCATGGGAAGACTGGTGTCTTTGTGAGCTGCTCCGGCGAGCCAGCCACCCCTGCCGTGTCACAACAACGTCTGATTGAGCGTTAATGTAGCACTCCAGAGAGTTCCTGGCTGCTCTGTGAAAACACTGGACTGTAAACCAGCGAGAGTCCTCTCCTACCTAACAGCTCAGCCTCAGCTGCTGGTGGGGAAACATGGAAGCAGGGGGATTATATAACCCAGACCCCTGCAAACAACCTGAGGAGATCCAGTCCTGCTCAGATGTTTAATGATTTATCTAAACATTTCTTCATCTTTTATTTAAACCATCATACAACAAACAACTTAAGAGACCTTTGAATGCATGAGGTCACTGCAGGTGTTTATCAATTTTCTTAATATTATATAAACTGGCTTAAATGTATCTATACACCCTTCTAATAAATGTTGCAACCATCATTAAAATTTCTTCAGAGTCATTATGTCATTACAGATCTTCAGTAGCTGTCAGTTTTGCAACAAATCTAAAGACGCCTCTGACCAAAGACAGTAAGCAAACAATACCGTGTTGCCCTGGTTACGCATTATAACAACTGTGCAAAAATGAAAATGCAAGAGCAAAATAAATATTCTTGCTGCACAGCATCCAAAGCCAGAGGGAATAATCGTCCAAACATGCAACTCCTCAACCGAAAATGTTCTCACCAAAAGTCTAGAAGAAGAACAAATCAGAACTGAGCATTAATCCAATAAATACTTAACCTGAACTGGTTAAAGATCATGAGGTAAAAAACAAAAACTCCAAAGATCAAGCTGATCAGGTGACTAAATGTACATTTGGAGGATTCCATTTGTCACTTTTAAACCTGGGAACAAGCATGGAGGTGGCAGCATCATGCTGTGATGCCTGAATAATTGACACTTGGATCAGCTGATTGCTCTGGCAGAACAATAACAACATGAATTCAGCTTCATTTTTAAAGAGTGCAACCAGCAATATTCCCAAATTTCTAACCTCAACTTTATGGAAAACTGGATTTAAAAAGCAAAATATACCAAGAAGAGAGATTGAAAACTTGCTAATCCAGGTGGCTTCAGGCAATCGTTCATCCAGTGGCCCATTGTATGTGAGTTAAAAATGTCTGAGGTTCACAGAAAATGTGAAAATATCACTTAATAATTATGTTTTACTTTAAGATTACTACCTGAACACCAACTATAAAGTTCTAAAAACTCAAATAATTAAGCAATGCTTAGTCTGATGAGGGTGATAGAAACATGTGGTCTTGTCAGATGTTTCTATCTGTCAGGAATATTGATTAATGGTGTTCAGCAGGGTATTCCAGTCCACTCAGAGGTGGGCCTCCATGCTGCCCCCGGTAGCTGATCCCTGTGATATTCAGAGCACTAACATCTTTATCCAGGAACTGCCCTCAAGGCAAGTAGGAGAGATGCATATCTAACCAGAAAGACGGGAAACAGAGGAGTGTAGCTGCGTTTCCACTGATTAACTGAGAACTCTGCAAAAGTCTGAATCATTCGCCGCGTTTTCAATGCGTGAAATCTATTGGATTTATTGCTCTGGTCTCGACTCCCAGTATGGGGAGGATTAGGGTGTGGAAACCAGCAGCTGGAGGCTGTGACCTATTGCACATATTAGGAAATAATCAAGTCTAAAAAACATTTCTGTCTGGAAAAAGAAGCCGGTGGCCGTAATGTGACCCTGGGATCAGCGTTGGAGGGAAACCAGCAGAACTCCGCTCTGTCCTGCATCTCTAGCGGTTTACAGTAGCAGGATGTGCTCTGAACAGCCGTAGGTTTGGCAGAGCACCTTCACATGGAGAGACCGCTGCATGGGGATGAAATTTAGACGGATTTGTTTATGGCTGTTGCTCTAACTGAGCCTGACAGCTTCCAAAACAGCTCAGCTTGAACCCCTGATGACCCCAAAGGCTTGTCAATTCTTTTTATTTCCCTTTGCCTGTATCACCGATCTGCATCCGGTGCAGCCTGGTTCTCCTCCTCATCCTCTTCTTTCTACTTCATGTCTCATGAAATATGGGTTTCTGTGTTATGAATGAACACTAATCATGTTGCTTTGGTGAGAAATTCATTAATAAAACTGAAAAGAGAGAGTAAAATGACCTTGATCAGTAGATTTCTATTGCATCCACCATGAGTTTGTCACATTTCAAGTAAAAGAAGTGATTAAATTACATTTCCTGGTGCTAAAATAAATACATTATAATATATCTGATGATGTTACCAAGGGCAGTTTTTCATTATTTTGACACATTTAATTAAAAAAACAGTGAGACATTATCAATTTAAAGTGCTTTAATGAATATTGTGCTGCTTTGCTGCTCAGCTTGTTTCATTCTTGTGAAAGAAGCTGAAATGTAGTAGCTTTTTTTAAGCCACCTCTATGCAGCAATAGGTGGGGAGGGGCAATGTTGCATCACTTTAAGCTTGCTAAATCTGAAGAAAACTTCAGAGTTATTCTGGCATGTTTGTGCTTTTTAAAACCAGTTAAAGAATAAACAGTTTTTAAGGAAATCTTTGGACGATTAGTGGAGAAAAACTGTTTATGCTTCCAGGCATTGAGTCTTATTTCTATTTTAGACTGAAAATATTCATTGCATCTATATTTATGCTGGGAGCAGAGGCTCCAAATAGAATCGTATGTTAGCGATTAGCACGCTTATTGTGGTTAGCTTTACCAAGTGTGAATTTCTGGAGGGTTAAATAGATTTCCAAATCTAACATGTCCTCAAAAGACAGACAGTAGAGCTGCATTAACTCCAGCCTTCCTGGTGTCTGAATCTTTATATTCAGGCGGAATCAGGACAGACGCCTACTATACCAAATGTATTAGCGCTTTTGTGTTTTTGACTTATAATACTGAAAGTAACTAGATGTGAATGTTCTTTAGAAAAATATTGGTAACTTAAACGACAACAGGGTTTCTTCTAGAGTATTATAAGCCTGGCTTTATCTCATCCACTTATGTATTTTCTTTGTTGTTTATGTTTTATTTGCACAATTTCCTGTCAGTTTAACATTTTTTAAACAAAAATACATTGGGGCTGAAAAATCTTTAGTGTTTTGGTCAAATTTTAATTGATAGACCAACACTGGGTATCAAATAATTACAAAATAGAACCAGTTGGATTTAAATGTCACCTTCTGTTTGATATTCCTTAACTTTTACGACTTATTTGAATTGAATGTTCTCTTGTTTTCCCATGAGGAAGAATAGCTATAGGTACATTACTAAACCCAAGTTAGCGCTCTCAGTGAGATGAAATGAATGACCTGTATGTGGGATGAGTGCAGCCAGGTGCTGCTGCTGCTGCTGCTGCTGTGATTACAGATTTCTCCTGAATCAAGTCCCACATGCCGCATTTAGCCGCTTCTTGAGTCACGGATGGGGGGGGCGGAGGAGGCATGAGTGTCGGGTTGCAACAGCACCAACAACAAGCGTTGCCGGGAAGAAAAGAGCGCCCAGCTCTGCAGATAGGACTTTGACCTGCTGACCTCTGACTAAGTTCATTTTTCAACACTTTGCAGGAATGTTTACAAAAGCCCACAGAACCATACATCACCAGCAACACAGATAAGTTGATCCTTGGAACAATTTCCATCATAACGAACAATCCCCACTGCTGGCAGCTGCACAAAAACGGGCCCTTGATGAATGAGTTGTTTACCCACTTGAGTTCAGTGCTGCGCTGCCAAACGCCAAAGCGCCACTTCATTATGAGGCTCCAAACCAGGAAGCTGGGGCTGGTTCATGTGTTTTAACGGACTAAATAAGTGATATGACATCCCGTTTTAATGCAGTTATCAGCTCAGAACGAGGCGGCAGCTACACAGCAGCTGAACGACACCTTCAAGTGGAGCTGGCGACCTGCCAAGGAGGCTTGGCTGATCATTTCCCACCCAGCATGCACCTCACCGGCCACTAGCGTCTCCCTCCAGCGCTGGCTTTGCTTGCGGAGAGGTGGAGCTCGTCCCCTGTGATGTTTGGTTTGTCTCTGTGGAGCGCTGGCCTCTTGCTTTGCAGAGAAGTGCAGCTTGACCCGTCCTCACCGAGAGAAAGGGAGTGTGTTTGGAAATCCTTCTGGGAGAAATTACTCATGATTATGTTTCACAACTGGGCAAACACAATGGGTCAGGACTACATCAAGCACTTCAACATCCTGAAATGGTTTATATATGCTTCTGTCTTTTAAAAAATCACATTTTACTGTTTGTCTTTACTAGCATGTTTGTTCAAAACCTACATTTAAACTTTGTTTAGCAGCACAAAGTTTAACATGACTCTGAATGATTGCTTTGGTTTCCACTGATGTGATCCAGTTCAGTAAATTGTATCCAAGTGTGTGAATAAAGTATTTTTGAATTAAATTTGAATTAAATTTTTCCATCCATTTGCTCTTCTGCCTATTAACCAGTTTGTCCTTCCATTCATATTTAAAGGTTGACCTCTGTTGGAAATGTCTGGAAGAATATTATGATTCAGGTTGAACATTCAGGGTCGTAGGTGTCGTTTGAGAGGAAATAGTTTGACCTCTTGGTTGAGGCGTCTTTCAGCATTCGGGTCGACTCACCAGTTCACCTGTTGATCTCCAGATGAAGTTAATCCTCAGCAGTGGAATGTTTTATCCTCTCTATAGAAAACAGTCCCTCGGATGAGTTGCATTAACTCTTTGCAGCTTTATTCTCTGTAAAGTCTGTGGAGTTATTTTTTCCTGCTGGAATGTAAAGTGTTGTAATGATCTGAGGAAGGCTAACAGGCATTTCCTTTTCATATTAAAAGCCCAAAACCCTGGTGAGCTGAAAAGTGGGTCAGGTGTTTAGACATTTTGCAGGGGAGGTGTTGCTGAAATGTCCGCAGCGAAAGTAGGTCACAGTTCTGCTCGATAAATCTCCGCTTTGAGTTGAACAGAGAGCTGTGTCTCAGTGAAATGCTACCAGGTCATCCCTCTCCACCTGAGGAAAGAAAACGGACCCGTTTGAACTTAAAGTTGGGAACGGAGAAGCTGACGGAGGGAAACTGAGCTGGCTGCTGGAAACTCTTGGACTCCAGGCATTATTAGCATGCAAGTGATCACTTTTGTCTGGATCTATGGAAAAGTTGTATTGTATTAGGTCATTTTGATTGATTTTTGTAGAAAAAATTGGCAGCATCATGAATGGAGCCAGGCGGTTACCATAGCACCCGACAGCGGGTTGCTGCCCTGTTGAACTGTGTAACCCCAATTATAGATCCTGAAACACTTTTTCAAGTCTTCATCTTCGTTGTGAGGATCTATTTCTATCTTATCTTACATTCATGCATCTCAAGGTTCTCGCCATCTGTTGTCTGACTGATTATGATGAAGCGGATACAATAAGTCTGAATTATCTCCAGCGTTCGGGTAAACAAAGCGAGCCGGTCCTTTCATGTCGTCTCATTCCAGTGTGTGAATTTCTCCCTTCAGACAAAGCAGCTTTTTCTCCTTCGCTGCTGTGTGGAAACCAGACCGTTGCACAATCCAGCAGCTTCCCATCATATCCGCCTTCGTAAACTTCAGTACAACCCAGAAGATTGATTCTTGTGCTTTATGTCCTTCATATCCGGGCAGCTATAGCTCACCTTTGGCAAGCGGCTCCATGTATTGTCACCTGTGATTGATCGGAGCTCTTAGCAGCTGTGTTTGCAGTTCACATGGCTCCGAGCTCTTTGAGACGACGCTCTGCTCTCGCAATACTGAGAAATGCATTTTTAAAAGAAGAAAAGCTTCATTTAAACATGCAGACCTTAAAGCTGCAGGTCAGAGTTAAATTCAATGCTGCTGTTTAATTAGATGATATAGAATGTTTTTGTTCTCCACATGATTTAAAACATTTATATTTTTTTTATTTAAAAATATAAAACCTTTATATAGAATTATTCTTTTTAATTATTTTAACTAAATTTATTTCGTTTCAAATTTCTTTAAATTGATAATAAATTAATCAAAATATTAAGTTACAAATGTTTGCTTAGAAATATAATATGCACATTTATGTAGAAATTAAATGCTGGTTAAGATATTTATTTAGAAGCTTTTAAATGAATTTATTTCAACTTTCACATTATTTAGTTTAGTGTTTTGATATTAATATGAATTTATGTGCTTTAATACAAATGTTTGTTTTGCTGTGTAAATTCTTCAGGAATTAACTTAAAGATTATTAATTTATAATTTCATGTTTATATTTTTAAAAGTTAATTTAAAATATATTTACATTTTCATCTACATTTCTTTATTTCTACTCAGAGTGTAGAGCCAGTTATCCCGATAATAAAATAAATACATTTTTGCAGCTGGCAAGATTTTTTTTTAGCGTGTTACCTAAAACAATAAGAACCGAATTGAGGTCAGATTGATATTTTTCTTTAAATTTACCAGTTTGCAAAGACGCAGCAGCTCAGAGTTGCTGCTTTATTTCTGATTTGAGCCCTCTACCAAACAGACATCACACCTTCCTGCTGCATTCACTGCAAATCACGTAACACAGGAACTCGGAGCATCTGGGGAAACATGCAGTCAGATTTCTCTCTTTTGAACACCGGGGCTTCTCTCCCATGTTCTGTTGCCCCGGGTGCTGGATGTTGGGCAAAATAACAATCCATCAATGCTGTCAGATCAAAGGAGCTGTCTCTAACCTCCGGATGCGGTGCTATTCCTGCAGGGCCATATCTAATGCACTTATGTCCCCATTATTGTCTTGTTCTTTCCTTTTCAGCAGCTTTTCTTCACACATAATTCCTGTTGCGGATGTGAGCGACTCGCTCCGGGGCGTTGTGGTGATGATAGATAGTTTCCTTAATGCTAATTATTTTTCTTTCTACTTTTAAGTGCAGAAAAAGTTGCAGGCATTCACCGTCCGATTATTCCCCTCGTCTCGTCGTTGCACATATGCGAAGCAAACCAATTATTTCCGCATTTGTCCAGCTTGCACATTCCACTCGCCTAAGTCACATATGCAACAGTTCCCGGCTGCACCTGTTGCTGCAAAATTCTCCTCCACTTCAGAGAAAACAATGTGATGAGAGAAAAGCGCCGGCGGGCCCGGATGAGAGGTAGTGTGACCTCTCTGCAGCTGCTCCTGCTGGCTGCAAGGCTCTCAGGAAGGCGTGAACCGGCTTTACTTGAATCTGCCTTGTTGAAAAATGCACCACGTGTGTTAAATGAACATCCAGTGCAGAAGATGAGAACTAACGTCTCATTTCTGTGGCATAAATTGCTCAATTATTCACATATTTGCTTGAAGAATTCTGCAGCAATGAACAACAAGCAAACATTTATTGGTGTGGGATTTCTCTCTGTTTTCATTGTGCTGCACCTCGAGTTTGTAATCACACATAAGAACCCCAATAGGAGCATTTCACCTCAGAAAACTGTGATTTTTTCATTTATTTATTTTAACCACTCGATGTACTTCAGTAGAGCTTGTTAGAAATCACTGATTGTTTCTCGTTTGAGCTGGATGCCATAAAATAAGAGCTGCAGGGCTTGGAGAATTATACAGAGCTTTCAGAAGCTTTTTGATGTTTGATTTACATGTTTAGAAACAGTTTTACATCAGAATATTTTTATGAAAGAATAATTATACCCCTTTAGTATTTCTACATTCTCAACATTACTTTTATTAAAATCCTCTTCAATCTTCAGTAACTAAAGATTGTCTTAGTAATTGATTAAACAGCCATCCTGAAGTGAGTTTCTTTGCCCTCTGCAGGTGCCATTCTGGGACGCTCGGAGACGCAGGAATGTGTCCTCTTCAGCTCCAGCTGGGAGAAGGACCGAAGCAACCACACCGGCACCGAGGACTGCATCGGCGAAAAGGACAAGCGGCGGCACTGCTTCGCCACATGGAAGAACGTCTCGGGCACCATTGAGATCATCAAGCAGGGCTGCTGGCTGGACGATATGAACTGCTACGACAGGTACGCAGGGAGACTTTCAATAAGTCTGAGGAAGCCATTGTGTCCTCACTAATGAGTTAAATAACACAAAGGATTAATTTTGGACTAAAGCTGAAGAAATATATCATGAGTGCTTCATTTTCTTCAACTGAACCATGAGAAAGTGCATATCCATTCAACTGGAGGGTTCTTTTTCTCACTATGAATTGATTTTAATTTAAGCAATTGTTTGATAAGCAGAAAATATAATTCCCAAGATCACTTGAAAACATTTTAGCACAAAATTTTAGCTATTTTGCTGCTGAAAATTGAATTGGTAAATTGTTAGCAGAATATGCTAGTTTGTTCATTTGCATGTGTGTTTGTCTGTCTTGATTTATTTCAAGTAATTTAGCCAAGTTTATATCAATGTGTTTAGTCTATCTTAGCTGAGTTCCATCATTTTAATTAATTACTGAGTGATTAAAAGGACAGTTTCCCCAGATCTTAGATCTTAGTTATGAACTCCAGCCTGAGTTCAGATTCTGTGAAGCATCGCCTCAGTTTTCATCCAGCTCAGAGCTGGAAGTCTTTGTGAGGTAGCTTTACATTTATCGCCTGCAGACAGCTCTTTCTTTCTCAGCAAGACAAAGCCAGCTCATCATGACTCACTTGCGACTCTAAACACATTTAAATTCACCTTGAGCACATTTTTGTCCCTCTGTGTGCTTCCCATTCGAATAATTCGCACAAGGCCACATTTTAATTACTGCAACTAACAGAAATGGAAAAGCTTTGTGCTTGAAACTGATTAGATTTCTAAAAAGTCTAAAAAAAGCCTCTACTAATGAGGTGTGTCTTCATAGTTTTCTGCTCACTAGAACTTGAAGCTGGTATCAGGAGTTGGTTTGAGGCAATTTGTGTTTTCCTTTGATTCCCAAATGATAAAGTTGCAGTGCGCTGCATTCAGGTGCCTCGGTTCAGACGGCGCCGGCTGGCCTCCCTGGAGAGCGCAGAGCAAGTCGAGGGCGGCTGCCACTTCCTTTGGCTTTTATCTGATGACTCTGAGAGAGTGAAATAGTGTGTGTGTGTGTGTGTGTGTGTGTGTGTGTGTGTGTGTGTGTGTGTGTATTGGCTCACGTAGGAGTTATTTAATAAATGTTGTGTTTCATTGTCCTCTGTGGCTGTGAGGGAATGAAAAGCAGAGAGAGGAGTGTGTGTTCATGCTTTTTGCACAACGTCACATCTTTTATGTTCGATGCACTCTTAATAATAAAAGTGGCTCAGTGTGCAGAGATGGATAGCTCTGTGTGTGTGTGTGTTCCTAATTCCCACCTCAATGTCCTCTGCAGCTACGAGTGTGTGGAGAGGAAGGTGAGCCCTGAGGTTTTCTTCTGCTGCTGTGAAGGCAACATGTGCAACGAGAGGTTCATGTACGTCCCGGACACGCAGCCGCAGAACGACACCAGCCACTCCACCGCCTACAGTACGTACAGCGCAGCTTCTCTCCTCTGCGCTACGTTGAAATATGACATTAGAGAAAAATAAATCAGCGATTTTAATCATTTTGGACTTTTTTTCTAAATAATAAAAAAAATAGTCTGCTTGCATTTCTGACTGGATAATTAGCATCCTGTCTTTTTGGCACAGTTTGAGTCATCCTGAAACAGTGGCAGCATCATGCTGAGAGATAGCTTCATTTTAATGAAGATGATGGAGCTGATGTGAGTGAAGTCAACATCTTAGTTGGCTGAAACTTAAAAACAAAACAACAATCTAGGTAGAGCTGCTACCTATTCTATTGTTCTGATGATCAATCAGTTAAAAATTGACACATTTTGCAGATTTTTCATTAGAAATATATTAAAAGATGCATTTCAATTCAATTTTTGTACAGAAACTTAAACATTTCATTGCCTAAAATGCAATAAAAGCATCCTTGATTATTAGGGAAAAAATGCAGCTAAAAAAAAAATCCTTCTAACATTAACATGTGTAGCTCATTGTACAGCTGATCAGTTGATGGTTTAAATGGTAAATAATTATATAGGAAACGTTGCGCTATAGCATGTTTTTTACAGAATTTGAAAAGGGTAAAGGTATATATATTGAATCCAAAATGTATATTTTTCTACAGATTTGGGTTAAATATTGCTTTGAGTGTGTTGCTCTTTTAGCAATAGGCCTTTTACAGAGTTTCTATTTGCCAGATAGTGATTAATGGTTTAATCGTTTAACAGCAGCTTTAATGAAAAAGTCAAGAGCAGAGACCCCCTGGACAGGCTGAAGTGTTCAGATACAGGAAGCTGCCACTGCAGCAGCCTCCCGTCCTCCCAGTGTTTTCTCGTTCGACGTTCTTGCACTTCTCACTTTACAGCTACCAGGCTCATCTGTCTGCTTGTGTTGGTTTGGATGTGACTGAGAGAAACCTGCAGACAGCCTGTTGTGCAAAGAAGTCGTCGCTAACAGCCTGAGAGCCCCACAGAGCAGCTGGCGAAGCCCCTCCCCCACCCGTTGCCCGCTGCTGAATCAAACAGCGGCACCTTGTTACGGGCCGAGCCGGCAGAGAGCACTGGTATTTTTGGCTGCAGGATTACATTATGTCACGAGATGGATTTGCTAATCCCGCCCCACTTGTGTGTGTGTGCGTGCGCGCTTTGTGTGTGTGTGTGTGTGTGCTCTGATATGATCTCTAAGCACAGTAGCCGTAAGCCGGGGTTAGTGCTGCCCAATCGGATGTGTTCCCTAACGTTCATTCCTCTTCTCCAACCACTTCCTGTCTGACCCCGCAGCCACATCCAACCCGTTCTCCCCGAAGCCGACGCTGTTCAGCACGCTGCTGTACTCCCTGGTCCCCATCATCGGCCTGGCCGGCGTCGTCCTCTTCTCCTTCTGGATGTGGAGGCACCACAAGCTGGCCTACCCTGCTGCCCTCGTCCCCACGCATGTAAGTCTCACCTGGCACTCAGGCGCCTGAGTTTCTCTTTCTGCGTATTCACCCACGGTGACCTCACCTTTACCTGTTAAATGCTAACAGAGGAAATGGAAACCGTCTCAGTTCCTGAGCGTCACATTAGTCTTTCCCAGGAAACAGAAGCAGCAGAAGCAGAAAGCAGCTTTGTCACAACTTGAATCTATTGTGTTTGACTGTAATTTTCTTAATCTGGACTCAAACATCTTTTACTGTTTAGAGCAGAGAAACGGTGGATGCTCAGGGTTTCATGAGAGTAAAGCAGAGATGAATCAATTATTTTAATAGTTCCTGTTGTAAATTTTGTGAAGACAAAACCTTTATAAAACAAACCAAGGTTTAAATGTGTCAGTTGTCCAACTTGAAAGTTCATCCAAGTTTCTCTGTTTCACAAATTCCTTCAGTCTGGAGGAAGAAAACAGTTTGACAGGAGAAATATTACAAACTGAAATCCCTCTGTCCAGCTAATGTACAGAGCTCAACTCTGTAAACATCTGAGCTCCTTGCTTCTGAGGTGAAAGTATCTCAGTCTTTAGTTATAGTTAGTTTCCGCTCAGACTCCGGATCTATCATGACTTCGATCTCCTGAGTTTGCAACGTTGCTTTAGAATAAACCAAAGGATAAACGATTGGCTCCAAGCTTTAAGGAAGAGCGGACCAACATTCCTCCACATCAACTGAATCAGATAATTGTTACTTCAGATCATCTCAAGAGGCTCGTTGAATCACGGACCAAAAAGACAAGTCGTACTTTTATGTTAAACTAAAAGAAAAATCCTAGAAATCTATGAAAAAAGCCTTGAAATGTTCTGCTTATGAACCTCTTATGAACCTTCTGCTTCTTGCTATTTTAGAAATCTCTTTCAGAGCGAAACATTTCATCTGAAATTCATTGCGCTGGTTGAGTTCATACCTTTCAAAGTCTCATCTAGTAGCCGCAACTTTTCTCTGCATGCTTAAATGTTGAAAACATTCCAGAGAAATTAACACTTCCTCTAAAATTTCTGATGAATTTAGCTTCTCCGAACGGGAGGCTTGATTCTCTCCACTGCAGCAGAGGTATATTCTGAGCTGCTCGGCAGCAGGGGGAAGAAAAGCAGAGCTTTCCAGCGTATGGAAGAGGAGTCAGGGGCCTCTGCATTATTGATGAGGCTTTATATAGGCAAACAAAACTAAACACAGAGAAGCTCTGCCTCCGAGGATGGAGGTGGTGGGTGGGTGAGTGGGTGGGTGGGTGTAGTGCGGGGGAGCAAGCGAGCGAAGAGAGACGTGCAGTTCTCTCCACTCACTTATTGTATTTGCAGAGCGCCGAAGCTTAGCAGGAGAGAGATAAAAAGACAGTTACACAATGCAATCTGGAAACAAAGCTGATGTGCATCGGAAAAACAACAAGTCTAAGAGGCTTATGGAGCATTTTTACCTGGAAACGGATAAATGAGTGGGAAAAATAAACAGCACGACGAGATCAGGGGTAACATATCGAGCGGCGATATGTAAGATTCTCTCAGCAATGCGTGAATAAAATGAAATATATTAGCCAGCATGGCGCAAATGAAGTCATGCTGGGCATCTGTAATGGAGTTGAAGTGGATTATTGCATAAAGGAGTAGGTGTAGGAGAGCAGGAGGGAAGGAAAAGGAGGTCACAAGCGCAGGAATGTATTTAAAATCCGCTCGATGGGAATTCAAGCTGCTTCATTAGAAACTTTTCTCACTTCATAGTATTTTTTTGAACAGTTTTGAGAGCATTGATCTTCCTTCCTGTCAGGCTTTCCGCTTCTGTTTGGCAGATGAAATCCAAACCGTTCATTTCCGAATTCTGGCGTCACGTTGCGGATCGTCTTGCACCGAGTCAGTGAAATGTCAAAAACCCAGATGTGTTTATTGGAACTTTGTTTAGGTTTTCTGCTTGGTCATGACTCGGCCTGCTCGATAATAAAGTCTCTGGGCAATAATGTGCTGCACTTAGTCATGTATTTTTAATGTGACAGCAACAAATTGACCACATGTGTTGGATTTAAAGCATCTGGTGCAGATGGAAGGCCCTGCTGGTATTAATTGAGCCATGTTGAAGGACTAATCATGTTTTTTTAATGCATAGATGATGATAAACTAACGTCAGAGACCAACATCCAGCTTATGATTCATTTCCTTTTCTCACTTTGTTATTGTTGGTAAGGTCTTTGCTCTGTTCTCTCTTTTTGTTGCCTTAACTTGTTTTGTGTGGTTAGTTTTAGATCAATTTTTATTTGGATTATACCTGAATTTTCTTAGAATCAGATTAGTTCCTTTTTGTTTTAACTTCACCTGGAGTTTAATATTTGTTTATTGATATTTTTTAAATGTTTTTTTACCTTTAAGATCATTTTTGTTTCTCTTTTTTAGCATTTTTATGCCAGCAATGTAATTCTGAGGAGTTTAGGTCCCATGTTTGTCGTATTGAATCTTGAATGTTTTTTTTTTTTTTTTTTTTTAGTTTTTTATAGCCACTTTTTCTCAGTTTTCACCCACTAAACATTTTTGGTGAAAAACATATTTT
The DNA here is from genome assembly GCF_027474105.1 of Poeciliopsis prolifica. Taxonomy (NCBI): domain Eukaryota; kingdom Metazoa; phylum Chordata; class Actinopteri; order Cyprinodontiformes; family Poeciliidae; genus Poeciliopsis; species Poeciliopsis prolifica. The sequence continues at coordinate 214,719 of NW_026562466.1, read as the reverse complement.
GAAAGTCTTCAAAGCTAGAAATATGTTGTATAATAATCAACGGTTAGCCAACATCAATTTCAAAAGGTACCTGTGTGACATAAACACATGCAGCAATAAGCTAATTTGCTGCATAAATGTTTCAACATACTATCATACTGAATTGTGAGCCAGATTGTTTTCAACAATTCCCAGCTTACCTACACCAAAGTGAAACTGAAAGTTTTTCCAACTTGAAAAACCTGCTGTCTGATGTCACTGTCAGTCATTCTTACATTCCTTTATTGTGAAGTTCTTTCAGTAACATGGCCATGTTAGTTTAGTTTCTGTTGTTGTGCAGAACAAAGCACAATTCCAAGAATATCTTTAAACCTGCTGCCTGATGTCACTACCAGTCATTTTTACATTACTTTGGCGTGAGGTGCTTTTAGAAAAACACAAACCAGGGATTACCTTTGGCATTTTTACCTTCTTAAATACATGCACCATTACCTCCTGTTCTGAATATATAATATTTTTTAATGCAATGATTCATTTTCTTAATGTTTGGCTGTGGAGAAAGAAAACTGAGCTGCTTCTGCATCTCCTCATATATCTGTGAAACTTACATGGGGCCAGGCTGGAGGTGGACTTAATAAAGCTGAAGGCTGATTTATCTTCATCACATTGCAAAAAAGAAAACAGAGGAAGACGAGGCATGTTGGCTTTTCTTCAGCACACATTTAATTTATAGACTCTGCAGGCTGCAACAAGATCACATCCAGGATGAAAGGCAGAGGAAGAAAGATGAGAACTGCATGAACCGATGGTATCTCTATGATTTTGCTCCAACATGAAGCACATTTTTGCCGCCAAACCTCCGTTATTCACGCCTCGATGCCAAGTGGAAGCAAACTGGAGTTGATTGTGTCTGAATGCACAGACCTTTAACACTCAAACACAACTCTCTCCTGGTTTCTCCTGGTCTTAGCAATCATTCCAGACTACAGTCTTGATTTTAAAACTATTTGGCTGTGTGAAGTTTTCCTCAACCAATCCTTATTTGAGAGATTTTAGGTGTCGATTTGACTCCATTGTTCCTCTAATTTATTTCTGAGCCAGTCTTTAGACAGAGGTCTATTACTTAATGTATTTATTTATGTTGAGGAGTTTCTTTATTCCCACCCAGACCTATAAATCCAGTCTGAGTTGTTCAGCTGAGGGATAATGTTGACAGTTTGACAGTAAATAAATTGTATTGTCTTAACAGTATTGACTTTTATTTTGGTTTTAAGATGTAATTCTGTTCATATTCCATTTCTTTAAGTGTCCTTTGAACTTTCTCACATTTTGTCACTTTATATCAAGTGACTTTTGTTCATTTTATAGATATTTTATGCGATAGACCAACACAAAGTAGTCTGTAATTTAAAAAATCTGGTATTCAGCCTCCCTGAATCTACATTTGAACCATATGTGATATTTTATGTTTTCTACCATGCGCATTAATGCATTTTAAGATATAGTTGATGTTTGACCTATAAATAAGAAGTTCAAAGTGTTTTTGAAACACTTCTAACTCAAATGTTGGTGGATTTGTTGGCGGCCTGTTAATACTGAAGGTCCATGGTAAATTATTTAGAATGAAGAGGTTTCACCAAGACCTCAGCTTTAAGTTTCTACAGAAAAGTTCTTTATGTGTGAAAAACACTAAAAGTTCTCAGGAGTTACAACTAAAATTTAAATGATAAGCTTAAACATGCATCCAAATACAAAACATTGCATGTTTTTGTCATTGTAGAAAGTAGCGACTTAGGTTTACAGATGATAAAATGCCATCTGCTTGTTCCATTGGCAGATTATTTCACTTATAAAAAGACATTTTCTCATGTTTTAAGTTAATATAAACCAAAAATAGTTTCTAGTATTTTGTCCTTTTGCAAAGAGGTTATTCTTTATTTAGCGCTATCCATCTTCCCATCAGTTTGATGTGTTTTCCCATAGCATGATGCTGCCACCACCGTATCTCACAATGAGCATGGTGGGATCAAATGTCCAGGAACAGTTTGAATTTTGAGGCCTTTACAGAACATGTGTTTATACAGAGATCAAGTTATCCTGGATTATATTTAGGGCAGCAAATAAACTTTTTATTCATCACGTGACAAAATGTGATTAGGTTCAAAGGTCACCAGTTTCTTGCCTCTCAGTATCTGATATGTGCATGCTTAAGAGTGCTGTTGCTCTGAAATGCTGTTTATGTCATTGTGACACATTCATGCTCGCTGGATTTCCATCCATCATTGAAGCTAGCTTTCCGTTGCTAAATCTGCTGCTAACGTGTGACACCTGACCTCATCCATGCGTCGCCTCCATCCTCAAATCAGACGTTTGGATCTCTGACGCGACGATCGGCCTGTGTTTCAACCTGCCTCTGCTTCATCTACTGTCAGACAGAACGCAGCAGTAATCTCTCCTCTTTGCTTTCTTATGCTCCTTTTCCAACAAGCACGCCTTTCATATTATGGTGGAGGTAAGAGCAGTTTAACTGAAGTTCTTTTGGGTAGAGGTCGCGACCTCTCCACCTCAGTCCTGCACCACCGTTGTGTTTGCCTTGTCCAGCACCGCCTTGCTTACTCTGGCTCACAACACTTTTTGTTTTTCTCCCCCTCGCCTGGATTAATTGCATGAATGAATGTCTTTTGTTTGCTTTTGTGCATGCAGGAAAGTCGCCAACACGGCTTTGAATGCAGCCCCTCGTTTTTTTCTTTCTTTTATTCTACAAATGTTCACTTGTGGTCTTGATGTTTGTCATGTGACCCACTTTTAAGGATTTATAGCTGGTGCTTCTTCAGTAAAACGGACATCTCAGACCTGAGCATAAGAATAGGAACTATCTGTTTTTCCAGAATCAGGTTCTTGAAATCCTTGAAAACTTTGTGTTTTCAAAGTTCAGAAAATCCTTGAAAGTGATGTTTTTATTCAAATTGCACAATTATGTAATATTGTGCAATTAATGTTTGATTAAAACATTAGATTACAGTTGAAACCATTTTAATATACTTAACACATAACTTTATCTCCACTGAAGTTAAATCAGATTAAGCGTTTATTGTTTGAAGTTAGATATAATTTGCTAAATGCTAGAAAACTTAGCAAGAAATTTACATTTCTTTGTGTTTAAGCATTTAATTTGAGCAGGAAGGTCGTTTACTTTTACATTATTTGTTAAATATTCCTGAATATTTACTATTCCTAATTGCTTAATGACTTATTGATTGTCTTATATTTTATACGTCAAACAAAGTTATTGAAAGTGGATGTTAGAGAAACATTTCAAAACAGATATTTTGTTATATCACAGTTTAACATATCCCTGCTGTAGAATAAAATACGATCACAAGACATTTTAATAGGAGTAATAATTTCATAGTGAATTGAAATGATCTTTTTTTTAATTCATTTGTATTGTTTTTAGTTCGACGTCCAAGAAAATACTTGAATTTCACTGTTTGAAAAGTGACCCCTGTGCAGATATTTCTGAGTGAATTTGTCTGCGGACGTCAGAGGAATCAGCTCCGGCTCATTATCAGCCTCAACCAAACGTGTGTGAAAACTCAGGCTTCACGTTCCCGTTTATTTTTGCATCCTGGTTCGCATCAAAACCCAAAGTGGACGATTCACGCGGGGCCCAAAGGAGTCGTTTTCATGTGACAGACGGGGGCTGTAACCCGACTCGGCCATAGGAGCCAGTTAACGGTTGGGAAGAACGGTGTGAAGCAGCAGTTTCTGTTTTCCTGCATCCTGTGGGCTGCTGACTGCGTGTAATCCGCGCCTTTCCGCGGCCTTGGCGCCCTGCGATCGGACAACTGATCCGGTGGCTCCCCGGCCGGGCCTGAGGCCCGCTAGGCGGTTTCCAGAAGCAGATCAACTCCAGAGGACTTCACTATCAGGATTAATGATGCAGTTGTAGCAGCTTCATGGATCATTACTGTTTCTCACATCTCATTGGTTCCTCTCGATTAAAAGAAATGTCTCTTGGTGGCGTTTTTACTGGTTGATGAAATATTATAATCCCTGTTGTGCTTCTGGAAGCTCCAGCAGCTCCAGAAACTCTTGAGCTTCACTTACATTCCTCAATTCTTGGATTAAAACAAAATGTATTTTAAATTTTAAAAGTGACAACAGGACAGTCCAAAACATCGACCCATTTTCATTGATAGGCGCTTCGTTCTGGTTCCTTTCGCGTCTTATTAACGTCTTCCTGGATTTATAAACCTGTCAGATGTCCAGAATATAAAATCAAAATATTTCCAGCTTATTCTCTTGAAAGAAGTTCAAAAGTCTGGAGTGGCTTAAAAGGGACAGCTTGAAGAAATGTGATCCAAACCAGACTGCCTTTGTGACTCGTGTTTGGTTTGGTCCAGCTTAGACACACAAACCTCAACCTTTCATCATGGACTTTAATTTATTCACAAAAGCTTGAATTTCTTTCAAAATCTGATTTGTTTGGCATCTTTAAAGTCACGCCACAGCAAACTTCACTGTTCCATGTTATTTCCATTGGTGGATAACATCTAACTGATGTTTTCTGGAGTCTGAACATTAGAAAATGTTAAACACTTTCATGATGTTTCTCATCAGTTCTTAATTGGAGATAAACTTGAGATGATCTGCTGGTGTTTGAGATTATTAAGCCTACTTCATGTTGTAAGACAGATCCTATTAAAGTGGTTCTTTGTGGTTTTAACACATATTTCTGTAACTATAGCTTCATAAGGAATTTATTTATTTGCCAAAAGATTATCCAAATTATTTATTTTATTAGTGGAAGTTGAGTTTTTAACAGAAGATAGGCGGTGAATTATGTTGTGCATCATATTCATTCCACTTAAAAGAGGAAGTGAGATTTCTTTCTTTAAGAAAATATGCAATTACATGTGAAATGCTTTGCTGCACATGTTTTGTTTGCTTTTTAAGAAAAATAAGTCCATGAATCACATCTGGTTGATCACCCACCAAACCGTGACGCGGCTTTCAGTTCTGATGAGTCTTTCTGGTGAAGACCTGTCATCACGGCAAATCCCATCTGGATGGAAACATGACATCAGCCCGGCTCAAACAGGAAAACTCCACACACCTCCCTGTCACAGCAACACTTGAGTCCTTATTTTGATAGATAAAGCCTGTCTGTGAAGATAGAGGCTGCTGTGAAAGCCAGCCTGCGCAGCATGGAGGGTCGTTTTCACTCTGATTTGGCCTGTGTTTGGTGTGAAAGCGCCATGCAGACAGCAGGTCTGCCTTACAGCTCTCTGCTAGCTTAAATAAACATTCAGACCCTCCCTTCACCCTCACACTCTGTAAGGCAGAGCGCTCCCTCCCCCTATGCTGGGACGTTCCTTTAAAAATACACAGAAAAAAGGGAGAGGTGTTTTATCTTCATTTTACTGTTCTTTTCTCCCTGCTGTCACAGAGATAGTTAAAAAACACTCTGGCCTACTTTAGTCAAAGGCCAAAGTTCATAACCAACTGAAAAATTTCCGCCTGATAAAAATCAAACCAATAAAAACTCCCGCATGGAGGCCACTCAGCTTGCTTCAGGGATCCTGTCAGGACATGCCGTATAAACTCTGAGTTCCTTCTTTTACTGCGTGTGGTTTGGCTGCCGATGTTTGGTGAAATAATCCGATGTCGTACGTGTTGCCTGAAATCCTCCTTTTATTCCTCTGACAGCCCAGGACTTGGCTGGAGTCGGCATCTTTTTTTATGAGGTTAAGAAAACACACTCCCCTGATGCATCACTCGGAGCAGATCCTGTCGAGGCCTCAGGGACTTGAAAGTTGCTGCGGTTCAAGTGAAAACATGAACATCCTCGCAGGCCAGCAGCCTTTTTCTTTCTTTCAGAGGCTGAGATTTTACAGCAGCATATCTGGTTGCATCAAAGGCCGTCAGTCATGTGCTCGTCTTTCTCCTCCACCTTTTATCCCTTCGGAAATGTGACTCCGCGCTGCATGCTTCTTTCTAACCTCCCCTCGCCTCTTCTCCGCTCCTCTTGTTTTCTCGCCTCTGCTCCAGCGTCCGCCGTCGTCCTCTGTGAAGTCACATGTGAAAGTGATCAGCCTAATCCTGATCACCAGCTGTGTTTAACCTACTTTGAATCGGGAGCGCTCAGCTGCCCCTGCTTTGGCTTTTTGTTTGAACGGCATTAGCATGAACACGGGACGCATGCAGGAAGCGTGACGCGCCACACTCAGACACTGTGGCTCTTGTGTGTTTTTTCTTATATTTGTAGTGACATGCAAACTCTAACAGACTCTGGTATGTGTTATACTGCCTCATAACTTTACATAATATCTCTGACCTTAATCTTGTTTTTACTGTGACCGCTTTACAGTGCAGTGGGAAAAAACTCTATTCATTTATTACAGCCTCAAACCTTGAACTTGTTATACATAATCAAACCACACCTATTGTTTTAATGGTGATCTTCTGAGTGCCTCTATAATTTTTATTAGTTACATGTTTATATATGGTGGAAGTCTTTAGATATTGGGAATAGGCTTTTAGTTTCTAAAATGAAACTTGTGACTTTTTCCAACATGATTTCTCATAATCAAAAATACTTTTTGGATCCCTAACAGAAATTATGAAATGTTGCTGTAGCTCATTTAGATAAAGAGTTATTGTAGATAGTAAAATGTACAGCTTTAACCAAACAAGCAGACAGAGATTGACTCAATTGAACTGATTTTGTCCACACAGATTTGATATTTGACTTGTGACCATCTCTGCAAATCATGCTTCTTCCTATCTTTTATTAAACATAAAATACTGACATTGTAGTGTCAGGTAAACTTTTTAGAGTTCAAGACTTTTAACAGTGTGATTTTCAGATGTTTAAAATCTAAAAGTCCTTATTGCAAACAGTTTGACATAAAATCAAACACACTTTCCTGGAGTTTATGAATCAACTGCAGCTGCCCTCTAGGAGTTATTGATATAACTTGCTGAGTTAGAATTATTTTATATGTTATAATATTTACTAAATATCCAGCATAGCTTGGGAAGGTTTGACTTTCACATTTCATTCTTTTCCCACGCTCTTGTAGCGTATAATTAAAGCCCACTGCTTTCTGTTTTTTCCAAATATCCACAATAGCAGTCATGAGTACTCTAATGTAATTTTTACCAATTATGACAGAGCTATCATAGCTGAGCTGAATGTCAGCCTCAGCTGAGAATTACTTTCTCAAACCTGAGTATTGGTTTCTTTCACATAAATATTGTAACATTTAGTTCTAGAAAAGGCACTAATCTAAGATTTAACAACCAATAATGTGTTGTCAGACCTCACCAAGAACCTAAAATGAAACTTTCACCAGGAACAAACCCAAAGGTTGTTACTCAGTGATGAGGATGTGTTTGAAATCATTTGTGCTTGAAAGAATGATGTTCAGAGCATATCTGGGACCTTCTTTGGCCCTGTAGCTTTGAGAAATTAAAGTTTGTGACGCACATGTAGCAGAAGTTGGCTGCTGTAGATAATGAATTGTTTTCATGCAGCCGTTTCCTCTGTTTGTAATGTAATTAAATGTCAGTCAGCTGGAACAGTGGAGGTCAGGCGGAGGTCTGGAAAACTACTTTCAGGACTGATTATAGGGCTGGAAAAACATCACAGCTTCGTTAAAACATCTCATTCCTGAAAAACATGCAAGATGCTTCCAGATCACAAGGATTATTTTAAAATGCAAATATGGAAAAGCATAAATACAGCATTAATGCTGTTAATGACCCTGTTACTCAGAGTTAATGAGTTGGAGAGAAAACTAATTTAAAAAATAAATTTTAGGTCTTATCTTGAGATAGTAAAACCACTGCTCAGGGTTTTATTTTGAGATATAATAAAATCACTACCATGACAGAAATAACCAGAAGTCTAATTTATCTTGAGATAATAAAACCAAACAATTAAAAAAATCTCCATCATGGCAAAAGCTAATTGGAAGTTAAAAAAAAAACAACTAATATCTCAACAAAATGAACTGGAGGTCTTGTTTTCTCATCATGATTTACTTGAATTCAGATCATTGTTACAACAAAACAATCCAAGATCTCGCTTTCTCAAGATAAAATATGGACATTTTCTGCAACAAAACAACTAAAGGTCATTTTGTAGAATAGATAAGTTAGATTAGATATAGATTTTTAGATTTTTTTTACCAGTAGTTTTGAAGCTAAAGCATTACAGAAAATTATCTGAACAAATAAGCCTGAAGCAGCTGCAAACAGAGGACTGCAGGAGCCTCTGCATCTGTAAAGCTCTTGATTGGTTTTTAGAGAAATCAAAAAACAAAAAGACACAAAGTAAAGAATAATCAGTGGATTTTTAAGCTTTTCTCTGTGTTTTTTCTCTCCGGCTCATCGGCTTCCAACTGGCAGGTTTCCTATCTCGGATTCAAGCTCAGGTCGCCCTCTGGGGTTTGACTTAATTTGAAATAAATAGATCCCAACCCTGCTGGCTGTGCAGCCTGCCCTCAGCCAAAAACAACTTCCCTGAACTCCAAACCGAACTCCCACAAGTCCGAACAGCAGAAACATGAAATAAAGCAATAAAAACTCTGGGTGAAACCACCAGAAGGCATGTTGTCACCTTCTCTCTTCCTTCTGCTTCTCCACAGGATCCAGGACCTTCGCCTCCCTCCCCGATCCTGGGTCAGAAGCCGCTGCAGCTCATCGAGATGAAAGCCAGGGGGCGCTTCGGCTGCGTCTGGAAGGCCCAGCTGCTAAACGAATACGTGGCGGTGAAGATCTTCCCCATCCAGGTAGGTACTCCTCACCTGAACCTGGGCTGGGTTAGCAGCAGAGCGGTGAAGGTAACGACTGAGTCTTCTTTTTCGGGTGCAGGACAAACTCTCCTGGCAGAACGAGTACGAGATCTACAGCGTGTGTGGCATGAAGCACGACAACGTGCTGCAGTTCATCGGCGTGGAGAAGAGGAACAACAACCTGGACCTGGAGCTGTGGCTCATCACCGCCTACCACGACAAGGTTCAGCAATCCATCTATCAATCAATCAAGTTCATTTGAATAGCACATCTTACAAATACAAAATCATAAAACACACCACAGTAAACCAGAATTATTTTTTATAATGATTCAAAAGCAGCTCTGAACAGGTGGATTTTTAGTCTAGATTTAAAGGAACTTAGATTTTCAACAGTTTGTTGCTGAATGCTGCTTCTCCATGTTTGGTTCTGGGGGTGCAGTGCAGACCTTTATGCAGCAGATCTTTAAGTCATTCAGGGATTTATAAACTAAAACAGTATTTTAAAGTCTGTTCTCTCAGTGGAAGGAGTGTTGAACTGGTTGATGTGCTCTATCTTCCTGGTTTTAATCAGAACGCCAGCAGCAAGCAATCCGACTCAAGATAAACGCATGAATGAGATTCTCTAGATCTTGCTTTAATCTTGTAAATGTTCTTCAGGAGATAGAAGACTATCTTTGTAACCGTCTTTATGTGACTGAAGGTTCAGGACAAATTCCAGGCCTGATCTCGAGTTTCCAGCTGAAATAACTGAATCTGTGTGTTGACTCCAAATCATTCCTCTTTAGGTCTAAACATCATAAGCTCAGTTTTGTTTCTGTTCAGCTGGAGAAAGTTAAAGGTTTGTAATTGACTCTGTTCTTCCTGCAGCTTCTAAAGGGGATCTGCTGGCTCTGCGGAAGCTTTTTTGCATCAAGATGTTTGAAAAATGTCCAATTTATCCTAGAAGTGGTGGCAGAGCTCCAGCAAAGCTGCAGAATTTCTTGAGAGGCTCTCCTCTGAAGAAGTAGTTGCACAGTTCAGTGGCGTCTTCACGCTTGATTTATGCCTTGATATTCGATGCATCCGAGTAGCTTTGTGTGGTGAAGTCTGCATGCAGAGGCTTGCTTTAAATTTCCTGCAAAACTCCCTGAGTTTCAGTCTTGTCATGTAATCAAAATGTGAATATTGAAGATGGGATTCAAAGAGAAAATGACTGACTGGTAATTTCAGGGTGAAAAAGTCACACACATCAGAAGAAAGAACATAAAATGCGGGTGAATTTTGTTTTTTTATAGGAAAACTGAGTTTATCAGTTCATTTGAAGGCGCCATCTGCCCTCTAGTGGTCACTACCTATAACTACACCAGTCTTGAATTAAAAAAATGTTCTTGTATTTTTGCTCCTATTATGCCACAGATTTAGTTTGTTTTATATGAACCTAAAGATTCTCTCATGTATTACCAAGGTAATGCACAATCTGCATTCATTTATGAGTTAACAGCATTGATTAATATCTTCCTTCTCAATAAATCAACACAGTGTCATCAGAACAGATTGCACTTATCTAGTATTTTACTAGATAATAAAATCTAAATTTAGATAGCAGTATAAATAATAGCATCATGTTAATCTTTTATTTTTTATTATTTTCTTTTGTGATTTGCTTGTTTTATATTGTATTTTTTAATTAAATTTTTTTTTTACAAGAGTTAAAGAAAATGCATCTAGAAAGGTTGTAACTGCAAAAAAAATGTTTTTTCAATATTTTGAGCTATGATTTTTATCAAACACTGGAAGGCAGAATCTGATTTCAGGCTGTTGTTTAGCTAAAACTGACCTCTGTCTCCTGAGCCGAGGTGATTTAGTGACCTGAGCCTCTCTGTGTGTGAGCAGGGCTCCCTGACTGACTACCTGAAGGCCAACGTCGTGTCCTGGAATGAGCTGTGCCATATAGCCCAGTCGGCGGCCCGCGGCCTGGCCTACCTGCACGAAGACATCCCTGGACACAAAGACGGACACAAGCCGTCCATCGCTCACAGGTACCCTGTCGCAATAAGAAATAAATCAATTAAAACAAGTTCAGCAATTTACAACTGCATGATTTATTTATCTTATGTTATTATGCCATCACTATTATGTTTCATGGTCTCACAACAACATTATCATTTATCGTAATAACTTCTGGGTCAATTTATCGTTTAGAAAAAACTGTCATCATGACAGGACTACTCTATTTTATATTGTTTCGTTTTGCTTTTTCCTCTTCAGGGATATTAAGAGTAAGAATGTTCTGCTGAAGAACAACCTGACAGCTTGCGTTGCTGACTTTGGCCTGGCTCTGAAGTTTGAGGCTGGAAAATCGGCAGGAGACACACACGGACAGGTGACACAAACTCCTCCTGCGGTTTCATCTCTCCCGCTAAATCTGGACTCCTCTGATCATTCTCTTCTCTCCTGCAGGTTGGAACCCGACGCTACATGGCTCCTGAAGTCCTGGAAGGCGCCATCAACTTCCAGCGCGACTCCTTCCTGCGCATCGACATGTACGCCTTCGGCCTGGTCCTGTGGGAGCTGGCGTCTCGGTGCACAGCCGCAGACGGTCAGGGTGATGTAGACGCCTCCTCTGCTTCCGGCAGAGGAGCTGGGCTTGACTTGTTTGTGTCTGCAGGCCCTGTGGATGAGTACATGCTGCCGTTCGAGGAGGAGGTGGGCCAGCACCCGTCTCTGGAGGACATGCAGGAAGTGGTCGTCCACAAGAAGCTGCGGCCCTGCCTGCGAGACTGCTGGCAGAAACACACGGTGAGCTCCTGACGCCGTCAGCCATTCATTTGTCAATTTATTGTCATTTTAGTAATAGTCCAGGTTAAAAAAAAAACATAAATTCAATAAAATTAAGAATCTTCCTTCCACTAAACAGTAAGTTTAGTGAAAGGAAGAAATGCGAGATAAAATCAGCCTTGGGGTCTTTCATGTCATATCATTACATTATATCAATGGTACATTAAATTGTTATATTTTGTTTTATTCTGCTACATTATATAAAATATGTTATGTTGTATTAAATAAAAAAATTAATTTAATGGAATATTTAAATACCCAGAAAGTTTAGTGGAAGGAAGAAGTATGGTGTAAATAATGCTAGCCTTGATGTTTATTAAATTATAATATATATTTTATATTGTTACGGTATTTATTGTTTTATGTTTTGCTATGTCATATTACATCATATATGTATTGTGTTATATTATAGTTTAACATTTAAATAACTAGGAAGTTTAGTGGAAAGAAAAAAGTGTTGTATGAAAAGATGAAACAAGGATAACTTCAGGATGTTTTATTACACTGAATCATGTTAAATTGTTTTATGATGTTACATTATGTCAGATAAATAAATTCAGTGAAATATATACGTTCCTAGAAAGTTTAGTGGAAGGAAATGTGTAATATCATCTTGTATCATCTCGTCAACTTCCTAAAATAATGGCCAAAGTAATTTTTTGCCAAAAGAGGATTTAGGGGGAAAGAGTCTTTATTTTAGGAAGGTGAATATCTGTTATATTATGAACCCTGAAGGTGTAGCTGTGACCTTTAACCCCTGCCGCCTCCAGGGCCTGTCCATGCTGTGTGAAACCATCGAGGACTGCTGGGACCACGAGGCCGAGGCGCGCCTGTCCGCAGGCTGCGTGGAGGAGCGCATCAGCCAGATGCAGCGCCAGGCGCCCGTCATCGGCCCCGAGGAGATCGTCACTGTGGTCACCATGGTGACGAACGTTGACCTCCCGCCCAAGGAGTCCAGCTTATGATCGGCTAGTCGACCCAGAGGGGGAGCAAACGTCCGACCCTGGTTGGTCGACTTCCTGTCCTCCCCCTCCTCTTTTGCTTTTTAATTTTTTTTACGTTTGTCTTCTTCTTTGGTTCCTCACCGCATCGAGTCGAGATCCACCTCATTTTGATACGTGTGCCTGAGGATTTTCCGTTTCTTTTTTCTCCTTCCACCAAGCGGGACGATGGCGCTTGAAGGGGAAAAAAAAACAAAACAAAAAAACGATTATAAACCCGCTGGTTTGATCATGTATTGTTTTTCTATCCACACGCGAGACGAACTCGCAGAAACCTCACTGAACTCTCAGCGCATTTTAGTGTTAAAAACCAGAAGAAGAAAAAAAAAACAAGAAGCTGTTCTTCTGAAACGACGATCGTTCTGCCAACAAAGCAATGGCTTCTGAATGTTTATAGTGTAATGCTGCTGTACATAGTGAATCACGGAGCCAGACCACCTGGTAATCATCTTCACGGGGGAGGAGGGTCCATTTCCAAACCATACGCCTCCAGCTATACCTCAGTTCAGACGCTCACAGTTTCACCCTTCCTGCTCCCTTTGGTTTCAACTTGTTGCTAAATCAATAAGTAGAGTTGAGAACTGGATATTTGTTGTTTTTATTCTTCTTTCAAACGAGCCGCTCAGTATTCGCCAGCTTGCTTCTGATCCGGTTGTTTGGTTACTCTCTTTTTGATACACCTCAGGAATCTTTGCTACTCAATTTAGTTTCTCTCATTCAAAACTCCGCTTTTCCCTTCAGACCTGCAAGGTTCCCAACTTCTGGGAACCTTGTAGACGCAGCCAGTGGAGCCCCTCCCCCCACTTCCTCCTCCATCCTGGTGCCATTTCTTACCTGTCTGTATTAGTTACTCTCGTCGATGTCAGGCCAAACGGATGTACAAGACGTTTTTGAGGGACGTTGATCACTGGTGCCGGCATACCTGCAGTCTCCTCAAGCTTTGGGGCGGTTTCACGGGACGCAGTTTGACTAAAACAGAGTGAAACATGAGGAAACTTCTTCCAGAGGAGAAGGAAAAAACCCAAACACATCAATAAATGCAGTTATAGACACCAGTTTTCCACATAACACGGGTATAAATGCCACTAACTTTGGGCTTTTAACTCTCTGAGTCTTACATTTTAAATCTCCACCTGGATATTTTTCCATATTTTAATTGTACAAAGTCCTGAGTAAATATATTTGTCCATTTATCCATAACAACTGGAACTAACTTTAAAATCCAGCAGTTATTTTCCCAATTTGCCGTCTATTAAAAGATTGTTTCATCAGATTAATTTCACTTCCTGCTACATGGGGGTGAAATTACCGTAATAACTCAATATTGGCTGTAAAGCGCAACAACTTTTCAGATAGTGCAAAGTGTCGTGCAATTACACATCTTAAGGATTATTTAACCCTTAACTAATTACTAGTTATTTATTCAAAAATATATAAACACACCAAACTTTTAAATGGCAAATTCAAACTCCAAAATTAATGAAATGATAACAGTTAGTTAAATTTAGTTGGGCTTTTTTTGTGTGTGAAATTTTAATATAATTAAAGATCCAAAACATGAATTGGGGCCTTCATGGGGTTTTTTATATTCTTGGCCAAATTGCTACCATTTGGGCAGCAAAATCATTTCAAGGGCAACAAATTGCCCCTGGGCCACATATTGGACACCGGTATCAAAATCTGGGTCAAAAAAATGATTTTACTTGCATAACAATTACATAAACTGCAAAACTTTAATTTAACAAATAAAGTAGCTGTATTTGTTGTTCTAGAACAGAGGTCGGCAACCCAACATGTTGAAAGAGCCATATTGGACCCAAAAAAACGAAAAACAAATCTGTTTGGAGCCGCAAAAAAGTAAAAGCCTTATATAAGGCTTACAATGAAGGCAAAACAGGCTCTAGGTGTTTACATTAGCGTATTATCAAAATGACTAAGTGTATACATAATTAGTATTCATGATTAAATGTTTATTTTTCCTGTAGTGCGTCCTGGAAGGAATAACGCACCACGTGACTCTTCTGTTATACGATGGTGCTTTAAGTTTACCTTCTGTTATAATATGAATGCATTTACAAAATTAAAGAAACGCAATAAAGAAATCAGATTTTTATATCATTTTTATTATGAGGAGCGACAGGGAAAGTGTCATTTTTTCCCTTTTAGGAACATGGAAAATCTGCCCCCTAAATGCAGTTTGCATAACGACGATCGCTCTTTGTGAATAATTACCGTTAAGCTTTTGATCAAAAAAACAACAAATGGAGTGTAATAAAACGGCAGCCCTTTGAAAACGTAAAGTACATAAAATTAAGAGTTTAAGTTCAATTTCTGTGCAAATGCCAAGCAAGTCAGTGCAACAGTAACACAAAGCAGCCATGAGCAACCCGACCTGAGCAACGATACAAAACAATATCGCTAAGTGTCATTCTAAATGACACTTCTTATTTATGTAAATTCGTAGATTCGGCTGAGCAACTTTTCCTTGAACATAGATGTATTTACATCCTCACTAAGATCCGTAACTCAAAAGCCCAAAATTAATGACATTATCCTTATGAGTTTATGCAAACTTCCGCTTTAAATTCAGTAAAACTCCAGAAACGAGAGCTTGAGATAAACCTGCGCACGGTTTTCTTGCAACAACAACACAGCAAACCTGAAGGAAGACAAAGCCATCATATTATTTCCACTCTGTAGCACGAGAACAGCGTCTGTTGCTTCCTTTCTGCTGCTGCTGCCGTTTCCAACGCAGCTCTTCTCAAAGGTCAGGGACGAGAAAACGAAACCTCCAGCAGCCCTTCAATAAGCACTACCTCACTCGCAGGGATTAATTTTGGGGTAGAAGAGTGGCAAACGAACCAAAATCAGGAAGAAATCAAAACGAGGATTGTAAGCTTCTGTTGAAGTTGGAAAGAAGTTTCCTCATTTCCACACATTTAACTCAGAAAATCCCGGTATTTGGGTCCTCAAATGGAAAAATTCAAGCAGTGTTTGAGCCCATTTGGATATTTAACAGCTGTAATAAAAGATCAACTTCAACTGCGATCAGGAAACCGACCCCAGCCGATAAACACCATTCAGGGATTCAGTACTATGCTTTTCTAAGTTCTAGTGAGTTTATATGCAACCAGTGCCGCAAACTTTGCCCTACACCTCTGTAGGATCTGCTGCAGGAGTGGCTTTCAATACACACACACAAATACCTTGTAGCATTTTAGTTTTTTTTTTTTTTTTTAAATCCGTGACCTTGCATATTGATATGTCGTATTTATTTTTTTGATTTTTTTTTTTTTTCTGGCCTGAGGTTTCGGGGATCAGAGCTCAGGTGCGACTCCAGATAAAGTCATACGGAGTTGGCACGTTTTGCGGTTGTTTGTCGTCGTTATTACGGGGTTGTGGGCGGGTTCTAATTCAGGAAATATTTTCATTAATTCAAAAAGACAGTAGAAATAAACTGTAACATGCTTCTTTCTATTCACTCTATGGACAAACGACCGAAAATGAATGTTCTACAGACTCCTGGATTCTATATAAATATATATATATATATATATAAATATAAATATATATATAAAGTGTGTACTTTGATGGATTGAGCCCGGCCCTGTGTAACTGTAGAGGGCCTCGCATTCGGCTGGTGTCGTGTGATTGTGCCCTGTCCTGTAGAAAATGGTAAAAGCAACACGTTTGGGTATTCATTTATGCACCAAACAATTCAGTTTATTAACAACAAATCCAGTTTCTGTTCACCAATGCCCCTCAAAAGAAAAACTTGTTTGCCATTTTGCCAACCGTTGTCTCCCCTCAGGTTTGGTTAAATCTGCCACATGAAGGTGTATGAATGGGTTTCTGAGCATGCAGGCTTTTACAGTTTTCCACAGTGACCTTCTCCAGCCCAGCACCTCACTTTGCTCTGCGTATAAACTTCCCGTGAAACATTTGTGTCTTGTTGCCCCGCCCCCCAAGCCCCACTATTTTAGGCAGCCTAGGATCTGTACAGACATAAATACCCGTTCTTGACTATATACTCTGAGCTGAATCTTTCTAAGTGCGTGTTGAACTTCAGTGTTTCCTCTACATTCACTTTGTGTGTGAAAGTCGCCCGTTACTATGATAAAAAAAGAAAAAAATTCTTTAAAAATAGCTCAAGTTTGTGAAGCACTCGAATGAAAAGAAAATCATCAACATCAAACCTGAGGCGTTCCTCAGGGAAGCTGTTTAGTTACCCTAACTTTTGTTCTTAAAGAGCCATTGCAATACTTCCTAATGTGAAATTACAATCATCTACCATGAGTATTTCCAGGGTTCCTACACAGTAAAACAATTCGGTGTGGAAAAAGCATTTTTCTCCTATTTTCTGGTATTTCTGTCATGATGCTGGGTTGAAGTTAGCAAACTAACTCATTATATTCTCAGCACAGTAAAATAATTAAGTACCAATATTCACGTCTTATCGTCTGGACATAAGAAAATTAAACATCTTATAACATAAGTTTAAAAAATGGCATAAAAATAAGCACAAGACCAAACTGTATCCATAATACAATAATTGAACTGTTACCAAAAAAAACAAAAACAATTGCTCATTGTTTTGATATAAAACACATCTTTTAAGATAAGGAAATAATTGGAAATAATAAAGCTGGCAATCTGAATATCTCAAAATAATTCAATAGCATAAGTCTTAATAAGAGCTGCAGTAATTAATGTAAGCTCCTGTCATCTCAAGAAAGTGAAACCAATAAGAAAATGTTTTTAATGTGCTGACATGATGGAATAATTAAGCTATTATTACAAGACAAGCTTATTTTTTCAAATATTTACTTTGAAATAATTAAAAAGAAAAGGAATGGTAATAAAGGACTCCATATAAAGATAATAAAATAGAATAAAATAAAATTTATTTGATATGAAAGAATTAAATCTTGAATTAAACAGCTGGAGATCTTAAGATATTAAAATGACACAACAATGCAAAACAATTTTACATTTTAAAGTTGAAAATGTTTGTTACTATGATTAAAACGGCAAACAAAATAAAATTACCGGTATGTCTTATTTTGAAGTCAGACAAAACAAGCTCAAGTTTTAAAGCAAGACAGAAATTTAATTATCTTAAGATGAACACCAAACTCTAAAATGTTGGCTTGAATGATAAAGCAGCTTTAGTTCTTATTTTGAAGTGAGAAAATGAAATTAAGTTAAACAAAACAAGTTAAATATCTTATCACAATGATACCACCTTAACTTTTATGCTTATTTGGTAAAATAATACTGAATTTTGAGACGTAAGCTGTGTAGGAGCTCGGTTTCATTCTGCATTGATCTCCTGTTTTCCCCCAACTGTTGGAAAGGATTTTAGAGGAAACATTGAACCTCGGTGACTAGAGAAACACAAACACTACAGCTGTTTTTCACCCCACATTTCTCCAGACTCCGAAGTGGCAGCGCTGATCTGAGATCTGCTGGTACTGTCTCTAACGATGGCGACAGAGGGTTTCTGAAGCTCAAACCAATGAGCAAATTAATTTTTGTTATTTTTTTTAACTGTGACTGTAAATTTCATGTTTCAAAAATAATGTGAAGATAGAAAGCTATCTGGATTGTTGAGAAGGAGAGAAAAGTATTAGAGCAGCATACAAACCCTGGAAACATCAGAGAGAAGACAACTGATCTCTGATCAGCGCTGTGGCTCTCCGCCGACGTTAACATGGTTTTTATCAGCTGAAGTGATCCACGTGATGTAAATAAATGTGTTTTTAGATTGTGAACGCTCACTCTCGTCTTTATTGTGTCTCAGATTTATTTGTTTAAAAGCTGAAGTTATGTTTCAGGAGGAATTATCACACAAATTTACTTTTTCTGTGACAATTAGTTGATTTTCTTGCATGTTTTGATAATTATTAAACCTAAAGTTACAACACAATTCAGGAAACACAATTATCTTTTAAAGAGTAATTCTCCTTTTTTTTGGTGAAAATCCTTCAAATAAAACCTTTATTCCTGCTGCATAATCTCACACTGAAACATTTCAAAATATTTCCATTAATCACAGCATGATTCTGCTGCCACCATATTTATTAACTTTACCTACTAGGTTAGAAATGTAGAAAACTCTACAGAGCAGAGATCTTCCCTCCACAGAACTTTCTCACCGTTGTTTTCCTTGGTATAAATCAGGAGTCTCCACCTTCTGCACTGGCCCTTAACTCTATTAAAATAATCAGCTAAAGTTTTAAATATTTAAGCAGTTTTTTTCATGTAATAAATTATATTTGACAACAGAATCACAACAGAAATATTGGATCTCTTTGTAATTTAGTTGATCACACAGGTGGATTTATTTGGAGGTCAATGTTTGCAGATTTGTTCTACACTCTTGCAGTAAATGGTTGCCCATAAACGCCACTAGATGGTAGCAGAGAGGACCTTCAAAGCCAAATTCAGATCTGAGAATCAGTTAAAAAACAAAAAAACAACAGATATGATGAAAGTAGCATTTATTTTCTTATATAATTTATTGTGAATATTTAAACTAAATGTTGGGTTTATTTTAACGAACGTCTAGAGCCTATGCGAACGCCGAAGTGGCCCACTGCTTCACATCCGTGGGACACTGAGGGTACTTCTGCAGCGCTTCCATGATCTGACCGTGGTCCAGCATCAGCCTCATCAACTGAAACTCCTTCTGGGTTTTAGCCGAGGCGCCATCAACAGGTTGGATCAGCTCCAGCTGCTGCAGATGCTCGAAGGCCTGCGGTGGGGGGGAAAGACATAACTGACAACGAGATCCACCTGGGAAGCTTGGTTGCTAAATCAGAATGAAACTTACTTTCATGATGACCGGCTGCTCAAAGTTATACATGGAGTTGGACTTTCTCTGCAGGAACTTCTTAAACTCTAAATGCAAGGAGGGAAAGTTATGAACTGCTTTTCTCGGGGTCACTTCAGAAGGTGAACTTTAGGTTTTGGCATTCAGAAATTAGAAATTTGTGTTTCTATTTAGCTGAAAAATATTGCATCTACAATAATCAATAATTGTTTATTTCTGCATTCACATCTCCAGGCGTACCATTGTGAACCATCTGCAGATTGAACGGCTCTCCTTCATAGACGTCGTTGAGGTGCTTCATGGCAATAATCAGACACAGCTCCAAGATCGACAAACCTGCCAGAAAGAGAGAAAGAAAGTGTCAGGTTTAATTCTGGTGTGAAACTCCGAACGGGACTCAGGTGAACTGCTTTACCGTGGAGCATGTTTGCGTTGCCGTCGGCGAGACACAAGCGACTGGCGTCCAGGAGATCCGCAGGCGTGATGGACGGCCTGGCCACCGAGACGCGACTCAAACACAGCATCTGAAAGGAATAAGTTTTCTTCTTTTGGTGCAGCAGAAAAATGTTTCACATGTGGATGAAACCCAGGGCTGGGTTTTTTTAACAAAAAAATAAATAAATAAATAAAAAATCCACTGAAAAATTTAAAACCATGACCAGGGAAATTTAATAATACTATTGAGAAACCACTAAGTAACATTAGCAGAAGCTAACGCTATCAATGAAGACGACAAATACAAACATTTTATGGTTGTATCCACACTTGAAAGATTTTTACAGTAATGTGCTGCTTTATTTATCTCACCAGCAATGTGTGCAGGGAGCGGAAATCCGTGCTGGAGTTGAAATGTCTCTGCAGAACCTCTTCAGCCGATTTGTCCTCACAGAGCGTCTGCAGGAGATGAAGTCAAGATCAAGAAATCCTGTTTCCGTTTCAAGGCTTACTGACTCACCGTCAGGGCAGCGTTCCACTCCTGAGCGAACTTTCCATCCGGGAAGTCGTCTGGCAGGCTGAGCTGATTTCGGACCCGCTCCAGGTACTGAGGGAACGTCAGCTTGCTCAGCAGGTGGATCTGACGGTGGGAAAACCGGGACTTCACCCGCTTCTCCAACAGCTCCAACACATCCTGGAACAAAGAACCCAGAGAGTTATTATAATCCATTTTGTTTATGGTTTTGGTTGTGTGAGGTCTTATCTTTCCGTTTGATTTATTGCTTTATTTTGAACATTTAAAATGTCTTCGATCTGCAGCATGGCATATTCTGTAAATAGTTAAAGTTTGTCTGAGAAGGCATTTACATTATTATGCCATCATGAAAATTACCTGAAAATGACAATTTATTGTTATTGTGACAGGCTTTGTCACATTTGACAAATTCTAGACATTTCAAAATAAGTGAATAAAATGAATGTAGAAATATGTCTTGTCAAAAGCGCTAGAGAAGGTGTGACCTTTAACCTGAGTAATGCATGTATGCATGACCCACCAGCCTGCAGGTGAGGCCGACGATAGCCACAGGCGCCTGGGCAGACTGGGAAACATCAAACAGGTTGTACAGCAGAGTCTGATTCTTGTGGTTGGCGAACAGATCAAACTCGTCCAGGACGAACAGCACCGGACGGCTGCTGCTGCGATCGCCTTTCTTCAACGCATCCAGCAGGAAAGTCAAGTTCTCTGCAAAACTTCCCTGAAGTCAGACAGAAATTTGGTTTTGAAACAGAAAACTGCAAAATGTTTTCTCTGCAAAAACTTCTTGCAAAGTTGTTGTTACTCACAAACACTCTGTCGCCAACAACGTTTTCCAGCTGGAGCTGCCTTGTTATTTCTTTCAGAGCTATTCTGTCATCCGTCTGCAGGAGGCCTGAAAAAAACAGATGAAAGAATGCATGAAAACCGCTCTGTTGGACATCATCTTGTGAAGCAGGTGGAGCTTACCGTTGAGGTGAACCTGCAGGAGGTTTTTCTGCACCTCTGTTTCCTGTGACAGTTCCCTCAGGACGCTCCTCAGCAGCTGTAGACACAGAAACACCTTCTAGCCTCGGGATACGACGATTTTCCAACACAAACCCAATGGAGTCTCACCATGTTTTTCCCCGATCCTCTAGGGCCGACGATTAGCACAGAGTTGCTCTCCCCGTGGACCGCCGTTCGCTTCAGCAGCTCTGCCAAGTGTCTGCAGGTAAACATTCAACATTACTTACTTTTTATATTGTAAATTTTGTTTTACTGGGACACTTTTGTGAGCTAATCTCCAAAACCAGGGATAAATTCACCTACTTGTGTTGAGCCTCCACTCCCTCTAGTTTATCAGGAAGCTGCTGATGGCAAAACCTCTTCCTTAAAATCTGATGAACCTGAAAATAAAACGTAGTTCACTACAAATTTATGAGGTAATCAACATGAACAAAGTAAGGGAAAAAGTTCTTCATTTCAAACCTGACTGATGCATTCTCCAATAGGAAGATGAGCATCTTTTGCTTTTCTTTTACTCATGATGATGTGAAAAAAAACCTGTAAAACACATTAGAATGTGCGCATTTTACACTTTAAATCAACAAATATGTATTTATGTTGCTAAATCATTGAAAGCAAAAAAGTCGGCAATGAATAAATCCCTTAAAGATTTATTACATTTTTATTATTAATTACGTGTTTATACGTAATTAATCTACAGATGACCTAGCAGAGTGTTTTGTCAGCCGAATTGTAAAGAGCGCATCAATTTTAAAAACTATTGTACAACAAAAAATTGAGGCCACTTATAAACTGTCAGAAACAATAAAATTCCTAAAACTGCTGAATTAAAACCAGGAGTTTGGTGTAACGTTCATTCCATTCTCCCTCGATAAAAATCAGCCCGCAGCTGCGGAATTCTGAGATAATGAACCTTTGATTATATGTTTAATAAATTGTTAAATAATATAAGAATCGGTACAGTCAGTAGCCGGACAGGAGAAGTCTCTTACCTGAAGGTTTTATGGTGGAAATACTTCTCTATGTTCGCGGGAATGCATCAGTGATGACCACTTCCTGCTTATGATTGCAGCTCACTTTTGATTGGCTGAAGCAAGCAGCGTCCGGAAAGCGAAACAAAATAAAATACAAAATTTAAAAAGAAGATACAACAAACAGGCTTGACATAAACTCACACCCAAAATAATTTTTCTTTGGAATTAAGAATAGTAATAATACAGAGTGGAAGTTGAAGTTTAGAAACATAGATGTCTAAATGTCGCCCTCTGGGGGCGAATAAAATTATAACGCAGGCGTGTTTGTTTACATTTATAGTCCGTCTTTTTTCATAAAAAAAACCATTTGAATATATTATATTTATATTTCACAGCTTAATAATAAAATTTGTTATTTTAATATTTTTATGTATTCTGTACATCACTAAGAAATAAAGGATGAAACATGAAAAAAATACATGCTGTATGGAGATGATTCACAGCTAAATTAAAAGTAAAAGTAATATTAGCAGTGAAAAAATTGTGATGGTTATTTTACCACAATGAAATTTTGGGAAAGTAAAAATGAATTGTTTTTAAGATATAATGAAAATTGTATTTTAGTACAATTCTCTTTTCACTATTGAATCTATGCACAACATGGAAATTGTGTTTTCTTTTTTGTTCAGTATCTTAGATAAAATTCACATTATATATATAAGTTATTGTTTTTATTAAAATGAATGAATCTGACATTCCTTTGACTTTGATAAAACTGGCTCAGATTTTCCCTCCTCCTCAGTGAAGATAAATCTCTGGTTATACTGTGGCTTTAAGTTGATGGATGAAATAAGCAGAATAAACTAGTAGATATCTCAGAAATCGCCTGCTTCACTGAGCGCCTGTTTATTCTGTCACATTATGGTAAAATACGACCTTCTACTGACATACTTAGCTTCCTGTCTGCCCTTATATAAACACATGAAGAGCTTTTTTAAAACCGCGGCCGAACTCGTTTATGATTTCCTCAGGTTTGACCTTCAGAGCTGCAGCCTCTTCACAGCCAAAGGCCTAATTTTCAAGCTTTCATGGGTTTTATTGATCCTGTTTGAGTGTCTGGGTTCAGTGTCAGTTTTTTAGATTTGGACATTTATTCTGGACTCTTGTTTACAATTTAGCTGCAGATCATGAGCAACACTAAAATTCAGGATAATAAAAGCCTTTTGTGAAATAAATTGAATCATTAATTACTCATTCTGGGGAATTTTTTATTTTTTTTTGCTTTGGAAAGCTTTGGGTAATTTTGTTATTTTTTCCAGGCCGCAATATTTTGGGGGAAGATTCTCTTTTATTCTGTTTAAATAAATGTGCTGTTGATTTTTTTGTTTGTGTTCTTGGTGTTTTGTCAGATTAGAGATCCTTTAGAATGCATTTGTTAGTCCAAATGTTTTTCTTTTGCTCAAATCAAACATTTTCTGACTTGTGTTTTCTAGTATGTCTAAATTTGGATTCTCTCAGGTTTCAGGTTTTCTTTTATGTTTAGGAATGTTTACAAAATGTTGCATTTAATTAAATGTTTCTGTATTTTTTTTAAATTGTGTTGTCAAATATTGATTATTATGAAAGGTTCAGTTATTATTTAAAATAATTTGTCTTGAAAATTATAATAATAATTTTGCCTTTGTGGCCCTAAATTGATGTTCATTTCTGGATTTTGAAAGTGTTGATTTGTGTAACTTCTCATATTCTTACATGATATCTGTGCTTTTTAGCCTTTGTCTTGCAAAAGTTGCAATAGTTTTCTCTGTTAAATTTCAGCTACTGCTATATTTTGGTCTTTTTGAGTGGAATGAAACACTGTGGATTGTGTTTTATTTACGGCTTTCATGTCTATGACTCATCCCAGCCACTCCACCTGTTTTATCCCTAACTTTGCAGCTTCAGCCCCACACATCTCTTGCATGCCATGCAGCGCTCCGGAGTAAAACGTGCATCACCTCTCTCCCATCTGCTGGCAGCCCGTGCCGGCGCATGCGCAGCGCGGCTCTCCATCATCTCCAGTATTCCAGTGTAGGAGCAGCAGCAGAGAACTAATGGGTAGGTTTCTTATTCTTATTTTTCTCCTCATCTGAAGCGCCTCGTCGCTCCTTTCTGTCACTCTTTCAGTGGAGGGATGCACTCGCCGGGGTGTCCGGGTAAGAAGGGTCGGTTTTCGGCCTGCTTTGCCGCAGACAGAAGCGTTACAGAGCCTTAAAAGCGTCTCTCTCTTCATCTGCAAACGCTACGGGTTAGCACGGCTGTTAGCCAACAGGCTAAGCTAGCCGTGCTAACTCGGCCTGGCCCTGGCCTCTCCTTGCCCCCATTTGGCTCGAAACCTAACTGGGGCTTTGCTAAAATATTTCCGCCTCGAACATTTGTAAATCGGAACCCGGGCTACGGGTGCTGGACGTGCCCGAACCCGGTTCCGGTTCGCAGATCAAAAAGCCAACGGTTGTTAGCTTGAGCTGGACTCTCCGTCTAGTGCATTTTCCTTACAACAAGCTATCAGGCTAACGGCTAGCTCAGTGTTGGCTCCAGAGCATCAGAGAGCCCTCTGACTGGTCCCAGTCCGCCTCTCTGACACCGAACCGGGTTCAGCGAGGCCGAACAGCCGCTAAAGCAGCACCATAAAGCAGGTTTACGCTGTTCAGCCCGGGTCAACAGGCTAATTATCTCACCTTTAGGCTTGTTTTGATGATGTCCAACCGTCTGTCAGGTCCAGATTTTAGGGGAACTGCTGTCATTTAGCCAACTGTTAAAGCTGTCAGGGTTGCCTTTAATTTAATGTGTCACTGAGCCAGCATGGGTTGGATAAATGATCATAAATACTGGATATAATCTACACATTTCTGTTATTGTAAGGTCATCAGGATCTTCCTGTTAACTGGAAGATCATGTAATTACTGTCTAATTAACCTGAAAAGGATCATTTGTATTCCTACAAGGTTTATTGGTCTTTTTTGAAAAAAATATAACAATTTAGTGTTGCATAATTTTAAAAAATCTTTAAATGATCCTTTCATTTAAAGATTATAAGATTCACATATTGTTTAATTAGCATTGAAACTTCTAAAATTCTTGAAAGAATGATTTGAAATAGATTTTGTGATTAATGGGTTGTAGTAAAATTGCTCTTGTTTTAACTCTTAAAACATGCATCATTTTGAATGCATTTCACACTATAAGAGAAGTAGAATTTGAAATGATTTCAAATGTCAATATTTTAGGGCTCAGCGATTTACAATAAAGTACAGTAGAATAGAAATAAACTGGTTAGTCATCTGTCAATGGGTTGGTAATTACGGATTCGAAAATTTACGAGCGTCACTCCAAATTATTTGCGTCATATCAGTCTATTTATGGATTTTTACGTAAAGCGTTTCTAAAATATTCACAAGAAAATACAGATTAGAAAATATAGGTGCAATACCACCTGACATGCTTTCGGCTGGTCATTGAAAAGCAACCAATTCAGGAGCACCATTTATTTTCCTTGGCCCTGATTGGCTGAATCCTCCAGCAGATGAGGAAGACTAGATGTCAACTTCTTCCAAAATTCATGTTATTTTTCTTTCAATTGTTTCTTAAATCCTGTTTAATTAAATTGTAATAATTCTTAATATAAAATAAAGCAGCAACAGATTATTCTCTTCAGACAACAAGAATTTGATTCATTTCCAATTTCCCTGCATTCCAGACAATATTTGACTTAACTAAGTCAAACAAATATAGATTTTATCTCTGTATTTCCATAATTAAATTTTTTTTCTGTGTTTGAACTAAAAACTATAGATTTTTGGAATTCTGTACATTTTGATGTAAATAAGGTACTGTTAGCATGACGTTAAGTCCAGCATGTTTTTATAAAGGTATTCTGGATATGCATAAATCATCAGAAAACCCCAGAACCTCACTTTGATGTAGCTAGTTAAATCTGTATTTGAATGGATTTTGCAGCTTAATGGGAGTAAAAATCTGCAGTCGCAGACTCACTGACAGGAGAAGACCTGTTTAAATTCAAGGTATTTTCCTCTCTGTGAAGCTTCTGATTAATTTACTGTGTATTCAGCATAAAACAAATGGTATCATCTCATGCCTTCCAGATAATACTGATATCATGTGTGTAGTCAAAATCTTAAAGTTTCTTCGAATTTAAAGTACATAAAAATGAAGATGCTAAACAAAAGTGGATGTCTTTGCAGAAAGTGCTGAAAATAGTCAAACAAGTGCGGTTTATCTGCAAAAACACATCATTTTACAATACAATTGACTATTTTTGGGCTAAATATTGAAAAAAAATTGTAAACAGTATATTCTGTTGTGAAAATATGTAATTTTTTGTAGAAAACTTGACTTGTCTGAATAAAGGTCACTATGCAACTTTACACACTTCAATTAGAAGGAGAGATAAAATAACTTTTCAATAATACAAAATCATCTACTTTGGTTGAAAAGCAAAATAAACGTACATTGATCAGTTTGCCTTAGTCTGGTGATTTTATCTATCTGTTTGTTTATTTTACTTGGACTTGTTAGCAGCTGAATGGTGGGACAGTTTAGACTTCCTGTGAGCTAAAACTTCTTTATTATAATTAGTTAATTAGACATGAACACAGTGATGCTCTAAAGCATCACTGACTGGTCAGATGTCCCAAATCCTATCAGATCAGTCTCCCTGTTTGATTTTATTTCTATATTTCCATGAACTGCTGCCTTTAATGGACCACAGATCCAGTTACTCTGCCTTACTTAGCTGAACTTCTCTCTTATTTGATCTGATTTCTGACCTAAAACGTTTATTTTTCAGACAGTCTTGTTGTTTTTGGTCCTAAATAGCATAGCTTTATACAAATAAAAGTTTGCTTTTTGAATAGAGGAGCAGAGAAAAAAGGACATTTTTGCAATTTCTTTTCAGGACCACTTTTATATTTAGTAGCATCATCTTGTTTGTTTTCCTTGTTACTAACTGATGGGATCAAATTATTAAGAGTTTACCAATTTTACATTAGCTGATTTATTCAGTTTCTGAAATATATACATGGTTTCACTTTGGTCTCAGCCTCCACTAACTACTTAAATTAGCACCAAGTGTTTAAAGTTCACTTGAAATTTGAAAATGTCACTTAATAATTATGTTTTGTAAAAGATTGGAAGATTAGAACCTGAACATCAACTATAAAATCTCTAAAAATGCTAACATTTTAAAAAAAGCTTAGCCTGGTGGGGGCACAAGTAAAGCCTGGTGGCCTGCCAGGCTTATAATACACTGGGGGGAAACCCTGAACTTGTCCACATCCACTGTCACGAATGATGTGCATTTGTAAGCTTCTTCATTAAATAACTACAAAT
This sequence comes from Poeciliopsis prolifica, assembly GCF_027474105.1. Taxonomy (NCBI): domain Eukaryota; kingdom Metazoa; phylum Chordata; class Actinopteri; order Cyprinodontiformes; family Poeciliidae; genus Poeciliopsis; species Poeciliopsis prolifica. The sequence continues at coordinate 186,941 of NW_026562466.1, read as the reverse complement.
GGTTAAAAACGCCTAGTTGGAAATTGCAAAACAGAACTAAATCCTTCTATGCATGGATCTAATATCTAAAATTTAACAAATTTCACACAGTAATGTCTCCATTTGTCAGTAAATCATGAGAATCCTTTGCAAACTTAGTGGAAACCTTATAATTGGCTAATAATCAGTTGATTGGGAACCCAGTGCCAAGACGGAAAGACAACAGCAACGATGAGGCAACCGTTGCTGCTCATCCGTCTGACGTTTCATTTTGATATTCTTAGCAGCGTTTTGCTGCCTGTGAGGCCATTTTGATGCAAACAGTTGTTTTCCCTGTTTTTCATCGTGATACATTTTGGTTGTTTGCTTTCTCTTCCTCCTGTGGGTAATATCACAGAGCTTAAAATCTGACGTCTCTCCATTATAAATCACTGATGCAGCCTTTAAAGCCCCAGCAGCAGATGAATCACACATCTTGTCTCTCAAGTGCTACCTTCATTGCCTTTGCGTCCATGTTGTGTGCATCAGGTAGCTTCAGCCGGGCTGCGGTTTCAGAGCGTTAATGCTCGGTGAAAATAGGAGTAGCTTCCCCACCTGCATCACAGGAAGCCTTTAGAAAAGCTTCAGATGTTACAATCTGGGGAAAAAAGCTCAATTATGTGTGAACCTTTGCTGCTGTCGCTGGTTTAGTCCTGAGTCACTCTGCTGGGGACAGCGCAGGTAAAACCAGCCGCAGCGAGAAAGTCACTTCCTGTTTCACATGGAGTCTTCCGAAAACGATCTGTTGTTCCAGACTTTATTCCTTTTCCTATTATTTTATTCCCAATTTCCTTAAATCCGCCCTTCGTCTTCACTTTTCTTTCATTCCTAATTTCCTTCCTTCCTACTCTTTTCATTCATTCCTTCTCTTTTTAACCTTATTTTGTTCCTTATTTTCTCATTCCATCCTTGTTCCCTTCCTTCCTTCTCCATTTTTCCTTTGTCCTTTCCCTCCTACCTCCTTTCATTCACTCCTTTCTTATCTTACTTTCCTTCTTTTTTCTGCCTCCTCCTGTCCATTCTTTCTTTCTTCCCTCCTTCCTTCCCTGTGTCCTACCTCCTCTTTCTTTCCTTCCTTCAGGTTAATCCTCCTCACTCTGCTGTAAACTCCCAGTGAACTTGTATCTTTGTGTTTTAAAATCTGCAGAGAACTCTGGGAAGTTTTCTTCAGCAGGACCTGAACATTCAGGTCCTGCTGAAGGCCTCGCAGTATTTAATCTGACATCTTGCAGGTTTAGAAATAACTGGAGTTTTTCCCGTTTGCATGGAAGCAGTTAGAGAGCTGCTTTGCCTGAGGTAAAGATAACACCTGCCGAGATGCTTTGTGTAATTTCTAATCAAAATGTCTTCGGTTTATATCCGTTCTCTTTTCTGATGCAACCCAATAAAAAAGCTGATAAGTGAAACATTTGTCAGACATCCTCACGCTGCAGCAGGCTCTTGTTGGAGAGGTAATTTCTTCTCAATAGAAATGATGTGCTTTTTGTTACGTCTGTCTTTGCCAAACATGGAGCTCTGGGAAATTAGATTTTAATGATGTGGCCGTTTCACTTATACGATTCCACAGCCGTCTCCTGAGATGATTGCTGCAGCGTTCTGCCTGATAAACAGCTGCCCCTTTCCCCATGCTCACCTCCCCACCTCTGTGGGAACATCTCTGGGTTTGTTTCAGCAGCTAAAGGCCTGTTATGAGTCAGCAACACCACCAGCTGAGAGGAGACTCTGCTTGCAGCTCCGTTTGGCGAGCGACAAAAACGTGTGATTAATTGAAGGTCTTAGATAAACCAATCAGTCGCTCTGATAGGTGAGTAGGGAAGGGAATCGAGAACCGGCTCTTGTAAAGAATCGGTTCTCAATAGTTCAGTTACTTGCTTAACAATTCCACTTATCGGTTCACGCTCTGTGTTTTGTTTTAGAAAATGTCCAAGATGGCGTATCAGCAAAATATAATTATATCAGCCAATTTATCAGTCCAGATTTCTGGAATTTCAGGAGATTTGTGATTCTTGCATATGAAACCGATCTCATCTACCTCAGCAAATCCATCGTTCTTTTTCTAATTACCCAGATGTGAACCTCCAAGGAAATTAATACTGAATTGGCACACGTTGATTTGGTTTTAATGTTATGTTTTCACGGTGACCTCAGATTGATCGTTTTTTAGGTTTTGACTCTTAACTGTTTATCTTCTCCTTCTCTCAGGAGTCATGGGGAAACCACTACCCAACTGTGATTGGGAACCAAAATCCTGAAAATATCTCTGATGGTGTTTTTCCTGGGAAATGGACAAGTGTTGAGAAGTTAAAAATAGAGGACTTTACTTTGGAAGAACTCGGCAGTCCCGATCCCCGCCCCCTCCCTTCTGGCCAATCGGATGGCTCCGAATGACAGGATACAGTAATGGATGTCATCACGCCGTTCAGCGCTGTAGCCAGAATGCAGCTCAGAGGGTAGGGTCAGCTGTGAGCCTGCCTCACCCTACCCTCCCACCTCCCCCTTAGCTCTGCCAGAGAGCCGGCCCTTGACCCCCACATCCAGGCAGCAATCCTTCCCTCCCAACACCGACTCCTCCACCACGGCTTCGGAAGACGGAACATGACGCTGGTTCATGTCTGATACGTACACCTCTGAGGCGTCGAGCGTAAAACCAGTGGAGCAATGAATGGCGGAAAGGACTGTGAGGCGGGAGATGAGAGGCAGGCCGTCCCTGTCCAGGTCCCCATTGGCTGGCAGCGCAGGGCGGAGCACGGTGGAGGCGTCGTGTATGTGAGGTAAGAACATGTCCAGAAAGGTGGTGTATCTCACATGCTGTTGACGTCCTTTTTCCTGATGGAAGAACAGTCTGGTCACTCAGGTCAGCTCCAGGGTTTGAAGTTGAACTCCACCAACGAAGTTCCAGTGCTAAACCGAATGTAGTTCTTTAAAATCACAGCATCCCACCATCCATCCAACCACTGGTCTATCACTCATCCAACCATTCATCTTTCATCCAACCCTTAATCCATCTATTGGTCTGGTATTCAACCATCCATCAATTGGTGTGAAAGTGGTTGGATTCATGAATTCAAGCATTGGTTTACAGTTTAACAATCCAACCCTTGGTTTGTCATCCATCTATTCAGTCATCCACCCGTCATCCATTCATCATTCCAACCATTGGTCTATCATCTATTGTTTTTTTTACCAGGATCCATAATTGCAGGTGAGTAGTTGACCAGAGTCAATATCTCTGGAATATCAATATTTATACTGAAGATGGTGAAATTGTGTCAATTACAGAATTCAGAGGACCATTGATTTTTGAGAAGTGTTGTGTTTAATATAAGGATTAGTCCTAACTCATTCTAAATTATTATTGTCTCTTGACCTTCAAAAGATCCTGCATTTGAAATAAAACTATAATTTTTACCATTTGTATGTTTCAAATTCTTGAGCATCAGGATCTAGCACGTCCCGAGTGAAGTATCTTACAGTCTAGATGAGCGCTGCTGCTTAAAGCAGGCGGCCTTTATAGGAGTGATGTAAACAGGAAGCCTGAGGGTAGGAGGTGTGATTCAGAAAGCCCCCAGCAGGTGTGTTTACTGTCCACACACGGTCAGAGCTGCTATGATTGATCGGCTCTGCAGGAAACCGACACAAACACGGCGACGTTTAGAGGCTGCTGCTCCCTGCGTTGAGTCACGCACATCCCCTCTGAAGCTGCAGTGTGTCTTAAATTTCCCCAACATATTGTCCTTATTGGACGCTGAACGACTTAGTGATACAGAAGAATTACAACCTACATGTTTGCATAAATGCTAAATGTCGAGGAGAAATTAACCATTCATGAAGAAAACTCCTTTTATCCCACATTTCACAGCCTTTTCAGATCAATGCACCAATGATGTTACATTTCTGTGCCTGTCAGAGGGGTGGCTCAGATAATAGTCTCCATCAGCTCTGACCATCAAGTGTGCAAAGTCTGCATTCTTCATCATAACGTAATGGGACAACCCACTTCAGACTGGCTCTACCTCCATGGGTTCAGACAGAGTTCAAAACTCACTGTGATCACGAGATGAAAATCTGGCCTCAAAAGTCCAATTTCCTGTTGGTTCTCTGATCAGGCAAAAGTTTATGATTTGAGGCAGTTGAGCCTAACGCTAATTAACTGCTAATAAACCCTTTCTCACTAGCTATTTTTCCTTCTTCGCTACAGGGTCTCTTCTGTTGCAAACTCATACAATGTCACCTGGAAAAAAATGCACCTTGTGCAAAAAAGCTTGGCACTGCTACAATATAAAATATGCAATTTTCTTTTGTACATCACTGTCAAAATAATGTCTTAAATTGTACTTATAATTGTTTAAAACAAGTCTTACATTTGAGTTGGCGAAAGCTGCAGAAACCTCCTTTACAATCATAACCTGGGTCAGAAAATGCAGCTTAGCTTTCTGACCAATCATGTCTTCTGAAATGTTCTGAAAAGCTTTTAAGTTTATCACTTTTTAAAAGTGAATTGTCATTCTACTATTACTATGAGCGTTGAGTTTAACGCCTCCTGTTGCTGTCTTCCAGTCCCAGCGGCTCACTGCTGTCCAGCCTGGATCAGGTGAAGACCTACCTGCTCACAGATGGAACCTGTAAATGTGGCCTGGAGTGCCCGCTCATCCTCCACAAGGTAATGCTGCTGCTCCGGGTTCATGTGACATCCTTCAGAAAAATATGATGAAATGTTAGTTTATTTGTTCCAGACTAAGAGATTCTTTGTCATTCCTTGTTTCTTCTTTCTCTCCTTGCTTTTTCACTCCATCTCCTTTTCTTTTCCTTCCTTTTTTCCTCCATTCCTACCACAATTTTTTCCTCTGCTTTTCTGTCTATTATCTATCTTCCCGTCCTTTTATTTCTTCTTTCCCTTCTCCTTGTCTTTACTCTTTCGTGCTAAACTTTACTTCCCTGTTTTTTCTCCTTCTTAGTCCTCCTTTCTTTATTTCTACTCTTTCCCATCCTTATGTCCTTCCTTTCTTGTCCATCCTTCACCTTTGTGTTCTTACTCCTGTTTTTCATTGTCTTTCCTCCCGTTACTTATCGTTTCTTTTTCCTTTCCTCTTTTTTCCTTCTTTCCTGTAGTGTTCCATCCATCCTTCATTCCTCCCAAAATCTTTTTCTTTCTTTATTTTCTTGTCCTGTGTTTTTTTTCTGTGTCCTTCCTTTGCAACCTGATATCCTATCTCCTTTTCTAATCTTTCTGTCCTGTTTGTTCTGCCATAAATTCATGTTAATCTTTATTGTTTTATATTTTCATTAAACTCTTTGTAATTTTCTTTTCTATCTAAATCCATCCATTCAAAAATGTTATAACCATTTCATCACTGTGTGATTGACAAAGGAATGGACATCTAGATGGATTGTTGGTCAGTCGGTTCGTCTGTCACAAATAAACGATTCATTTTCCCACTTGTGAATTTGTCTTCCGAGTACAGCTCTAGTTTTTAAACAGATTCTGTCTTCAAGGTCTCTGTTTCCCTACAGCGGAGTAATTCCTACAAGCTACAGTCTGTCATTCTCCCTCAGTTGGAGGACAGTGTTGGTTCTTCTTTAATTCTTGCCTCATTAGTCGCTCTCTTGTGTTTTTCAATAGCTAGCATTGATGCCAGCTCTGCCATGTTGGTCCACTTCAGCTGTTGGAGAACTTTGCACAGCTGCAACACACTTTTTCCCTCTTTATGAGCTGAACACAGAACCACTGGTTGTCCAGCAAATGACCATCTGTGCCTGTAAAGAGCCTCCAGACTGGTTTTTATATCACTTTATGCAAGATATTAGTCCAGTGTACTTGAAGATGGTGGGCTTTCAGTGATTTATTTGTGGGTTTTGCTCCAATATTAGATAGATGTTCTGAATAAAAACATGGCTTTCAAGATGCATAATAAGGTCATATATGTGTTTGTTGTCAGGTGTTCAACTTCGACCCCGGGGCGGCTGTCAAACAGAGGACGGCAGAGGATGTGAAAGCAGACGAAGACGTGACCAAACTCTGCATTCACAAGAGGAAGCTCCTGGCTGTGGCCACGCTGCACAAGAGCATGGAGACACACCCGCCTCTGGCACTGACTAGCCCAGGAGGAGGTACATGGAAATACAGTTCTCACAGCCTTGGTGTGTTATACAAGCAATCTGGCTTGAATTGTAATTGCTTTATGCCATGCTTCTAGTTGACATCGCCCAGCTGCTGAAGCTTTTCAGCTTGTTTATTGGCTTTGAACTAGTGCAGCCCAGGCACATGCAGAGGGGGGGAAAAGGGGGCTTGCCCCTTTCATCCTTGATGCACCTAGTGCCCTTTTTCAGTTTTTTTTTTTCTATTTATTATTATTTTTTTAAAATCTGTGTGTCAGGAGGCCTACTTTTGCCCCTCAGCAATAATATTTATCTAAATATAATAATTTATCAAACTAAACTAATCTGGCTGCCTTCAGTCTGATAATGACTCAGTTTCTCTGCCTCCATGTTGTTCAGACACCGGATCCATGGTGACGGGGGTGGGGGGCGCTGATCTGCGCCTCTAACTATCAAATTATGGGCAACAATATTTTTCATACACTGATTTATAAATAAAAACATAGGTCTGATGTTGACTTAGAAAAAGTGGTTCTGTTTATATTTTCATAGTTGTCCTGCAATAACGGGTAAAAACCCGCCTCGACCCTAAACACAGAAATGCTTCAGCAGCAGAGAAAATTCTGACTTTAACTTCATCATTCTGCTAAAAGCCCGGTTCTACAGGCGGTCTGGGTCGGTCCAACTGACAATGTAGAAACAATGTCTGATTAATATCAGACATCCTGATATTAGGCACGGTACCGACCGTCACCATGAGTCACGACGTGGCTCAAAGCCCCGGTACCACCTGGTCCCGCCCCGGTACCCCCTGGTACCACCTGCTGACTGTTCGCTCTACTTCTCCTCTGCCACTCCAAATGACTGCACAGCCCTGCTGCAGCCCTTTGGTATTTTAACCATTCAAATAACTTTGACTTCTGCTATTTATAAATTTTGTATTTGGCAGAAAATATTCTAAATTGTCAAACACATTTTCACATCCTAAAGACACCTTGGGATCTTTGAAGGCTAGATACTTCACTTCAAAACTTCATTCAAAGTTGAAACAAGTCCTGACCCACTTTGAAAAAGGTCAACATTTTCTAAAATGCTACTCTTAGCATATTTTCATGGGTGCTAATGTTTGAATAATATCTATTACTATTCTATCTGCAATTTCATGTTTGACACTATAAGCTATCATGCTAATATTAGCATTTCAAATGTGCTGAATATTGTTATTTTTTGCATAATGGCTAATATGAACTAAACTATTTGTGGTCAGTAGTGATCCACCTATTTGCTGATTTTTTTTCTTAATGACATATCTAAAATATTCCAAGTAAATGCAGTTTGAGCAGAGAACTACCTAGCTTCAGTGCCACTAGACACACTATTGGCTGGAACTTGCAGCTATAGAATAGAATATAGTTCATTAAGCCCCAAGAGGAAAGTACTTATTTGTTGAAAGCTACTCCATCTTGGGTATAGATAGCTATGTTAGTTAATTTAAGATATAAAAGGTATTAAATAACTTTCTATGATATGTGACTATGTCAAACTGCCCAGCCTCTGCTGTTCATTGTGTTTGTACATCACTAGAAAAGCATTTACAGAGTAATTAAAATGCCTATCCATTAGTTTTATTGGCATGTGAGAGAAGTTGACATTTTTCCTCACAATATGGTTTTAAATAACTTGGAAATTATTTGTTTCCCTTTCTAGGTACACCATCTACAGTTTCTGTGCATTCTACAACTCAACGAGCAATAAGGACTAAAGCCCACGATGGGTTGCCCAATGCTGTTGGCCCTGAGTGCAAGAACCCGTTCAAAATGATAATGGCGGCCGGACAGCAGCAACAGCAGAGGTTGTTTCCACCTCAGGAAGCGGGTGGTGCCCCGCAGCCTGAGCTTTACTCTGGATACCCCCGGGCACAGAGGCTACCGAGCGGGGATCCTGGAACTAAATCTCCATATCGAGTGGGGTATGGAGGCATGTTGAGCCCATCTTCCTCCAGTGCTAAACTGTATGGAGATGGCTCTCAATCTCCCAACACAGACACTCTGGGCAGCCCTGAGGGATTTCAGAGGACCAATCCTTGTGGCTTTCCAGGAGCCGGTAGTCCCGGTTCAGCATCCATCCATGGGAACCCTAGGACTCCTCTTTCCCCACCTAGAGTAATGCTTCATGGCTCTCCTGCAGGCCAGCCATCCTGCGCCATGACAGGAAGGACTAGCACACCCCTCTCCCCTACGGCCACTGCCAAAAGCCCTGTCATGAACATGAACATGCCCCGGGGGAACTTCCCACCCAGCATGGATCTCCCTCGAGCAGCATTTCATCATAAATCTCAGCCCCCTCTGCATTCTGTACCTCCCCCACCATCTATACCACCACCCTGTGCTCTTCAGAAAAGGCAATTGACCTCTGAAAAAGACCCCTTAGGCATTCTGGATCCCATCCCTAGCAAGCCAGTTGGCCAGCTCCCAAACCATGCCCCCAACCCGCCCAACTTCCAGCCCAACATCCACTCTCAGGTACAAATGATGAATGTAAACATCCCCCCTCCTGCCATCGTTCCCCTGCCAAGCAACTTACCTTTACCCACAGTGAAGCCTGGACCTGTGGGCCATGGTGGCAATGTGCAAAGGACTCAACAGAGCGGTCCTTCCTCCTCCATGTCCCCCTCCCCTGTCACTTCCCCTGTTCACATGGGTGGACCGGTTCTGGGGCGTATCGAGGCCTCGCCTCATCGCTCGCGTTCCTCCTCCACCTCCTCTGAACACGGGAGCTTTGCAATGCCCTCGGGTCACCAGGCCCCATGTACCACCATGAAGGTTCCCCCTCGTTCTCCCAGGTCGGCTATGGGGTCTCCCCGACCAGCCATGCCTTCAAGCCCATCCACCAACAAAACCGACCCACTCCACCAGTATAAAGACTCCCAACTGTTGCCTGGCATGGGAAACCCAGTCGGCACTCATCAGCACAGCAACTCCATATACTCCCCCACCTCTTCCTCCTCTTCGTCCTCTCTGGCAACTTCCAGCACTTCCCAGAAGGGCCACCCTGGTCTCCTTGGGATGCCCCTCAACCAGATTCTGAACCAACAGAACGCCGCTTCCTTCCCAGCCAGCAGCCTCCTCTCAGCCGCAGCCAAAGCACAGCTAGCAAATCAAAACAAACTCGGCCCTGCTGGCAACAGCACCCCCGGCATGGCTGCTGGCGGTGCGGTCGGCATGCCGGCAGTGGGGGCAGCCGGCGGAGTTAACGGTGGGGGCGTCGGCCCTCGAAGCATGGAGGGACACAGCACTTTAAATCCCATGCTCCCGCCAAACTCCACCATGCTGCTAAACACTCCAGAAGGTCAAAGTGGCCGGGCGGCGCTGCGAGACAAACTCATGGCCCAGCAGAGGGATCCTGCACGGAAACGTAAGCAGTCGTCCGGCAGCACTGGGAACCACGACGGTGGCAACAACATGGTTTTCAACATGCTCAACAAGCAGGGCATGGGGGGACCCCACATGCAGGGGCCCAGCGCTACAGAGCAGCTACGTAAAGTGGGCAGGATGGGAAACCTGCATCCCAACGCCTCCATGGCTCAGCTGCTTCAGTCCATGAGTTGCCACAGTTCCCACAACATGGCGGGGAACAGCCACCGCCCTGGGCTCAGTTCTGGCTCACATGGAGCGGCGGCGCTTCACTACAACGACAGTGCGGGCTTGCAGCAGAACCTCCTGGTCCAGCAGAGGTTGCGGCCTCCAGGAGATCCCATCCAGCACTGCCAGAACCTGGACCCATCAGGGGGCCACCTGGTCCCACGTCCAGGCCAGTACCCAGACATGATGGCCCAGATGCAGGCTCAGTCCATGAACGCCTGTGGACCTATCGGGCCAGGCGGTGGACCGATCGGACCGGACGGCATGCCGCTGGTACGCCCCAACACTAACCCACCACCCCTGTCCCATCCGGGTCCGCACCCCTCACAGCTCCACACTATGAGGAGGACAAACATTGTGCCGCACGGAGGAGGCGATGGAGGCTGCAACCAGACAGTCTCTGATGCAGGTGAGGCTTTGCACAACTGTGAAGCAGCTGTCTAAATTAAAATCAGGTTGGATGGGATGTTGTTCTGAATGTCAAATGGCTAACAAACAGTGAATGATATTTATTGGGTTGAATTGCTGACCAATGAACTTTTCACCAAGAATCTATGGGTGTTTTCACACCTCGTAGTCCAGTATACTTGATTCAATTGGGGACCAACCTGCCATATTTGTTATACATTCTCAGCTGGTGCGATCCTCTGAAGCAAAGCTACTAATTGAAAAACCTGTTTACCTCCTCACCTGTGGGGGTGCTGCACCAAGAATTAAAACACTGAGCACAGCTTCCTTTTTCACAAAATGTAAAGAAAAATGGAGTTGTGTTTGATTTTAGTGGTTATTTGTCGTCGGTAAAAGATCATGAGCCATTTCTCCCACTAGTGCTAGACACTCATGTTTGTTTTGGTTGTTTTTGCGTCATAGTCCACTTCCTGCTTTATGAATATGAATTTATCTTTTGTAACTGTTTACATCCATCGCCACCATGATTTTTAATTACTTGTGAACTAACAAACTAATGTGTGGTTTTAATTTCCTTTTGAATTTAATGCAAACACTACAGTTGTGAAATTAGTTTTACAACATTATCAGGATAACCAGAATGTATCTTTGAGGAACACCATATGTAATTTTTATTGACTTGGTTTGGACAAATACAGCCTGTCAAGGGGTTAGATAGTACTTAATGCACAAAATAAACTTTAAATTGAAGTCACTTTTTAACCCTGACAATTCCTCAAAATATATTGTTAACAAGGAGAACACCCTCTTCTCTTTTCTTCTGCTAAGTCTCTGGCTTGATGAAGCATTGGTTTCTATGGTTATGAATGAAGTAAAACCAAAGGATTTGGGTGATAGGCCCGAGTCAAGATGATCCGACTCCTTCAGCGTGTCAAAGCTAACGAGTGGGCCCCTCATCTTTAGCTGCCCACTAATTGTCAGTCAGCCAGTGTTTCGCTCTGTTTTATTTGTATTCTAACGTCAGTGAATGGCGTGCAAAGATAGAAATGGGATCTGCATCACGCTTTAAAGGAAGCAACCCAGATAGGGAGCTGCAAGAGCTTCTCCCAGAAAGCTGGTCACTATAGTAACGATAGACCCTGAATAGAGGCCAGAGTGAAGCCTTTGATGACAGTTTAGGTCGGTGTGTTTGATTGTGTAGGTCTGCTTGTGCATTACAGAGAGTGTTCTTCTGTTTATCTGTATGCACATGGATGACTTGCAGTGTGACTGTATTTTTCAGATCTTATTTCTGTTTCCCTCCCTGCAGTCGAACTGGAATCGTTTTATGTATTCGATTTACGTTTTTGTGTTTTATCATAGAAATATGACCGAGGTCTGCTTCAGGCCACCTGCTCTTATCACCAGCTATTCTGTTTTTCTGACATGTGAATTCATTGAAATTCAGGCTTGTTGGTGGAGTCGAATGTTTTTTATCACTGGGGATATTTAAAATTTTCAGCATCCTCAGTGTAGCTGCTAAAACGGATGTTTGAGTTTGAAGTTAATTGGTCATCACAGAAGCAAAGTCAGCAGTTTTAAAATAACCTATACCCACTTGGTTTGGGCTTTCTTCTGTCCCAATTCAGTTTTTCCATTTTAAATATATTAAATGCATTGTATACAAGAGATTAGAGATTATTTCATTGCTTATTTTTAGTGGTGTGGTCAATAAATTACTTAATGGTATGATAAAATAAGCATGATCATTTTTATTAAAGAGATGTTCCCCTTTAACATAGTTGAAAAGCTAGCATTTGGAAAAACGCTGCAAACTGCAAATGAAGTAGTTAGTTTGCATTACCTGCCCCTTTTGCCTGTTTTTCCTGTCTAAGCTTGTTACATAGACTTTGTAATCCATCTTAATTGTTGTTTTGGATGTATTGTTTATTTATTCTGTAAATGTTATATGTTTTTCATTTGAGTGGGTGTATTTGCATTAATAAGGCATTATTATTACTACAACAATAGTTAAAAATGGTCTCCAAATTAAAACATTAGCATTTATTGCAACAATTTCTGGAACTATTTATTGTCCAGCAAAGTTTATCTGGACAGGCCAAGGTGTGACTAACTGTTTACAAGTTTTAACTTGCACACACCACATTTCTACAGGATTTTTTTTTTCAGTTACGTGAAAGATCAACATTTGAAAGTTGAGTGGGTATAATAGCAATTTGCACCAATCTCATAATAAAATAATCTGAAAAAAAAACAGATTAAAATCAATAGATATCTTTCTTGTTGAGTTTGTGTCTATTTAATAATTTAGAACCCAATTGAGTTTATGAATTGAAATCACTGTATATTTGTCAATTAATTGTGATTTAATTTGCACAGGGGTCTGTACTCTCAACCATGCCTTTTCACTCTGGATGCTGAAGATTTCCAGCATTTGTCCAACTTCTGTCATCTACAGAAATACTCAGATAAATATTGTTAGAAGTTGGTGTTAGTTAATTAGAAAAACTATTAAAATCAGAAATATCAGCAATATTAATATCGGATATCAATGTCTGTCCAGATTTCCATTCCTAGTAGAAAACGTTACTTTTTCAGACGTGAATTAGGCGCTGATACAGCTTTACAATGTGCACCATTAGCTAGTCTGAGCATGGACTGCTGGTTTTGTGTTTATTCTAGGCTTAAACCCTGGATTAATATTTCCACTTTGTGGCAGATGTCATGTTTGGCAGAGTTTCCCATTCTTCTGCATTTAAAAGCCTTCAAAAGTAGTAGAAACTGAGCTAGACGGTGGCGTCTGAGATGCAGCCTTGAACCATCTGTTTCCATACAGCTGCTGCGTTTGAACCCCCCCACCCGCTGCCACTCACTCTGCCGCCATTAACAAATACTCAAAAGTTCATTGTAAACTCCCCCCGGATCCCCTGTATCCAGTTGACCGCCGCCCCCATCCCCCTGCAGTCTAAAACCGCTCCACCCGACCCCCTTAACCCACCACCCCCCCAACGAGCTTCCTGGCTGCGGACAGCACCACCAATCATCACTCGGTTTCCATGGCAGCGTCCCCCAGCAACAGCCGTCACTATATCATAGCAGTAGCGGATGATGTGGGGAGGGGGGAGGGGGTCAGCCGAGTTGGAGAGAAGAGGAAGGGGGGGGCGATGAGGAAGAAAAGAGAGCACACACAGCTGCCCTTCAGCGGCGCAGCATCGCACCAGCTGCTCCAGTCGCCGCTCGTCCATGTTCACACCCACAAAAACACGTCGGGCCTTCGAGATTCTGTATCTGCCTCGGCTTTGTCTGCACACTTCTCCCTTTATTCATTGATACATCTGTGGCCTCCATGTACTTTGTCCATGCGCCGTCCTTGGATGCTTTCGCTAACAAGTCTGGCTGTACTGTTCATCTGGCAGCTTGTCCATCTGTTGGTTTGGGCTGCAACAGATTGTTGATGTGCAACTTTTCCCTTTTGTGAGTCTCAACTTAGAAGCATTGATTTTTTTTTTTCCTGGTGGAAGCACGAGATTAGAAAAGAGCGATAAAGTGACTAGAACTAAAGTGCAGTGGACGGGAAACCAATTTAATTAGCTTTATCGTTTAGCCAAACAGGACATATTTAAAACACGCTCATCTAGGTTTCATGTTGTAGTACTTAGATTATTAAATCTTTAAATTAAAGCTGTAACTTGTATAAAACCAGGAGATTTATCAGTTTGCTGCTCAGATTGATATTTTTGAATATCTCCAACATTTTTGTGATTTATTTATTGTTTTCCAATTAAAATAATTGATTTTTTTGGTGCTACTTTTTCCCTCAATAGACCTCTTCCAAAATCTACTTATAAAATAGGAGGAAAAATAACAAGCAGAGCAACTAACCAGAGCTAAAAGACAACAACAGTGAGCATTGAGAAGCAACATTTCTGTTACTCCACAGAGAGATTATTCACTAAAACATAAAAGCTAATGTGAACTGGGTTCTATTGATGAATCATATCCCCTCTCTGGTTTTTCAGGCATTGGCATGGGCACCATGCAGCCTCATGTGAACGCTGGTGGAGCTCAAATGTACCAACAGCAGGTCCACCAGCGAATGCCACAGGCGGTTTCCTCTCACCCAGCCTACCAGGGGCAGCAGCACTTCTCTGACAACCAACACTACAAAGATGCCGGCAGCAACGGCGGCTCCCTGGCCTGCCTCTATCCGAACTACCAGGTAGATTTTGGTTCTGTTATTATTTTTCTAAAATTTCTTCCAAATGATTAGTAATAATTTCCGCTTCAAACTTATTTTAGTACTGTAGTTTGGCCTCCATCCATCAGAGGGCACTGCTGGTCATTCTTAATCAAAACCAGTTGATAGAGAATTAAAGATGGCAGAGGGATCCCAGAACGGGAAAGTGAAACAATCAAAAACACTTCATGTTTTTCTGTTTAGAAATATAAACACTTGATAGGTTCGTTAAGTTTTAAGTTCTTCTGTTTGAATATTCCTCTGTTCCTGGAAGATTAATGCTTCACACATTTTATTATGTATTTGTTGTATTTTATGAATATAGTGTTTTATAGACTTTAATAATGTGAGAAAACCAAACTTTTCTGTCTATTTAGTCACCATTTAATAAAAAAATAACATTAAAATTGAATTAGTGTTGGAATTCAAAATATTATGAAAAATTTAGCCCATTTGATACAAGAGAAAACTCAATTTATTAAGTCAGTCAATGTTAGATTAGCTCAGTCAGTAATTTTTCACTTCCGAAAAAGACATGAGGTTTAATATCAACCGATACTAAGCTGATACAGAAAACCAAATCTGATTTGAAAAAAATCTTTTTTTAAAACACATAAACAGAAGTGTACTGAATTACAATTTACAACTTTGCATCAGTACAGCAAACGTAAATGCACCAATAGCTTCACATTGTAACATGTAAAAACAACTTTCATTTATGCAGTTAGGAGCAGAACAGCCAATGGAAAGTAAATAATAAACGGACAAAAATAATATGTAAAAAAAAATAAACTGCAACAAACTTTCTTCCAAATGGTTCAGAAAGTTCAATTAGAAAGGCACAAAGCATAGAATTAGACTCAATAGATCTGACTTTATAGATCAGGCAAATTGTCATCTGAGCCATAGCCAGTACAGATATTGATATTGTATCAATGCATCTCTAATCTATAATCATGTTTTTTTGTCTCCTCAGCAGGGAATGTTGCCCCACTCTCAGTTTGCAGAGGAGCAGCAAAGCGAGGGGCTCCCAGCAGGCTCTGAGCGGGGCACCGGCGGCGGGCCGGAGGTGGTGGACGCCATCTACAGAGCGGTAGTGGACGCCGCCAGTAAGGGCATGCATGTCACCATTACCACCACGGTGAGCGGGACCACGCAGGCCAGCCCGGTGCCCGCCCTCAGTGCCATGAGTGCCTTCACTGCCAACGTGGGGGAACCCGTCAACCTCCCCCAGGCGGTCAGCGCCGTCCTGCACGGGCACCAGGACGGGGACCGGCCGCGGCAGGCCAGGTCAGGGCGCGGACAGAAGAACATGGATGCTGGGAAGAGCACGCCAGATGGTCCAGAACCCAACGACTACTTCCGCTCCCCCGGCCGGGGAACGCCAAGGGGGCAGTGGGATGGAGAGGCGCCACACGGCGGAGGCTTTGAGGCACAGAGCAACAACGCCTGGGGAGGGGAGGAGTTCCTGGAGTGCTCTACCCAAGTGAGAAGTAGTCCTCTGATGGAGAGGCCTGCCAGTCTGGCCCCTGCGCCGCCCTGCCCTGCCGAGGGCTCCAACGACCACGGCCTGGCCGTTCCCCACGACAAAACCTTCTTCGACCGGTTTAACAACTGCAGCCGGACCCCCGCCAACTACAAGGAGCGTCTGGAACAAACGGTGGAGCGGTGCGCCCACATCAACGGCGCCACACCTCACTTCAACTCCAGGGCTTACGGGGAGGTCCTGGGCCCCCCGCGACAGGAGCTGACAGGGGACGACCAGTCGCCGGGCTCCTCCACCAGCCTGGAGGGGCCCCTGGCCACACCCAAAGACTACAGCCACTACAACGGCCACTTCAACGGCATGGCGCCCAGCCCATCAGACACCAAGAGCCTGAGCAGCGAGGAGGACCTGCGGCAGCCCGACTCGCCCTCGTCCGAGCTCCTCCACTACCGCTCCAGAACCTTCAACATGGGGGAGCTGGTCTGGGGCCAGCTGAAGGGCTTCCCTCCATGGCCCGCCAAACTGGCCGGTGACGAAC
The DNA here is from genome assembly GCF_027474105.1 of Poeciliopsis prolifica. Classification (NCBI taxonomy): domain Eukaryota; kingdom Metazoa; phylum Chordata; class Actinopteri; order Cyprinodontiformes; family Poeciliidae; genus Poeciliopsis; species Poeciliopsis prolifica. Next base: position 170,517 of record NW_026562466.1, on the reverse strand, counting down.
AGGTGCACTGCGCCGCAATGCTGCGAGAGCAGGCCAAGGTGAGGCGCCGCGTCCCACAACTTCCTGCACGTGTTTCCTGAAATGATTAACCAGGATAAATTGATTATTGAATAACTGTCAACTAATTTAATAAACAATTAATATGTGGAGTCGACAAACTCAAAAGAAAAGCAGTCTGCTGAAAGAACATATTCAGAAACTATATGCACTTTTCATTAAAGATTGAGAAATTAATTTGTAAATGTTGGCTTCATCTGGTTCGAGTTATGTAAAAAAAAAATTATTCTGATACTAAGCATCTTTTGCTTAATCATCAATCAATTAAAATCAATATTGAATTGATAAACAGAAAGGGCTTATTGCATATTTTCTCATTAAATAAAGTGTATTTTAATATATTTCTAATCGTGAGTAGAAAAGGCTTAAATGAAAAATCTTCAGAATGTACCAATTTTTTGTCTGATTAATCATCACAATATTCAATTTCTCAAGTACAGGTTTCAATTTCATTAATTGCAGCCCTTATCTGACCTAAAGTTTGACCTTTGACCCTGCAGGTGGAGCCGGAGAAACTAAAAACACTAACCCATGACTTGGAGGCACTTGACCGAGCCGCCAAGAGAGGCCTGAAGTAAGAAACTCGTCAGACATTACAGTGAACGTTCAGCTCTGCTGTTGTTGGTTTCGATGGTCATGATAAAACAAACTGTTTTCCTGCAGACCCAAACTGAGCAACCCCCTGCAAGTTGCTCTCCATGAGGCCATGAGCGAGCTCGACAAAATGTCAGGCACAGTGAGTATCTTGAACCGAGTTCTTCGGTTTTTACACACATACTTGTTTCAGATCATCAATTAAGTGTTAAAATATAACAATTTAACAGTTTTTACATGATCAATTTGTTTATTGATGCAGAATCTTTCCGTACCGACCTGAACCTTTTTACATTAGCTACAACCTGACTGCATGAGGCAACAAAGATCTCCCATCATGCTCTCATCTGAAGAGATTCACTGGCTGCGTTTCCGATACGAAACTTTGCCAATATTCCACTAATCTTAAAAAGAAAAAGATTTTTACAATTGCAGTGTTTCTATTAATCAAGAAACAATTAAAATCTCAGATGAATAAGTTTGTTCACTCAGTAAGTTGTTTAAAAACAAGCCGCGACATCGTCCTCACAGGCCTGTCACAATAAATCTATTAACTAAAAACTTAAACTATTATTTTATGCAAATAATTTTCATTTGCTTGATTTATTGTTTTTCTCTCTTTTTTTTCCCCCAAAAAACTGTAGGATAAAACTCTTCAGTCTGGTGCTTTGCTCTCAACCAGCCCTTTTTTAAGGACAACTTTGTTTACAGAGATTTCATAGTTAATTCTATTTGTTGTTTCTGTTGTTTTGTTTTAATTATTTTGGATAATGTCTTCCAGTTCCAGTTTTAAATACTCACCAGAATATGAAGCTTATACATTTTTGAGAACGTGTTCTTGCATTATTATTACCATTATTTTGCTTGAAAATAGACTGAAAACAACAATATAATTGTTTATTGCTGTAACTTCTGGGACAATTTCTCACTAAACAAATTTTGTTATTGTCTCCAATCACTTTCTATCGTCGGCTTTATTTTTTCCGGCAGTAGAAACATCTAGTAGTTGATCACGACCCGTGTGATGGAAAAAATACATAAATTCAATTTCAGTTTTGCAGAAAATCTTATTGAAAAATGTTAGTTTTTTTTTTTTTTTTTTTTTTTTTTAATTTGCACATTTTTATGAAGCAAATTTATTTTATGCTCTTTTCCTTTTGCGTTGCTGCGAAAGACAGCATGACCCAATAGGTCACAGTCAACAATAGTTACCGCATTGTTGACAACTTGTTGACTTTCCACAAAAAAAAAAAAAACATTGTCAGGCTTTTTAAAGATTGCTAATCATCCAGAAACCTGCAGTGATGCACCACAATCCAGATTTATGACAGAAATGCTGTGTCTTGTAGAAAATGTGTCTCTAACATTTCCCCCGTCTCCAGCTCCCATCGAGGGAACGTGAGCTGATGCTCCCCAAACCCAAGAGGAGGAAAATATCCAGATAACATTGAATGTGTCCGGCCCAAGAACGTCCTGGACGGGGCGGTCTGAGCTCTTCAACAGGTGCTACACATGGACTTTCAGTGGTACAAACCTTGTTCCAACCTGACTTTGACTGACCACAGAAGGTGCTGGAAACTCCAATCACCAATACAGTTTTAACTGTAGAGAGAAAAATAAGAAAAATACAAAAAAAACCCATTAAAAACAGTTGCAATTTGTCTACAGTTCACTGAATTAACTATTTTTTTCTAGTATAAGATAGTAAAATAAACAAAAAAAGCTACAAGCATTACCTTACATATTTAAGAAAAATAGACAGTCCAAATATTTCTGATACATTTTCAATATGTATATAGATAATCCTGAAATTTCCTGCTATTAAGAATTGTATGTAAATATTGTACAATGTCATGTACAAGCGTACCTAATGCACATTTTATCTTTTATTGTACAAAAACAAAGCAGTAGAAGTGTACCAATGTCTTGGTTTCTATTCAGACGTGCGGCTGCTTCAGGCCGCATGCGTAGGACGAATAAGATGACAGCCTAAAGCTTTTATATGATCAACCGTACGTCGTGCTGTTTTCCTTCTTTTCTTCAGTCCAGGATCGGCTGAGTGTTCGTTTAGAAACAAAACAGAATGAACTTTACCAGTAGAAAGTGTTCCGTGTTTATTTTCCTCCACCAGCTTCATCCAGGACAGGAAAACCATCATGTTACGAATCCGACGAGGCGTTTTAAGAAGGAATAATCCACCTGAATGCAACGGTAAAGCTTCATTTCTCTCAAACGGTTTTAGTTTCACGAGTTTGGGTGGATTTTTCCTTTGAGATTTCAGCCGTCGTCTCTGATTCGATTGTTCTCATGCTTGTGTGTACAGTATTTTAGTTTCTTTTGCCACAACTATAGCTTTAGGTGGACTAACCAACCTCAGAGTTTAGATTATGAAAGGAAACACTAACTTGACGGAAACATTTTTCTTATTTAGAGGCCTTTTTGTTTCTGTTTTTTGTTGCTTGTTGATGTAAATTATTTATGTACAGTACTCCATATTTATTTTAAGCTTTACAAATATGCTAGATGGCAATAATACTACCAAGAGTTGAGAACTAAAGCCTTATATGTGTATATGTATGTTTTTTTTCTGTTCTGTTTGTTTTTTAACAGGTGAACAACAGATCATGTGTCCCGTTTTTATTTAAGAAGTTTGGCGCTCAGATTCCTCATTTTGTTACACGTTGTGTCATGGGGTGTTTTGCTATAAAAACCATGTTATTTATGAATATTAACCTCTTAAAATGCAGACATGGAGGTATTAAATGCAGTTTTAACACTACTATACTGACAGTATCGGAAACGCTGCATCAAACTGCTGCTCCTCCTGATCAATAACCTGAAATCGCTTCCGAATGATCAAGTGCAATAAACCAAGCGATGGATCAACAGCATCTTCTGCAACCGTTAGTGCTCTGCTTGCTTTCCTTCCACCTGCTTACTTTCCTTTTCTTCAAACTTCTCTTTACTCTGTAGTTTATAGACACTCCACACTTGATGCAACTTAAGATGTTTCTTCTGACCAAAGCAGTTCCAGAGCTAATCATGAAAATAGTCTCTTTTTAAAACAAATATTGATTTCTCATCAGATTAAACAATCCCAGTTGCTGTTTGTGACTTTTCCCTCCAACCTGATGTCCTAATTTCAACCAATTTAACTTTATGAAGGCTGTTAAACAGCAGTTTTAAAAACACTGTTTAAGAGTTGAACTCACTCGCTGGGATATGAAGAGTTTAGAAATGGAGTTACATGTTTATAAACTTAGAAATTTGGCTTAAAGTAGTGATCATGACTCTTATTAAGATGATTAAAATATGAACTAAATTGTGAGTTTTAAGTTTTGCTCTTTGATAATTTTTTTTTCATTTAACCCAAAAGTTGTTTTTTTTTCTTTGTTTTCATCAGTGGAAACACAACATATTTTTTAGTACTGAAATAATCCCCATTTTAAAAAATGCTTATCGTTTTGAGTTTTTTTTTTTTTTTAAAGAACCTGTTTATTGATACACTTCAAAATACCATATCTGAATATAGATAATAAAATATTAAGCACTACAATAAAAGCAAATTCCACTAATTTTTCCAGTCATTTTATTTTTTCTTCGCCTGAAGAAATTAGTTTGTATTTTTATTTTATTCTGCGTGTGGTCACTCACTACTGCCCGATTCAAATCTTCTCCCTGTCCACTTCTGAACACATGAACTCTTTCGGTAAAGTTCATTCTGCTCTTCTGCCCTGATTTTATATTTTATTTCCGTGTGCAATGTCAGGAACCCATGTTCTGCCACGTCCACATTCTCCGTGGTCAAACATAGGACACATTTTTCGCCTGTGATTCTGTGTTGAGGTGTGAGTGTCATCTTTTATTTTCCCAGTGTTTTTTTTCCTCTTCTGTCAGTATTTTTCTTTCTCTTCGGCTTGTAATTAAGTATATTTTTCTCACTAATATATACTTTACAAAAAGAATAGACCTGCGTGAAGTACCGTGTGCACTTGGTTGCTCTTGTTTATTTCTTTCCTTTCTGCATTAATGTGGGTTAGGAATAGTGTGTCAGAGTCCATTATTTTCAAATTGTTTGGACTTTTTTTTAATGGTTTGATGTAAGCAGCATTTTTTGTAAATATGTGAAACATTACAGGTCATGCAGTGATGTAACATTTTGAATAATGTTGCACAGATGTTTAAGATATTAAAAACATGTTCACTCTTACTTGAATGTTGTGGTTTTTATTGGATTCTTTTGCAGCCGAATAAAACGCGTTTTTTTGTTTTACACTGCCCTCTAGTGGGTAAAAAAGAAAGCACGTCCAACTGAGCGGCAGATATTTACCTCAGCAAAACGAGTTGGATGGATTTAAACTTTAAAGTTTTCAAGTAAAGGTAAGCTTTTTAAACCTAATAGCAACAGTTTGCGGCAGCATCAAGATGTGTATGTTCGTTTTAAAAGCTTTTTGTGATGCTTTGGAGTTTAAACCTGATTGTCTGCAGCAATGCCTCACTGTTAGTTTAAGAAAACAAAGCCTGTCAGTTTAAAGGATCTCGGTTTGTTTATGAACATTTTACAGTATCTAGACAGTATTACCAGTCCATTTAATACAGTTCGCTTATTAAAATCTGCTTTTTTATACTAAATATAGAATAAAGCAGGTTTGATCAATTTAAATTAATGCTGCAGAAAATTTGTTGCTGTAAAAATGTGTAACTTCAGTGTTAAAAATAATGCTGTGTGTGTGTGTGTTTGTGTGTGTGTGTGTGTGTGTGTGTGTGGTGTGTGTGTGTGTGTGTGTGTGTGTGTGTGTGTGTGCGTGCACGCGCGCTCGAGCGTCTCCGCCGTCAGACATGCGCGCCGCGGCACCGTTCGGGCGCACCGGTCTCCTCAGTGGTCCAGGACGATGCGGCTCTTCTGGCTGATGCTCCCCTGACTCCCCCCGCTCTTCCTCCCTACTCCTCCTCTCTGCCGCTTCCTCCTCCTGTTGGGACTCCGATCGGCTGCAGAGCAGCAGGAGGCGCCGCGCACACCGAGCTGCGAGCTCTGCATCGGGACGCAGCGCTGCGGCTCGTCCCGCCTGGACATGGCGCAGATAAGGAAACTCGGCGCTGCTGAGCTCAACTCTAAACTTCATGGAATCATCTAATGACTCCAACCTTTCATAATTTGAGACTGCTCTCCTGTCAGGCTTTTGTTTTCGTTTTGAACGGCCGCTGCAGCAGCAGCCATGGTGGATGCAGCAGAGTGCGGGTGAAGGTGATGTGCCGCTTCAGGCCCCTGAACGAGGCCGAAATCACAAGAGGAGACAAATACATCCCCAAGTTTAAGGAGGACGACACCGTGGTGATAACCGTGAGTCTGACTGCTGAGCTGACGCAGGAAGGAAAGTGCGCAATAGCGTTAGGAATGATGCATAAAAGGGAGAAATGCGCGTTTTTTGCAGAAATGTAGAAATAATTGAATAGTAAACATGCAAATGTGAAGAGAAATCTAATTGAATACAAAGGTAGACTGGATTTCCGGGGATAGCGTTAAAGGTCCACTTTTATACCAGAGGTCCTCAAATTTCATGTATGATTTCAGGAGACTAATTATGAGCAAATATTTTCATTTAAATTTACTTCAAAACAGAAATGAAAAGAAATGTCTCCAGAGGCGGTCCTAGATGATCAGGGGCCCTGATCAATATTGGATTTAGACAAATTCTTTCTTCAAAAATGATTTATTTATATTTATTTTTATAAGAGATTCAATTATTATCATTTAGATAAAATAAAATCTGAAAAAATAGCAAACTGCATAAATATAGCTTCCACTACTGTACACATCTATTTATTTCTCACATTTTTTAATCACAGTTTTTCAATGTTTCATTTTTAAATGAAATGAAATGAAATTCTTTTTTGTTCTTTTCAAATTTAAAGTTGAAATAAAATTATAACTCATTTCTCTCCATATGTTTACAAACAAAAGCATAATCTCTAATGTGATAATTTCTGGGCCTTAATTTTAAATTTGATTTTTTTGCAGTCAAACAAAAGGCCACAGAAACTGGACCAACTCTGTTGCATATTTGATCAAACAGCTTCCTGCCATCAATCAGACGAGCAGCAGCATGCAGATCCAGTTTGTGTCAGGAGTTTCTCTGCTGTATTTTAAGACTGAGTGCTGCTGCAGTTGCCTTTAAATGCTGAGAGGAGCTTTATGCACCAATGAAACGTTTCCCCTGAGATAAAACTGGAGGAATAATGGATGTTCCCTAAAAGTTCATTTGAAATCAATTTTTGGGGACTGTTGCAATTAAAAATCCATGTTTTTTTCAACAATCAGGCAGTATATTAGCTTTTTTTTTTTAGCTTTTTATGTCTAAGATGACTGAACTCATCCCAGAAAACCATTGAATACATAAAAGTTAGTGTTATTAACTCACACACAGATAAGAAACAGATCCTGACTTGTTGTTTTTGATCCGTTTTATTTTGAAACAGGGCAAGCCGTACGTGTTCGACCGCGTTCTGCCGCCAAACACAACACAGGAGCAAGTTTATGAGCAGTGTGCCAAACAGATCGTCAAAGGTAACATGGCTGGAAATATGAATATTTGTGTTTTATTGTCAGTTTCATTTAAAATTCTATTATCTTACCACTCTAATGGTAATGTTTTAATTCTTTCCCAAAAAAACGAAAAGGTACAGCAGAATAATAGGACCACAATCAGAAAATAAAAAAAATAACATTACAAGAACACACTGTAAAAACACAAAGTTTTACCAAGTATTTTTGTTTACTCTCTTGGGGAAACATGTCAGTTCACTTGAAATGACACAAAACTTACTCACAAGAGTTATTTCATTCATAAACCAATATTTTTCCGATGTCCTGTCAGTGGAACTATTACTTTTTATTAATATCAGGGAATTACTGACTTAAAACAAGCTCATATATATTTTGTTACTTGTAAGTTAGTTTGTCTTATTTCAGGTGTACTAATATACATTTGAAATAAGACATTCAAATGTATACAAATTTATTTACTGCAGTCTGCCGTAAATAAATTTCAGTTTTGAGGAATTATGCAAAATTTCAGAATAAATGTTCTAGTTTTATTCCATTCCTCCTCCAAACATCATTTTGAAATTAATTTCTGGATTGTATCATAAAGTTTCCAACATCTTTGTTTTATTTTAGATGTACTGGGTGGATACAACGGGACGATCTTCGCTTACGGACAGACATCTTCTGGAAAGACCCACACCATGGAGGTCAGAGGTCACGCTCAGCTAGTGGCTCAAGCAATGAATCGAGAGTTTTGTTTGAACTGTAATTCACAGAGTGAGGATTAGAGGATTGTGTAACAGAATTGGTTAGAGTTAAAGCAAAAGCAATCTAAAGACAGCCAAGCCTCTGGATAAAATATTTGACCTTCATGGTCAAATATTTTCGTTCTACAGAAAATGATTTTATGAGTATAAATTATTCCAAATGGAGTTATTTAATCCCCAGAAAAAGAAGCCTGAGGCCTCATTTTAATTCTCTGATCTGATGCATATGATGGGATTCTAGGGCCATCGTAGATTAAAAAATAGTACATTTACAAAAACCTAAAAAAAACTGTGAAAAGTAGAACATTTCCTAGAAAAAGCTCAGACATTTTCCAGAAAAAAACAGAAATGTCTGAGTTTGAAAGGTCAAACATTTGCCACAAAGAAACAATGAAATTTTGATATTAGTCTCAGAAATTTACTTTAAAACATTTGGACATGTCTGAGTGTGAGAAGTTGAAAATTTGTTAGAAAATAAAGACATTTTTAATAGTTCCAAAAGTCTCAAAATGTTAGTATTTTCTAGCAAATTTTGAACTTTAATCCAAAAGTTTTGTCTTAAATTTAATCTTCCTTTTAATTTCTATCTCTATTACAACATGGTAGATCTGTGGCCTTTTGTCTTTATTAACTCTTTTGACCAGAGGTTTGTCTGTGAATTCTTACTTATATAACTCAACGTTTGTTTCTTTCAGGGCAAACTGCACGACCCGCAGCTGATGGGAATCATCCCTCGCATCGCGCAGGACATCTTCGACCACATCTACTCCATGGACGAGAACCTGGAGTTTCACATCAAGGTAAAGAGAGCCGCAAGTTCATCTGCACAATCAAAATAAAGTAAAAAAAACTATGCCAAAAGACTTAAAATACATTTACTGCAAGTTTATTAAAAAATAATACATGAGACAAAATGTATGTAAAAAAAAAAAGTTACAATATATCTTAATGATTATTGAATTTGTCTATTTGCAGGTTTCTTATTTTGAAATCTACCTGGATAAAATCAGAGACCTGCTGGACGGTGAGTCTGTTCTCCCACTTCCACGTTTTGACCTTCAGGAAACCACATTTTGCTGAGGATCTTTCTTAATTCTAGCACCAGCTGAGTTTTGAGATCTTTGTCTTGCTTTCAGTGTCGAAGACGAACCTCGCTGTGCATGAAGACAAGAACAGGGTGCCCTATGTGAAGGTCAGTAAGACGAGTTTCAACTTCTTCAATGAGGGTTAGATCTGGTTTGACACAACATATTTTCGATGTTTTTATTTGTAAATGATGTTGTTCCAGCTGTAACGGCCTGCTCTCTGTTTCAGGGCTGCACTGAGCGCTTTGTGTCCAGTCCTGAGGAAGTGATGGACGTCATCGACGAGGGAAAGGCCAATCGGCACGTGGCAGTGACAAGTACGTAAACATATTCATTTGTTTATCACATTTATTCAATTATAACTTGTTACAAAAACAAAAAACATGTAGAACAAGTCTAAGACATGTTTTGTGCCTGCTGCAGATTTACCATTTTTTGTTTTATACTGAAGTCTTGTTCTGCAACCACAACCATTAACTTTTTGAGCTGTTTTTTGAGCATGCCTTTATTGATAATTTTGACAAATAACTCATTTTCTCTCAGTTTGAGCTGCTATACTGTGGATATTCTGTGGCAAACTGAAATTTCACATTAAAAAGTACAAAAATAACCCTGAACTACCTACTTTTGGCCAGTAGGGGACAGTAACCCTGAGAACATTTAAAATGCAAAAAGAGATTTTTTTTTTGCAAAAAAATATTTGGTTAAAAATTATATTTCCATAAAGACATCAAAAGTATTGTTCAAAAACAGATTTTTGCTGGTAAAATATTTCCTGTTAGGGTTTATTTTTCCTACTAAATATCTTTATTATGTTGTTGGATGGATTAAAATCAGACGATTTCTTGGGAAATTGAGTTTTTCTCACCAAAAAACACAATCTGGTAAAATGATTATATGTGCAACTGCTGCAGAAAATCGATTAAAACAACATTTGATTGACTTTTTTATCTTCTGTCATCATTGCCTATGGGCGTTGGCTTATTTAAAAGGGACTTCCTTTACATAAAATGAGCAGAAGATGATTTATGACTGATATATATTTTTTAATGAATGATTTTTCTGTTTTCTGCTGCAGACATGAATGAGCACAGCTCTCGCAGCCACAGCATCTTTCTGATCAACATCAAGCAGGAAAACGTGGAAACGGAGAAGAACTGTCAGGGAAGCTTTACCTGGTGGATCTGGCCGGCAGCGAGAAGGTCAGTCTGAGATTAATGAGGTCGCATTCCTCTGCTGAGCTGTGAGATTCATAAAGTCCGATTGTTTGACAGGTCAGCAAGACCGGAGCAGAGGGGGCGGTGCTGGACGAGGCAAAAAACATCAACAAATCTCTGTCGGCGTTGGGGAACGTCATCTCGGCTCTGGCTGAGGGAACGGTGAGTTGGTTCTCCCTGAGGTTCTGATGGAGCGAGTTGGAGATGGTTGATCTGATCCCGGTTCCCCCAGAAAACCCACGTGCCGTACAGAGACAGCAAGATGACCCGGATCCTGCAGGACTCCCTGGGAGGAAACTGCCGCACCACCATCATCATCTGCTGCGCCGTCCGTCTACAACGAGGCCGAGACCAAGTCCACGCTCATGTTTGGACAGAGGTACTCCTGGCTTCTTCTCTGGAGCGACAGCTAAAGGAAACACATTCACGTTTTGGATCTCGGCTGCTTCTAAGAACAGTCCAAACGCTGCGAAAAACTAAATGTTAATGTTATTTTGTTGTTGTTTTCTTTGGGTTACGAAAACGAGTCATGCTAAAAACCTCCAGAATGTAACGTCACAAATTAGCAAACAGTTACCTAGCAACCCCAGTGGAACTTCGCCTGTTACCTAGCAACCCAAGCTGAGCTTCAGTATGTTTGATACAATGGCTGCTGGAAAAGACAAGTGTTTTGTGGTTGTCTTACCATCCAGAAACCATTCGCTGCATTCTTGTTGCTTGTGCTGGAGGCTCTTCTTGACTTGTTGTCTGGAGGCCGACAAATATCATTTCAGGGGCCTCAAATGGCCCTCAGGCCGCAGTTTGGACACCCCATCTGTAGATGTTGATTTGAAGTAAAGTTGGGGAATTTAAAAGTGATGCTCCCTTTTTTTATTGTGTCCTCTCTCTGCAATGAATTGAGAGTGTAATCAGCTCCACATCATGATACTGCCACCACCATGCGTGTCAGATGTCATGTATGTTCGCCTGCAGTGTTTCAGATCTTTGGGTCGTGTGCAGGTGAAAGTTGATGTCAGTTCTGCAAACTAAGGTGTTCAAAGTGAGGGACGCGGCCATTTACGGCCCGAGGACTGATTTAGTGCAGGACTCAAAACACTAAAAGAAAATAAATCAGGACAAAACTACAACTTTTAAATGAAAATCAACTTCAAAAATGTTAGATGAAACACACAGTGATCATCTGTTTCAAACATGCACTCATTGTCTTTTACTCAAAAGTTCACATTTGTGAACTAAACTCTGCTTTTAGTTGCTGGATTCAAGCTTCCAGGACATTTTATTTTTATTATCAAGAGCAGATAAATACTTTTTCAGTTTTTTTCAATTGACAAAAAATCCTACAAAAAAACCTCTGGGTAATTTTACTTTTTAAATTAAAATATTTATGCTTTGTTTATTGTTGAGTATATAAAAATCACAACAAATTTTGTGATTTTATTTGTTAAAAATGCCTCTTTTTTTTTTGCTTGCAGTTATTTTTGAGCTGATGATTTTGTCCCAAATACATTTGAACCCTCCTGATGTGCAGATGTTGTGATGGACTGATGGTGGCCATCTTGTCTGGTTCAGGGCGAAGACCATCAAGAACACGGTGTGTGTGAACCTGGAGCTGACCGCAGAGGAGTGGAAGAAGAAATATGAGAAGGAGAAAGAGAAGAACAAGAGCCTGAAGAGCGCCATCCAGAGGCTGGAGGCTGAACTGAACCGCTGGAGGAACGGTAAGCTGGAAAACGTTGCAATCTGCTGAGTCTGCATTGTGTCCCCATCCTCACTCTTCCTCATCCGCTGTTGGTTAGTAACCACAGAGACTCCTCCTCTGTAGCCATTGTTCTTTAAATCTTGCTGAGTTTCCTTGTTGATGATGGAAAATGTTCCTAAGCATTAAATCAACCCGCCCTCTAAAGCTTTCAGATATGCAAAGCAACACACACACACACACGCACGCACGCACGCACACACACACGCACACACATTCATTATGCTGATGCAGTGTTTCTGCAGTGAGGGTCTTTGCTCTTCATCACCTCCTGTCTACCATCACTGCTGATGTGAAGCAATGGTCGACATTCAGTTCTGTTAAATCTGCTAGTTCTGCTTAAAATAAAACAGAAAGTTTTACTTCTTGTTTAATTTTAAGATCTCGACAGCAAAATCGATTCCAAGTGTTTCCTCATTTTCAGTAAATTTTGTATTTCAATCTGGTTTTAAGTGTTTTTAATTCCTGCTTTTTAACAACAATCTTATTGTTTGTCTCAAATTTCTCTTAGTGGAAAGTTTTCTGCTTATAAAACAGAAAATAAAAGAAAAATGTTGAGAAAGCATGAAGATCTGCACTTAAAAGATGCTTATTTAACAGAATATTATTATATTTACAGGGGAGAACGTTCCTGAGGAGGAGCGTCTGAGCTCCAAAGACCAGAGGAGCATCGAGCAATACGACAACACTCCCATCATCGACAATCTGCCACCAGGAGGGGGCGACGTCTCCAACGAAGAGAGGAAAACGTTTGAGGAGGACATCAGGAACCTGTACAAGCAGCTTGATGACAAGGTGAGGCTGACAAAGAAGAAGAAATTTATCATAGATGTAGATTATTTTACTGTTTCCTTTCTGCAGGACGATGAGATCAACCAACACAGCCAACTGGCTGAGAAGCTTAAAGAGCAAATGTTGGACCAAGAAGAGGTTGGTTTCACTTTCTTGTCATTTATAATAAATAGTAAAATAAACTGGTCAGCCATGATGAAAAAATCTCACTGAAACATCATTGTCATCCCTAAAAAATATATCATTATGGAAGTGTGCACAAACTTTTGCAGTTTTTTAATGTGATAAATATTTTGGTGTTTAGTTGAACTATAAGACAAAGTTCTCTGTTTTGCTCATGGTTTGTTCTTTAACTTGTAAATCTTGTAAATCCAAATTTGATAAAGTCCTGAAGGAGTTAAAACTTAATATATACTTATTTTTCTTTTCCTGTTTTTCCGTGACAGCTGCTGGCATCTACACGGCGGGATTATGAGAAGATCCAGGAGGAGCTGTGCCGGCTCCAGACGGAGAACGATCTGGCCAAGGAGGAGGTGAAGGAGGTGCTGCAGGCACTGGAGGAGCTGGCCGTCAACTACGACCAGAAGAGCCAGGAGGTGGAGGAGCGCGAGGCGGCCAACCAGCAGCTGATGGAGGAGCTGCAGCAGAAAACCGTGAGTTCACCTTCCCAAATCCAGCGTCCAGTTTGTCGGATCAGAGGAAAAGACGCTGTTGGTGTCGGCAGGCTCTGCTGTCGATGGTGCAGCGGGAGCTGAGTCAGCTGGAGGAGCTGAATGGCCTGCAGAGGAAGAGAGCCGCCGAGGTGCTCAACCTGCTGCTGCGAGACCTGAGCGACATCGGCGCCATCATTGGCACTGGCGACGCCAAGGCCGCCTCGGTGAGCACTTAAAACTAGATAGAAATGCTTGGTAAAATTTTGTGATTCTGCATTTAAGACCGACTTTGTAACCGTCTGTATGTGACTCTGAAGGTCCACCCAGATTTCAGGCCTGATTTTTAATTTCTTTGTTGCCAGTTTTGTTTCTGTTCAGCTGGAGAAAGTTGATTTGTTCTAAGCTTCTACGTAGATCTGTGTAGCAAATGGTAACGATCTGACCTATTGGCTCAGAATGCGGACGCGAAGGGGAACGGCTCGGCGGTGGAGGAGGAGTTCACCGTCGCTCGCCTCTACATCAGCAAGATGAAGGAGGTCAAGTCTCTGGTGAACCGCAGCAAGCAGCTGGAGAGCGCGCAGGCCGACGCCCACTGCAAGATCCAGGCCAACGAGAAGGAGCTGGCGTCCTGTCAGCTGCTCATCTCACAGGTGAACTGTGCAAAAGTCTTCAGCCACCTTTCTTCATTCACAGTTTGAGGGTTTTTTTACCTGTTGCCTTCATTCGTCCAGCACCAGGCCAAGATCAAGTCTCTGACCGACTACATGCAGAACATGGAGCAGAAGAAGAGGCAGCTGGAGGAGAGTCAGGACGCGCTGACCGAGGAGATCGCCAAGCTGCAGGCGCACGGTCAGCACCCAACACTTCCTCTGCAGAGCAAGAAGAACATATCTCTCTAACTTTTACATCACATCATATCCATAGTCTTTACTATTTATCTTTTGGGTTTAATACACCAGAAGTCTACAAACTGATATTTTTGTGCATTTTTCTTTGCAAAGTAATCACATTGCTTTACTGCAAAAACACAAAAAACTAACTTACAGGTATATTTTCAGCAAATTATAGGAGCTTTTTTTGAGTCGATATACATTTCAAAAGTACAAGACATTTTTTCTGTTTTAAATTAATAAAATCTACCAGTTATTACTTTTTAATCTATCTTCAAGAATTAGTGACTTAAAACAAGTCTCTATGTTAATATGTTAATTTTCTGCAGGTTACAACTAAAATGCATTGATTTTTTTCTTACATTTTGTTCTCTTAAATGTCATATTTGGTTTAATTTTTAAGAGAGAAATTCTTAAAAATTAAAAGTATTTTATTGATTCTTGTTTCCTCCAGACCAGGCGGCGATTGTTTATCCATGATAGTGGATCTTGTCTACTTTTGTGCACGTTTATGTATTTTTGGCATTGTCTTAGACTTATGATTGGTTGACTAAATCTAAAGATTACTTCTCATTAGAGAAACGACATGATGTGTCAAAGGAGGACCTCAACGGGTTGGATGGAGACGAGGACGTGAAGGTGATGACAGAGTCACCGCCAGATGTTTACATGTTTTATTTTTATTGGTGTCTATATTTTGATGTGTATTTTTGCGTCCAGCTCCAGAAAAGCGTGGAGGAGCATCTGGAGAGCCACAGGGAGGCTCATCAGAAGCAGCTCAGCCGCCTGCGGGACGAGATCGAAGACAAGCAGAGGATGCTGGACGAGCTGACAGAGTGAGGAAAAACCAAAACATTTATTTCTACGCTTCAAACTGCCTTCAAAGACGGATTGATGAGGAGACACAGCAGGAAATGTTTAAGCTTTTCAAGCCCAATGCAGAAAAGGAAAAAGATTTAACAGCATCAAAACACACTTTTAAGACTTTTTAAAGTCTGAACATTTAATGAGACGCATCTATTATTAATACCTGAACCACAGCATGATTCAACAGATACAAGCATTCCCTCATGATTTGGGCCGTTCAGCTGCACTAATTAGTCCAAACTCCCTTATTTACTGTTTTTATTGACTGATTAAAATTATGCCATGTTTTTCTTCCAGTCTAAACCAGGGTTTGTTACTGGAGCAGGAGAGACTCGCGTCTGACTATGAGAAACTGAAGGCTGAGGACCAGGAGAAGGAGTCAAAGCTGCAGAACCTCATGTAGGAACCATTTTATATCACCCTGTGTGAATATTTAGCAACATAAAGATTCATTCTTTAAGGTTTGTCCTGTTTTTCTTCGCCTAGTCTGTTGAATGAACACAGAGAGCAGGCCAGAGACGACCTGAAGGGGCTGGAGGAGACGGTGGTGGGTGAATGGTTCTAATGAAGCTCTACAGACTTAATCAAAATTGTTTTAAGTTAATTTAATTCCTCAGAAATACATAATTATGACAATGTGAAACAAAGTTTTTGACTATTTTACTTTGTTTATGTCTCTGGTAAATCCTCTAAACCACATATATCAAACTCAATGTTATTTTAGACTCCAGACAGATAAATAGGACAGTTTTACCCTTAAATGATATTTTATCAATCAAATCAGAGCTGCTTTATTTGTTTCCTGCCAAATTTGCTACATACCGATCAAATTTTCCTTCAGAAATTCACGCTTGATCAGTAGTGTTTTGCACTAATAGAGAATTCTGAGTTTATTGCAAATGTTCCACAAAAACTTTGAGTTAAAGTGACGCTGACTCCCACCTGCAGGTGGGAATGTTTCTTACGTCTGCAACACTGATGCCTCAACCTTATGTGATCAATATGGAGAGTAACAAAAGTTAAATAAATTTATTATTCATAAGTGGTAATTTTGCTAGATTTCTTTGTAATATTTCTACATTAACTACACAAAAGTTGTGATTTTATTGCATTTTTGATTGTCTTGTTTATTTATTTTTTTGTTACACACTTTGGATTATTAATTGAGTCAGAAAATTGATATTTTCTCCATTTTCAGGCCAAAGAACTGCAGACTTTGCACAACCTACGCAAACTGTTTGTTCAGGATCTCACAGCTCGAGTTAAGAAGGTAAATCTTAAAATCGCTGCTTCACTGCGATGCGTTGCTCTGATTCTCTGACCTGCTGCTTTGGTTTCCAGAGTGCAGAACTGGACTGTGAGGAGGGTCTTGGGAACGTCGCTCAGAAACAAAAAATCTCTTTCTTGGAAAACAATTTGGACCAACTCACCAAGGTCCACAAGCAGGTAAATTGGAACACGTTCATAATTCATGCTAATGGTTGAATTGAGCGGTCTGGGCGTCCTGTTTGAGCCTCCAGTGGTTTTTGGGGCTCCGAGATTGATTTAGTGGTTTCTGGTTTTCTCTTCAGCTGGTGCGAGACAACGCAGACCTTCGCTGTGAGCTGCCCAAGTTGGAGAAGCGTCTGGGCCACAGCAGAGCGAGTCAAAGCTCTGGAGAACGCCCTGAAGGAGGCTAAGGAGAACGCCATGAGGGACCGCAAGCGCTACCAGAAAGAGGTGGACCGCATCAAAGAGGCTGTCCGAGCCAAGAACATGGCCAGGAGGGGCTATTCTGCTCAGATCGGTGATTTATTTACAGATGAACTGATACTGAATTTTATGTAACTTATGAATTTCTGCAAGCACAAGTTAACTTGTGGGTAGTCTTCTCAGCTCTGAATCAGAGCTGAGAAGTTAGTTTACAGGACATTTCTCATTTAAAGGCTTCTTCTGCAGAATTATGAATAAATAAACCAGAATGCGTCTTTGTTTTTTACTTTGCTTTGGAAAAAAATGCAACCCCAGTCACTGAACAAGGTTAATTTCTTCTGGGTTTCAGCGAAGCCCATCAGGCCGGGCCACCATCCAGTATCATCTCCCATCATCAGCACCACCAGAACTGGAGGAATCTACACTCACAACTGAAACATTAACAGCAAGTAAACCTGTGAGGGATCAGCACATTATGTTCATGCTGCAGAGAAATTCTGAAGGGCCTTTTATTGTCTTTTTTACCACTTTTGCTCATGATAGTGAATTTTTGATCATTAAAATTAAAGACACAACAACAAAGTCTCCAGCTCAAAGTTGGTGGCAGACATGTTATGATATGTAATCAAAAATCTTTTGCAGAAATAACAAAATCTTGTGTTTTATTTATGAAATCACCCTGTGTTTCAGATTGTATCACTTTGCCGCATGTTGACAACCAATCTCACCTGGATTCACAAGCCACGCCCCTTTCCTTGGAGCACCAATGGGAGGCTTTCAAGACACAAAGAATGTCTGACGTTTTCCGTGATCCAACACCAGATTCTTCACACGCAGTGATTAGTGTAGGAAGACATATTTGAAATTATGCAACAAAGTTATTTTTAAAGTCAAAATAAACCTGCTCCATGTTTTTCTAAGAATATTTTGCTGTTTAAACCAGAATGCAGAACTGATATTTCAGGCCAAATAAATGTAATTTGAGTTGTTCTACATTAAACCCACAGTCAGTTTCTTAATCTGTGGCAAATACCATCTGGGACCTGATTGTTATCCTGACCATAGGGGTCCAATTTGAAGTGCTATTATTTATTATTTACCATTTTGTGAAATATGCATTTTCATGTCAGTCAGGTAATTATAAACCCTGTATTGTTAATTAGTACATCATACATATAGCATATATGATGCAGTTTTTTCCTATTTCTTTCTTTAATGACACACTTCCACCCCTCCTAGATGAATTAGATGAATCAGTTCATTTCTACAGCAGGTAGAGAAAAGAGAGAACCAGCAGGACACTGACCATCCAATCAGATGTTCTCCTGACTGAAAGTGGGATAATATCTCTTCTCTGCGGTAGGTTGGGTTTTTAAAGCTCTTCTTAACCTCTTAAAATATCCTGATTAAACAAATGAATCAAATCTACTTTAGAATATTTTATCTCCAAGTTTCTGAAAACATGATCAATGGCACTTTGATCAGAAAAACAACATATTTCTGTCCATGAATGTACAAAAACAACAACCAAATAACAAATGTAATAGCATGGATGAGAGCTTGTAACAAAGTCACAAAACAAAAGATTTGCCTCATTGTTCTAATGGATGTTATTGGTTTAATTAACTGACTCCTTTATTTTCCTGACAGATGTATAATTTGTCTGAATAAACCTGCAAATAAACATATTTAACGTCATTTATTTTTGTCAAAATCAGAGCTATTTCCATTTTCTGACTTTATCATGTTTCTCATTGTGGGCGGGGCTTGAGGACGCAGCAGCTGTGTTCAATTCTCCGCTGAAGTTTGCAGCAACAATCAGCGATGGGAAAACCTCGAGGTTGAAGTTCTGCAGTCAAATAAACCCAAATGTTTCATTTTGTTTTATAGAAATTAATTGATGGGCCAAATGGGAAAGACTCAGGGGTCTCATAATAATAATGTATGGCCTGTCCATCACAAGTGCAGATGCAAATTTTTTATTTTTAGAAATTTACATCCATCCAATTTCTTACACCCTGCTGACCTCCCTAGTGGGGTCAGGAGGTGCTGGTGCCTATCTCCAGCTAACGTTCCGGGTGAGAGGCGGGGTCACCTGGACAGGTCGCAACACAGAGACAAACAACCATGCAGACACACACACTCACACCTAGGGAGAATTTGGAGAGACCAATTTACCTGACAGTCTTGTATTTGGACTGTGGGAGGAAGCCGGAGTACCCGGAGAGAACCCACGCATGCACAGGAAAACATGCAAACTGTGCAGAAAGACCCCGGGAATCAAACCCAGGACCTTCTTGTTGCAAGGCAACAATACTACCAACTGCAACCATTGTGCAGCCCAGTAGAAATTTACAAAAGATGCTAAATATTTGTCTTTTTATAACCAATCTTTTGTAGTAAGTAGAGACTTTTCCTGGAAAACAAACTTTGCTGAGCCTAAATCAGCTTTTAACTGAATACATTTGTTCAGTTAAGCCAAAAATAATTTAAAAACCTGAACAAATGAAAATAAGCCCAACACAGATTTGTTTCTGTACTCGATGTATCAAAGAAAAGTTGCAAAGTTTGCATCTATAGGCCAACTATTTTGAAATGTCTTATATTTGAGTCTGTGTTTCTGTCCATCCGTCTGTCCATCCATCCATCTATCCATCCATCCATCCATCCATCCATCCATCCATCCATCCATCCATTTTCTTCGTGTCGGGCGTAGCAGCTTCAGAAGGGAGGCCCAGACTTCTCTCTCCCCAACCACTTCTTCCAGCTCTTCCGGGGGATTCCCAAGGCGTTCCGAGGCCAGCCTGGAGACATAGTCCCTCCAGCATGTCCTGGGAGGATGTCCAGGGAGGCATCCAGGGGGCATCCTGGCCAGGTGCCCCTCAACTGGCTCCTCTCGAAGTGAAGGAGCAGCAGCTCTAGTCTGGGTCCCTCCCGGGTGACCGAGCTTCTCGCCCTATCTCTAAGGCAGAGCCCAGCCACCCTATGGAGGGAACCCATTTCGGCCGCTTGTATCCGAGATCTTGTTCTTTCGGTCATTACCCAAAGCTCGTGACCATAGATTAGGGTAGGAACATAGACCGATCGATAAATTGAGAGCTTTGCTTTTTGGCTCAGCTCCCTCTTCACCACGATGGACTGGTACAGCCCCGCTTCACATCAGACGCCGCGCCGATCCACTTGTTGATCTCCCGCTCCCTTCTACCCTCATTCGTGAACAAGATCCCGAGATACTTGAACTCCTCCACTTAGGGCTGGACACCCTCCCCGACCCGGAGATGATGTGTCACCAGACCGTGGCCTCGGATTTGGTGGCACTGATCCTCATCCCAGCCGCTTCACACTCGGCTGCGAAGTGTTCCAGCGAGAACTGCAGGTCATGACCTGATGAAGCCAACAGGACCACATCATCCGCAAAAATCACAAATGCGATCCTGAGGCCACCAAAACGGATCCCCTCAACACTCTGGCTGCACCTAGAAATTCTGTCCATGAAAGTATTTAACAGAATCGGGTAAAAAGGGCAGCCTTGGCGGAGTCCAACCCTCACCGGAAACGAGCCCGACTTAGTGCCGCCAATGCGGACCAGACTATTCTGCCCACCAGCCCACAGACTTGATGGCTGTTTTCTCTCAAAGTTTGAATATGAAATTTTGTGGTCTTTCTTACCATCTCTCTCTGCAAATCTGGAGTCTGTATGTTAGAAGTCTAGCCTTTCAGAACAGTTCCCTCAAGTTCATCGTTTTCATCTAGTCTTCTAAAAATGACTCTCCTCTTCTTAAAATCCACAGAAATCTCAATATCTTCTGGAACAACAAATGTTACAGGTTCCGACCTCATTAAACTGGAAAATATTTTGCAACAAATAATTCCAACGCTGATTCCAGCTGCAAAGATAAAACCTTCTTCTCTTGAGAAAATCATCTTTTCCATTTCAGACCGAACTGAGATTTCAACTGAAGGCTTAACTTCTAGAAGCCCATAAGGGCTTTGATGATGTCATAGGCCTTCTGTAGCTCTGAGGTCCGTGATGTCATCTGTGTGTCATCAAGCTCTCATCCTGCTGAATGTTGGCAATGGAAACAAGATCAGTTCAGCATGACGATCCGTTTTTAGATTTAACAAATTTTTATCATGGTTTTGTTTTATGTCATGCTCATGTCAAGTCTGGTAACAAAGATCATTTTTGTTTGTAGCTACATTAATCAACTGAATGTTTGATTGGTTTGATTTTTGTTGTTTTTGTTGCCAATTTCTCTACTTGACAAAGTTGAACTGGAATTTTGAAGAGCATATTTGTTTAATAATGAAAATAAACTTTTTTTCCCCATTTTTACAATATGAACCACAAATCAGACTCAGCTATGATACATAGAATATATTGTATTTAAATGCATTTTTATTTAATGAGCCAATATTTATGTGCATCTATATGGACTTCATGTTTGTTTTCTGGCCCTTTAGCTCAGTGTTTTTCACAAGATATTTATTAAGTTTTATTGTTAAAGGAGCAATAAAAAAATATTTTAGTAAACAAATATATGGTTTGATTTCAAAGGTTAAGTTTTAATGTAGGTGTTAAAACTTTCCTGTGAAAACTGCTGATAGTTTTTTATGTTTTCTAAACTATAGAAACGTGTTTATAAAAACTAAAATGTTGTACATATGTGTCAGTATGTAGTTGTAAATGGTTGTCTCAGAGCTGAATCCGTCCCTTTCTGTTTGCTGCAGCGAGGCGTACTTGGGTTGATAAACAGGAAGTGTGAGGATGGCAGCTTCACCTTCATCGTCCTCCTCTTCCTCAGCTGCAGCTCAGGTCGGTTACAGTCACAACTCCCAGAATCCTGAATCTTCTAGATCATTCCTGAAACCATTTCCTGCAATAAATGTTGGCTGAAAACTGAGAAAAACCTGAAAAAGTTCAAATCTGACCTAAAGGTTTACAGCTCAACTCACTATTAATTCAAAGGAAAACATGAAAGTAAAAGTAACCTGGAAGGGGGCGGAGCCTAAGGTGTGGCTCAGGTTCAGACTCCATTTCGCAGCAGAGCAGAGTCTGGATCAGGTGAGTTTTTACATTTTCTTGTTTTCCTCTCTCTGGGTTTTCTCTCTTTGGAGGAACCAGAACTCGACCCGGTTCTCCTTCAGAACCAAGCTGCTGGCTTCATGGAGCTGTGGTTCTGGTCGGGTTCTGGTTTCTTGTTAATCAGAACCACCAAACTCTCTTAAAGCTGCAGTTTCCTGTTGCTGAGCTGAACTGGTTCCAGTATCTTTACTGGTTCTGCTGCTCTTCCTCCTGATGTCAGAACCGACCTCAGAGACTCACTGGTTTTAGAGGAAGAATTGAGCTGAATCATTAAAAACTGGTTTCCAGGATGAAATTGTAGATTCTGGCTCAGCTTTGTGAATAAATTCTAGTTTGTCTCCTGCAGAGCAACACGTCCTGCTCCGTATTTCTGTTCAGTTGTTTCATAACGAGCCTCTGATGACATCACAAGAGGCCTCATCTCAGACTCTCCCAGTAAACAGACTGGGACACCAGTGGGTCTCTGATTATGATTCATGTCTGCAATTTCCTCATCAGTTAAGTCCCACCCCTTTAGAGCAGCAGGTAAATACTTGTTCTGTCGCAGGAATCTGGTGGGCAGATCAGCCAGAAATGATTCTCTAGAGTCGCACTACTTCAACATCAGATGCTTGTAAATAAAAGTACAAAGTACAGCATCGTAAAAATACTCCTGAAATGCAATTTTCAAAAAAGTAACTGAAGTAACAGAGTAACTAAGTAGTTACTACCCAAGAAGCTCCAGTTTAATACACTGTAGAGTCAAACTGGGACCAGTAGGTCTTCACCAGTTGTGACCAGCTGAGATATGAGGTGTCAGAAGACGGGGTGAAAACTATTTATAGATAAAGTTACTCCCATTAGATTAAAATCAGTCCTGGTTCTGATCCAGGAGGATTTTGAAATGTTTCTCTTGTCTTCAGAGGCTTTCATCAGTAAATAATTAATTTGACGCCTCTCCATGTTCAGCTGCATCTGAAAACTGTCCAACTTATGTCCAGTGAGGCTGTCACTGGACATAAGTTGGACTTAAATAAATTGAGAAATTAATGTAACTTTTTACAGTGCATCAGTGTTCTTGCTGCAGGAATTCTCACTGTAAAACCTCTGGTGTTTTAACCTTAAAGAAATAGAACAGAAACATTGTAAACTAGTTTCTCTTCTTCTTGAAATCAGCAGAAATTGAATCACATCACTCCGTCCCTCAGCAGTCGGGGGATCAGCAGAAACATGTTTTTCTTATCTGTGGATCAGAACCGGCTTTATGCAGTCCACAGATTTTCTCTCTTCCTCTTCACTGAGTTTCATCTTTTTCCAGGTTTTCCTCTTGTTGCTTCTTACAGCAAGAATAAACTCTTTATCTCTCAAAGCTCTGCTGGAAAACTGCATCCAGATCCAGATTGACTGATCCAGAACCAGTTGCCAATTCAACAAAAGAAATTGTTTAGGCTAAAATCAGAGTCAGGAGGTCAGGCTTTTTAAAGATCGGCGATCGGCCAGAAAACTGCAATCGGTGCACCCCTAAAATAACTTAATAATACCTTTAAATGGAGCAAAAATAATAATTTAAACACATTTTATATCAGTTGTAAGAAACTATTTACATTTCAATTTCTAGCTAAAAATGTTGTATTAATGTGCCTCTTTATATTGAATTTCTATTCTGAGACGGATCAATTGACTAAATATGTTTCAGGCCTCGCTGAGTGAGGGGGGCTTCATCCCCCTATAGAAGCAGCTGTTTACCCATGATTCCTTGCAGTGGGTCCAGCTGATATTTACCCATGATTCCTTGCAGCGGGTCCAGCTGGTATTTACCCATGATTCCTTGCAGCGGGTCCAGCTGGTACCTCAGCTGGATGCTGTAGTCCCTGAAAGCTGCTTTGTGACTCTTTAGCTGAGAGGAAATCCTGCTGAGCTGCACACAGAGGCTGACATGTTGCTGAGATCCCAGCTGGACCCGGTTCTGTCTGGAGGAGAGCTGTGGACCCAACCTGAGCTGCTGCTCCCTCAGAACCTCCTGCACACTGACTCCCTCCGTACAGATTTACAGTAGATCCAAATGTTCACTTCTTCATTCACCTGATTCACTCTGATTCTCTGAACACATGATGGGAACCAGCTTTCTGCTTCCAGTTACTGGAACTGGATCACTGGAACTGACTGGTTCTGGTTTCTCTCTCAAAAGGTCCAGAAGATGGAAGATCTGGATCTAAAAGAACCTCCAGGATCCATCAGTCCATCTATGAGGAGTGACCTGTCCATAGATGAACCTCCAAACTTCAGTACTGAACCTGGACCCTCAGACAGAAAGTAAGAAACCAGTTTCTAACTGATTCATGTGAATCTATAGAGATAAAATATAAATTAACTGGTTGATCTCATTGTTTTAATAAACAGTAACTTAATTTTCTTACTTATTAATTTAAAGTTAGACATGAAGGATGTTGGTCAGTAAATCAGTTTGGATGAATTAATATGGATTAAAATGTTGCATGAAAACAAAAACATGTGAGGAGCAACAATTCAGATTGTCTGTAAACCCACTGAAGCAGTGAAACCAGCATCTTCCAGACTGGGAACACTGGCATCAGTCATCATACCAAATATAATTCAATGAAGTACTTAAAACCAGAAATCATCAATGTTCTGAGGTTCTGTTCTGACCCAGTTTCTGGTCCCTGGTTCTTTGTGGACCTTCATGAACATGTCCAGCTCCAGCCTGTTGCTAGTGAATATTTCAGTGATGAAGAAATGTCTTCATAGGAGGAGCTTTAGTGAGGAGGAGCTTCCATCCTGCTGTGCTTTGGGTCAGAATGTTCTGATGGATCCAGGCTGGACCAGCTGCCCCCAGTATGGGAAACGACCCAGAACAGGATCCAGCCCGACAGCCAATCAGAGCAGCCCTACTCCAGGTGAGACTGAACATGTCCAATCAGAGCTTCTTCGTTCCAGATCCACGTCTTTAGTTGATATTTGGACATTTAAGGTTTAAAAGTCTTTTTGTGGTCAGTTTTTTCAACTGAATCTGACTTTTTCCAGCTGCTGTAACTGGAACTTATGTCTCAGTAACTCGGGTTAATAAACTATTCATTTAATTTGACCCTGTTCAAAAAATGTCCACAAGATAAATGTACAAATTATAATACAAATTTGAAACAAATTTGAAACACAACAGCAGGTTCAGACCTGAGGAGCTGATCAACAGACTCTGAGGAGAATCTCTGGATGGAGCAACAGGAAGAGTTGATCTTCATCAGGTTTGTCTCTCAGATGTAAATTAATCCTGTTTCTGTTTCTGCCTGCAGAGGAAAAACTTTTCAAGGTTCGCTCTGAGTTTGTGAAGACAGTTTCTGAGGAAATCCTGAAACGGCTCCTTGATGAGCTTCTATCAGATGAGGTTTTTACTCTTTCGGAGATAGAAGATATACTGCAGATGAACCGAACCAGAGAAGACAAGGCCCGCGACACCATAGATGCTGTGAGAAAGAAAGGACAGAGAGCCTGCAGGTTGATGATCAAACATCTTCATCACATGGATCCAACTCTGTCCAACCAGCTGGGTTTGTCCTCTGACCCCTTTGGTCCAGGTGAGACAGCCTGAGTTGACAAGATTTCAATTTGTCACCACAAAAAAAAAGTTAAATAAATTAATCTGCTGAATGTATGAATAGACAATGGATTCTCGGTTCAGCTTGTTGAATATTAATGAAAACTAAATTCATTTGAATATGTAATTACTATGCCATATTCAAGTTTAGAAATTCATAGGTTAATATGGATTATAATGAAATTTTTTTTTTGATGAAAAGGTTTTGTACAACTTGTACAGCCAACAGAGATAAAATGAATGGTTCTGTTGATTTACTTCAAAATGAAGAGAAGCAGCTGTGGTGCATCAACACTCAGCGATGGAGAACCTCCAGGTTCTGGTTCTATTGGGCTCAAATAGAAATTGTTTTATAGAAATTCATTGCTGAGCCAAACATAATGATAAAACTCAGATCAGCTGATTATGATGATGTATAAATATAACTACATTCTGACACTTGAAAGCCCTTTTGAATTTAGGTCATACAGTAAGAAGATGTAAACCAGTAGCCACTTGTGAATTTCATTTCTTTTAAATTCAAAGGAAAAATGTGAGAGAGGAAATACTATTTATGGAGTTGTTTTGCGAAAAGATTCATGGGTCCTTTCGCAAACCCTGGGTCAAACTGACCTGGTGCCCTCCTGTTGTGGACAGGCGTAGTGGGGATCATATGATGTTGTCAGTGATTATAGATCAGCTGTTGCTCACCTGGGGATCTTAGTGAGTGGGTGATGGGGGAAGGTTTACTTTTTGCTGACCGCATCAATTTAGCACATTTTGTCTTTATTCACTGTTTTTTCTATGGATCCGTTTTTATGCTGTGTGGACACTGTGAAGTTTTGGATATTGACAAAATAAATCAACTTAAATGCAACTTGGATTGCGTTTTTGATCAGCTGGCGCGTCAACAAAGATTCCCCTATTCAGCCGCTCGGCGACCTGGTTTGACAGTCGCTAATACCTCCTTTCCCTTGCGTACAAAGCGCAAAGTTGGACCAAATGTGACTTGGGAAAAGATGTGGTTTGGACAGATAAGAACACCAATCTGTGATGAATTGGCTCATTCTGCCAATCTGAAATGGAGCAGATGTTGAGGTCAAGAGGTCCCAAATATTCTTAAGGAGGTCCAACACACAATCAGTCTAGGACTTGCCAGGATCCTTACATCAGACAAGGGTTGTAATGCTGTTGGTTGAAACTTTCCAACTCACATCAGGAAAGATGAGATTGTATAAAAAGGGTGATGTTAGGAATATGAGGAGATTTTTGTTTTTTGTACTGATGAAGTTGTAAGACATGTCCGTGTAAGAGTAATAAATCCCCCAACTCGCCATGGCCTGAAGCAGCACAAGAACCTGAGTCTGGAGTGCATTATTTCCTTTACGTGTTTATATATATACATATATATTGCATATATACAGTGGGGCAAAAAAGTATTTAGTCAGCCACCAATTGTGCAAGTTCTCCCACTTAAAAAGATGAGAGAGGCCTGTAATTGTCATCATAGATAAACCTCAACTATAAGAGACAAACGGAGAAAAAAAATTCAGAAAATCACATAGTATGATTTTTAAAGAATTTATTTGCAAAATATGGTGGAAAATAAGTATTTGGTCAGCTACAAAAAAGCTAAGATTTCTGGCTCTCACAGACCTCTAACTTCTTCTGTAAGAGGCTCCTCTGTCTTCCATTCGTTACCTGTATTAATGGCACCAGTTTGAACTCGTTATCAATATAAAAGACACCTATCCACAACCTCAAACAGTCACACTCTAAACTCCACCATGGCCAAAACTAGAGAGCTGTCAAAGGACACCCGAAACAAAATTGTAGACCTGCACCAGGCTGGGAAGACTGAATCTGCAATAGGTAAACAGCTTGGTGTGACTGTGGGATCAATTATTAGAAAATGGAAGACATACAAGACCACTGATAATCTCCCTCGATCTGGGGTTCCACGCAAGATCTCACCCCGTGGGGTCAAAATGATCACAAGAACGGTGAGTAAAAATCCCAGAACAACACGGGGGAACCTGGTGAATGACCTGCAGAGAGCTGGGACCAAAGTAACAAAGGCTACCATCAGTAACACACTACGCCGCCAGGGACTCAAATCCTGCAGTGCCAGACGTGTCCCCCTGCTAGGGCCAGTACATGTCAAGGCCCGTCTCAAGTTTGCTAGAGAGCATTTGGATGATCCAGAAGATGACTGGGAGAATATCATATGGTCAGATGAAACCAAAATAGAACAAAGGAGTGGCTTCGTCAGAAGCATTTCAAGGTCCTGGAGTGGCCTAGCCAGTCTCCAGATCTCAACCCCATAGAAAATCTTTAGAGGGAGTTGAAAGTCTGTGAAAGTCAGCGACAACCCCAGAACATCACTGCTCTAGAAGAGATCTGCATGGAGGAATGGGCCAAAATACCAGCAACAGAGTGTGAAAACATTGTAAGACTTAATGGAAATGTTTGATCTCGGTCATTGCCAACAAAGGGTATATAACAAAGTATTGAGATGAACTTTTGTTATTGACCAAATACTTATTTTCCACCATATTTTGCAAATGAATTCTTTAAAAATCAGACAATGTGATTTTCTGAATTTCTTTTCTCCGTTTGTCTCTCATAGTTGAGGTTTATCTATGATGACAATCACAGGCCTCTCATCTTTTTGCACAATTGGTGGCTGACTAAATACTTTTTTGATCCTTGAGATACTTGGCTATAAGAGCAACCATGAGACCCAATACCCACCATGGAAAAGACGGTTAGAGGCTAAAATCAAGGTAACAAGGAGGGAAGTGAGCCAACTGTCAGAGCTCCACAAGGGTACAATGAAATGACCAGTACCCAGAAAGTTCAGGCAGATGCCCATACCTGAAGCACTTGAAACTGCCAAACAGAGGCTCCAAGCCCTGGCCAGCAGCCTACGAGATACACAAGGGAGAATGAATCCAGAAGGATTAACCGCCTCTTCTCCACTCAACCAGCTAAGGTGTACTCTCAATGGCAGGGTAATAACAACAGAGCAGACCCACCAAGGCTGGAGACTGAACAGTACTGGAAAGGCATATGGGAAAGGGAGACGTCCCACAACAGCAATGCACAGTGGCTGATCTCTCTACGAGAGGACCACAGCAACCTCCCTGAGCAAGCCCCGGTAACCATCACTGTGACAGATGTTCAAGAAAGAGTCTCAGGTATGAAAAACTGGACAGCACCAAGGCCTGACATGATCCATGCCTACTGGCTAAAGAAACTCACTGCTCTCCATGAGCGACTGGCAGCCCAAATGAAGCAGCTGCTACAAAGTGGGACTCACCCTGAATGGTTAACTGAAAGGCGGACAATCCTAATCCAGAAGGATCCATCAAAGGGTCCAGTCCCACCCAACTACCGACCAATAACCTGCCTCTCCACAACCTGGAAGCTCATGTCAGGCATCATAGCGGCCAAGATAAGCAAACACATGGATAAACACATGAGCATGGCACAGAAAGGTATCGGTGTAAATAGCAGAGGAGCCAAACACCAACTCCTTGTAGACCGCACAGTTGCCCGAGACTACAAAACCCGACACACCAACCTGTGCATGGCTTGGATTGATTACAAGAAAGCCTATGACTCAATGCCGCATACTTGGATCATTGAATGCTTAGAGATGTATAGAATCAACAGGACTCTGAGAGCCTTCATTGCAAACTCGATGAGGCTGTGGAAAACCACCCCTGAAGCCAACTGCAAACCACTTACACAAGTGTCCATCAAATGTGGCATATACCAAGGAGATGCTCTGTCCCCGCTACTGTTCTGCATAGGCCTGAACCCCCTCAGCCAAATTATCAACAAGACTGGCTACGGATACCGACTCAAAAATGGGGCCAACATCAGTCATCTTCTCTACATGGATGACATCAAGCTGTACGCCAAGAGTGAACGAGACATCGATTCACTGATCCACACCAACAGGATCTACAGCATGGACATTGGGATGCCATTCGGACTAGAGAAGTGTGGTCGGCTGGTCACAAAGAGGGGGATGGTGATCTGCACAGAAGGGGTCTCACTCCCAGAAGGAACAATAGCAGACATAGGAAAGGAGCCACAGCTAAATACCTCCAACGAATAAGGCAAGTCCTGAGAAGCCAGCTCAATGGCAAGAAGAAAATCCGTGCGATAAACAGCTATGCCCTGCCAGTAATCAGTTATCCTGCTTGAATAATTAGCTCGCCAAAGGAGGAGATAAAAGCCACAAATATTAAGACTCAAAAACTATTAACAATGCATGGAGGGTTCCACCCCAAATCCAGCACCCTGAGACTGTACACGAGCCGCAAGGAAGGAGGCAGAGGACTAGTGAGTGTGAGAACCACTGTCCAGGACGAAACAACTAAGATCCATAAATACATCAGGGACAAAGCCTCAACAGACAATGTGCTCAGTGAATGTCTCAGACAACAGGGAACGGAGGTTGAGGTGCCAGAGATACCATCATGGGAGGACAAGCCCCTACATGGGATGTACCACCAGCAAATAACCGAAGTGGCTGATATGAGTAAATCCTACCAATGGCTGGAAAAAGCTGGACTCATCCTGGCCATCCAGGAACAGGCCCTAAACATGAGCAATAGAGGCCCAGATCTACTACACCAGACAAGACCCAAGGTGTAGGTTGTGCAAGGAGGCCCCTGAGACAGTCCAGCACATCACAGCAGGGTGCAAGATACTGGCAGGGAAAGCGTACATGGAATGACATAACCAAGTGGCAGGCATAGTGTACAGAAACATCTGTGCAGAATATGGACTGGAAACCCAGAGATCAAAGTGGGAAACACCCCCAAAGGTGGTGGAGAATGCCAGAGCTAAGCTCCTGTGGGGACTTCCAGATCCAGACAGACAAAAATAAGATAAGAACCACCCGCGGTGGGTGAGAAGGAAATTTTTTTATTTTTATATATACACTGCTCAAAAAAATAAGGGAACACTCAAATAACACATCCTAGATCTGAATGAAATATTCTCATTGAATACTTTGTCCTGTACAAAGTTGAATGTGCTGACAACTAAATTATTGTTGATTGTCAATCAGTGTTGCTTCCTAAGTGGACAGTTTGATTTCACAGAAGTTTGATGTACTTGGAGTTATATTGTGTTGTTTGAGTGTTCCCTTTATTTTTTTTATGAATATATTCAGATCAACATTGATGTAAATATTCCAAGAAGGCATGAGCATATATACAACCATAGAAAGGTGGTTAGTGGTTGCAGCATGATCACTACAGGATAGATGATTAATGTGTTCAAAGCCAAAACATTTACATAGAATATCAGAGGAGGCGTATGTGTTACTGAGAATCTCTTGAGCTTTAGGTGCAATAGAATTTTTTTTAAATTTTCATCTTAAGGCTTTTATCACATCTGTTAGTCTGGTAGACTGTTTGATTAGGACCAAAATTTTGTAAAATCTTCAGCTGCTGAAGTTCTCGTTCACACTGCATTGAGTCAAATGATCCAAACTAGTTGAAAAACCTGTTCCTTTCCTTGCCTGTCAGGAGTGCTGCACCAAGAACCTCTAAAATAAATGATACAAAATCTTCAGACAAAACATGAGCACAGCTTCCTTGTCACAAAATTTAAACTAAAGTAGTGTCAAATTGTACATCAGACTTTGTTTTTACATCTGAAATAAATGTTCTCAGATAAAGTCTATTATTGTAACTAATCTTGGATCCCTTCATGGTTCAAAGTATTGAATATGGGCTATAATGAGATTTCATTTTCAACTACAGCTGCATTTCTATCACCTCCAACCATTAACAATGAAATGCACAAGTGTACCTAATAAATTGGCCAGATTGGTTTTGTTGTTTCCAACTTTCAGACAGAGTTCAAACAGACTGTCATTTCAAATTAAACACTTTGAAAAATCTCAAAGGTCAGAGGTCGCTCTGTGGAAACTATGTCTGATTAACTAAAACCTTCAAGAGTTTTAATGATCACAACTAATTCAAATCAGCTCTGTTCAGTAAGAACCAGGTTTATGGTTTTTCTTACCATGCAGATTTTTTATCAAATTTGAGGTTATTTATTGATTTACTTTTTTCCCATTCATTAAAGCTGATGCATAAATCATCTCTGAGAATATAAAAAATATTGTTTTCCTTATGTTCAGCTGAAGTATCTCATCTCCTGTCTTTGTCGCTTCTTTCAGATTTTGATATTCGATGTCAACGTGACCTTAAAGAGTCTCTGAAGATGATGTTCCAAAGTCTCTCTGAAGGCGTCGCTGAACTTGGAAATAAAACCGATCTGAACCAGATCTACACTGAGCTCTACATCACAGAGGGGTCAACTAGAGAGGTCAACCAGGAACATGAGGTCAGACGCATTGAAAGAGCATCCAGGAAACAAGAAACAGTCAGAAGAGAAGACATCTTTAAAGTCCCACCTGGAAGAGATCAACCAATCAGAACAGTGATGACCATGGGCGTGGCTGGCATTGGGAAAACACTGTTAACACAGAAGTTCACTCTGGACTGGGCTGAAGGCAAAACCAACCAGAACATTGATTTCATATTTCCATTCACCTTCAGAGAACTGAATTTACTGAGAGAAGAAAAGTTCAGCTTATTAGAACTGATTCATAAATTATTTTCTAAAACCAAAAGAATCAGCAGCTTTGAATCGTTCCAGGTTCTGTTCATCTTTGATGGTCTGGATGAAAGTCGATTTAGTCTGGATTTCAACAACAATCCGATCCTGACTGATGTTACAGAGTCCAGCTCAGTGGATGTTCTGCTGACAAACCTCATCAGGAGGAAACTGCTTCCCTCTGCTCTCCTCTGGATAACCACACGACCTGCAGCAGCCAATCAGATCCCTGCTCAGTGTGTTGACATGGTAACAGAGGTCAGAGGGTTCACTGACCCCCAGAAGGAGGAATACTTCAGGAAGAGATTCAGAGATGATGAAGAGAAGGCCAGCAGGATCATCTCCCACATCCAGAAATCCAAAAGTCTCCACATCATGTGTCACATCCCCGTCTTCTGCTGGATCACTGCTAAAGTTCTGGAGGATGTGATGAAGACCAGAGAGAGAGAGAAACTACCCAGACTCTGACTGAGATGTACATAGAGTTCCTGCTGGTTCAACTGAAAATGAAAAGGGAAAAGTATGAAGGAGGACCAGAGAATGATCTATCTGGAGTCCAGAGAACAGGAAGCTGATTGAGTCTCTAGGAAAACTGGCTTTTGATCAGCTGCTGAAGGAAAACCTGATCTTCTATGACAAAGAGCTCAAACAGTGCAGCATCAACATCCAAAATGCTGCTTTGTTCTCAGGAGTTTTCACTGAAACGTTTAAAAGAGAGAGAGGGACATGCAACATCTCTGTCTACTGCTTTGTTCATCTGAGCATCCAGGAGTTTCTGGCTGCAGTCTACATGCTCCACTGCTTCACCAGCAGGAAGTCAGAGGAGATCAAGACGTTCCTGGGAGACGATACAGAGAAACATCTCTAGATGAGTTCATGAAGAAAGTCATGGAGAAATCCCTCAGCAGTGAAAATGGCCACCTGGACCTGTTTGTCCGCTTCCTTCATGGTCTCACTGTGGAGTCCAACCAGAGAGTCTTAGAAGATCTGCTGGGTCAGACAGAGACCAGTCCAAAAACCATCCAGAGAATCATCACCAACCTGAAGAAGATGAACATCACCAACCTGAAGAAGAAGAACATCACCAACCTGAAGAAGATGAACACTGATAAAATCTCTCCTGACAGAAGCATCAACATCTTCTACTGTCTGCTGGAGATGAACGACGTCTCATTTTATCAGGAGATCCAACGGCTGCTGGATTCAGGGAAGAAGCTCTCAGAGACTAACTGTTCAGCTCTGGCCTTCATACTGCAGATGTCAGAGGTTCTGGATGAGTTGGACCTGAAGAAGTACAAAACCTCAGATAAAGGACGACAGAGACTGGTTCCAGCTGTGAGGAACTGCAGAAAGGCTCGGTGAGTCCAGATGTTTTCATTGTGTGATGCTGATTCAGCTCTATTGTCCTCCTGTTTCTTCTTCTGTCTTCAAGTTGATTCTGGATGTTTTTGGTCTTTATCTACTTCCTTCATCCTCTGGATTATTTCAGCCAATCAAACATCTAAACATTCAGCTCATCCAGGACAGATGCTTCTGGTTTTAGACATGTTGATCATTTTAAAAATATTTAACTTTTATCAGTTTTCAGGTTGAAATGAATAAAAAACCCTGAACTCTAGAAAATATTTTCTCTAAGATCCAATCAGCCAGAGAAACTTTTAAACTTTAAACTCTTCACTCATTGAGCCGCTGCTCCATCATTCATATTTTAGGATCTTTGAATGTTTTTATTAAATTATTGTTCATGTTTAATTAACATTTTAACCATTCAAATAAATCATTGCATTAATTATAAACTATGTGAACAGTGTTGATCTTCATCATCCTCTTCCTCCTCCCTCTAGTTTCCTCTGAGTTTGTAAATGAGACCAAAATGTGGTTTTTGTCATCTGGTTCCAGAAAAAGTTCTAGTTTCTGTCAGATCCTCCCCAAAGCTCTGAGAATCTGCTTCCAGAGCTGGAACCATTTTCCTCATCAACTCTTCATCTGCAGCCTTTGTTGAAGCTGTTAGCTGTCCTCCATGAAGACCTGCAGAGACATGAGCTTCAACTCTGGAGACATCCAGCCTCTTCTAGTGACTGGAGAACTTTCACTGCTTCTCCATGAAATGCTGCTGGACCCAAACGCTCCGTCTCCTCCAGGGGTTTTGCTCTTCAGCTCTTTAGGAGTTTAGCAACAATTTCTCCTGACATCCAAACCTTTGTTCCTCTGAGACAATGGACAGACCACTGCAGAGACATGTGTCCCTCTTCCAACCAGTTTGTCCCAGTTCCTCTCAGATCCACAGTCTGAGAGGACGGTTCTGACCCGAAGGAGCAGCAGGACCGGTTCTGCTGCTGCTCTGCAGGACGACCAGAACAACGTGAAGCTTTTAGCTGCAGCAGGTTGACGACTGTCCACTTTCTACTTTGTTAAAGCATCAAATCCAGCAGATGGACGGAGACAGAACTGGAGCATCATGTGTTTGTTTCTGCTCCCAGTTTCCTCTGTGGCAGCATTTAATAACCTGCTGCTGGGAAACATGTTTCTATACAATATATTACTATTATTCATGATGATGCAGCAGATAGTGGCTCAACAAACCCAGAGATGCCAGAGGTCCACAGCACTGGACTTCCTGTTCTGCTCACTTCATTTATAACTCACTTCCTGCTTGGTGGAAGTTCTAAACGGTCTAGTCCAAGTCAGAGCTGTGAGCAGTTCCTCCTCCTCTCCATCATCTCCAGTCGTTTCCTTCATTCAGCTCAGTCAGCCTCTTCATCAGCTGCTGCAGAAACTGAACTTTCCTTCACTGATGATAGAAGATCTTCAACATCTGACTGCAGCTGAAGGTCTGAGGACATGAAGCCTGGACCAGAACCAGAACCAGAACCTGGACCAGACCAGAACCTGAACCAGAACCAGAACCAAAACCAGAACCTGGACCAGAACCAGAACCAAACCTGGACTTTAACCAGGAACTGCACAGATTCTCTGTGGGGTCAAACTCAGTAGATTGAAGATCAGATGTTGATCAGATGATGACATCACTGTTATCATATTTTAGTCTGTTTATGATCCAGATTGATTTCATTAGAACTGAATTTATTTCTTCTCTAATCACAGACTTGGTGACTGTTTGATCCAAAACGCTGAATGTGAAGTTTTGGCCTCGGCTCTGAAGTCCAACCCAGATCTGACTGAACTGGAAATAAATCGGATCTACATACTAAAGCTGGAGAATCTGATATGAAGCATCTGGTTGAGATCCTGGAGAATTCAGTCAGTAGAGTGAAGAAACTGAGGTTTGTTTTTTCTATTTATACAATAAAATCATTTTTTGATACTTTAATCAATAGTTCACTTAATAATTTTATTCTAATATATTTTCTTTCAAAACAACCTGCTTAAATGTCAGAATAAAATCTCTAAAATATTTGACCTTATTAATATTTTCTTATTTCAGACTTTGACATTATTGAACTTTGTTTTTCAGTTTTTCTCTTTAAAATGTTTTTGATGAACAAAATGAGTAAAATAATTGAAATGCTGTGAATGAATGATGGAGATGTTTCAGTTTGGTAAAGATTCAGATGGTTTTATTTCTGATTCTTTACATCAGAATGAAATGTTGATCCTCCAGAGCCACAAACACTGACGAGTTCAAATCCTCATTAATGAACGTCTAAGAAACCACTGATTGTAGAAAAGCAAATCTAGATGCAATGAATGAAAGTGAGGTTTGCAGCAGCAGCAGGTTCCTCAGCTTTGTCCTGAGGCTGTGGTTCTGTTGGGCCGGGTCAGAGAGGAACCGTCTCCTGAGAAATAATGGCCTCCATTGGCTTTCAGCAGCTTTAATAGGAACCCAAAGGCCATTAATGAAGAACCTGACTGGTTCTGATCCAGTTACCAAGTCGGGTCTGATGATCAGGAACCAGCAGAAATAGCTCAACTCATCCAGGCTGATAGAAAACTTTGAGTTTCTTTGTTGATCAAATGTTCTGGTTCTGCTGGTTTGGACTCTTTAAACCAGTTTGACTGGATCAGATGTTAGAATCACTTCATCATGTTTCTTTTACATTCAGAGAAATTAATTTATACATTTTATTTTTATTTCTTCATATTTCAGTTTTAACTGCATCCTGTTGGTTCACATCTTTTATTCTTTATTCAGATTGGATGACTGCAGTTTATCAGAGACCAGCTGGACGTCTCTGTTCTCAGCTCTGAAGTCCAACCCGACCCATCTGACAGAACTGGACCTGATCAGAACCAACCTGGAAGGTTCTGGACTGAAGGATCTCTGTGGTTTTCTACAGACTGAAGGCTGCAGACTGGAGATATTGAGGTATTTTAATAATAATTATTGATATTTCTGTGAATAATTCTATATAATTGATCATAAATCAAAGTTCATTTCTTCTGATCTAATCAATATTTTCTGAGTTTGTTCCTGGATCCAGAGTTTAATTTAGTTTCTCTGTGTAACTGAGTTGGACCTGCTGATCTGAGGTCAGAACAGGACAGCATTTGGACCCCAGTGTGTAGAAATCCCCCTCAGGTCAAGCAGGTCAAAGGTCAACATCAAATGCCCCTTTATTGAAGATCCATAAATCCCACATTAGCTTTAAATCTTCTGCTATTAGTTGATGATGATCCAGTCCAGGTTTACAGAGTCCAGGTGTTGCAGTGCTTTAACTAGACCAGATTAAAGATGCTGATATCCTGATCAATCTTCCCATTTCTACAGCGTCTCTGATGAATGATTCAGAACCAGAACCAAATGACCCACAATGACCTCACAGAGAAAAGGATCAATATTTTCTAGTTGATGGTTCAGAAACTGAATCAGCACAAAATGATCAAGTTTCAGAATGTGATGATATTATAAAAGGATTGAAATCAACCCGTTTCCATCTGTCATACTGAGCAATGAGCTGCAGTTAAATACAAGCAGCAAGAAAAACATCATTAATAGATTAATGAAGAAAAACTGGAGCCATAAAATATCAGCAGATCAATGATGGACAGAGCAGTCGGAGAATCCAGAGCCTGGAAGGAAACATGGAGAGAAAAACATCCACTGAGTTTAAGATCCTCAGAAACTTTGAGACAAACTTTGAGTTTCTTTGTTGATCAAATGTTCTGGTTCTGCTGGTTTGGACTCTTTAAACCAGTTTGACTGGATCAGATGTTAGAATCAGTTCATCATGTTTCTTTTACATTCAGGGAAATTAATTTATAAATTTTTATTCTTTATTTGTTCATATTTCAGTTTTAACTGCATCCTGTTGGTTCACATCTTTTATTCTTTATTCAGATTGAATGTCTGCAGTTTATCAGAGACCAGCTGGACGTCT
Source organism: Poeciliopsis prolifica (assembly GCF_027474105.1). Taxonomy (NCBI): domain Eukaryota; kingdom Metazoa; phylum Chordata; class Actinopteri; order Cyprinodontiformes; family Poeciliidae; genus Poeciliopsis; species Poeciliopsis prolifica. Next base: position 132,959 of record NW_026562466.1, on the reverse strand, counting down.
CTGTTCTCAGCTCTGAAGTCCAACCCGACCCATCTGACAAAACTGGACCTGAGCGGAACCAACCTGGAAGATTCTGGACTGAAGGATCTTTGTGGTTTTCTACAGACTGAAGGCTGCAGACTGGAGACATTGAGGTATTTTAATGATATAATTATTGATATTTCTGTGAATAATTCTATATAATTGATAAATCAAAGTTCATTTCTTCTGATCTAATCAATATTTTCTGAGTTGTTCCTGGATCCAGAGTTTAATTTAGTTTCTCTGTGTAACTGAGTTGGACCTGCTGATCTGAGGTCAGAACAGGACAGCATTCGGACCCCAGTGTGTAGAAATCCCCCTCAGGTCAAGCAGGTCAAAGGTCAACATGAAATGTCCCTTTATTGAAGATCCATAAATCCCACATTAGTCTTAAATCTCCTGCTATTAGTTGATGATCCAGTCCAGGTTTACATAGTCCAGGTGTTGCAGTGCTTTGACTAGACCAGATTAAAGAAGCTGATATCCTGATCAATATTCTCATTTCTGCAGCGTCTCTGATGAAGGATTCAGAACCAGAACCAAATGACCCACAATGACCTCACAGAGAAAGATCAATATTTCAGAAACTGAATCAGCACAAAATGATCAACTTTCAGAATGTGATGATATTATAAAAGGATTGAAATCAACCCGTTTCCATCTGTCATACTGAGCAATGAGCTGCAGTTCAAATACAAGCAGCAAGAAAAACATCATTAATAGATTAATGAAGAAAAACTGAAGCCATAAAATATCAGCAGATCAATGATGACAGAGCAGTCGGAGAATCCAGAGCCTGGAAGGAAACATGGAGAGAAAACATCCACTGAGTTTAAGATCCTCAGAAACTTTGAGACAAACTTTGAGTTTCTTTGTTGATCAAATGTTCTGGTTCTGCTGGTTTGGACTCTTTAAACCAGTTTGACTGGTTCAGATGTTAGAATCAGTTCATCATGTTTCTTTTACATTCAGGGAAATTAATTTATACATTTTATTATTTATTGTTCATATTTCAGTTTTAACTGCATCCTGCTGGTTCACATCTTTTATTCTTTATTCAGATTGAATTACTGCAGTTTATCAGAGACCAGCTGGACGTCTCTGTTCTCAGCTCTGAAGTCCAACCCGACCCATCTGACAGAAACTGGACCTGAGCGAAACCAACCTGGGAGATTCTGGACTGAAGGATCTCTGTGGTTTTCTACAGACTGAAGGCTGCAGACTGGAGAGATTGAGGTGTTTTAATGATATAATTATTGATATTCTGTGAATAATTCTATATAATTGATCATAAATCAAAGTTCATTTCTTCTGATCTAATCAATATTTTCTGAGTTTGTTCCTGGATCCAGAGTTTAATTTAGTTTCTCTGTGTAACTGAGTTGGACCTGCTGATCTGAGGTCAGAACAGGACAGCATTCGGACCCCAGTGTGTAGAAATCCCCCTCAGGCCCAGCAGGTCAAAGGTCACCATGAAATGTCCCTTTATTGAAGATCCATAAATCCCACATTAGTTTTAAATCTTCTGCTATAGGTTGATGATGATCCAGTCCAGGTTCACAGAGTCCAGGTGTTGCAGTGTTTTAACTAGACCAGATTAAAGATGCTGATATCGTGATCAATATTCCCATTTCTGCAGCGTCTCTGATGAACGATTCAGAACCAGAACCAAATGACCCACAATGACCTCACAGAGAAAAGGATCAATATTTTCTAGTTGATGGTTCAGAAACTGAATCAGCACAAAATGATCAACTTCAGAATGTGATGATATTATAAAAGGATTGAAATCAACCCGTTTCCATCTGTCATACTGAGCAATGAGCTGCAGTTAAAATACAAGCAGCAAGAAAAACATCATTAATAGATTAATGAAGAAAAACTGGAGCCATAAAATATCAGCAGATCAATGATGGACAGAGCAGTCGGAGAATCCAGAGCCTGGAAGGAAACATGGAGAGAAAAACATCCACTGAGTTTAAGATCCTCAGAAACTTTGAGACAAACTTTGAGTTTCTTTGTTGATCAAATGTTCTGGTTCTGCTGGTTTGGACTCTTTAAACCAGTTTGACTGGATCAGATGTTAGAATCAGTTCATCATGTTTCTTTTACATTCAGGAAATTAATTTTATACATTTTTATTATTTATTTGTTCATATTTCAGGTTTAACTGCATCCTGTTGGTTCACATCTTTTATTCTTTATTCAGATTGGATCAATGCAGTTTATCAGAGACCAGCTGGACGTCTCTGTTCTCAGCTCTGAAGTCCAACCCGACCCATCTGACAGAACTGGGCCTGTACAGAACCAACCTGGAAGATTCTGGACTGAAGGATCTCTGTGGTTTTCTACAGACTGAAGGCTGCAGACTGGAGACATTGAGGTATTTTAATGATATAATTATTGATATTTCTGTGAATAATTCTATATAATTGATCATAAATCAAAGTTCATTTCTTCTGATCTAATCAATATTTTCTGAGTTTGTTCCTGGATCCAGAGTTTAATTTAGTTTCTCTGTGTAACTGAGTTGGACCTGCTGATCTGAGTCAGAACAGGACAGCATTCGGACCCCAGTGTGTAGAAATCCCCCTCAGGTCAAGCAGGTCAAAGGTCAACATGAAATCTCCCTTTATTGAAGATCCATAAATCCCACATTATTTTAAATCTTCTGCTATTAGTTGATGATGATCCAGTCCAGGTTTACAGAGTCCAGGTGTTGCAGTGCTTTAACTAGACCAGATTAAAGATGCTGATATCGTGATCAATATTCCCATTTCTGCAGCGTCTCTGATGAACGATTCAGAACCAGAACTAAATGACCCACAATGACCTCACAGAGAAAAAGATCAATATTTTCTAGTTGATGGTTCAGAAACTGAATCAGCACAAAATGATCAACTTTCAGAATGTGATGATATTATAAAAGGATTGAAATCAACCCGTTTCCATCTGTCATACTGAGCAATGAGCTGCAGTTCAAATACAAGCAGCAAGAAAAACATCATTAATAGATTAATGAAGAAAAACTGGAGCCATAAAATATCAGCAGATCAATGATGGACAGAGCAGTCGGAGAATCCAGAGCCTGGAAGGAAACATGGAGAGAAAAACATCCACTGAGTTTAAGATCCTCAGAAACTTTGAGACAAACTTTGAGTTTCTTTGTTGATCAAATGTTCTGGTTCTGCTGGTTTGGACTCTTTAAACCAGTTTGACTGGATCAGATGTTAGAATCAGTTCATCATGTTTCTTTTACATTCAGGGAAATTAATTTATACATTTTTATTCTTTATTTGTTCATATTTCAGTTTTAACTGCATCCTGTTGGTTCACATCTTTTATTCTTTATTCAGATTGATTTTCTGCAGTTTCTCAGAGACCAGCTGGACGTCTCTGTTCTCAGCTCTGAAGTCCAACCCGACCCATCTGACAGAACTGGACCTGAGCTACAACAACCTGGAAGGTTCTGGACTGAAGGATCTCTGTGGTTTTCTACAGACTGAAGGCTGCAGACTGGAGACATTGAGGTATTTAAATTATATAATTATTGATATTCTGTGAATAATTCTATATAATTGATCATAAATCAAAGTTCATTTCTTCTGATCTAATCAATATTTTCTGAGTTTGTTCCTGGATCCAGAGTTTAATTTAGTTTCTCTGTGTAACTGAGTTGGACCTGCTGATCTGAGGTCAGAACAGGACAGCATTCGGACCCCAGTGTGTAGAAATCCCTCAGGTCAAGCAGGTCAAAGGTCATCCAGTCTAGAAAAGTGAATTCCTGGAATCTGACAGGAACAAATCAATAATCAATGATTGATGCTTCAACACTTTGATTAAAACATGGAATGATTTTATTGACTAAAATCCTCCAACACATCATGACCCAGTACCAGGTTCTGGTTCTGGTTCTGGTTCTGAAGTCAGCAGGTCTTTATTGGAGCAGCAGCTTGTTGGCATTAATATTCATGAGAATCTTTAACTGGTTCTGTTGGACTGGTTAACCTGCATCCTGTTGGTTCACATCTTTTATTCTTTATTCAGGTTGAGGAGATGCAGTTTGTCAAAGATCAGCTGTGATGATTTGGCCTCAACTCTGAAGTCCAACCCGACCCGTCTGACACAACTGGACCTGTATGGAAACAACCTAAAGGGATCAGATGTTCAGCAGCTGAAGCGTTTTGTAAAAACTGTAAAGTAAGTAAATGTTTGCAGTGAGTCCAGCTGCTGTCAGCATATTGAACTAAACCCAGTCAGCATCAAAGCAAAGATCCAGTGTTCCCAGTAAAGCTGCAGCTTCTCAGTGGGAGGAGAATGGTTCGGCTTCCTGATTGGACACAGCAATCAGCCAATCAGAGGAGCAGCAGCTTGCTGTGTTGTTTGCTGTGTCCATGTCTCCAGGACGTCCAGCTGGACTCCAGCGTCCAGCCGTCCAACATGTCTAGAGACAGTGGTCCTCATTCATCAAACAGCAGCAGATCTGATCTCAGACCTGCTTGTTCTCTCAGTTCAACAGGAAACGACTGATCAGGTTCATCTTGGTCACAGCTCTGAGATCAGTCTGACTGGAAACCATCTACTGGATGTGCTGCGTCACTGACTGCTGCTGGAGAGGCTGGAAACACTCACTGATCTGCTCTCCTTCCTTCTTCTCTCTGCAGGTTCTGGTTTCTGTAAAGTAGAGAACGTCTCTGTGTCCTGCTGATCCTCAGAGGTTGAAGCTGCAGCAGTTTGAGTCTAAAGAGACTCTGATTGGACCGTGATGATGACCTCTGACCTCAAAGATTTTCCTCCTGTTTATTTTCTCATGTCTGTCATTTAGTGTCTGATATTGTTTGTCTCTTTGGATCAATAAAGATCCAATTCAAACTGGGCTCCATTTAGAGGCTTCATGGAGTTTTGATCTGAACTGGATTCAACTGGAAAGTTGATCTTTTTTCTCTGTGGTTCATTTTCATCCTGGAACCAGAAATGGTCTGAGAATGGAAACATGGGAATCATTTCCAGTTCAGCTTTAAAGTCATGAAAGACACTTCAAACCTCTTTTCTCTGCTGCTTCTTCCTTCTGTTGACATGAAAATGTTCCTCAAAGCTCCACAGATAAAAGATGTTTTACTGGAAACGGCAGAGAAACTTCAGCTTCCAGCACAGAAACCAGTTTAACCAGTTTAGAACTGGATGTCCCACAGAAACTCTGATCTTGGAGCAGTTTTCAGGAACATCCATCTTTTAATCTGAATAAATATACATAAATATTTTATAGTCATTCTAAAAGTATTTAAATAATTAAGTTTTGCATCATAGTCATTGATTCTCAGTGCTTTAATATTTCTCGTTTTGTTTTTGGTGGTGAACTTTTTCAGTTTTCCAGTTAATCTAGAGAACATCAGTGGGAATGGAGACTCAATATGTCACATCAGGCTCTTTACTGTGGTTGTGCTGATTTATTCTGAATTCATGGGATAACGTGGTGACTGGTTCATATTATTCTGTTCATATTTATTTTAATGTAACATGGGTTCCTCTGTGTTTAATGATGAGCTAAGAAAGTTTTTCATAATATTTTTGGTGGGGGGTTTTATGCATTTTATTTTGTACAAATATAGTAACTACATCTTTATTTTATCCTCCATGCTGTTCAGTTTGTTGTATTCAGATTAACAATAAATCCAAATATACTTTAAGTTTGTATCTTTTGTTCAACAGTTTGTTTTAATAAAATCAGAAACATCCATTTCAGTTGATTTGAGAATTTTTAAGCTTATAATTTAAAGCAGCAGCTTATTTTTGCATCATTTAGACTGAAGATGTTTAAATAAAATACATGAGATCATTTCATTAATAAATATTATTTTTCCTCCAAGTTTCTTAGTAATGCTGATTCTTAGTGATGCTAAACTAACTATCACAGTAGTTATTATTTACTTCCCGGTATTTTATTTTGAAAGGTCTAATAGGAAACGTATTTGTAAATTTTCCAACTTTATTGATGTTGTAATTGCCACGTTTAGCCACCAGAGGGACTGAAGTCACTGCTGAGGTCGCAATGGTAACCAATAAAGAAAGACTCGCTGCTGGGAATGATGCGAGTCTTTAGCGCGGAAGCTAACTGGTTTCCAGCTTCAAACCAGCGGGATAACTGATTCCCAGTTAGATAAATGAAGGCAGATTCTTCCCCTGAGTTCATTTAAATGTTTTCTCTGTCAGTGTGAACTAGAAGCAGCTCCACAGAGTTGAAAACATCCCGCAGAGACTTGAGCGGAGCTAACGATGTTAGCGATGCTAACAGACTAGCAGCATCTTGTTTTTTACATAGAAGCTGCGGATCTAATCTCTGATGCTGAACAGCAGCGACTGACCTTCAGTTCACTAATAATTGATCAAAGTTTTATTATCATAGAAGTTTATCATTGAGCTCGTCTAAATGATTTTAGTGTAGTTACATTGTGTCACCACAGGAGGGCAGTACACAGAGTGACTAACTGGCAAAAACAAACCTAAAAATGTAAAATAATCTTCTGTTTACTATAATGCTCAAATATTTTGAAAAGCTTCTTTGAGTTTTTAATTTTAATATTATTTATTATTTTTCATTAGATGGTTTTTCTGCTCTAATCTTAGCTGGTTGACTTTCATGACTAATAAAAGTGTGTTTATAGTTTTTTCAGACTTTGATTCTCAAAATTACCCACAATTAATATTTTTGTAAGGATTTTAACTGAATAAAAAAATTGTAACAACATTTCGATAGTTTTATCATTATTTCTATTTAGCTGTTGTTTACCTTGCATTTTGAATTACTTTAATTTGTTTTAATGTTCACTTTTATCAATTCAGCATATGTTTATGCCATTAAATAAGAGTCACTGAAAAAAACTATCGAGTTTTAACACAGCAGCTATCATTTATGATTTAAAACTCTTTAAATGGCTCTAATATTACTTTTGATTAATTTATTATTTATCTTCTGGTTGAGAAGATTGTTAGTTTTATTTTATAAATTGGATATTAAATGTAAATAATGCAACCTTATCAGGGCTGTAGTTTCCACTATGGCCACCAGAGGGCGGAAATACCCCTATGAATATAGAGGTGAGTTTGTTGAGCTGCAGCTTTGACGTTTAAGTTGATCAGGTTTATATCTTTCTCATGATACATATTATTATTAACATTAATAATTGAATGTAAAAAAAATTACTTTTCTGCCTACTTTAACATGCAATCAGTGTTTTATCGGTCAGTGTGGACAAGGAGCTGCACAGAGTTGAAAACAGCCCGCAGAGACTATTAGCGGCTCTCGCGATGCTAACGATGCTAACAGACTCTAGCAGCAGCTTCAGAGGAGCTTTGGCTCCATAAGAGCTGAAACGAAGCTCTCCAATTCTGGTTCAGACGCTGAGCTTGTGGTTTGAGGCCAGGAGAATATTTATGATCGATTAATTTATCCTGAAAACATTCAGAAGATTGATGCACAACAAACTGAACTTCTCTAAGAGCAGGGCAGTTATTGCCCTCTAGTGGACCGAGATGGTAACTGTAGCTACTCTATAAAGTTAGAGAATATACATACCACATTTACTTCCGGTAGCTTCTTTCACATTAAGAGCTTAAGAAACGAGTTAATATTCTCGGTTAGCGTTCATAGTAAATAATGCTTTTAGTTTTCCTTTTTTCTCCCCGAAATGTTTAATCAAAACGTTTAAAAACTTTAATTAAGTTTATTTTAATTGAAAATGAGAACAATTAAGTTAAACAAATGATCTGGTTGAGAAATTACCATGAATAGGAATATCTGTAGTTGCAATAGTTCACCACCAGAGGGCAGTGAGCGCTCATAATTACTATCAAAAATAAAAATAGTTTGTTCTGTTGGTTTTCTGTTTAATCCATAAAAAACCGGCTGTTTCAAAACTGCTTCACCAAAACAGAAATACTGAATGTTTCATATCTTTATTCTAGTTTTATTTCACTCTATAACTCAAATTGAACTGTTAATATTTATTTAGATGAATTAAACTTTCAATCCTGACGCTGAAGATTTTTTCCCTTTAAACTGTTTTTATTCTATTCTGCTCTCAGCTGGTTGACTTTTGTTACTAATAAGTATGTTTTTCGTAATGTTTATTGTTTTTCCAGACTTTGATGTTCAAAATTACCCACAGTTTTTTTGTAATTACATTTCTGCTATTACTATTTCTAAGTAGCTGTTATTTACCTTGCTTTCTCTAATGTTGTTATGAGGACTTTCCAGTTCTAATTACATAAAATACGAATCCTAACTTAATTCTGCAGACACTATCTACAGAATTAAGTCAATATAACTAGTTATTAAAACTGTTTCGAAAAAGTATAAAGTTGATCAGTTTTATGATGGTTGAGTGAATTCTTACTGCCATCTGGTGGTGAGCTTTTGTAACTACAGACATTCTTCAAATACATTTTTCAGCCAGATGTTTTGTTTCTGTTTTAATGTTCACTTTTATCAAGTAAGCAAATGTTAATGTCGTAAAATAAGAGTTACTGAAAAAAAAACTGAGTTTTAAATCATAAAAGATAGCTGCTGTGTGAATACTCTCTGAACACTTTATTACAAATATAACAACGAACAAGTGTTTTAAATATGTCAAAATTATATTTGAGTCGAAAAACGGCTTGAATATTATTTTGATTATTTTATTATTTATCTTCTGGTTGAGAAGATCGTTAGTTTGTCTCTATATAAATTGGATATTAAATGTAAATAATACAGTAAATAATAGCTTCCCACTATGGCCACCAGAGGGCGGAAATACCCCGCTCTGAATATAGAGGTGAGTTTGTAGATCTGCAGCTGGTTTCTCACTTCTGTGAAGTTGATCATGTTTTTCTCTTTCTCATGATACATATTACTATTAACATTAATAATTGAATGTTAATAATAACTGTTCTGCCTACTTTAACATGCAATCAGTTTTATCGGTCAGTGTGAACAAGGAGCTGCACAGAGTTGAAAACAGCCCGCAGAGACTATTAGCGGCTCTCGCGATGCTTGCCATGCTAACAGACTCTAGCAGCAGCTTCAGAGGAGCTTTGGCTCCATAAGAGTTGAAACGAAACTCTCCATTCTGTTTAGACTCTGAGTTTTGTGGTTTGAGGCCAGGAGAATATTTATGATCGATCAAATTATCCTTGAAACATTCAGAAGATTGATGTACACAACAAACTGAACTTCTCTCAGAGCAGGGATTAGTGCCTTCTAGTGGACCGAGATAACTGTAGCTACTCTATAAAGTTAGAGAATATACATACCACAATCACTTCCGGTAGATTCTTTCACATTGAGAGCTAAAAGAAGGTAATATTCTCGGTTAGCGTTCATATTAAATATGCTTTTAGTTTTCCTTTTTTTCCTCACTGAAATGTTTAATAAAAAGCACCAAATTAAATTCTGCTCAGGTTTTCAACCACCAACATTTAATTTTCCTATTCCTCGATAGTCATGTCAAACAGATAAAGTTATTTTAAATAAAATTAACAGCAGAACATCATATCATTGTACGTGTTATAAATTTATTCACAGATTCATTCAGTCATACAATTTACTAAGTAATAACTGGTAATGTTTTAAAATGTAACTTTTTACGTTTAATTTTTCTCCATTAGATATTTTCGTCCTGCTCAATGCTCTGATCTCAGCAGGTTGGATTTGATCATAAGCACATTTTCATTGTTTATTTTTCAGGCCTTGATTCTAAAAATTAACAACAGTTAATCTTTTTGGGAGGATTTTTCTGAAGTAAGTTTAATTTTCTTTTCCATTTATTAACTTTGCAGTCGCTCTTTAGAAACTTTAATTTACGTTTATTTTATGTGAACTGATAAAAGTGAAAATGAGAACAAATTAAGTTCAACAAATGATCTGGTTGAGAAATTACCATGAATAGGAATATCTGTAGTTGCAATGTTTCACCACCAGAGGGCAGTGAGCGCTCATAGTCTACTATCAAAAATAAAAATAGTTCGTTTTTGTTGGTTTTCTTTTGAAGCATGAAAAAAGCGGCTCTGTTTCATAACTGCTTCAGCAAACAGAAATACTGAATGTTTTTTATCTTTATTCTAGTTTGGTTTCACTCTTGTCAGGTTTAACACCTATTAAATACAGATTCAACAAACAGGAAAGACAAGAGATTTAGATTCTTTCTTACTAGCGAGGAGAACAGACAGAGATGTGCTTTCAGTTACAATCTCCTGCTGCTCTGAAACCACATTTTCCTTTTCTCTCTTTTTATTTTCAGGATCCCTAATCACAAAGGACACTGTAACTCTAAAGGGAGGGGAAAACACTTCATCACATGGCTACAGCGCCAAAGACAATCACTAACTAAAGCACAAGGTATCTTGCACTTTATAGTCTCATTCCAGACACAGGGTTAAACAGAGCAAGTTGTACATCTTCACGGTCAGTTTTCTAGAGGCCTTGGTTCACGCTGAGAGATAACCCTGCAGAAACCTGTTGTCACTGCTTTCCTTCAGTGAGGCTTTCTGAGGAAGGAATCAGAGTAATTCAACAACACAGAAACATTTTTAATTCTAAGATGAAATTAAACAATAAAAGCATATAATTAATGTTATATGCTTTTATTATATAACATTAATAAGAAAAGATACATTATAAAGAATAACAAATATTTGATTAATAACATCACAATTTATCCAACAACTCTATTAACTCAAATTGAACTGTCAATATTTATTCAGATGAATTAAACTTTAAATCCTGTTCAAAGATTTTTCCCTTTTGAACTGTTTTTATTCTGCTTTCATCTCGACTGGTTGACTTTTATTACTAATAAATATGTTTTTCGTAATGTTTAGAGTTTTTCCAAACTTTGATTTTCAAAATTACCAACAGTTAATATTTTTGTAAGGATTTTAACTGAATAAAAAAATTTTGTCACTACATTTCTGCCATTACTATTCTAAGTAGCTGTTATTTACCTTGTTTTTTTCTAATATTTTCATAAAGACTCTCCAGTTTGTAATTACATAAAATACGAATCATAACTTAATTCTGTAGATTACTATCTTTCGTGAAAAGTATAAAGTTGATCAGTTTTATGATGGCTGAGTGAATTCTTACTGCCCTCTGGTGGTGAACGTTTGTAACTACAGATATTTTTCAATACATGTTTCAGCCAGATGTTTTGTTTCTTTTTTTTAATGTTCACTTTTATCAAGTCAGCAAATGTTAATGCCGTAAAATGAGAGTCACTGAAAAAAAAATGTCAAGAGTTTTAACACAGCAGCTATCATTTATGATGTAAAACTATTTATTACACATATAACATCGAACAGTGATTTAAAATGTGTCAAAATAATATTTGAGTCGGAAACCGTGGAAAAACTGAGGAATATTGTTCGTTTTCTCTATATAAAGTGGAGAAGTGGATATTAAATGTAAATAAGGCAGCATCATCAGGGCTGTAGTTCCCACTATGGCCACCAGAGGGCGGAAATACCCCGCTCTGAATTTACAGGTGAGTTTATCGAGCTGCAGCTGGTTTTGACTTCTGTGAAGTTGATCACGTTTATGTCGCTCTAATGACAAATATTATTATGGTCTGTCTAAAGCAGGAATGTTCAACTCCAGGCCTGGAGGGCCGGTCTCCTGCAACTTTTAGATATATTATTATGGTCTGTCTAAAGGCCTGACAGCTGATTTAATATATAGATGAGTTATTTACATACAGATAATTCATCTATATATCTAAAATAGATTACATATTAATGTTTCCTGATTAAATAAATAACTGGTTTGTTCGCCAAGATGTTGAGTCAGGAGAATATTTATGAAATATATTTTTTGTCTGGAAAAATAATAATTATGATAATTTTTCTTCAGAGCCCAATTATTTAATTCCTATAACATCCTAAGAAAATTACACACACTTATACTTTCTGATAATATCATAAACTAACAAGCTAATGTACTAACGGGAGAATTTAGTTCATTGTTTTACTTTGAAAGAATTCAAAGGAAGTGCTAATCACATATCAGTTCTCTAGCTTTACTCTGATTGTATTTACACACCGAGTCCACTAGGGGGCAGAAGGCTAAGTTAGCAGTTAGCTAGTTTCCCGCTGCCGACCGGCTAATGAAGCTCTTGTTGCTCTCTTGGTGTTTCTGCTGTGGTATTTCAAAAACATGTTTTCTATTTTAAGATGAAATCAGTGTTTTATCAGTCAGTGTGAACTACAAGCAGCTCCAGAGAGAAGAAAACATCCTGCAGAGACTCTGAGAGCTAGCGATGCTAACAGACTAGCAGAAGCAGCAGCTTGTTTTATACTCAATGATTCTGTTGAATGTTGATGTTTTGATTCATCAGCTGTTGCTTTTTCTCCAGTGATGATGGCAATACTTGATCAGCTTATTGACAGAACCAAGTGGGGTTTTAGTGGAACCGCATTAAAACGGTTCTGGTCTGATCTCTCTGACAGAATCTTGTCTCTAAACAGCTGATTGAGAATCTTCATCCAGAGCTGGAAGTGAGAGGATGAGGACCTGAGGCACTTCAAGAAGCTGGACCCCTGCAGGGAGGGAGGAGACCAGAGGGTGAGTCTGCTTCTGCTGCACAAACACTGAATGCTATCAAGTATTTCAGTCCAGTTTCTTGGACTCTGCAAATAAAACACCAACAAGTAGCTTTTCAGTAAGATATTTTCCTCTGCAGTGCGATGAAGGTCTCCATCCTCTTCCTCCTTTGCAGGTGAAGTCAGTGATCAACTTTCAGCCTACACTGGAAACGTTTTGTGCTGAAAACAATCATTGCTTTTGTTGTTTTTTTCTCCCAAATCCAAACTTTAGAAAAAGGAGGATCATTCCAGAAGTCGTGTCAGAACTGGCCGTAGTGGGGTCAAAGATCACAGAGGAAGCACAAAGCTGCGATGGCGGCACGGTCTGAGCTGCAGCTCTTTGTATCATGTGACATGTTTGTCGGTGCAGCTTTCTGAATGTAACGTTTTGTTCTGGTTCTTCTTCTTGTGTATTTATGCTGCTGAGCCACCAGCAGATATTTATTCACATTCAAATAAAAACTAAATATATAAAAACAAACTGAATTCCTGTCATTTAATTAGTATTAATTTCATCTGACATTCAGGAAATAAAACAACTGCTTCTAAACGATTCAGATTTTCCAGACTTTTTATTTTATTTTAAAAATTTCAAACTTATTTTTTTAATAAAAATTTAAAATGTATTTAGGGTCATTAGGCTGTGTTTTAATTAAACCTTATTTTATTTTTCCTTCTATTTCCAACCAGGTGAGGCTAAATTTAAAAAGTTCTTTATTTATGTATTTTATGAATTTGCAGAGAAAAGTTTTACTTTTCTCCCTTTGCAACAGAAACTGAAACACTGGGTAACATTTTGTGTTTTTACAAAGTTCAAACTGATCATCGGATGGAAAATCAATATTTTCCTTCTGGTTTCAATGATCTTAAAAGTTCCCAACACGTGAGGAGAAATAAAAGCCTAAAGCCTCCAAGTGAAGAAGTAAAAGTGGAGCTGCAGATGAAGTGAAATTGTTCCAGATCTCCTCCGTTGTTTTGTTCTGAACATGTTGAGCAGTAAATGTTGATTCTGCTTTTCCTGCCCAGATGCATCAGCTCAGTTTGGACCTTCTGGATCCTGAACTTTGAGTTTTTCTCCTGGATCAGAGACGATTCTGAAGCCACGCCTCCAGTTGTCACAGTAAACGCCCCTTTTTCACCCAAATCCTCCAAAACAGAAGACAAGTTTTTAAAAAAAAGCATTTTAGTGTAGATGAGCGAGTGGCGGAGAGAGGAGGAATACAGGCTGCTTATCTAAAGGTTGTTGGTTTGAGTCCAGCAAGGATCTTGTTGCGTTTTGACTCAAATAAAGGAAAAATTAAAGTAAAATTGGTAGAGTTCAGGACTCGAACCAGCAACCTGTGGACTCCCAGTCCACTTCTTATTCCTCTGAGCTACTGCTCATTACAAAAATAAATGATTTCCGCGTAAATTTGTCACAAAAAAACCACCACATTTTCACACTTTGTCAAATTTTGTGGAAAAACCTGGCGAGGGAAGAAAACAGGCGAGGAAACGTGTTGATCAGAGGATTGATGACAGCTTGGAGCTTCAGGTCTTCAGATTCTCTTCATCTTCAGACCAAAGACTTTCCAGATTCTCTGCAGCGACTCGTTGGGCTCCTGCAGACCTTCGTCTGTTCAGCAGTAAATCCACCAGCAGGACTCGGCTTCTCACAGACTCCAGCTTTATTTCTTCATCTTTACACAGAAATACTTTCTCTGGGCCTCCACCTCAGAGGGAACAATTAAAGCCCGACAATGACTTCTGAGTAGAAAATATTTACAAACAAGATTTTATTCTATTTTAAATGTAAAATTATTGATTTTTTTGTTCAGTTCAATAAAACACTGAGTAAACACTTCATCGAGAGGTGCAGGCTGCAGAGTGAGGCCCAGCCTCTTCACTGACGTCATCATTGTGGGACTATTTAAGATGTGAGACATGCGCAGTTCTGACTTTTGGAATAAAGGAAGCGGTGGTTTTCCTCCTGGTTCAACTGAACCAGGACTTTTCCTGCCCTTATGACGCCAACCAGAGGAGGCTGCAACATTAATAATAAAGAGCTCGACATTTCCCAACCAGAACTTAGAATCAAAGAGGAGATCCGAGTGGCGGAATGTTTACGAAGCAACACAAAATGACACTTTTATTAAAGCGCAGCTAACAACCTGCATGGGTCCAGATGCTCGGTCATAATATGACACAAATAAATAGAAAAACCAACAACTTACCGAGCAAAGCAGGTCGGTTTTAAATGAAATACAGAACAGGTGTTAATTATCTTCTTCTTCTTCTACTACAGGGTGTCAGTGGCGGCTGCAAACCAACTTCAGGTGCATTACCGCCACCTACAGGCCAATCAGAGAAGCACTCACCTGTACGGTCAGAAGAGAAGCTGGAAACGGAAGTTCAGGTTTGACATTAAAGTTTTTATTGCTTCTTCTACTTTTATGTAATATTGTCGTTCAAGATACGTTTGCCCAACGTAGAATACATGCAATGCACATTATGCAGGAAAAAATTATCTAAAATCTGTCATATATCATTATTTGAATGCAAGCGTTTAACTTTGTGTTGAAGCTGGTGGGATGAGAAAGAGGAAGCGCTGATGTAGCCACAGTTACTGCAAGACCTGTTCATTTATTAGTGCTAAGAATAAGAAAGTATTGTTCAGAATTAAAATTCTATTTCAACAGTATCTTGGGATGTGGAAGAACAGCTGGAAGAAGTGGCTCGTTATTTGGCCTCAACTTTGAAGTTGAGGCCAAATAATTTCTTTGTGACATGACAAGTTCAGAATGAATGACTGTTTTCAAAACTTACAATTGGGGTCTATTGATTAAATTGTGGTCAACAGTTTAAAGGAGATAGCTCTCATTTAGCTTTTTATCCAAAGATAACAGCTGCAGGTGAAACATTTTGAAACAGAAACAGAGAATAAACTAGAAGAAAACCAAGATAACTGATTCCCAGTAAGATAAATGAAGGCAGATTCTTCTCCTGGGTTCATTGAAATGTTTTCTCTGTCAGTGTGAACCAGAAGCAGCTCCAGAGTTGAAAACATCCCGCAGTTGAAAGAAATTCAAAGTCAATTATTTGAATTCCTTTCTTAGACAGGAGCCCAGTTCTTCTTCTATTATTATTATTATTATTATTATTATTATTATTATTATTATTATTATTATTATTATTATTATTATTATTATTATCGCTACAGTTCTGATTACAGACTGTTGGATCTATTACCTAACACTCTTGCTGGACATTAATGAGGACACAGGGAAACGGTTAAATTTTCTTATGCAATCTTCCAATTGAACGGAGAACTCTGCCCAGAGTCATCCCGTTATCTCTGTCTCCAGACCAATTCTAACGTGCTTCTCTGCAACTGCATATTTTATTACATTGAGGCGTAGCTTAATTACAAACATTTGCATAGAAGGAGTGGCAAACACAATACACATTCTCAAGGTACTGTCTTTGCATCTCCTGATGTCACAGTTGTTTGTTGTCTCTCTGGACCATAAAACTAGAGTTTCTTGGGACATCTAGCCTTAGATCCACTCTCCTGCTAGGTGTCAACTCTTTCTCCCTGGTTGGCACCTGTGGTGCCCTTGTCCTCGTGTCAGGGCAATTGTGACTGCAGGCATTCTGCTCCGTTCCCGGGATTCTCTGGTTCAGTTCCCTCTGGGGTCGTAAAGTTCAGTTCCCGAGACTCTGGGTTGTTTGCAAACGACCCATTCTTCCTACCAGGCTAACTGTCACCCTGGCCATCCGTCTCCAAAGTGACAAATTCATTGCTTCCCTAAAAGATAAAAGAAACACAGGTCCCAGGGGCAAACAAAGATTTATCAACCTGTATAGTCTCCTAACCTTGAATATTTATATTTGTATTTATATAAAAATCTAACACAGACACTCTCAGTGAGTGCCGGTTGGAGACATCTCAAAGTTCACAGCTCACACAAGCTGATAATCAGCAGCTGTGGGTCTAAACTCTGATGCTGAACAGCAGCGACTGACCTTCAGTTCACTAATAATCGATCCAAATTTTATCATTATTCAATTTTATCATTAAGCTTGTCTGAATGATTTTGAGCAACAAGAAAATATTATATTTCTAAGTATCTGTTGTTTACCTTGTGGTCTGAATTATTTTAATTATACATTTCCATCTCTAATCACATACAAGTCCGAAATATATTGATTTCTATCTACAGGATTGAGTCAGAAACTGTTTCGTGAAAAGTTGAAAGTTTATCAGTTTTGAGGTGGGTGAGTTCATACTGCCCTCTGGTGGTGAAATATCGCAACAACAGACATTCGTCAAGTACATTTTGTTTTAATGTTCACTTTTATCAAGTCAGTTCAAGTCAGCATATGTTAATGTCGTTAAAGAAGAGTCACTGCAGGTTTTTATTCAGTCTGATTCTGATCAGAAAAAACGTCCTGCAAAGAGTTTAACATAGCAGCTTTATTTTATTATTTAAAACTCTCTTCATTACAACAGTGAATTAAAAATTTGAGTCAGAAAACGGTTGATAGAGTCAGTTTTTCTCTAAACTCCACATTAAGTGGATTTTAAACGTAAACAATGCATTATGGAGACCGTAGTTCCTATTGTGGCCACCAGAAGGCGGTTTGTTTTTCTTTCGAAAAAGTTTATTGATACTTGGGACATTTTAAAAACATGGCATTTATGCAGTTATTCAGATAATTTTTTTTAATCTTTCTTTAAAATACAGTTTCGTTATTTAAATTAAACTAAAAGCAGATAAGAAACAAGAATAAAAAACATCACAGTTCAAAGTTATGCAGGACCGGGATGACTCCCTGTCAAGTCCGGAGTCATCCCGTCCTTCCAAACAGTGATGGCGCCCAGCGGGGGTCCACCCTTATGCTCCTTCCCACCTGCGTGACACGGAGAGCCAGGCCGCCGCTGCCGGGACCTCTGTCCACGGAGGCGCAGGCGATTCTTGGTGGCTGTGTCCTCGGCGCGCCACCTGCAGCTCTTCTTGCTGCCGCCATCCGGATCACAGCCACGGGGGGATCTGCCTGCGCCTGCTCACCAGCAGGTTTCTGGAGGTCCAAATGGCGTCTTTGATGGTGGCTCGGGTGAGCCACACCTCTGCAAAGTCTGTTTTTGTAAATTTCTGTTGGCTCACCCCGTACAGCATAAGCTGTGCATTGAGGACCCCCCCTGCCGGCAAGTGTGGGAATTGCGAGGAGCCGGCCGTTGCCCACAGGTCCTCAGCAGCGCTGCACTCCCACAGCAGGTGCCTCACCGACTCCGGCGCGCCACAACCGGTCCTGGAGTCTGTTTGGGAGGACGGGATGGCTTACGTTGCGCCAAACGGAGGTGGCGTCCCCGTACAGGAGCCCGCGCACTGGGGTAACTGGTTCCCGGTCCTGCACAACAGAGATGATAAAACGGTGATTAGTTAAAACCCAGAGGGCGGAAATACCCCGCTCTGAATTTAGAGGTGTTTGTGGAGCTGCAGCTGGTTTCTGACTAATAAGTTGATTACGTTTATATCTTTCTCATTATAAATTATTATGGTCTGTCGAAAGAACTGATAGCTGATTTAACATATAGATGTCTTATTTGAGTATAGATATGTCTATATTTCGTAAGTAAATCTCACACTTAAGTTTCCTGATTAAAATAAATAACTGGTTTGTTTGCCAACATGGTGAATTTCCAGTTTAGATTCAGGAATATTTATGGAAATTGTATTTTTCTGGAAAACAGAATAATTGTGATGATTTGGCTCCGGAAACACATTTTACTGTTGATATCATATCCTAAGAAATTTACACAGTCATGATTTCTGGTAAAATAATTACAAGCTAAAATGAACTTACAGGTGAATTCAGTTAATCGTGTTTTACTTTGAAAAAACCTTTTATATTTAATTTTTCTCCATTAGATATTTTCATCCTGCTCTATTCTCTGATCTCAGCGGGTTGGATTTGATAACAAGCACATTTTTATTGTTCTATTTTTCAGGCTTTGAATCTCAAATTTATCCACAGTTAATCTTTTTGGGAGATTTTTGTGAAGTAAGTTTTATTTTATTTTCCATTTATTAACCTTGCAGTGACTTTTTAGCAACATTAATTTAAGTTGCTTTTATTCGACCTGATAAAGTTTAATGACTTCAGCAATCATCTGGTTGAGTAATTAATCAATCCTTCACCAAAACCTGTTTGTTCTGCTGGTTTTCTGCTGAATCCATGAAAAAAGATGCTCAGTTTCGGATCTACTTCACTAAAAGCAAAATCTAAATACTGAAGGTTTTCAATCTTTATTCTAGTTTTGTTGTTTCACTCTGTGAGTCACGTGAAGTCATGTGGAAAAGAAACTGAAAGCAACTTTGGGTTCCTTCAGAACAGCGTCCACTTTGAGTCGCAGGAGGAAAACAACTTGTTGACTTGTAAATAACAGTAAGTGTTGCCGCTTCGTGTCTCTCCGTGTCTCTCTCGGCTCTCTGGAGCCTTTCTAACCGATGAACCACTGCAGCTTCCCGGGTTCTCCACCACCGGGTCGCTCGGCTTCAGTTTACTTGATTAACTTCCTCATCTAGACAGGAATTAGTCACGGGTTAAATAAAATGCTTTATTGTGAACATTTTACAATTTTACTTCACTAATAGGTTGATTTGTGGTAATAACACTGTTATTGATGATTGACACATTTGTGAGGTAAAAATGAAGATTAAAGCCGCACAGCAGCGTCATGCGTCCCTCGCAGCCAAGCGCTGCTCGGGCCTTTTGGCCGCCGCGGGTTGAGGCCCGCATGTTAGTCAACTCAGGCGGTACTTATGGATCTTCACAAAAGATCTGGTGCAGATCGGTGGATGTAGACAGGAGATATACAGTCAGTTTTCACAGGATGAAACCCATATAAATCATAGAATAAAAGTAAAACATACTGCAAAAAAAAAAAAAAAACTGGTGACTGCCTGTTAAAAGTGGGCAGGGCAAAGGTGATGTCATCAAGTGACCATGTAAATGTGATCAGGACTGGTCTGCAGAAAGACGTCATACGAAGTGTGATGCAGCTGTGATCTTGCATTTGGAAGTTATTGAATCTTGATGTTTCAGGGGAACAGTCAAAGTTAGTTTCGACCATATGGTATTGAAGGACACTGTTGAAATAATATTTTAAATTAGCACAATACTGCACAGGATAGTTTTGATAAATATGAAATATACCATAGAAAGTTAAAGTACACTCTACATTCACATAAATTTAGATAAAGATCCAAACTAAAACAACTGCTGAATCTCTGAACTTATATAAATTCTTAGGGAGGATTCTACAGAAAAGACAGGCCTAGAATCTCTTTAGACAAAGAGTCTGTCTGCCAGGCAATTAACAAATTCCTTAGCATGGTTCAAAAGTTCACTAGGATCTTAAAACTTTTTATAAATAATTTTATATATTAGAATTAACTATATTTCTTTAAGCATGTTTTTAATTAGTTACTTATTAGATCCAAACTTATAGTCATTATTTAGCATTACCTTGTGTGCAAGCTTGGTTAAAAATACAAACTACTTTCTTGTGGAAACATTTTGAGGCACAGATAGCGCTGCAGCTGCAATCATATATCAAACTGGACAGCGGCTGATACGAGAAGGGTTTGCCGTATATCTGCTTTGGGGCTCTTTAGCAGAAGGTAATAAAATTAACATTGAGACAGCCCACACAAAGGAAAAGAACACACCTCCTAATGCATATATTTAAATGAGGAGAATATGCAGTCTATAAAAAATGGTTTGTTTCACAACAGAAGTTGGAATCTCTTTGTGCTGAGTGAGAGTTCCCCGGAGGATGCATCTTCTGTCTTTTTTTACTCAGTTCTTTGTCTCTGTTTTGTCATGTCTTGGACTTTTGCTCTAGGTGAGATGCTTATTGTAAAGTTCTTCTTGGATTGAATTTCTCTGGATAAAACTCTGAATATCTGAAGTCTGACGTCGTATGATTGCTCTTTTCTCTCTGCACACTTACACAGACACAGGAATTCGGGACAAAGAATTAATTAAGAGCTAAATCAAGTACTTCATCTTTTTAATTCTTAACAACACCCAATGATGATCAATCACAGTAACTTTGGTGACTCAGTGAGTTTCTGTGTAGGAGATAAAACAGTTTATATTTTCATGGCGAGTAGGTGAACTTTGACCCCTGGTGACACCCCTTCAGCATGCTCAAAAACTCACAGTTTTGATAACTTTAGATGGAACATGCCTTATGAACAGACTGACCGAGTTTGAAGCCGATGAATCAAAATCCCTAAGAGGAGTTCGATCAAATACGAAGGCTGTAAACGGCAAAAATGGGGTGAAAATCGGAACTTCAATCCAAAATGGCTGACTTCCTGTGATATTGTGATACTGCAGCTGTTTACCCATGATTCCTTGCAGTGGATCCAGCTGGCATTTACCCATGATTCCTTGCAGTGGATCCAGCTGGTATTTACCCATGATTCAGTGAGTCCAGCTGGTGTTTACCCATAATTCCTTGCAGTGGGTCCAGCTGGTATTTACCCATGATTCCTTGCAGCAGGTCCTGCTGGTACCTCAGCTGGATGCTGTGGTCCCTGAAAGCTGCTTTGTGACTCTTTAGCTGAGAGGAAATCCTGCTGAGTTGCACACAGAGGCTGACATGTTGCTGAGATCCCAGCTGGACCCGGTTCTGTCTGGAGGAGAGCTGTGGACCCGACCTGAGCTGCTGCTCCCTCAGACTCCCTGCACACTGACTCCCTCCATACAGATTTACAGTAGAGTCAAATGTTCACTCCTTCATTCACCTGATTCACTCTGATCCTCTGAACACATGATGGGAACCAGCTTTCTGCTTCCAGTTACTGGAACTGGATCACTGGGACTGACGGTTCTGGTTTCTCTCTCAAAAGGTCCAGAAGATGGAAGATCTGAATCTAAAAGAACCTCCAGGATCCATCAGTCCATCTATGAGGAGTGACCGGTCCAAAGAAAACAACCCAGAGTTCAGTAATGAACCTGGACCTCAGACAGAAAGTAAGAAACCAGTTTCTATCTGATTCATGAATCTATAGAGATAAAATATAAATTAACTGGTTGATCTCAGTGTTTTAATAAACAGTAACTTAATTTTCTTACAGATTAATTTAAAGTTAGACATGAAGGATGTTGGTCAGTAAATGAGTTTGAATGAAGGTCTGAATGAATTAATATGGATTAAAATGTTGCATGAAAACAAAAATATGTGAGGAGCAACAATTCAGATTGTCTGTAAACCCACTGAAGCAGTGAAACCAGCATCTTCCAGACTGGGAACACTGGCATCAGTCATCATACCAAATATAATTCAATGAAGTACTTAAAACCAGAAATCATCAATGTTCTGAGGTTCTGTTCTGACCCAGTTTCTGGTCCCTGGTTCTTTGTGGACCTTCATGAACATGTTCAGCTCCAGCCTGTTGCTAGTGAATATTTCAGATGAAGAAATGTCTTCACAGGAGCAGCTTTAGTGAGGAGGAGCTTCCATCCTGCTGTGCTTTGGGTCAGAATGTTCTGATGGATCCAGGCTGTACCAGCTGCCCCCAGTGTGGGAAACAACCCAGAACAGGATTTGGACTGATAGCCAATCAGAGCAGCCGTGCTCCAGGTGAGACTGAAGATGTCCAATCAGAGCTTCTTCCTTCCAGATCCACGTCTTTAGTTGAGATTTGGACATTTAAGGTTTAAAAGTTTTATGTCTCAGTAACTCGACTTTATAAACATGTAATTTCAGCCTGTTCAAAAAATGGTCACAAGATAAATATACAAATTTAACTTTATTTTGTTCATTTTAAAATGAGAAGTGAAGACTCTTACTCTGAAGGGTCATGTTGCAGCAAGTTAAAATAATCATAATATGATGAATCTGCACATTTTAGTTAAAATCATAGACATTGTCAAACTCATAGCTGAAGGGTTTCTGTATTTTATGTTTTCTCCTACATATTATATTATTTCTAAGTTATTTAAGTGCCATAAGGTCTGTATTATTATCATTATAATAATTATTATTATTGTTTTTAATTTTAAAATGAGCAGCTCTAAATAAAACATTTCATAGAATCAATTTGATGATTCTTACAGATAATTTTATTTGTGTTTCAGCACATTATGAGTTTAAGGGGGATGAAATAGCAGAAAGGATGGCTCAGGGTATTGGTTGATATTAATGTTATGTTTAGAATAACAGAAATAAAGTGAATAATAAAACAATAAAAGAAAGAGAGGTGACAAAAGTTCTAGGTTAGCAAATTGCCCATCTGCCAATATGGTTAATCTGATCTTGCTGAGAAGGATTTTTATTCTACTTTTATTGGTTATTACACCAGGCCATTAAGGTTCTGCTGGAAAATTGCATCTTACAATTCAGGAAATGACTAAAGGACAATTCCACGTAATTTCTCACTACCTTGAGCATCTTTAATGTGATCTACTTCAAAAACTAAAATGGTTTTCACGAGGCAGAAAGTGATTTTGAGCAACTTCAGAGGTCACTGAAGTCTCTGAAAAGCTCCTGGTTCAAGGTTGAGGTTCAGCCTGGAGATGATGGTAAATGTAGAATATAATAAGGAGTTATGTTACAGAAAAGCTTCTTCAGGAAGTGAATAGTTTGTGATCCAAACGTTGTTGGAGAACAATCAGGCAGATGAATGTGAGGACAGCAGAGCTGCAGCAGCAACAGAGGAGTGGAGGACAATCTGGGGACCAACAACTAGAACAGAAACCTTTATTCACTCTGACATTATAACACAGACTGCATTATATATATTTACAGTATGAATGCAAAATGTAATAATACTAACAATCTGAGGAAAGTCATTTTAAATGTGAACATTATCGACATAATGAGTAATTTCTTTGGCAGATTAAAGTTTTTTCTCCAGATTTCTTTCATAAAGACTGAAAAATGAAGGGTGGAAACATTTTTCTGTTTCTATAAGGACAATGATGACATGATGCAGAAGAGTTGATGTTTCTGAAAACTCCTGCATTCAATGACTGATGGTTTTGTTCCAACTTTATCACTGAATCATGTTTTTTACTACAGTTGTCTTCTGTGTTTCATTTTTATTTTTAAGTCTGATTTGTAAATGTGTGGCAGTGAGCATGTAGAAACAGTAAAAACAGAGTGAGGAGAATGAAAACATGTCCATACATAGAGTATGGAATATTCAGAACAATTCAAAGAGCGTCAAACGTTATAAAACTGTGTTTTGAAGCCAAAATACCTTAGAAATATTCAGAGCCAACCATGAGAATCAAGTCATTTCAAAATAAAACTCAGTTTCACACAAAGACGCAGCTTAAATGTTTGGCTGTTGAACTGAATTGTTCAAAGTGGCAATAAAGTTAATAATCTATCAGCAGCTTCACAAATCTCTTTTATAAACATTACATTACCAAGACACATTAAAACAAACCTTTATCTTGGCTTTTTTTCTATTATTCCTATTTTCTTTCTCCCTGAAGAATAAGTTGTTTTGAGACATTGTTTTCCAACTTATCTTCTGACCGGAGCTTTGGATGTTTGGATCGGCTCTGGAAGCACCAGGAGCAATTTTTAATGTTTTGGTCTCTAAAACTATGATTTTACATACATTATCAAATATATTGTAACAAATCAATTCATGAGGAAATTGTGTGATTATGTCATTGTGATGAGATAGAAATTGATATAAAAAAAATTAGGTCCACTGATGGGGCCCCTTGGAGGCCCTGGGGATGCTTATTTTCTTGGGCCGGCCCTGAGACTGACGTTGGGATAACTTTCTCTAATTATTGAATTATGTTTCCTTCATCGAAGTTTATGAAGAAGAACCAAACTGGCCACTTTATTAGTCCAGCAAATTGTTTTTATTTTGTTTGTTTTATTTTTTTTTTCAGATATTGTTGGTCAGTATCAGCCTGATCTTAAAGAGTCTCTGAAGATGAAGATCCAAAGTCTCTCTGAAGGCGTCGCTGTACATGGAAATAAAACTGATCTGAACCAGATCTACACTGAGCTCTACATCACAGAGGGGTCAACTAGAGAGGTCAACCAGGAACATGAGGTCAGACAGATTGAAACAGCATCCAGGAAACAAGAAACAGTCAGAAGAGAAAACATCTTTAAAGTCCCACCTGGAAGAGATCAACCAATCATAACAGTGATGACCATGGGCGTGGCTGGCATTGGGAAACACTGTTAACACAGAAGTTCACTCTGGACTGGGCTGAAGGCAAAACCAACCAGAACATTGATTTCATATTTCCATTCACCTTCAGAGAACTGAATTTACTGAGAGAAGAAAAGTTCAGCTTATTAGAACTGATTCATGAACGATTCACTAAAACCAAAGGAATCAGCAGCTTTGAATCGTTCCAGGTTCTGTTCATCTTTGATGGTCTGGATGAAAGTCGATTTAGTCTGGACTTTAACAACACTACAATGTTGACTGACCCTGAAAAGTCGACCTCACTGGATGTTCTGCTGACAAACCTCATCAGGAGGAAACTGCTTCCCTCTGCTCTCCTCTGGATAACCACACGACCTGCAGCAGCCAATCAGATCCCTGCTCAGTGTGTTGACATGGTGACAGAGGTCAGGGTTCACTGACCCCCAGAAGGGAATACTTCAGGAAGAGATTCAGAGATGATGAAGAGAAGGCCAGCAGGATCATCTCCCACATCCAGAAATCCAAAGTCTCCACATCATGTGTCACATCCCCGTCTTCTGCTGGATCACTGCTAAAGATCTGGAGGATGTGATGAAGACCAGAGAGAGAGAGAACTACCCAAGACTCTGACTGAGATGTACATAGAGTTCCTGCTTTCTACTGAAAATGAAAAAAAAGTATGAAGGAGGACCAGAGAATGAATCTATCTGGAGTCCAGAGAACAGGAAGCTGATTGAGTCTCTAGGAAAACTGGCTTTTGATCAGCTAATGAAGGGAAACCTGATCTTCTATGACAAAGAGCTCAAACGGTGCGGCATCAACATCCAAGATGCGTTGTTCTCAGGAGTTTTCACTGAGATTTTTAAAAGAGAGAGAGGGACACGCGACGTCTCCGTCTACTCCTTTGTTCATCTGAGCATCCAGGAGTTTCTGGCTGCAGTCTACATCCTCCACTGCTTCACCAGCAGGAAGTCAGAGGAGATCAAGACGTTCCTGGGAGACAAATACAGAGAAACATCTCTAGATGAGTTCATGAAGAAAGTCATGAAGAAATCCCTCCGCAGTCAAAATGGCCACCTGGACCTGTTTGTCCGCTTCCTTCATGGTCTCACTGTGGAGTCCAACCAGAGAGACTTAGAAGATCTACTGGGTCAGACAGAGACCAGTCCAGAAACCATCCAGAGAATCATCACCAACCTGAAAAGATGAACACTGATACAATCTCTCCTGACCCATTTATGAAGAGCACTAAAATATTCTCTTCTGGCCCGTTTATGAAGAACACTGATAGAATCTCTCCTGCCAGAAGCATCAACATCTTCCACTGTCTGGTGGAGATGAACGACGTCTCATTTTATCAGGAGATCCAACGGCTGCTGGATTCAGGGAAGGAGCTCTCAGAGACTAACTGTTCAGCTCTGGCCTTCATGCTGCAGATGTCAGAGGTTCTGGATGAGTTGGACCTGGAGAAGTACAACACATCAGAATCAGGACGACTGAGACTGTTTCCAGCTGTGAGGAACTGCAGAAAGGCTCGGTGAGTCCAGATGTTTTCATTGTGTGATGCTGATTCAGCTCTATTGTCCTCCTGTTTCTTCTTCTGTCTTCAAGTTGATTCTGGATGTTTTTGCTCTTTATCTACTTCCTTCATCCTCTGGATTATTTCAACCAATCAAACATCTAAACATTCAGCTCATCCAGGACAGATGCAGCTTCTGGTTTTAGACATGTTGATTATTTTAAAAATATTTAACTTTTTATCAATTTTCAGGTTGAAATGAATAGAAAATCCTGAACTCTAGAAAATCTATTTTCTCTAAGATCCAATCAGCCAGAGAAACTTTTAAACTTTAAACTCTTCACTCATTGAGCCGCTACTCCATTATTCATATTTTTTAGGATCTTTGACTGTTTTTTATAAAATAATTGTTGGGTTTAATAAAAACATTGACCATTCAAATAAATCCTCCTCCCTCTAGTTTCCTCTGAGTTTGTAAATGAGACCAAAATGTGTTTTTTGTCGTCTGGTTCCAGAAAAAGTTCTAGTTTCTGTCAGATCCTCCCAAAGCTCTGAGAATCTGCTTCCAGAGCTGGAACCATTTTCCTCATCAACTCTTCATCTGCAGCCTTTGTTGAAGCTGTTAGCTGTCCTCCATGAAGACCTGCAGAGACATGAGCTTCAACTCTGGAGACATCCAGCCTCTTCTAGTGACTGGAGAACTTTCACTGCTTCACCATGAAATGCTGCTGGACCCAAACGCTCCGTCTCCTCCAGGGGTTTTGCTCTTCAGCTCTTTAGGAGTTTAGCAACAATTTCTCCTGACATCCAAACCTTTGTTCCTCTGAGACAATGGACAGACCACTGCAGAGACATGTGTCCCTCTTCCAACCAGTTTGTCCCAGTTCCTCTCAGATCGACAGTCTGAGAGGACGGTTCTGACCCGAAGGAGCAGCAGGACCGGTTCTGCTGCTGCTCTGCAGGACGACCAGAACAACGTGAAGCTTTTAGCTGCAGCAGGTTGACGACTGTCCACTTTCTACTTTGTTAAAGCATCAAATCCAGCAGATGAACGGAGACAGAACTGGAGCATCATGTGTTTGTTCTGCTCCCAGTTTCCTCTGTGGCAGCATTTAATAACCTGCTGCTGGGAAACATGTTTCTATACAATATATTACTATTATTCATGATGATGCAGCAGATATTGGCTCAACAAACCCAGAGATGCCAGAGGTCCACAGCAGCTGGACTTCCTGTTCTGCTCACTTCATTTATAACTCACTTCCTGCTTGGTGGAAGATCTAAACGGTCTAGTCCAAGTCAGAGCTGTGAGCAGTTCCTCCTCCTCTCCATCATCTCCAGTCGTTTCCTTCATTCAGCTCAGTCAGCCTCTTCATCAGCTGCTGCAGAGAAACTGAACTTTCCTTCACTGATGATAGAAGATCTTCAACATCTGACTGCAGCTGAAGGTCTGAGGACATGAAGCCTGGACCAGAACCAGAACCAGAAGCTGGACTCTAACCAGGAACTGCACAGATTCTCTGTGGGGTCAAACTCAGTAGATTGAAGATCAGATGATGATCAGATGATGACATCACTGTTATCATATTTTAGTCTGTTTATGATCCAGATTGATTTCATTAGAACTGAATTTATTTCTTCTCTAATCACAGACTTGGTGACTGTTCGCTCCGAAAGGATGAATGTGAAGTTTTGGCCTCGGCTCTGAAGTCCAACCCAGATCTGACTGAACTGGAAATAAATCAGATCTTCATACTGGGAGGTGGAGACTCTGATATGAAGCATCTGGTTGAGATCCAGGAGAATTCAGTCAGTAAAGTGAAGATTCTGAGGTTTGTTTTCTCTATTTATACAATAAAATCATTTATTGATACTTTAATCAATAGTTAATCAATTTAATGTTAAATATATTATTTTAAAACAACCTGTTTAATCATCAGAATAAAATCTCTAAAACTTTTGACCTTATTAATTATTTCTTATTTCAGACTTTGACATTATTGAACTTTGTTTTTCAGTTTTTCACTTTAAAATGTTTTTGATGAACAAAATGAGCAAAATAATTGAAATGCTGTGAATGAATGATGGAGATGTTTCAGTTTGGTAAAGATTCAGATGCTTTTATTTCTGATTCTTTACATCAGAATGAAATGTTGATCCTCCAGAGCCACAAACACTGACGAGTTCAAATCCTCATTAATGAACGTCTAAGAAACCACTGATTGTAGAAAAGCAAATCTAGATGCAATGAATGAAAGTGAGGTTTGCAGCAGCAGCAGGTTCCTCAGCTTTGTCCTGAGGCTGTGGTTCTGTTGGGCCGGGTCAGAGAGGAACCGTCTCCTGAGGAAATAATGGCCTCCATTGGCTTTCAGCAGCTTTAATAGGAACCCAAAGGCCATTAATGAAGAACCTGACTGGTTCTGATCCAGTTACCAAGTCGGGTCTGATGATCAGGAACCAGCAGAAATAGCTCAACTCATCCAGACTGATAGAAAACTTTGAGTTTTTTTGTTGAACAAATGTTCTGGTTCTGCTGGTTTGGACTCTTTGAACCAGTTTGACTGGATCAGATGTTAGAATCAGTTCATCATGTTTCTTTTACATTCAGGGAAATTAATTTATACATTTTTATTATTTATTTGTTCATATTTCAGTTTTAACTGCATCCTGCTGGTTCACATCTTTATTCTTTATTCAGATTGGATGATTGCAGTTTATCAGAAACCAGCTGGACGTCTCTGTTCTCAGCTCTGAAGTCCAACCCGACCCATCTGACAGAACTGGACCTGATCAGAACCAACCTGGAAGGTTCTGGACTGAAGGATCTCTGTGGTTTTCTACAGACTGAAGGCTGCAGACTGATAACATTGGTGTATGTAATGATATAATTATTGATATTTCTGTGAATAATTCAATGTAATTGATCGTAAATCAAAGTTCATTTCTTCTGTTCTAATCAATATTTTCTGAGTTTGTTCCTGGATCCAGAGTTTAATTTAGTTTCTCTGTGTAACTGAGTTGTACCTGCTGATCTGAGGTCAGAACAGGACAGCATTCGGACCCCAGTGTGTAGAAATCCCCCTCAGGTCAAGCAGGTCAAAGGTCAACATGAAATGTCCCTTTATTGAAGATCCATAAATCCCACATTAGTTTTAAATCTTCTGCTATTAGTTGATGATGATCCAGTCCAGGTTTAAAGAGTCCAGGTGTTGCAGTGTTTTAACTAGACCAGATTAAAGATGCTGATAGTCAATAATTAGGTGGAATGGCCCTTTATCCACTTCCTGAGTCAGAAGATTCAATCAGAAACCAACTTCAGCTTCATCTGAATAAATCCAGACCTCTGATTTTTCTCTGAGCTCAACAGGCTGCAGGTTCTTCAGGACATGAGTTTCTGCTCCCAGAATCAGAACCAGCAGAGATGCATCACATGGATCTGCAGCAGGTTGTTAGGAGAGGTTCTCCACAAGCTCAGACTAAAGGTTCACAGTCTGACAGAGACGGACAGAGAAAGTGGACTAACTGGATGAAATGGTTCCTAGAAACAGGGAAGCTTTCTGGGGACTTGACTGCTTCTCATATGGAGCTGCAGCACATGCAGCAGTTTGATGTTGGCAGGAAGCAAAACAAAATGGAAGCAAGTGATGAATTTCCATTTTAGTGTCAATTCCACTAATGGAGCAAATGAAAGTCAGTCGTCCTAAAACCAGTGAGAGCAGCTTCCAGAGGAAAATCTGAGTTTGTTGTGACAGTCAGACTCTATCAGGATGACCACAGTCTGCTGGCAGAGATCCTGGACATTAAGAGACATAAATAATATCAAAATGATTCATTAACAGTCCTGCAGGAAATACTGACTTTGTTAAAGTCATTTTGTTCAAACATCTTGATTCAGCTCTTATTTTGAAGGACAGGAAGTGAGGTCTTACCTTTGTAATGCTTTGTATGCAACAAGCTTCAGCAGTTCACTGAAATCATTCTCATGTGTTTTACTGGAAAATAGATTTAAAATGATTCATCTTCACTATCAGGTTGTTCCTTTATGATAATTTCCCATTTCTGCAGCGTCTCTGATGAACGATTCAGAACCAGAACTAAATGACCCACATTGACCTCACAGAGAAAAGGATCAATATTTTCTAGTTGATGGTTCAGGAACTGAATCAGCACAAAATGATCAACTTTCAGAATGTGATGATATTATAAAAGGATTGAAATCAACCCGTTTCCATCTGTCATACTGAGCAATGAGCTGCAGTTCAAATACAAGCAGCAAGAAAAACATCATTAATAGATTAATGAAGAAAAACTGGAGCCATAAAATATCAGCAGATCAATGATGGACAGAGCAGTCGGAGAATCCAGAGCCTGGAAGGAAACATGGAGAGAAAAACATCCACTGAGTTTAAGATCCTCAGAAACTTTGAGACAAACTTTGACTTTCTTTGTTAATCAAATGTTCTGGTTCTGCTGGTTTGGACTCTTTAAACCAGTTTGACTGGATCAGATGTTAGAATCAGTTCATCATGTTTCTTTTACATTCAGGGAAATTAATTTATACATTTTTATTCTTTATTTGTTCATATTTCAGTTTTAACTGCATCCCATTGGTTCACATCTTTTATTCTTTATTCAGATTGGATCAATGCAGTTTATCAGAGACCAGCTGGACGTCTCTGTTCTCAGCTCTGAAGTCCAACCCGACCCATCTGACAGAACTGGACCTGTTCAGAACCAACCCGGAAGATTCTGGACTGAAGGATCTCTGTGGTTTTCTACAGACTAAAGGCTGCAGACTGAATACATTGAGGTATTTTAATGATAATTATTGATATTTCTGTGAATAATTCTATATAATTGATCATAAATCAAAGTTCATTTCTTCTGATCTAATCAATATTTTCTGAGTTTGTTCCTGGACTTGGATCCAGAGTTTAATTTAGTTTCTCTGTGTAACTGAGTTGGACCTGCTGATCTGAGGTCAGAACAGGACAGCATTCGGACCCCAGTGTGTAGAAATCCCCCTCAGGTCAAGCAGGTCAAAGGTCATCCAGTCTAGAAAAGTGAATTTCTGGAATCTGACAGGAACAAATCAATAATCAATGATTGATGCTTCAACACTTTGATCAGAACCTGGAATGATTTTATTGACTAAAATCCTCCAACACATCATGACCCAGTACCAGGTTCTGGTTCTGGTTCTGAAGTCAGCAGGTCTTTATTGGAGCAGCAGCTTGTTGGCATTAATATTCATGAGAATCTTTAACTGGTTCTGTTGGACTGGTTAACCTGCATCCTGTTGGTTCACATCTTTTATTCTTTATGCAGTTGAGGAGCTGCAGTTTGTCAAAGATCAGCTGTGATTATTTAGCCTCAGCTCTGAAGTCCAACCCGACCCGTCTGACATATCTGAACCTGAGAGGAAACAAGCTGAAGGAATCAGATGTTCAGCAGCTGAAAGATCTTGTTGAGACTGTATGGTAAGTAAATGTTTGCAGTGAGTCCAGCTGCTGTCAGCATATTGAACTAAACCCAGTCAGCATCAAAGCAAAGATCCAGTGTTCCCAGTAAAGCTGCAGCTTCTCAGTGGGAGGAGAATGGTTCAGGCTTCCTGATTGGACACAGAGACAGCAATCAGCCAATCAGAGGAGCAGCAGCTTGCTGTGTTGTTGCTGTGTCCATGTCTCCAGGACGTCCAGCTGGACTCCAGCGTCCAGCCGTCCAACATGTCTAGAGACAGTGGTCCTCATTCATCAAACAGCAGCAGATCTGATCTCAGACCTGCTTGTTCTCTCAGTTCAACAGGAAACAACTGATCAGGTTCATCTTGGTCACAGCTCTGAGATCAGTCTGACTGGAAACCATCTACTGGATGTGCTGCGTCACTGACTGCTGCTGGAGAGGCTGGAAACACTCACTGATCTGCTCTCCTTCCTTCTTCTCTCTGCAGGTTCTGATCTCTGTAAAGTAGAGAACGTCTCTGTGTCCTGCTGATCCTCACAGGTTGAAGGTGCAGCAGTTTGAGTCTAAAGAGACTCTGGATCAAGATGATGACCTTTGACCTCAGAACATTTTCTATTTCAAATGTTTTCCAGACGTCAATCAGGATGTTGAAGATTTTCAGTTTTATTTTTGGACTCTTTACTGGATCATCTGTAAAGAGTACATCTGTTTGATGATCTGCAGGAACAAAAGAGAGAAAAATACTCTGAGTTCATTAGAAAAGTTAAATTGAGTAGAAACATGAAACATTAATTTCATTAAAAACTTGTTAATGGGACAAATTGTAATTTTATTCTGTCGTGGTGAAAAAGTTGATCTAAAATCAGACATGATAGCAGCTCTATAGATTCAGAGCCAAACAGTAAAACTTCCTCTGGATCTGTGGCATTAAATCCACTTGAGATCCAGACGTCCTGACCAGATCCTGCAGAGAAAAGAAACAATATTTGAACGTGGATCATTTGGACTCAGCTGCTTGGATGTGTGTTTGGATTTGAAAGGTTTTATTGTGAAGCAGAAAGTTGATGAAGTTCACAGTGAAGACGACTTCAGTCCACCTGAAACCTGGTTTCACTCAAACCGTCTTTATTCACTTTAAGTTTCTGATGCAACAAGAAGGAAGAAAAGGTCGAAGTTGAACCAGAGATCGACTCCATGTTGCTCACAGATGTGATGGGATCAGTTTGCACAGCTGTAGTTCAAGGAGAACAGTTTTATTTTCCAGCTTTTGACGAAATCAACTGAATGTTGTGACTCGTTTCCCATCAAATTCCTGACAGGAGAAGCAAAACCTCACGTCTCCAACATGAAACTGCAACAGGATGCAAAACTTCCACCGAGCGTCACGTCACTCACAGCAGATCAGGAGCCTCGCTCTTCTCCTCAACACCGCCTAAAACCTGGGACAAAGGGTTAAAGGTCATCTCCTGCACCTAGTGCAACATTTCACTTTTATGAGAGCGGGTCTCAGTTTAGAGGCCAAAACCAGCAAGAAGCTTCAGAGTTTTCCTGCAACGTAGCTCTGGTCTATTGGCTTCAGTGAGGCTGGTTTTACTGAAGATGTGTTCAGGTCAGCAGGAAAATTCAGCGCTGATACAGACGGGTAGAGCGACTCAACCTCTGATGATGCTTGGATAAAAATTTATATGTTCAGATCTACATGAGATGAAACAGTTAATTCTCATCACATATCAGGACATTCTCCATCGGTCATCCTGCCGTCGTTCTGGATTTATTCATTATTTACATCGTCAATAGAAATTGTTCAACCAGATGTTTATCTTTGTTTTAATTTTCACTTATAAAGTCAAAGCAAGTCAGCTTACATTACTGTTGTTAAATAAGAGTCACTGCAGGATTTTATTCCGTCTGATTAGAAATTAAATGTCTTGTAAATAGTTTAAGACAGCAGCTTTATTTTATGATTTAAAACAGTTTTTATTACATATATAACTCCAAACATTGAATTAAAATATGTCAGAATATTATTTGAGTTAGTAAACTGTCAATATGATTCAGGAAGACTGTTTGTTTTCTCTAAACTCCACATTAAGTGAATATTAACTGTAAATAATGCAGCATGATCAGGGCTGTAGTTCCCACTATGGCCACCAGATGGAGGAAATACCCCTTTCTGAAAATCGCGAGATTGTGGAGCTGCAGCTGGTTTCTGGAAATTGTGTTTTATCTGTCAGTGTGAACTAGAAGCGGCTCCACAGATGAAAACATCCCGCAGAGACTCTGAGCGGAGCTAACGATGCTAACAGACGAGCAGCGGCTTCAGGGGAGTGTGGCTCCTAAACTGGAGCTTCAGCTCCAACAGAGCTGAATCAAAGCTCTACAGCTCTGGTTTATACGCTAAGATGCTGAGCTTCCGGTCTGAAAGTAGGAAAATATTTAAGAAAAGTTAAATTATCCTGGAATCAGAATGATGTTGATGTTTTAGCTACAGAGTCGCGAACTGAACTATTAGAGCAGGGCGGATTTTGCCCTCTAGTGATCCAGATGGTAACTACAGCTACTTGAGAAAATCAGAGCGTTTACAAACCACATTCACTTCCGCTGTTACTTTCACAGTAAGAGCCATAGAAACGAAGTCCTCTGTTAGCTTTCATTTGAAATAATACATTTTACTTTCGTTGTTTTTCTCTCTGAAACAATAAACTGTTATTCAAGAGCAGAAAATTAAATTGTACTCATTTCAAACTGAAATTATTTTCAGTTCAGAAAAGTATTTAAATAACATTAACAGCAGCCCCATCTCTGACCCAGATCTATCTCTGACCCGGTTCCATCTCTGACCATCCATCATTTTATTTGAGAAAAAAGATTTGACATGTTTTTTTCTTTTTATGTTCATTCTAAAATCTAAATAATGAAGTTTTGCATCATCATTGATTCTCAGATTTAATTTTTCTCAGTTTATTGTGGTTTTTACTTTTTTAACCCCATATTTTATATTTTGAGTTTTAGGACTCGATGTGTCTCATCAGACTCTTTACTGAGATTTACTGATTTACTGAGACCTCGGAGAATCACTGGGATAATGTGCTGATTGGTCATGATTGCTTTTTTGTTTTTTTTTATAATTCTTCTAATGTAATTTGGGTTCCTCTGTGTTTAATGATAATTCAATAAAGTTTTATAAAATGTTCAACAGAACATTTTTTTTTTCATTTTTAGTTTGACAGCTTGTTAAAACAGAAACATCCTGTTAAATTAATCTGAGATTTTTAAGCTTCTAATAAAGGCAAAAGTTTATTTTTATGTTATTCAGACTGAAGATGTTTAAATAAAACACATAAGAACCATTTAAATGATAAATGCTGTTATGTTTTTCTCTAGGCTTCTTCTTTAACCTGCTTCAAACAATTAGGGTACATTTATTACCTTTCCGAGTGTTTTATTATAAAAATTGTTTTAATGTTTGACATATATATATTAATAATTATATTTTTAGGCAGTGATTCTTTTTGGGACGATTTTTATTGAAGTTTAGTTATATATTCAGTTATGACTCCAGTAGTGACTCTGATTTAACATTAAATAAACTGTTTTTTTTTTTTTACTTAACAAAATTGAATCCTGAATCTTCTAGTTTCTTCTTGAAACGATTTCCTGTGATAAAATGTTGGCTGGAAAAGAGCTGAAAACTGAGAAAAACCTGAAAAGTTCAAATGTGACCTAAAGTTTTACAGCTCCACTCACTGGTGATACAAAGAGAAACATGAAAGCAAAAGTGTTAATTGTCACCTGAAAGGGGGAGGAGTCTAAGATGCTTCCAGATGCTTAAGTCACCTTGAAGGGGGCGGAGCCTCAGGTATGGATCAGGATCAGGACTAACTGGTTCAGACTCCAGTTAGCAGCAGAGCAGAGTCTGGATCTGGTGAGTTTTCACTTTTTCTTGTTTTCCTCTCTCTGGGTTTTCTCTCTGTGGAGGAACCAGAACTCAACCCGGTTCTCCTTCAGAACCAAGCTGCTGGCTTCATGGAGCTGTGGTTCTGGTCGGGTTCTGGTTTCCTGTTAATCAGAACCAACAAACTAATGTTGCTGAGCTGAACTGGTTCCAGTATCTTTACTGGTTCTGCTGCTCTTCCTACTCATGTCAGAAAATGCCGACCTCAGAGACTCACATCTGGTTTTAGAGGAAGAATTGAGCTGAATCATTAAAAACTGGTTTCTAGGATGAAATCGTAGATTCTGGCTCAGCTTTGTGAATAAATTCTAGTCTGTTTCCTGCAGAGCAACACGTCCTGCTCCGTATTTCTGTTCAGTTTTTTCATAACGAGCCTCTGATGACATCACAAGAGGCCTCATCTCAAACTCTCCCAGTAAACAGACTGAGACACCACTGGGTCTCTGATTATGATTCATTTCTGCAACTTCCTCATCAGTTGTTTAAGTCCCACCCCTTTAGAGCAGCAGGTAAATACTTGTTCTGTCGCAGGAATCTGGTGGGCGGATCAGCCCAAAATTATTCTCTAGAGTCGCACTTCTTCAACATCAGATGCTTCTAAATAAAAGTACAAAGTACAGCATTGTAAAAATACTCCTGAAATGCTATTTTCAAAAAAGTAACTGAAGTAACAGAGTAACTAAGTAGTTACTACCCAAGAAGCTCCAGTTTAATACACTGTAGAGTCAAACTGGGACCAGTAGGTCTTCACCAGTTGTGACCAGCTGAGATATGGGGGGTGAAAACTATTTCTAGATAAAGTTACTCCCATTGGATTGAAATCAGTCCTGGTTCTGATCCAGGAGGATTTTGAAATGTTTCTCTTGTCTTCAGAGGCTTTTATCAGTAAATAATTAATCTGAAGCCTCTTCATGTTCGGCTGCATTTGAAAACTGTTCAACTTCTGTCCAGTGAGGCTGTCAGTCTGATCTGGTGGCATCATGTCATCAGACAGTTCTTCATGTATATATATATACGGTTTGTGTAGTGTGCAATAATGACCTTTTCAAATTTAACCTAAATAAATTCAGAACTTAAAGTAACTTTTTACAGTGCATCAGTGTTCTTGCTGCAGGAACTCTCACTGTAAAACCTCTGGTGTTTTAACCTTAAAAAAATAGAACAAAACATTGTAAACTAGTTTCTCTTCTTCTTGAAATCAGCAGAAAGTGAATCACATCACTCCGTCCCTCAGCAGTCTGGGGTTCAGCAGAAACATGTTTTTCTTTTCTATGGATCAGAACCGGCTTTATGCAGTCCACAGATTTTCTCTCTTCCTCTTCACTGAGTTTCATCTTTTTCCAGGTTTTCCTCTTGTTGCTTCTTACAGCAAGAAGAAACTCTTTGTCTCTCAAAGCTCTGCTGGAAAACTGCGTCCAGATCCAGACTGACTGATCCAGAACCAGTTGCCAACTCAACAAAAGAAATTATTTAGGCTAAAATCAAAATCAGGAGTTCAGGCTTTTTAAAGTTCAGTGATCGGCCGGAAAACTGCAATTGGTGCATCCCTAAAATAACTTTATAATTCCTTTAAATGGAGCAATATTAATAATTTAAACACATTTTATATCAGTTGTAAGAAACTATTTACATTTCAATTTCTAGCTAAAAATGTTGCATTAATGTGCCTCTTTATATTGAATTTCTATCCTGAGACGGATCAATTGACTAAATATGTTTGAGGCCTCGCTGAGTGAGGGGGGCTTCATCCCCCTATAGAAGCAGCTGGTATTTACCCATGATTCCTTGCAGTGGGTCCAGCTGGTATTTACCCATGATTCCTTGCAGTGGGTCCAGCTGGTATTTACCCATGATTCCTTGCAGCGGGTCCAGCTGGTACCTCAGCTGGATGCTGTGGTCCCTGAAAGCTGCTTTGTGACTCTTTAGCTGAGAGGAAATCCTGCTGAGCTGCACACAGAGGCTGACATGTTGCTGAGATCCCAGCTGGACCCGGTTCTGTCTGGAGGAGAGCTGTGGACCCGACCTGAGCTGCTGATCCTTCAGAACCTCCTGCACACTGACTCCCTCCATATAGATTTACAATAGAGTCAAATGTTCACTCCTTTCATTCACCTGATTCACTCTGATCCTCTGAACACATGATGGGAACCAACTTTCTGCTTCCAGTTACTGGAACTGGATCACTGGGACTGACTGGTTCTGGTTTCTCTCTCAAAAGGTCCAGAAGATGGAAGATCTGGATCTAAAAGAACCTCCAGGATCCATCAGTCCATCTATGAGGAGTGACCGGTCCAGACATGAACCTCCAAACTTCAGTAATGAACCTGGACCCTCAGACAGAAAGTAAGAAACCAGTTTCTAACTGATTCATGTGAATCTATAGAGATAAAATATAAATTAACTGGTTGATCTCAGTGTTTTAATAAACAGTAACTTAATTTTCTTACTTATTAATTTAAAGTTAGACATGAAGGATGTTGGTCAGTAAATCAGTTTGAATGAATTAATATGGATTAAAATGTTGCATGAAAACAAAAACATGTGAGGAGCAACAATTCAGATTGTCTGTAAACCCACTGAAGCAGTGAAACCAGCATCTTCCAGACTGGGAACACTGGCATCAGTCATCATACCAAATATAATTCAATGAAGTACTTAAAACCGGAAATCATCAATGTTCTGAGATTCTGTTCTGACCCAGTTTCTGGTCCCTGGTTCTTTGTGGACCTTCATGAACATGTTCAGCTCCAGCCTGTTGCTAGTGAATATTTCAGTGATGAAGAAATGTCTTCACAGGAGCAGCTTTAATGAGGAGGAGCTTCCATCCTGCTGTGGTTTGGGTCAGAATGTTCTGATGGATCCGGGCTGTACCAGCTGCCCCCAGTGTGGGAAACGACCCAGAACAGTATCTGGACCGACAGCCAATCAGAGCAGCTGTGCTCCAGGTGAGACTGAACATGTCCAATCAGAGCTTCTTCTTTCCAGATCCACGTCTTTAGTTGACATTTAGAATAGAATAGAACAGAATAGAATAGCATTTATTGTCATTGAACAGGATTCAACAAAATTTCTATTGCAACTCCCGTGCAAAAAGTCAAATACAATATTAAAAAACAAACACACAATAATAATAATATATACAACTAAAATTAACTAAAGGCACTCAACCACACCAAAGAAGAAGCAGCAGGTCCAATTATGGTAAAGTGCAGATGATGTGACAGTGCAAGTGCAGAACAATATGGCTGTGTGGGGGTGGGGGGTGTATGTGAGGTTATGATATGTGTGGGAGGGGGCGGCAGGGAGTAATGGCTCTGACGGCTGTGGGGAAGAAACTGTTTCTCAGTCTGTTTGTTGTAGTCCGTATATTCCTGTACCGCTTGCCTGATGGCAGTGGCACAAACAGACTGTGGCCCGGGTGGCTGGAATCCATGGCTATGGATCCAGCTCTCTTCTTGACCCGGCCTATGTAAATAGAGTCCAGGTCCGGGAGGGGGCATCCCACAATGCCTTGTGCTGTTCTCACCACCCGTGTCAGTTGTTTCCTCTCCAGTGCTGTGCAGCTACCGTACCACACAGTCACGTTGAGGCAGAGGACGCTCTCGATCGTAGCCCTGTAAAAGTTCACGAGCAGCCGTGAGGAAAGTCCAGCACGTCTCAGTTTCCTGAGGAAGAAGAGCCTTTGTTGTGCTTTCTTCACCAGGTGGGAGGTGTTGGTATTCCAGGAGAGGTCAGAGGTGATGTGGAGGCCCAGGAACTTGATGTTGTCCACACGCTCCACCTCTTCTCCATCTATGAGAAGGGGAGTGTGACCCGTCCTCCTGGACCTTCTGTAGTCCACAATGACCTCCTTGGTCTTCCCTGTGTTCAGCACCAAGTTATTGGCTGAACACCACTGAGTGAGCTGCAGAATTCCTCTCTGTAGTGGGTCTCGTTGTTGTCTGAAATGAGACCCACTACTGTTGTGTCGTCCGCAAACTTGACGACTGTGTTGGTGGGGTGGATGGCAACGCAGTCGTGTGTAAACAGGGTGAAGAGAGCTGGGCTGAGCACACAGCCCTGCGGCGTGCCTGTGTTGAGGACCAGTGGGGACGATGTTGAGCCACCTATTCTCACCACCTGAGGCCTGTTGGTGAGGAAGTCTCTGATCCAGTGGCACAGTGAAGCAGGCAGCCCCACCTTGAGTAGCTTCAGCACCAGCTTGTCTGGGATGACGGTGTTAAATGCTGAGCTGAAGTCTACAAATAGCATCCTGACGTAGGTGTTGGGATGCTGCAGATGGGTCAGGGCTGTGTGCAGAGTGATGGAGACAGCATCCTCTGTTGACCGGTTCGCTCTGTAGGCGAACTGGAGGCTGTCCAGGTCTGCAGGGATGAAGTGTCTGATGTACCTCAGAAGAATCCTCTCAAAGCACTTCATGATCACCGGGGTCAGAGCGATGGGCCGGTAATCGTTCAGGCTGGTGATGGCCGTCTTCTTCGGTACAGGGATGATGGTGGAAGAATTGAGACACTCAGGAACCATGGTGAACTGCAGGGACAGATTGAAAATGTCCAAAAACACTCCTGCCAGCTGGTTGGCGCACGTTTTCAGCGTCTGGCCTGACACCTTGTCCGGTCCTGTAGCTTTGCGGGTGTTGATCCTCCTCAGGGTGGACGTCACCTGGTGCTGCTGCAGGACGAGAGGCTGGTACTGCTCTTCCAGTCGGGGTAGATGTACAGCTTCTCTGCTGCCCACTGTGTCAAAGCGGGCAAAGAAGCTGTTTAAGGTGTCAGGCAGGGTGGGGTCGCGGCTGGTCAGCTGAGTGCTGTGTTTGTAGTCTGTCATGGTCCTGATGCCTCTCCACATGCTACTGGGGTCGTT
The DNA here is from genome assembly GCF_027474105.1 of Poeciliopsis prolifica. Lineage (NCBI taxonomy): Eukaryota > Metazoa > Chordata > Actinopteri > Cyprinodontiformes > Poeciliidae > Poeciliopsis > Poeciliopsis prolifica. Next base: position 92,335 of record NW_026562466.1, on the reverse strand, counting down.
GTTGATGAAGTGTTCCTCAATCCGCTGTTTGTACTGGAGCTTGGCCTGCTTAATTCCTTTTTTCAGTTCCGACCGGGCCCTGCTATAAGCCAACCTGTCTCCAGATCTGTAGGCAGCATCCCGGGCTTTCAGCAGGGCCCGTACTGTGCTGTCCAGCCATGGTTTCTGGTTTGGAAACACTTTTATGGTCTTAGCAGGTAGGACAGCATCAGTGCAGAACTGAATATAGGACAGAATGGACGATGAGTATTCCTCCAAGTCTGCTCCGTCCCTGAACACACTCCAGTCTGTGTGCTCAAAGCAGTCCTGAAGTGCAGAGGAGGCCTCCTCAGTCCAGACCTGAACTATTCTGGTGGTCGGCTTAGTTCTGCAGGCCAGAGGCTTGTAGACAGGAATCAGCTCCACTGAGATGTGGTCAGACATGCCCAGATGTGGACCTGCTACAGCCTTGTAGGCTCCGGGGGTATTGCAGTAGACCTGATCCAAAATGTTATTGTCTCTGGTGGGAAAGTTTATGAACTTGTGGAATTTGGGAAACACAGCCTTCAGTTCCACGTGGTTAAAGTCCCCCGCCACAATCATGGCCGCCTCCGGGTTGGAGTTCATTGGACATTTAATGATTAAAAGTCTTTTTGTGGTCAGTTGTTTCAACTGAATCTGTCTTTTTCCAGCTGGCGGAAACTTATGTATCAGTAACTCGACTTCATAAAGTCCTCGTTTAATTTGACCCTGTTCAAAAAATTGGCCACAAGATAAATGTACAAATTTTACTTTTTATTTTGTTTGTTTATAAAATTACAAGTGAAGACTCTTACTCTGAAGGGTCATGTTGCAGCATAACATGTCATCAGCTCTAAATGAAATAGCAGAAAGGATGGCTCAAGGTATTGGTTGATATTAATGTTGTGTTTAGAATAACAGAAATATAGTGTATAATAAAACAAAAAAACAAGGTGGAAAAAGTTCTAGGTCAGCAAATTGCCCATCTTCCAATATGGTGAATCTGACCTTGCTGAGAAGGATTTTTGTTCTACTTTTATTAGTTATTTCACCAGACCTTTAAGGTTCTGCAGGAAAATTAGTTTCCTATTGCAGCTTACAATTAGGGAAATGACTGAAGGACAATTCCACATAATTTCTCCTTTAGCATCTTTAACGTGATCTACTTCAAAAAATTAAAATATGCAGACTTCAATCATGTGTAGATTATTCAGGCCAGAATTTCTAAAACCAAGTTTGTAGTTTTTTTTTTCTCTAAACCAAGCTCCATGAAAGCTTCGATTTGTGAAGCTTCAATGCAGGTTGATTTCAACCCTTTTAATGTATCTGGACCACATTAACATGGTGAAATGATTAAATTGTGTGTTTTTGTTATTGTGATGACATAGAAATCGTTATTTAATAAGAACAAAAATCAGCTCCACTGAAGGGGCCTCTTGATCCCTTGGTGGCCCTGGGGCCCTAAGCAACAGATTGCCTTGGGCCGGCCCTGAGACTGATGTTGGAATAACTTTCAATAGGTTTTCTCTAATTATTGAATTATGTTTCCTTCATAGAAGTTTATGAAGAAGAACCAAACTGGCCACTTTATTAGTCCAGTTACATGTTAAAATATTGCAAATTGTTTTTATTTATTTATTTATTTTTCTTTTTTCAGATATTGTTGGTCTGTATCAGCCTGAACTTAAAGCGTCTCTGAAGATGATGTTCCAAAGTCTCTCTGAAGGCGTCGCTGAACTTGGAAATAAAACCGATCTGAACCAGATCTACACTGAGCTCTACATCACAGAGGGGTTAACTAGAGAGGTCAACCAGGAACATGAGGTCAGACGCATTGAAACAGCATTCAGGAAACAAGAAACAGTCAGAAGAGAAGACATCTTTAAAGTCCCACCTGGAGGAGATCAACCAATCAGAACAGTGATGACCATGGGCGTGGCTGGCATTGGGAAAACACTGTTAACACAGAAGTTCACTCTGGACTGGGCTGAAGATAAAACCAACCAGAACATTGATTTCATATTTCCATTTACTTTCAGAGAGCTGAATTTACTGAAAGAAGAAAAGTTCAGCTTATTAGAACTGATTCATAAATTATTTTCTAAAACCAAAGGAATCAGAAACTTTGAATCGTTCCAGGTTCTGTTCATCTTTGATGGTCTGGATGAAAGTCGATTTAATCTGGATTTCAACAACAATCTGATCCTGACTGATGTTACAGAGTCCAGCTCAGTGGATGTTCTGCTGACAAACCTCATCAGGAAGGAACTGCTTCCCTCTGCTCTCCTCTGGATAACCACACGACCTGCAGCAGCCAATCAGATCCCTGCTCACTGTGTTGACATGGTAACAGAGGTCAGAGGGTTCACTGACCCCAGAAGGAGGAATACTTCAGGAAGAGATTCAGAGATGATGAAGAGAAGGCCAGCAGGATCATCTCCCACATCCAGAAATCCAAAAGTCTCCAAATCATGTGTCACATCCCTGTCTTCTGCTGGATCACTGCTAAAGTTCTGGAGGATGTGATGAAGACCAGAGAGCGAGAGAAACTACCCAAGACTCTGACTGAGATGTACATAGAGTTCCTGCTGGTTCTACTGAAAATCAAGGAGGAAAAGTTTGATGGAGGAAAAAAGACCAAATCTATCTGGGTCCAGAGACAGGAAGCTGATTGAGTCTCTAGGAAAACTGGCTTTTGATCAGCTGCTGAAGGGAAACCTGATCTTCTATGACAAAGAGCTCACACAGTGCGGCATCAACATCCAAGATGCTGCGTTGTTCTCAGGAGTTCACTGAGATGTTTAAAAGAGAGAGGGGACACGCAACATCTCCGTCTACTCCTTTGTTCATCTGAGCATCCAGAGTTTCTGGCTGCAGTCTACATGCTCCACTGCTTCACCAGCAGGAAGTCAGAGGAGATCAAGACGTTCCTGGGAGACAAATACAGAGAAACATCTATAGATGAGTTCATGAAGAAAGTCATGAAGAAATCCCTCCGCAGTAAAAATGGCCACCTGGACCTGTTTGTCGCGTTCCTTCATGGTCTCACTGTGGAGTCCAACCAGAGAGTCTTAGAAGATCTGCTGGGTCAGACAGAGACCAGTCCAGAAACCATCCAGAGAATCATCACAACCTGAAGAAGATGAACACTGATAGAATCTCTCCTGACAGAAGCATCAACATCTTCTACTGTCTGGTGGAGATGAACGATGTCTCATTTTATCAGGAGATCCAACGGCTGCTGGATTCAGGGAAGCAGCTCTCAGAGTCTGACTGTTCAGCTCTGGCCTTCATGCTGCAGATGTCAGAGGTTCTGGATGAGTTGGACCTGGAGAAGTACAACACATCAGAATCAGGACGACTGAGACTGGTTCCAGCTGTGAGGAACTGCAGAAAGGCTCGGTGAGTCCAGATGTTTCATTGTGTGATGCTGATTCAGCTCTATTGTCCTCCTGTTTCTTCTTCTGTCTTCAAGTTGATTCTGGATGGTTTTGCTCTTTATCTACTTCCTTCATCCTCTGGATTATTTCAGCCAATCAAACATCTAAACATTCAGCTCATCCAGGACAGATGCAGCTTCTGGTTTTACATTTTGATCATTTTAAAAATTTAACTTTTTATCAGTTTTCAGGTTGAAATGAATAGAAAACCCTGAACTCTAGAAAATCTATTTTCTCGAAGATCGAAGATCATTGAGCCGCTACTCCATAATTCAAAATTTTAGGATCTTTGACTGTTTTGTAAAATGATTTTTAGGTTTAATGAAAATTTGAATCATTGAACTAAATATATGCAATAATTATAAACTTTGTGAACAGTGTTGATCTTCATCATCCTCTCCTCTTCCTCCTCCCTCTAGTTTCCTCTGAGTTTGTAAATGAGACCAAAATGTGGTTTTTGTCGTCTGGTTCCAGAAAAAGTTCTAGTTTCTGTCAGATCCTCCCAAAGCTCTGAGAATCTGCTTCCAGAGCTGGAACCATTTTCCTCATCAACTCTTCATCTGCAGCCTTTGTTGAAGCTGTTAGCTGTCCTCCATGAAGACCTGCAGAGACATGAGCTTCAACTCTGGAGACATCCAGCCTCTTCTAGTGACTGGAGAACTTTCACTGCTTCACCATGAAATGCTGCTGGACCCAAACGCTCCGTCTCCTCCAGGGGTTTTGCTCTTCAGCTCTTTAGGAGTTTAGCAACAATTTCTCCTGACATCCAAACCTTTGTTCCTCTGAGACAATGGACAGACCACTGCAGAGACATGTGTCCCTCTTCCAACCAGTTGTCCCAGTTCCTCTCAGATCCACAGTCTGAGAGGGACGGTTCTGACCCGAAGGAGCAGCAGGACCGGTTCTGCTGCTGCTCTGCAGGACGACCAGAACAACGTGAAGCTTTTAGCTGCAGCAGGTTGAGACTGTCCACTTTCTACTTTGTTAACGCATCAAATCCAGCAGATGAACGGAGACAGAACTGGAGCATCATGTGTTTGTTTTGCTCCCAGTTTCCTCTGTGGCAGCATTTAATAACCTGCTGCTGGGAAACATGTTTCTATACAATATATTACTATTATTCATGATGATGCAGCAGATATTGGCTAAACAAACCCAGAGATGCCAGAGGTCCACAGCAGCTGGACTTCTGTTCTGCTCACTTCATTTAGAACTCACTTCCTGCTTGGTGGAAGATCTAGACGGTCTAGTCCAAGTCAGAGCTGTGAGCAGTTCCTCCTCCTCTCCATCATCTCCAGTCGTTTCCTTCATTCAGCTCAGTCAGCCTCTTCATCAGCTGCTGCAGAGAAACTGAACTTTCCTTCACTGATGATAGAAGATCTTCAACATCTGACTGCAGCTGAAGGTCTGAGGACATGAAGCCTGGACCAGAACCAGAACCAGTACCTGGACCAGAACCAGAACCTGAACCTGGACTCTAACCAGGAACTGCACAGATTCTCTGTGGGGTTAAACTCAGTAGATATTGGTCAGATGATGATCAGATGATGATCAGATGATGACATCACTGTTATTATATTTTAGTCTGTTTATGATCCAGATTGATTTCATTAGAACTGAATTTATTTCTTCTCTAATCACAGACTTGGTGACTGTTTGCTCCAAAACGCTGAATGTGAAGTTTTGGCCTCGGCTCTGAAGTCCAACCCAGATCTGACTGAACTGGTAATAAATCGGATCCACATAAATAAAGCTGGAGACTCTGATATGAAGCATCTGGTTGAGATCCTGGAGAATTCAGTCAGTAAAGTGAAGATTCTGAGGTTTGTTTTCTCTATTTATTCAATAAAAACATTATTGATTTTTTAATCAATAGTTAATCAATTTAATTTTAATATATATTATTTTAAAACATCCTGTTAATCATCAGAATAAAATCTCTAAAACTTTGACCTATTAATTATTTTCTTATTTCAGACTTTGACATTATTGAACTTTGTTTTTCAGTTTTTCTCTTTAAAATGTTTTTGATGAACAAAATGAGTAAAATAATTGAAATGCTGTGAATGAATGATGGAGATGTTTCAGTTTGGTAAAGATTCAGATGCTTTTATTCTGATTTTTACATCAGAATGAAATGTTGATCCTCCAGAGCCACAAACACTGACGAGTTCAAATCCTCATTAATGAACGTCTAAGAAACCACTGATTGTAGAAAAGCAAATCTAGATGCAATGAATGAAAGTGAGGTTTGCAGCAGCAGCAGGTTCCTCAGCTTTGACCTGAGGCTGTGGTTCTGTTGGGCCGGGTCAGAGAGGAACCGTCTCCTGAGGAAATAATGGCCTCCATTGGCTTTCAGCAGCTTTAATAGGAACCCAAAGGCCATTAATGAAGAACCTGACTGGTTCTGATCCAGTTACCAAGTCGGGTCTGATGATCAGGAACCAGCAGAAATAGCTCCACTCATCAAGGCTGATAGAAAACTTTGAGTTTCTTTGTGGATCAAATGTTCTGGTTCTGCTGGTTTGGACACTTTAAACCAGTTTGACTGGATCAGATGTTAGAATCAGTTCATCATGTTTCTTTTACATTCAGGGAAATTAATTTATACATTTTTATTATTTATTTCTTCATATTTCAGTTTTAACTGCATCCTGTTGGTTCACATCTTTTATTCTTTTTCAGATTGGAGAACTGCAGTTTATCAGAGACCAGCTGGACGTCTCTGTTCAGCTCTGAAGTCCAACCCGACCCATCTGACAGAACTGGAGCTGAGCGAACCCAACCTGGAAGGTTCTGGACTGAAGGATCTCTGTGGTTTTCTACAGACTGAAGGCTGCAGACTGAAGACATTGAAGTATTTTAATGATATAATTATTGATTTCTGTGAATAATTCTATATAATTGATCATAAATCAAAGTTCATTTCTTCTGATCTAATCAATATTTTCTGAGTTTGTTCCTGGATCCAGAGTTTAATTTAGTTTCTCTGTGTAACTGAGTTGGACCTGCTGATCTGAGGTCAGAACAGGACAGCATTCGGACCCCAGTGTAGAAATCCCCCTCAGGTCAAGCAGGTCAAAGGTCAACATGAAATCTCCCTTTATTGAAGATCCATAAATCCCACATTAGTTTTAAATCTTCTGCTATTAGTTGATGATGATCCAGTCCAGGTTTAAAGAGTTCAGGTGTTGCAGTGCTTTAACTAGACCAGATTAAAGATGCTGATAGTCAATAATTAGGTGGAATGGCCCTTTATCCACTTCCTGAATCAGAAGCTCAATCAGAAACCAACTTCAGCTTCATCTGAATAAATCCAGACCACTGAGTTTTTCTCTGAGCTCAAAAGGCTGCAGATTCTTCAGGACATGAGTTTCTGCTCTCAGAATCAGAACCAGCAAAGATGCATCACATGGATCTGCAGCAGGTTTAGGAGAGGTTCTCCACAAGCTCAGACTAAAGGTTCACAGTCTGACAGAGATGGACAGAGAAAGTGGACTAACTGGATGAAACGGTTCCTAGAAACAGGGAAGCTTTCTGGGACTTGACTGCTGCTCATATGGAGCTGCAGCACATGCAGCAGTTTGATGTTGCAGGAAGCAAAACAAAATGGAAGCAATGATGAATTTCCATTTTAGTGTCAATTCCACTAATGGAGCAAATGAAAGCCAGTCGTCCTAAACCAGTGAGAGCAGCTTCCAGAGGAAATCTGAGTTTGTTGTGACAGTCAGACTCTATCAGGATGACCACAGTCTTCTGGCAGAGATCCTGGACATTAAGGAGACATAAATAATATCAAGATGATTCATTAACAGTCCTGCAGGAAATACTGACTTTGTTAAAGTCATTTTGTTCAAACATCTTGATTCAGCTCTTATTTTGTAGGACAGGAAGTGAGGTCTTACCTTTGTAATGCTTTGTATGCAACAAGCTTCAGCAGTTCACTGAAATCATTCTCATGTGTTTTACTGGAAAATAGATTTAAAATGATTCATCTTCACTATCAGGTTGTTCCTTTATGATAATATTCCCATTTCTGCAGCGTCTCTGATGAACGATTCAGAACCAGAACCAAATGACCCACTATGACCTCACAGAGAAAAGGATCAATATTTTCTAGTTGATGGTTCAGGACTGAATCAGCACAAAATGATCAACTTTCAGAATGTGATGATATTATAAAAGGATTGAAATCAACCCGTTTCCATCTGTCATACTGAGCAATGAGCTGCAGTTCAAATACAAGCAGCAAGAAAATCATTAATAGATTAATGAAGAAAAACTGGAGCCATAAAATATCAGCAGATCAATGATGGACAGAGCAGTCGGAGAATCCAGAGCCTGGAAGGAAACATGGAGAGAAAAACATCCACTGAGTTTAAGATCCTCAGAAACTTTGAGACAAACTTTGAGTTTCTTTGTTGATCAATGTTCTGGTTCTGCTGGTTTGGACTCTTTAAACCAGTTTGACTGGATCAGATGTTAGAATCAGTTCATCATGTTTCTTTACATTCAGGGAAATTAATTTATACATTTTTATTATTGATATGTTCATATTTCAGGTTTAACTGCATCCTGTTGGTTCACATCTTTTATTCTTTATTCAGATTGTGGGACTGCAGTTTCTCAGAGACCAGCTGGACGTCTCTGTTCTCAGCTCTGAAGTCCAACCCGACCCATCTGACAGAACTGGACCTGTTCAGAACCAACCCGGAAGGTTCTGGACTGAAGGATCTCTGTGGTTTTCTACAGACTGAAGGCTGCAGACTGGAGAGATTGTTGTATGTAATGATATAATTATTGATATTTCTGTGAATAATTCTATATAATTGATCATAAATCAAAGTTCATTTCTTCTGATCTAATCAATATTTTCTGAGTTGTTCCTGGATCCAGAGTTTAATTTAGTTTCTCTGTGTAACTGAGTTGGACCTGCTGATCTGAGGTCAGAACAGGACAGCATTCGGACCCCAGTGTGTAGAAATCCCCCTCAGGTCAAGCAGGTCAAAGGTCATCCAGTCTAGAAAAGTGAATTCCTGGAATCTGACAGGAACAAATCAATAATCAATGATTGATGCTTCAACACTTTGATCAGAACCTGGAATGATTTTATTGACTAAAATCCTCCAACACATCATGACCCAGTACCAGGTTCTGGTTCTGGTTCTGGTTCTGAAGTCAGCAGGTCTTTATTGGAGCAGCAGCTTGTTGGCATTAATATTCATGAGAATCTTTAACTGGTTCTGTTGGACTGGTTAACCTGCATCTTGTTGGTTCACATCTTTTATTCTTTATTCAGGTTGAGGAGCTGCAGTTTGTCACAGATCAGCTGTGATTATTTGGCCTCAGCTCTGAAGTCCAACCCGACCCGTCTGACAGAACTCAACCTGAGAGGAAACAACCTGGAGGAATCAGATGTTCATCAGCTGATGGATCTTGTAAAGACTGTAAAGTAAGTAAATGTTTGCAGTGAGTCCAGCTGCTGTCAGCATATTGAACTAAACCCAGTCAGCATCAAAGCAAAGATCCAGTGTTCCCAGTAAAGCTGCAGCTTCTCAGTGGGAGGAGAATGGTTCAGGCTTCCTGATTGGACACAGCAATCAGCCAATCAGAGGAGCAGCAGCTTGCTGTGTTGTTGCTGTGTCCATGTCTCCAGGACGTCCAGCTGGACTCCAGCCGTCCAACATGTCTAGAGACAGTGGTCCTCATTCATCAAACAGCAGCAGATCTGATCTCAGACCTGCTTGTTCTCTCAGTTCAACAGGAAACAACTGATCAGGTTCATCTTGGTCACAGCTCTGAGATCAGTCTGACTGCAGCCTGGAAACCATCTACTGGATGTGCTGCGTCACTGACTGCTGGAGATGCTGGAAACACTCACTGATCTGCTCTCCTTCCTTCTTCTCTCTGCAGGTGGAAGACACCTTTGTTGTCCTGCTAATCCTCAGAGGTTGAAGCTGCAGCAGTTTGAGTCTAAAGAGTCTCTGGATCAAGATGATGACCTCTGACCTCAGAACATTTTCCTTTTCTATTTCAAATGTTTTCCAGATGTCGATCAGAATGTTGAAGATTTTCAGTTTTATTTTTGGACTCTTTACTGGATCATCTGTAAAGAGTCCATCTGTTTGATGATCTGCAGGAACAAAAGAGAGAAAAATACTCTAAGTTCGTTAGAAAAGTTAAATTGAGTAGAAACATGAAACATTAATTTCATTAAAAACTTGTTAATGGGACAAATTGTAATTTTATTCTGTCGTGGTGAAAAAGTTGATCTAAAATCAGACATGATAGCAGCTCTATAGATTCAGAGCCAAACAGTAAAACTTCCTCTGGATCTGTGGCATTAAATCCACTTGAGATCCAGACGTCCTGACCAGATCCTGCAGAGAAAAGAAACAATATTTGAACGTGGATCATTTGGACTCAGCTGCTTGGATGTGTGTTTGGATTTGAAAGGTTTTGTTGTGAAGCAGAAAGTTGATGAAGTTCACAGTGAAGACGACTTCAGTCCACCTGAAACCTGGTTTCACTCAAACCGTCTTTATTCACTTTAAGTTTCTGATGCAACAAGAAGGAAGAAAAGGTCAAAGTTGAACCAGAGATCAACTCCATGTTGCTCACAGATGTGATGGGATCAGTTTTGCACAGCTGTAGTTCAAGGAGAACAGTTTTATTTTCCATTTTGACGAAATCATCTGAATGTTGTGACTCGTTTCCCATCAAATCCCTGACAGGAGAAGCAAAACCTCACGTCTCCAACATGAAACTGCAACAGGATGATTTAAAACAGTTTTTATTACATATATAACTCCAAACATTGAATTAAAATATGTCAGAATATTATTTGAGTTAGTAAACTGTCAATATGATTCAGGAAGACTGTTTGTTTTCTCTAAACTCCACATTAAGTGAATATTAACTGTAAATAATGCATGATCAGGGCTGTAGTTCCCACTATGGCCACCAGATGGAGGAAATACCCCTTTCTGAAAATAGAGGCGAGATTGTGGAGCTGCAGCTGGTTTCTGGAAATTGTGTTTTATCTGTCAGTGTGAACTAGAAGCGGCTCCACAGATGAAAACATCCCGCAGAGACTCTGAGCGGAGCTAACGATGCTAACAGACGAGCAGCGGCTTCAGGGGAGCTGTGGCTCCTAAACTGGAGCTTCAGCTCCAACAGAGCTGAATCAAAGCTCTACAGCTCTGGTTTATACGCTAAGATGCTGAGCTTCCGGTCTGAAGGTAGGAAAATATTTAAGAAAAGTTAAATTGTCCTGGAATCAGAATGATGTTGATGTTTTAGCTACAGTCACGAACTGAACTATTACAGCAGGGCGGATTTTGCCCTCTAGTGGACCCAGATGGTAACTACAGCTACTTGAACAAAATCAAGTAGCTGTAGTTACCATCCGCTGGTACTTTCACAGTAAAAGCCATAGAAACGAATTCCTCTGTTAGCTTTCATTTGAAATAATAAATTTTTCTCTCTGAAACAATAAACTGTTATTCAAGAGCAGCAAATTAAATTGTACTCATTTCAAACTGAAATTATTTTCAGTTCAGAAAAGTATTTAAATAACATTAACAGCAGCCCCATCTCTGACCCAGATCTATCTCTGACCCGGTTCCATCTCTGACCATCCATCATTTTATTTGAGAAAAAAGATTTTACATGTTTTTTTTTCTTTTTATGTTCATTCTAAAATCTAAATAATGAAGTTTTGCATCATCATTGATTCTCAGATTTAATTTTTCTCAGTTTATTGTGGTTTTTACTTTTTTAACCCCATATTTTATATTTTGAGTTTTAGGACTCGATGTGTCTCATCAGACTCTTTACTGAGATTTACTGATTTACTGAGACCTCGGAGAATCACTGGGATAATGTGCTGATTGGGTCATGATTGTTTTGTTTTTTTTTATAATTCTTCTAATGTAATTTGGGTTCCTCTGTGTTTAATGATAATTCAATAAAGTTTTATAAAATGTTCAACAGAACTTTTTTTTTTTCAGTTTTAGTTTGACAGCTTGTTAAAACAGAATCATCCTGTTAAATTAATCTGAGATTTTTAAGCTTCTAATAAAGGCAAAAGTTTATTTTTATGTTATTCAGACTGAAGATGTTTAAATAAAACACATAAGAACCATTTAAATGATAAATGCTGTTATGTTTTTTTCTAGGCTTCTTCGTTAACCTGCTTCAAACAATTAGGGTACATTTATTACCTTTCTGAGTGTTTTATTATAAAAATTGTTTTAATGTTTGACATGTATATATTAATAATTATATTTTCAGGCCGTGATTCTCAAAATTTCCCACAGTTCATCTTTTTGAGAAGATTTTTATTGAAGTTTAGTTATATATTCAGTTATGAATCCTGTAGTGACTCTGATTTAACAACGTTAATGTAAGTTGATTTTTTTTCTTGATAAAACTGAATCCTGAATCTTCTAGTTTCTTCTTGAAATGATTTCCTGCAATAAAATGTTGGCTGGAAAAGAGCTGAAAACTGAGAAAAACCTGAAAAGTTCAAATGTGACCTAAAGTTTTACAGCTCCACTCACTGGTGATACAAAGAGAAACATGAAAGTAAAAGTGTTTATTGTCACCTGAAAGGGGGAGGAGTCTAAGATGCTTCCAGATGCTTAACGTCACCTTGAAGGGGGCGGAGCCTCAGGTACGGCTCAGGATCAGGACTAACTGGTTCAGACTCCAGTTAGCAGCAGAGCAGAGTTTGGATTGGGTGAGTTTTCTCTTTTTCTTGTTTTCCTCTCTCTGGGTTTTCTTTCTGTGGAGGGACCAGAACTCGGCCCGGTTCTCCTTCAGAACCAAGTAGCTGGCTTCATGGAGCTGTGGTTCTGGTCGGATTCTGGTTTCCTGTTAATCAGAACCAACAAACTCTCTTAAAGCTGCAGTTTCCTGTTGCTGAGCTGACCTGTGAATAAATTCTAGTCTGTCTCCTGCAGAGCAACACGTCCTGCTCCGTGTTTCTGTTCAGTTGTTTCATAACGAGCCTCTGATGACATCACAAGAGGCCTCATCTCAAACTCTCCCAGTAAACAGACTGGGACACCAGTGGGTCTCTGATTATGATTCATGTCTGCAAAATCCTCATCAGTTGTTTAAGCCCCGCCCCTTTAGAGCAGAAGGTAAACACTTGTTCTGTCGCAGGAATCTGGACCGACCCATTGGTCCTGGTTCTGTAGCTCTGAGCTCAGTCAGTGTTTCTGGTTATTTTCAGATTGGAGAAATGAAATGAACGGCACAGGTGGGCAGATCAGCCAGAAATGATTCTCTAGAGTCGCACTACTTCAACATCAGATACTTCTAAATAAAAGTACAAAGAACAGTATCATAAAAATACTCCTGAAATGCTATTTTCAAAAAAGTAACTCAAGCAATAGCTCGTTTAATACACTGTAGAGTCAAACTGGGACCAGTAGGTCTTCACCAGTTGTGACCAGCTGAGATATGAGGTGTCAGAAGACGGGGGTGAAAACTATTTCTAGATAAAGTTACTCCCATTGGATTCAAATCAGTCCTGGTTCTGATCCAGGAGGATTTTTAAATGTTTCTCTTTTCTTCAGAGGCTTTTATCAGTAAATAATTAATTTGATGCCTCTTCATGTTCGGCTGCATCTGAAAACTGTCCAACTTCTGTCCAGTGAGGCTGTCAGTTTGATCTGGTGGCATCATCTCATCAGACAGTTCTTTATGTATATGTACATATATACATATAAACACACAGGCACATGAATCAATGAATCAATAAAGAAGAAAAGTTGCTCTGAGGGAGCAGACTGTAGTAAAACTTTCCTTTCTTACAAATAATTTGTGAAAAATACAGTAAATTATTCTAAAAAGAATTTATTCTGTTGCAATATATTTAGGTGTACAAGTTATGAGACAGCATATTGTTTAAATGTGTTGAGTTTTAGTTTTTTAAAAAAATTGATGTAAAAATAATCTGCTTCACTTTCTAACAAACATTTGTTTCATTTCAGCTACAGATATTTGTTTCTTAGATTCATTTCCTTCTTCTCTTTCACTGAATGTTTTCCAGTTGTAAACTTTGTTTTGCTTTATTTAATATTTGTAGAGTTTTGAAGTCAACTAAATGTCTACATTTGGAGTATTTTGGTTTTTAAAAACAGTGGATTTATCTGATTTCTGAGCCCAGCATCAAGGATGATTCTTGTTGCTCTTTTTAATGTTGAATTATTTCTAGACGACTCGTATATTAGTCAAAACCTCAGATAACATTGTGGCAGTAAACAATAACCAACAACTTAACAGGTTTTAATTTCCCCGTTCTAGAACGATGTGTAGCCATGTTGGATTGTGTTTCCAGCAAACTTTCTGATTCCACCAACAAAGCAGGAGGAAAACAAACATGAATGTCGTTGATGTTGAATCTGTTGAATCAGTTCATTTTATGCTGCAGATTCTGGAGGAAGGTGATCAGATAAACAACAAATACCTTTCCAGAAATATTTAGTGGCTGACAGAGAAGCAGGAAGGTAAATGTTTGTTGTGTTTGCTGGAATCTGGATGGACCTGTTGGTTCTGATTCTGTAGCTCTGAGCTCAGTCACCACTCCCTGATCCTCCCAGACTCTCTGGAAACACACGATGGAGGTCAGTGATCAGGAACAGAACAGAGCAGAAATAATAATAAAGTCAACAATAATCTGATAATTAAGGAGAAGTCTGTGTTCTGATCCAGATGTTTGGATTAAAGATGGAAGCTCAGGAGCTGCAGAACCTTATGTTTTCTTTTCAGTTCTTCATTCTCTTGTTTTGGTTCTTTCTCTCTGATCAGACTGTTCTTCATCCTGCCTCCTGTGACCCGGGATCTGAACCCGAGTGAAGTCCTCCGTCCATCTGAAGGTGAGAAGTTAGAACGTTCCAGAAACAGCAGCTCCAGTCTCTCAGATACAAACTGCAGGTTTTAATGGACCTGCCTAAGTGCTGCTGGTTCTGGGTTAACTGGTCCAGTTTCTGTACTCTGAGGTTCTGCTGTGAAATCATGCTGCTGTTACCATGGTACCAGCTGCTGGTCTGCTCCTCAGGTGATGCTGATGTTCAGCCTGAACGTTTTTACTGCTCCTTCTGACTCTAAGCAGAACAACTTCCTCAAAACCAGATCTGGACCTGAACGGTTCCAGAACCGCTGCTCTCTAACAGGAGCCACTCCAACATGGCAACAAGCCGCTGAGTTCAGGACCAACACTTCACTGCTTCATAGGAAACGTTCACTCCTTCATTCACTACATCTGACCTCAGTCTGGAGGTTTCTACAGACCTGGAGCAGGATCCAGTTCAGGATCCAGTTCAGGATCCAGTTCAGAGCAGAAAACAGCATCATGGAGGAGTGCATAACTCAAAGTTATCAAGTTAATTAGTACAAGACATTACAGCAACAGAGCAGTTTAAAGTTTTACATAATAAACAAAAAGTAACTTTACATTATAGTGGAAAAGTTATAAAAAGTTGTCATACAGAAAAGAGTTACTATATTTTCTAGTTATTATGTTTCAAAGGCAACTCTCAACAGGCGAAAGCTTTTAGTCTTGATTTCAGCTGTTTTGATGTTTTCTGGAAGTTTGTTCCAGATTTGTGATGCATAGAAGCTGAATGCTGCTTCTTCAGTATTTAAAGTCTATTCTCTCAATAGAAGGAGTTTAGAACTGGGTGATGTGCTCTATGTTCCTGGTTTTTGTCAGAATGTCAGCAGCTTTCTGATTTATGTGATTGTGATGATGAGAAACTCTCATTGCTAGTTTTCAACTGTAATACCTGAAGCATTGACTCTAGATCTTTCCTCTGTAGGTTCAGACATAATTTCAGGGCACAGGTGGGCAGATCAGCCAGAAATGATTCTCTAGAGTCGCACTACTTCAACATCAGATGCTTCTAAATAAAAGTAAAATGTACAGCATCGTAAAATACTCCTGAAATGCTATTTTCAAAAAAGTAACTCAAGTAACAGAGTAACTAACTAGTTACTACCCAAGAAGCTCCAGTTTAATACACTGTAGAATCAAACTGGGACCAGTAGGTCTTCACCAGTTGTGACCAGCTGAGATATGGGGAGTGAAAAACTATTTCTGGATAAAAGTTACTCCCATTGGGTTAAAATCAGTCCTGGTTCTGATCCAGGAGGATTTTGAAATGTTTCTCTTTTCTTCAGAGGCTTTTATCAGTAAATAATTAATCTGATGCCTCTTCATGTTTGGCTGCATCTGAAAACTGTCCAACTTCTGTCCAGTGAGGCTGTCAGTCTGAGCTGGTGGCGTCATCTCATCAGAGTGTTCTTCATGTATATATATATGCTGTTACTGTAGAGTGTGCAATAATGACCTTTTCAAATTTAACCTAAATAAATTGAGAACTTAAAGTAACTTTTTACAGTGCATCAGTGTTCTTGCTGCAGAAACTCTCACTGTAAAACCTCTGGTGTTTTAACCTTAAAAAAATAGAACAGAAACATTGTAAACTAGTTTCTCTGCTTCTTGAAATAAGCAGAAAGTGAATCACATCACTCCGTCCCTCAGCAGTCTGGGATCAGTAGAACATGTTTTTCTTTTCTGTGGATCAGAACCGGCTTTATGCGGTCCACAGATTTTCTCTCTTCCTCTTCACTGAGTTTCATCTTTTTCCAGGTTTTCCTCTTGTTGCTTCTTACAGCAAGTAGAAACTCTTTGTCTTTCAAAGCTCTGCTGGAAAACTGCATCCAGATCCAGACTGACTGATCCAGAACCAGTTGCCAACTCAACAAAAGAAATTGTTTAGGCTAAAATCAGAATCAGGAGGTCAGGCTTTTTAAAGATCGGCGATTGGTCAGAAAACTTTATAATTAATTCCTTTAAATGGAGCAAAAATAATAATTTAAACACATTTTATATCAATTGTAGGAAACTATTTACATTTCAGTTTCTAGCTAAAAATGTTGCAATAATGTGCCTCTTGATATTAAATTTCTATTGTGAGACGGATCAATTGGCTAAATGTTTCATCCCCCTATAGAAGCAGCTGTTTACCCATGATTCCTTGCAGCAGGTACAGCTGGTATTTACCCATGATTCCTTGCAGTTGATCTAGCTGGTATTTACCCATGATTCCTTGCAGCAGGTCCTGCTGGTATTTACCCATGATTCCTTGCAGCGGGTCCAGCTGGTATTTACCCATGATTCCTTGCATCTGGTCCAGCTGGTACCTCAGCTGGATGCTGTGGTCCCTGAAAGCTGCTTTGTGACTCTTTAGCTGAGAGGAAATCCTGCTGAGCTGCACACAGAGGCTGACATTTTATATTTATTACCTCTAGGTCAGATTTTCCATAAATTTAACATTTCCTTTCATTGCTTTGCAGATGACGTCCAGATTTATATGCCCTTTAAACTAAAAAATGGAAATAATGAATATCTTCAGTTATTGACAGATTGTTTGGCTGAAGTTAAATCTTGGATGGGACAAAACTTTCTTCACCTAAATCAAAGTAAAACTCAAGTTATATTATTTGGCCAAAGTCTTTACACTACAAAACCAGATCAGATTCTGGGTTCTTTAGCTCAATTTTGTGAGACCTCAGTTAGGAATCTTGGCTTTACTTTTGATAGCTGTTTAAAGTTCGATAAACAAGTTAGTTCTGTCATTAAATCGAGTTTTTATCACCTTCGGATTTTAGCAAAATCAAATCTTATTTTTGTTTTAAGGACTTTGAAGGACTGATCCATGCCTTCATTACCACTCGTCTGGATTATTGTAATTCTTTATATAGTGGCATGGTTAAATCACAGCTTCATCGACTTCAAATGATCCAGAATGCAGCGGCACGGCTTCTTACAGGAACCAGGAAGCATGACCATATAAGGCCTACGCTGGTCAATTTACACTGGCTGCTTGTTATGTATAGAATAGATTTTAAGACTCTTTTATTAACTTATAAAGTTTTAAATGAGTTAGCTCCCCCTTATCTCAGGACCTTTTAAAATTTCAGTCTGTGTCCAGAACCCTCAGATCAAACAAACAGCTTTTACTTACAGTCCCTCGGACCCGACTAAGGAAAGGAGATCGGGCTTTTTCTGTTGTTGCTCCTAATTTATAGAACAATTTGCCTTTTCAGATTAGATCTGCTAGCAGCCTGGATCATTTTAAATTGCTTCTCAAAACTCATTTTATTCGTTGGCTTTTAACTGAAGCAATTTTTTGATATTCTGTTTTTATCTACTTGTGTTACTGTCGTTCCTGTGCAGCACTTTGGTGCAGTTTTATACCTTTTTAAAGTGCTATATAAATAAATTTGACATTGACATGTTGCTGAGATCTCAGCTGGACCCGGTTCTGTCTGGAGGAGAGCTGTGGACCCGACTTGAGCTGCTGCTCCCTCAGAACCTCCTGCACACTGACCCCCTCCATACAGATTTACAGTAGGGCCAAATGTTCACTCCTTCATTCACCTGATTCACTTTGATCCTCTGAACACATGATGGGAACCAGCTTTCTGCTTCCAGTTACTGGAACTGGATCACTGGGACTGACTGGTTCTGGTTTCTTTTTCAAAAGGTCCAGAAGATGGAAGACCTGGATCTAAAAGAACCTCCAGGACCCATCAGTCCATCTATGAAGAGTGACTGGTCCAAACATGAACCTCCAGAGTTCAGTACTGAACCTGGACCCTCAGACAGAAAGTAAGAAACCAGTTTCTAACTGATTCATGTGAATCTATAGAGATAAAATATAAATTAACTGGTTGATCTCAGTGTTTTAATAAACAGTAACTTAATTTTCTTTCTTATTAATTTAAAGTTAGACATGAAGGATGTTGGTCAGTAAATTAGTTTGAATGAATTAATATGGATTAAAATGTTGCATGAAAACAAAAACATGTGAGGAGCAACAATTCAGATTGTCTGTAAACCCACTGAAGCAGTGAAACCAGCATCTTCCAGACTGGGAACACTGGCATCAGTCATCATACCAAATATAATTCAATGAAGTACTTAAAACCAGAAATCATCAATGTTCTGAGGTTCTGTTCTGTTCTGACCCAGTTTCTGGTCCCTGGTTCTTTGTGGACCTTCATGAACATGTTCAGCTCCAGCCTGTTGCTAGTGAATATTTCAGTGATGAAGAAATGTCTTCACAGGAGGCGCTTTAGTGAGGAGGAGCTTCCATCCTGCTGTGCTTTGGGTCAGAATGTTCTGATGGATCCGGGCTGTACCAGCTGCCCCCAGTGGGAAACAACCCAGAACAGGATCTGGACCGACAGCCAATCAGAGCAGCTGTGCTCCAGGTGAGACTGAAAATGTCCAATCAGAGCTTCTTCCTTCCAGATCCACGTCTTTAGTTGACATTTGGACATTTAATGATTAAAAGTCTTTTTTGTGATCAGTTGTTTCAACTGAATCTGTCTTTTTCCAGCTGCTGTAACTGGATCTTATGTCTCGGTAACTCGGCTTAATAAAGTCCTCATTTAATTTGACCTTGTTCAAAAAATTGGTCACAAGATAAATGTACAAATTTGACTTTTTATTTAATTTGTTTTTAAAATTATAAGTGAAGACTCTTACTCTGAAGGGTCATGTCATCAGCTCTAAATAAAACAAAATAAAACAACCATCACTTTGATGATTCTTACAGATCATTATATTTGGGTTTCAGCACATTATGAGGTTAAGGAGAATGAAATAGCAGAAAGGATGGCTCAGGGTATTGGTTGATATTAATGTTATGTTTAGAATAACAGAAATAAAGTGAATAATAAAACAATAAAAGAAAGAGAGGTGACAAAAGTTCTAGGTCAGCAAATTGCCCACCTGCCAATATGATTAATTTGATCTTGCTGAAAAGGATTTTTATTCTATTTTTATTGATTATTTCACCAGGCCGTTAAGGTTCTGCTGGAAAATTGGAGTTTACAATTATAGCTTTCAATTTGGGAAGTGGTTAAAGGACAATAGAGAGACAGTGATTTAAACTCTGTCAGTTTAAATCACTTTGCCCATTATAAAGTGATTTAGAGCAACCTCAGAGGTCACTGAAGTCTCTGAAAAGCTCCTGGTTCAAGGTTGAGGTTCAACCTGGCAGATGATGGTAAATGTAGAATATAATAAGGAGTTATGTTACAGAAAAGCTTCTTCAGGAAGAGAATAGTTTGTGATCCAAATGTTGTTGGAGAACAATCAGACAGATGAATGTGAGGACAGCAGAGCTGCAGCAGCAACAGAGGAGTGGAGGACAATCTGGGGACCAACAAGGCTCCTGAAACCATGGAGCACAAAAACCACAAGAGGAGAACTGGAGAAAGATTACTAGAAACAATAACTACATGCTATAGTGAAGATTAAAAACTCAGAGAGATAACTAGTGACTTGTCCCCTGTCTGCCAGATCCTGGCTTTTACCTGGATTTATGGAAATATTTTCCCTAATCACAATCTATAGTTTAAAGTATTCTGCTATTATTGTAGAATAATGTAGCCCATATTTTAAGAGTGCAGGTATTTCAGCTTTTAAACTCAAGCAGATTGAAAATGCTCAAAGGTAAAGGCGGCCTTTCAACCGTTTCCTGAATTGGAAGCTCAGTCTGAAGCCAACTTCAGCTCTGTAAAATCCAAACTGTTTCCTGAGTTTGATTCCATGAATGAGAAGTAAGATGGTGAATCACAACTCAGATCGCCCTAAAACCTGAACTAACAGGAGCTGTGCCCCCTGCTGGATGTTGTTTACATCAGAACTAGTATGATTCTAATATCTAATTTGGTGCTAAAATAGCAGCAGCCTCAGAGGTTGTAATTCTTTTTTCTTTTTTGCCTGCATGTGGTGCTGTTGTTTTGCGAGGGGATGCAAAATAAAAAATAAAAAGTTCCCACGTCCCCGAGTGGGCTCCGTACCATACTTTACAACTCCGAGAGAGAAAAGTGTTATTTTCATTTAAAATAAAGGACCCCTTTTTTTAAAGCTCCGTGTGTTGCATTACTCCCGGCTTCATTCATATCTATTTTTGTAACTATCATTTCAAATATTTTGTGTCGTTTTGACTGCAAATATCTCAGTAAACTTGAAATAAGATAAATATATACAGATAATGTCTCTGGAAGATATAGAAGCTTATTTAGAGTATTTCTTGAATATTTTTCTATTTCCATATAGATTTTCTATGTTTTTAAACTTGTTTTGAGAAAGGTCTTATTCTGTTGCTTTTTTATGGTGTCAACATTGTTCAAACAACACTGATAGCTCAAATAGATTTGAAAGATAAAACCGTACGTCCCAATGAATCAACAACAGCAACTTTTACTTAAATAGAAAAAAATACTTAAGTTCGGATAACAGTTTTAAAACAAATCTGAGGGATCTATCGCTTAAAAAGCTAAAAGAAAATATAAAATAATTTCATGTTTTTTTATTTTGCTAAACTTTAAGTGTTTTTTTTTTTTTTTTTGCTTTGTTCTTTACCAAATGATAAACCAGCAGTCTAAATATATTCTCTGGTCTGCAGTTATTAACACACCCAGCCTATCACTGCTGTCATTACCTGAATCTAGTGCTGGTCCCACTGTGTTCTCCAATATATTCTAGTAAATGTTACATGTTGACCCCAACAACCTGTGTGTTTGCTTGGAAGTGGCTCTGTTTTCATCCTTTTGTGAAAAATACAATAAAACTCAACATTTTCTTAAAGCTGGTCATGATTTTGATGCATGAAGACAAAAAGGTGAAAAACAACCTGCTTTAAAACTGTTTTTAACAGAAAGAGGGAAGGAATGTCAGAGAGACAGAAACCTTTATTAACTCTGACAATATAACACAGACTGCATTATATATATTTTTCAGAATAAATGCAATAATACTAACAATCTGTTGGACCAAATCAAATTGGCTCAACAATTTCCATCCTGTAATTGTTCCTTAAAATATCCAATTCAGACTCTGACTGAGGAAAGTCATTTTAAATGTGAACATTACTGATGTAATGAGTCATTTCTTTGGCAGATTAAAGTTTTTCTCCATATTTTTTCATAAAGGCTGAAAATAAAGCGAGAAAACATTTTTCTGTTTCTATAAGGACAATGATGACATGATGCAGAAGAGTTGATGTTACTGAAAACTCCTGCATTCAATGACTCTGATGGTTTTGTTCCAACTTTATCACTGAATCATGTTTTTTACTACAGTTGTCTTCTGTGTTTCAGCAGATGTTGGTCTGCTGGAGGTTCTAGAGGAACATAAGATCAGTCTGAGGAGAAGATGTGAATGTGTGACTGAAGGAAGTGATGAAACAGGAAGTAGAACCCTCCTCAACAGGATCTACACTGATCTCTACATCACAGAGGGACAGAGTGACGAGGTTAACACCAGCATGAGGTGAAGCAGCTGGAGAGCTTCCAAGTTCCAGAACCCCATGATTCTGCAATCAGGGTCCACGACCTTTTTAAAGCCTTCCCTGATCAACATGGACCCATCAGAGTGGTTCTGACCAACGGCGTTGCTGGTGTTGGAAAAACCTTCTCAGTGCAGAAGTTCACTCTGGACTGGGCTGAGGGTTTGGAGAACCAAGATGTCAGTGTGGTGGTTCTGCTTTCGTTCAGGGAGCTGAACTTGATCAGAGATCAGCAGCACAGTCTTCTCTCTCTGCTCCATGTTTTCCATCCAACACTCCAGAAGCTCCCAGCAGAGCAACTGGCTAAATGCAAACTCCTCTTCATCCTTGACGGTCTGGATGAAAACAAACTTTCATTGGACTTCAACAACAGTCATCTGGTTTCTGACGTCACACAGAAATCATCGGTTAATGTTCTGCTGACAAACCTCATCAAGGGGAACCTGCCCCTCGGCTCTCATCTGGATAACTTCCAGACCTGCAGCGGCCAATCAGATCCCTCCTTCATGTGTTACCAGGGCAACAGAAGTACGAGGCTTCACCGATGCCCAGAAGGAGGAGTACTTCAGGAGGAGGTTCAGTGATGAAGAGCTGTCCAGCAGAATCATCTCCCACATCAAGACCTGCAGGAGCCTCCACATCATGTGTGGAATCCCAGTCTTCTGCTGGATCACTGCTACAGTTCTGGAGAACATGGTGACCTCAGAGCAGAGAGGAGAGCTGCCCAAGACCATGACTGACATGTACTCTCACTTCCTGCTGGTCCAGACAAAGAGGAAGAAGAACAAGTACCATGGAGGACATGAGACATGTCCACAGGAGCTGATGGAGGCTGACAGGGAAGTTCTTCTGAAGCTGGGGAGGCTGGCGTTTGAACATCTGGAGAAAGGAAACATCATGTTCTACCAAGAAGACCTGGAGCAGTGTGGTCTGGATGTCACAGAGGCCTCAGTGTACTCAGGAGTTTGTACAGAGATCTTCAAAAGAGAGAGTGTGATCTTCCAGAAATCAGTCTACTGCTTTGTTCATCTGAGCATCCAGGAGTTTCTGGCTGCAGTCTACATGCTCCACTGCTTCACCAGCAGGAAGTCAGAGGAGATCAAGACGTTCCGGAGACGAATACAGAGAAACATCTCTAGATGAGTTCATGAAGAAAGTCATGGAGAAATCCCTCTGGAGTGAAAATGGCCACCTGGACCTGTTTGTCCGCTTCCTTCATGGTCTCACTGTGGAGTCCAACCAGAGACTCTTAGAAGATCTGCTGGGTCAGACAGAGACCAGTCCAGAAACCATCCAGAGAATCATCACCAACCTGAAGAAGATGAACACTGATGATATCTCTCCTGACAGAAGCATCAACATCTTCTACTGTCTGGTGGAGATGAACGACGTCTCATTTTATCAGGAGATCCAACGGCTGCTGGATTCAGGGAAGAAGCTCTCAGAGACTGACTGTTCAGCTCTGGCCTTCATGCTGCAGATGTCAGAGGTTCTGGATGAGTTGGACCTGGAGAAGTACAACACATCAGATGATGGACGACGGAGACTGGTTCCAGCTGTGAGGAACTGCAGAAAGGCTCGGTGAGTCCAGATGTTTTCATTGTGTGATGCTGATTCAGCTCTATTGTCCTCCTGTTTCTTCTGTCTTCCAATCAATTGCTTTGGTTGAAACTTTACAATCAACCCTGCATTGCTGTTGTTGCCATGGAAAATAATTATAAACTATGTGAACAGTGTTGATCTTCATCATCCTTTTCCTCCTCCCTCTAGTTTCCTCTGAGTTTGTAAATGAGACCAAAATGTGGTTTTTGTCGTCTGGTTCCAGAAAAAAGTTCTAGTTTCTGTCAGATCCTCCCAAAGCTCTGAGAATCTGCTTCCAGAGCTGGAACCATTTTCCTCATCAACTCTTCATCTGCAGCCTTTGTTGAAGCTGTTAGCTGTCCTCCATGAAGACCTGCAGAGACATGAGCTTCAACTCTGGAGACATCCAGCCTCTTCTAGTTACTGGAGAACTTTCACTGCTTCACCATGAATGCTGCTGGACCCAAACGCTCCGTCTCCTCCAGGGGTTTGCTCTTCAGCTCTTTAGGAGTTTAGCAACAATTTCTCCTGACATCCAAACCTTTGTTCCTCTGAGACAATGGACAGACCACTGCAGAGACTTGTGTCCCTCTTCCAACCAGTTTGTCCCAGTTCCTCTCAGATCAACAGTCTGAGAGGACGGTTCAGACCCGAAGGAGCAGCAGGACCGGTTCTGCTGCTGCTCTGCAGGACGACCAGAACAACGTGAAGCTTTTAGCTGCAGCAGGTTGACGACTGTCCACTTTCTACTTTGTTAAAGCATCAAATCCAGCAGATGAACGGAGACAGAACTGGAGCATCATGTGTTTGTTCTGCTCCCAGTTTCCTCTGTGGCAGCATTTAATAACCTGCTGCTGGGAAACATGTTTCTATACAATATATTACTATTATTAATGATGATGCAGCAGATATTGGCTCAACAAACCCAGAGATGCCAGAGGTCCACAGCAGCTGGACTTTCTGTTCTGCTCACTTCATTTATAACTCACTTCCTGCTTGGTGGAAGATCTAAACGGTCTAGTCCAAGTCAGAGCTGTGAGCAGTTCCTCCTCCTCTCCATCATCTCCAGTCGTTTCCTTCATTCAGCTCAGTCAGCCTCTTCATCAGCTGCTGCAGAGAAACTGAACTTTCCTTCACTGATGATAGAAGATCTTCAACATCTGACTGCAGCTGAAGGTCTGAGGACATGAAGCCTGGACCAGATCCAGAACCAGAACCTGGACTTTAACCAGGAACTGCACAGATTCTCTGTGGGGTCAAACTCAGTAGATATTGATCAGATGATGATCAGATGATGACATCACTGTTATCATATTTTAGTCTGTTTATGATCCAGATTGATTTCATTAGAACTGAATTTATTTCTTCTCTAATCACAGACTTGGTGGCTGTTGGCTCCGAAAGGCTGAATGTAAAGTTTTGGCCTCGGCTCTGAAGTCCAACCCAGATCTGACTGAACTGGAAATAAATCATATCTACACATATGGAGGTGGAGACTCTGATATGAAGCATCTGGTTACGATCCTGGAGAATTCAGTCAGTAAAGTGAAGAATCTGAGGTTTGTTTTTTCTATTTATACAATAAAATCATTTATTGATTCTTTAATCAATAGTTAATCAATTTAATGTCAATATATATTATTTTAAAACAACCTGTTTAATCATCAGAATAAATCTCTAAAACATTTGACCTTATTAATTATTTTCTTATTTCAGACTTTGAGATTATTGAACTTTGTTTTTCAGTTTTTCACTTTAAAATGTTTTTGATGAACAAAATGAGCAAAATAATTGAAATGCTGTGAATGAATGATGGAGATGTTTCAGTTTGGTAAAGATTCAGATGGTTTTATTTCTGATTCTTTACATCAGAATGAAATGTTGATCCTCCAGAGCCACAAACACTGACGAGTTCAAATCCTCATTAATGAACGTCTAAGAAACCACTGATTGTAGAAAAGCAAATCTAGATGCAATGAATGAAAGTGAGGTTTGCAGCAGCAGCAGGTTCCTCAGCTTTGTCCTGAGGCTGTGGTTCTGTTGGGCCGGGTCAGAGAGGAACCGTCTCCTGAGGAAATAATGGCCTCCATTGACTTTCAGCAGCTTTAATAGGAACCCAAAGGCCATTAATGAAGAACCTGACTGGTTCTGATCCAGTTACCAAGTCGGGTCTGATGATCAGGAACCAGCAGAAATAGCTCAACTCATCCAGGCTGATAGAAACTTGAGTTTCTTTGTGGATCAAATGTTCTGGTTCTGCTGGTTTGGACTCTTTAAACCAGTTTGACTGGATCAGATGTTAGAATCAGTTCATCATGTTTCTTTTACATTCAGGGAAATTAATTTATACATTTTTATTATTTATTTGTTCATATTTCAGTTTTAACTGCATCCTGTTGCTTCACATCTTTTATTCTGTATTCAGATTGGAGAACTGCAGTTTATCAGAGACCAGCTGGACGTCTCTGTTCTCAGCTCTGAAGTCCAACCCGACCCATCTGATAGAACTGGTCCTGATCAGAACCGACCTGGAAGGTTCTGGACTGAAGGATCTCTGTGGTTTTCTACTGACTGAAGGCTGCAGACTGGAGACATTGAGGTATTTTAATGATATAATTATTGATATTTCTGTGAATAATTCTATATAATTGATCAAAATCAAAGTTCATTTCTTCTGATCTAATCAATATTTTCTGAGTTTGTTCCTGGATCCAGAGTTTAATTTAGTTTCTCTGTGTAACTGAGTTGGACCTGCTGATCTGAGGTCAGAACAGGACAGCATTCGGACCCAGTGTGTAGAAATCCCCCTCAGGTCAAGCAGGTCAAAGGTCATCCATACTAGAAAAGTGAATTCCTGGAATCTGACAGGAACAAATCAATAATCAATGATTGATGCTTCAACACTTTGATCAGAACCTGGAATGATTTTACTGACTAAAATCCTCCAACACATCATGACCCAGTACCAGGTTCTGGTTCTGGTTCTGGTTCTGAAGTCAGCAGGTTTTATTGGAGCAGCAGCTTGTTGGCATTAATATTCATGAGAATCTTTAACTGGTTCTGTTGGACTGGTTAACCTGCACTGTAACAAATTGCCCTGTATTTTTACAGTAAAATGCTGGCAGCAGGGTTGCCAGCATTTTACCGTTAATATACAGTACCTTACTGTAATCAACTTTACAGTATATTACTGTCACAAAAGAAATCTTTTGATTACAGCACATTGCTGTTTTTTTATCAGATTTACAGTAGACTACTGGCAGCAATGCTGCCAGTATATTACAGTTTTTCTATGGTACCATTACTGTTGAATTCCCATACAGCTTACTACTGTAAATTTCCAATATAAAATAGAAACATGAAAAAAAACCACTTAGAAAATATAAGTTCCATCATGTCAAACATTTATTTGGGAAAAAAAGAACCAACTCAAACATTGACTCATACAGTCTTTAGTGGGCCACATAATAAAGACGAAGGTTTTGAAACGACAATGTATGTGTGCCTTAAACCTAAACCTTTTCTACAAGAATTTGAGGGTAAACTGTCCAAAGTAAGTCGTATTCTGGAAAAACAGTAAGAAAATCACCATCTATTTTGTGAAATAAATTTCTTAACTGATTTAAAGAATATTTGAATAAAGCATGAATTGTGGCCTTTTGATTAGTCTGAAATAAAATAAGTATGAAATAAATTATGGAAATAATGCATTGTACAATTCAGCACAATACTTTTTCAATTCAAAATACTACTTTTTGTGGAAGTGAGGAACAATATGATGCAACATAAACAAATGAAACATTTAACTTTCAATATAAAGCATAGAAAAAAATAGCAAATTTTAGTTTGATAAAATTTAAATGAAACATTTAGACTTGAATTTCCTTTAGGGCAAAATCAGAGCTCCAACTTCAAATGATAAAACAATGAAACAATATTTGACAAGATAAGTTAAACATGGTGCCTGTACAGACAAAATTACATCTGAAGAACAGAAAGTGGGAGCCTTAACAAAATGTATGCTCTTCATTAAAAGAGATGTCTTAAGATTATGCTGACCTTTAAACCAAAAAAATCTCTCAAGATCACTCCTGTTCAGGGATAAGTTGCCTTCATGCCTGGATAGTTTTTGTTTGCTTGTTTTTGCGTGGAGGGGCAACAATATCTATAGCTTGGTTAGAAAGTTCTCACTATGAAATTCCACTCAAAGTCCATGAGGTTTTTCAGCAGAGTTGAAACACGGGGGATGACAGTGACCGACTTCTTTTGAAAAGTTTTCCCTGTCCTCTTGGAGATGATCTTGCTACAGCTGGCCTTGGTCCGGGTTGATATCAATAAAGCGCCTGAAAATGCAGTAATTTCAGATTAGCATATGATGCTTAAAGAGTCAGGGTTTAATGTGTGCTAGGTGAAGACAAACTTTTGAATGTTAAGAGTTAATAAAGAGACACCAGCATAACATTTAAACAGTTTTCTGCCAAGTCAACTTTGTGAAACTCCAAATTCCCAGTTGATATCCATTCACCAATTTCACTTTAGCAGCTAATCATAGCAATTCAAGTTAAATTACACAAAAGAAAGAAAAGCTTCCAAACATGTCAATATTTGTAAATATTAATCATCAAAAATAACTTACCTTAGGATTGGCTCATAAAATGCAGGATTCAAATGGATAGTCCTTGTGAAGAAAGTTCTAGCCGTTGCTTCCACATGTCACAACATGTCTTCTTCAGAAATACAGTAGCGTTCTGTTTAAAGACAGCCTCCTTACCGTTGAATCTAACATCATTCCCAAAATGCAATGCTATTCACAGTATATTACAGTATTTGATTAAAAAAAGTAATAATTGCCCAGAATGCATTGTTTTTCACGGTGCAGTACCGTTTTCAATAGAAACAGTATGATACTGTTCAGTTTTGGCTGTTTTTTTACAGCAATTTGTTACAGTGTGCATCCTGTTGGTTCACATCTTTTAATCTTTATTCAGATTGTGGTACTGCAGGTTATCAGAGACCAGCGCGACATCTCTGTTCTCAGCTCTGAAGTCCAACCCGACCCGTCTGACAGAACTTGACCTGATCAGAACCAACCTGGACGATTCTGGACTGAAGGATCTCTGTTGTTTTCTACAGACTGAAAGCTGCAGACTGGAGACATTGTCGTATGTACTTGTATAATTATTGATATTTCTCAGCCAGATCTAGAGAAACTCCTCCAATGTGTGTATCTTTAGTCACATTGATTATTGTAACAGTGTCTTTACTGGCCTGTCCAACAAATCAATCAAACAGCTGCAGCTTGTCCAGAAGCTGCTGCTCGCATTCTCACTAAATCCAGGAAGATAGAGACATAACACCAGTTTTAAAGTCCCTCCACTGGCTCCCTGTAGCTTTAAAATACTGTTGTTAGTTTACAAATCACTGAACTGTTTAGCACCACAATACATCAAAGATCTGCTGTTGTTGTATCAACCTTCCAGACCTCTCAGGTCTTCTGGTTCTGGTCTCTGCATCCCCAGAACCAGAACCAAGAGAGGAGAAGCAGCTTTCAGCATCTATGCACCAAAAATTTGGAACAAACTTCCAGAAAACTGTAAAACAGCAGAAACCCTGACTTACTTTAAATCCCAACTAAAAAACACACCTGTTCAGAATTGGATTTGAAATGTAATATGTAACAATGTACTTTTTTTTATTCTACGTTGCATGACTTGTGTTTTGTGTTTATGATGTAAAGCACTTTGAAATGCCTTGTTGCTGAAATGTGCTATACAAATAAAATTTGATTGATTGATTGATTGATTGATTGATTGATTGATTCTGTGAATAATTCTAAATAATTGATCATAAATCAAAGTTCATTTCTTCTGATCTAATCAATATTTTCTGAGTTTGTTCCTGGATCCAGAGTTTAATTTAGTTTCTCTGTGTAACTGAGTTGGACCTGCTGATCTGAGGTCAGAACAGGACAGCATTCGGACCCCAGTGTGTAGAAATCTTCCTCAGGTCAAGCAGGTCAAAGGTCATCCAGTCTAGAAAAGTAAATTCCTGGAATCTGACAGGAACAAATCAATAATCAATGATTGATGCTTCAACACTTTGATCAGAACCTGGAATGATTTTATTGACTAAAATCCTCCAACACATCATGACCCAGTAACAGGTTCTGGTTCTGGTTCTGAAGTCAGCGGGTCTTTATTGGAGCAGCAGCTTGTTGGAATTAATATTCATGAGAATCTTTAACTGGTTCTGTTGGACTGGTTAACCTGCATCCTGTTGGTTCACATCTTTTATTCTTTATTCAGGTTGATGAGATGCAGTTTGTCAAAGATCAGCTGTGATTATTTGGTCTCAGCTCTGAAGTCCAACCCGACCCGTCTGACAAGACTGGACCTGAGAGAAAACAACCTGAAGAAATCAGATGTTCAGCAGCTGAAGGATCTTGTAAAGACTGTAAAGTAAGTAAATGTTTGTAGTGAGTCCAGCTGCTGTCAGCATATTGAACTAAACCCAGTCAGCATCAAAGCAAAGATCCAGTGTTCCCAGTAAAGCTGCAGCTTCTCAGTGGGAGGAGAATGGTTCAGGCTTCCTGATTGGACACAGAGACAGCAATCAGCCAATCAGAGGAGCAGCAGCTTGCTGTGTTGTTGCTGTGTCCATGTCTCCAGGACGTCCAGCTGGACTCCAGCGTCCAGCCGTCCAACATGTCTAGAGTCAGTGGTCCTCATTCATCAAACAGCAGCAGATCTGATCTCAGACCTGCTTGTTCTCTCAGTTCAACAGGAAACAACTGATCAGGTTCATCTTGGTCACAGCTCTGAGATCAGTCTGACTGGAAACCATCTACTGGATGTGCTGCGTCACTGACTGCTGCTGGAGAGGCTCGAGACACTCACTGATCTGCTCTCCTTCCTTCTTCTCTCTGCAGGTTCTGATCTCTGTAAAGTAGAGAACGTCTCTGTGTCCTGCTGATCCTCACAGGTTGAAGCTGCAGCAGTTTGAGTCTAAAGAGACTCTGGACCATGATGATGACCTTTGACCTCAAAGATTTTCCTCCTTTTTATTTTTTCATGTCTGTCATTTAGTCTCTGATATTGTTTGTCTCTTTGGATCAATAAAGATCCGATTCAAACTGGGCTCCATTTAGAGGCTTCATGGAGTTTTGATCTGAACTGGATTCAACTGGAAAGTTGATCTTTTTTCTCTCTGGTTCATTTTCATCCTGGAACCAGAAATGGTCTGAGAATGGAAACATGGGAATCATTTCCAGTTCAGCTTTAAAGTCATGAAAGACACTTCAAACCTCTTTTCTCTGCTGCTTCTTCCTTCTGTTGACATGAAAATGTTCCTCAAAGCTCCACAGATAAAAAGATGTTTTACTGGAAACGGCAGAGAAACTTCAGCTTCCAGCACAGAAACCAGTTTAACCAGTTTAAACTGGATGTCCCACAGAAACTCTGATCTTGGAGCAGTTTTCAGGAACATCCATCTTATAATCTGAATAAAAATACATATATATTTTATAGGCATTCTAAAAGTATTTAAATAATTACGTTTTTCATCATAGTCATTGGTTCTCAGTGCTTTAATATTTCTCGTTTTGTTTTTGGTGGTGAACTTTTTCAGTTTCCAGTTAATCTAGAGAACATTAGGGGGAATGGAGACTCAATATGTCACATCAGGCTCTTTACTGTGATTGTGCTGATTTATTCTGAATTCATGGGATAACGTGGTGACTGGTTCATATTATTTTGTTCATATTTATTTTAATGTAACGTGGGTTCCTTTGTGTTTAATGATGAGCTCATAAAGTTTTTCATAATGTTTTTTGTGGGCGTTTTATGCATTTTATTTTGTACAAATATTGTAACTACATCTTTATTTTAATCCTCTGTGCTGTTCAGCTTATTGTATTCAGATTAACAATAAATCCAAATATATTTTAATTTTGTATCTTTTGTTTGACAGTTTATTTCAATAAAATCAGAAACATCCATTTCAGTTGATTTGAGAATTTTTAAGCTTATAATTTAAAGCTGCAGTTCATTTTTGCATTATTTAGACTGAAGATGTTCAAATAAAATACATGAGAATCATTTCATTAATAAATATTATTTTTCCTCCAAGTTTCTTAGTAATGCTGATTAATCAGCTTCACTGATTCTTAGTGATGCTAAAATAACTATCACAGTAGTTATTTTACTTCCCGGTATTTTATTTTGAAAGATCTCACAGGAAACGTATTTGTAAATTTCCAACTTTATTGTTGTTGTAATTACTAGGTTTCGCCACCAGAGGGACTGAACTCACTGCTGAGGTTCCTGGTCGCAATGGTAACCAATAAAGAAAGACTCGCTGCTGGATGCGAGTCTTTAGCGCGGAAGCTAACTGGTTTCCAGCTTCAAACCAGCGGGATAACTGATTCCCAGTGAGATAAATGAAGGCAGATTCTTCTCCTGGGTTCATTTTAATGTTTTCTCTGTCAGTGTGAACTAGAAGCAGCTCCACAGAGTTGAAAACATCCCGCAGAGACTCTGAGCGGAGCTAACGATGCTAACAGACTATCAGCATCTTGTTTTACATAGAAGCTGATTATCAGAAGTTGTGGATCTAAACTCTGTTGCTGAACAGCAGCGACTGACCTTCAGTTCACTAATAATTGATCAAAGTTTTATTATCATAGAAGTTTATCACTGAGCTCGTCTAAATGATTTTAGTGTGTAGTTACATTGTGTCACCACAGGAGGGCAGTACACTGACTAACTGGGAAAAACAAACCTAAAAATGTAAATAATCTGTTTACTAAAATGCTCAAATATTTTTAAAAGCTTCTTTGCGTTGTTAATTTTAATATTATTTATTATTTTTCATTAGATGGTTTTTTTCTGCTCTAATCTTAGCTGCTTGACGTTCATGACTAATAAAAGTTTTTCCAGACTTTGATTCTCAAAATTACCCTCAGTTAATATTTTTGTAAGGATTTTAACTGAATAGAAACAGTTTTGTAACTACATTTCTATAGTATTATTTTTTTTCTAAGTAGCTGTTATTTACCTTGCATTTTGAATTATTTTAATTTGTTTTAATGTTCACTTTTATCAAGTCAGCATATGTTTATGCCATTAAATAAGAGTCACTGAAAAAAACTAAAGAGTTTTAACACACCAGCTATCTTTTATGATTTAAAACTCTCTAAATGGCTGTAGTATTATTTTTGATTAATTTATTATTTATCTTCTGGTTGAGAAGATTGTTAGTTTTATTTTATAAATTGGATATTAAATG
The DNA here is from genome assembly GCF_027474105.1 of Poeciliopsis prolifica. Taxonomy (NCBI): domain Eukaryota; kingdom Metazoa; phylum Chordata; class Actinopteri; order Cyprinodontiformes; family Poeciliidae; genus Poeciliopsis; species Poeciliopsis prolifica. The sequence continues at coordinate 59,646 of NW_026562466.1, read as the reverse complement.
TAAAAAAAAACAAAAACTGCCTTATCAGGGCTGTAGTTCCCACTATGGCCACCAGAGGGCGGAAATACCCCGCTCTGAATATAGAGGTGAGTTTTTGAGCTGCAGCTTTGACGTTTAAGTTGATCAGGTTTATATCTTTCTCGTGATACATATTATTATTAACACTAATAATTTAAGTTAATAATAACTGTTATCCCTACTTTAACATGCAATCAGTGTTTTATCGGTCAGTGTGGACAAGGAGCTGCACAGAGTTGAAAAAAGCCCGCAGAGACTATTAGCGGCTCTTGCGATGCTAACAGACTCTAGCAGCAGCTTCAGAGGAGCTTTGGCTCCATAAGAGTTGAAACGAAGCTCTCCAATTCTGGTTTAGACGCTGAGCTTGCGGTTTCAGGTCAGGAGAATATTTATGATCGATTAAATCATCCTGGAAACATTCATAAGATTGATTCACAACAAACAAACTGAACTTCTCTCAGAGCAGGGCGGTTAGTGCCCTCTAGTGGACCGATATGGTAGCTACTCTACCATATCGGTAGCTGCCAGACCGATGTAGCTACTCTGTAAAGTTAGAGAATATACATACCACAATTACTTCCGGTAGCTTCTTTCACATTAAGAGCTTATGGTAATATTCTCGGTTAGCGTTCATATTAAATAATGCTTTTAGTTTTCCTTTTTTTCTCCCTGAAATGTTTAATCAAAAGCATCAAATTAAATTCTGATCAGGTTTTCAAGCACCACTATTTAATTTTCCTATTCCTCGATAGTCATTTCAAACTGAAAAAGGTATTTAAATGAAATTAACAGCAGCAACATCATATCATTGTATGTGTTATAAATTTATTCACAGATTCACAGTCATACAATTTACTAAGTAATATCTGGTAATGTTTTAAAATTTTACTTTTTACGTTTAATTTTTCTCCATTAAATATTTTCATCCTGCTCAATGCTCTGATCTCAGCAGGTTGGATTTTATCATAAGCACATTTTCATTGTTTATATTTTTCAGGCCTTGATTCTAAAAATTAACAACAGTTAATCTTTTTGGGAGGATTTTTCTGACGAAAGTTTAATTTTCTTTTCCATTTATTAACCTTTCAGTGGCTCTTTAGAAACTTTAATTTAAGTTTATTTTATTTGAACTGATAAAAGTGAAAATGAGAACAAATTAAGTTAAACAAATGATCTGGTTGAGAAATTACCATGAATAGGAATATCTGTAGTTGCAATATTTCACCACCAGAGGGCAGTGAGCGCTCATAATCTACTATCAAAAATAAAAATAGTTTGTTTTGTTGGTTTTCAGTTGAATCCATGAAAAAAGCGGCTCTGTTTCATAACTGCTTCAGCAAAACAGAAATACTGAATGTTTTCTATCTTTATTCTAGTTTTGTTTCACTCTTGTCAGGTTTAACACCTATTAAATACAGATTCAACAAACACAGGAAAGACAAGAGATTTAGATTCTTTCTTACTCGTGGGGAGAACAGACAGAGATGTGATTTCAGTTACAATCTCCTGCTGCTCTGAAACCACATTTGTCTGCTTCTCTCTTTTTATTGTTTTCAGGATCCCTAATCACAAAGAACATTGTTACTCTAAAGGGAGGGGAAAACACTTCATCACATGGCTACAGCGCCAAAGACAATCACTAACTAAAACACAAGGTATCTTGAACTTAGTCTCATTCCAGACACAGGGTTAAACAGAGCAAGTTGTACATCTTCACGGTCAGTTTTCTAGAGGCCTTGGTTCACGCTGAGAGATAATCCTACAGAAACCTGTTGTCACTGCTTTCCTTCAGTGAGGCTTTCTGAGGAAGGAATCAGAGTAATTCAACAATACAGAAACATTCTTAATTCTAAGATGAAATTAAACAATAAAAGCATATAAGAAAAGATACATTATAAAGATACATGAGAATAACAAATATTTGATTAATAACATCACAATTTATCCAACAACTCTATTAACTCAAATTGAACTGTCAATATTTATTCAGATGAATTAAACTTTAAATCCTGTTCAAAGATTTTTTCCTTTTGAACTGTTTGTTCTGCTCTGATCTCGGCTGGTTGACTTTTATTACTAATAAATTACCAACAGTTAATATTTTTGTAAGGATTTTAACTGAATAAAATTTTTTGTCACTACATTTCTGCCATTACTATTTCTAAGTAACTGTTATTTACCTTGTTTTTTTTCTAATATTTTCATAAAGACTCTCCAGTTGTAATTACATAAAATACGAATCATAACTTAATTCTGTAGATTACTATCTTTCGTGAAAAGTATAAAGTTGATCAGTTTTATGATGGCTGAGTAAATTCTTACTGCCCTCTGGTGGTGAACGTTTGTAACTACAGATATTTTTCAAATACATGTTTCAGCCAGATGTTTTGTTTCTTTGTTTTAATGTTCACTTTTATCAAGTCAGCAAATGTTAATGCCGTAAAATGAGAGTCACTGAAAAAAATTGTCAAGAGTTTTAACACAGCAGCTATCTTGTATGATGTAAAATTATTTATTACAAATATAACATCGAACAGTGATTTAAAATGTGTCAAAATATTTGAGTCGGAAAACCGTGGAAAAACTGAGGAATATTGTTTCGTTTTCTCTATATAAAGTGGAGAAGTGGATATTAAATGTAAATAATGCAGCATCATCAGGGCTGTAGTTCCCACTATGGCCACCAGAGGGCGGAATTTACAGGTGAGTTTATCGAGCTGCAGCTGGTTTCTGACTTCTGTGAAGTTGATCACGTTTATGTCTCTCTAATGACAAATATTATTATGGTCTGTCTAAAGCAGGAATGTTCAACTCCAGGCCTGGAGGGCCGGTCACCTGCAACTTTTAGATATATTATTATGGTCTCTCTAAAGGCCTGACAGCTGATTTAATATATAGATGAGTTATTTACATACAGATAATTCATCTATATATCTAAAATAGATTACATATTAATGTTTCCTGATTAAATAAATAACTGGTTTGTTCGCCAAGATGTTGAGTCAGGAGAATATTTATGAAATATATTTTTTGTCTGGAAAAAATAATAATTATGATAATTTTGCTTCAGAGCCCAATTATTTAATTTATATAACATCCTAAGAAAATTACACACTTATACTTTCTGATATTATAAACTAACAAGCTAAAATGTACTAACATGAGAATTTAGTTCATTGTGTTTTACTTTGAAAGAATTCCAAGGAAGTGCTAGTCACATATTAGTTCTCTAGCTTTACTCTGATTGTATTTACACACCGAGTCCACTAGGGGGCAGAAGGCTAAGTTAGCAGTTAGCTAGTTTCCCGCTGCCGACCGGCTAATGAAGCTCTTGCTCTCTTTGTGTTTCTGCTGTGGTATTTCAAAAACATTTTTTTCTATTTTAACATGAAATCAGTGTTTTATCAGTCAGTGTGAACTACAAGCAGCTCCAGAGAGAAGAAAACCTGCAGAGACTCTGAGCGGAGCTAGCGATGCTAACAGACTAGCAGCAGCAGCAGCTTGTTTTATACTCAGTGATTCTGGTGAATGTTGATGTTTTGATTCATCAGCTGTTGCTTTTTCTCCAGTGATGACAATACTCGATCAGCTTATTGACAGAACCAAGTGGGTTTTAGTGGAACCGCATTAAAACGATTCTGGTCTGATCTCTCTGACAGAATCTTGTTTCTCAACAGCTGATTGAGAATCTTCATCCATTCATCCAGAGCTGGAAGTGAGAGGATGAGGACCTGAGGCACTTCAAGAAGCTGGACCCCTGCAGGGAGGGAGGATTCCAGAGGCTGAGTCTGCTGCTGCTGCTGCTGCAGAAACACTGAATGCCATTAAGTATTTCAGTCCAGTTTCTTGGACTCTGCAAATAAAACACCAACAAGTAGCTTTTCAGTAAGATATTTTCCTCTGCAGTGCCTGCTGCTGGCAGGCCGCAGACGATGAAGGTCTCCATCCTCTTCCTCTGCAGGTGAAGTCAGTGATCAACTTGCAGCCTACACTGGAAACGCTTTGTGCTGAAAACAATCATTGCTTTTGTTGTTTTTTTCTCCCAAATCCAAACTTTAGAAAAAGGAGGATCATTCCAGAAGTCGGGTCAGAACTGGCCGGTAGTGGGGTCAAAGATCACAGAGGAAGCACAAAGCTGCGATGGCGGCGCGGTCTGAGCTGCAGCTTTTTGGATCATGTGACATGTTTGTCGGTGCAGCTTTCTGAATGTAACGTTTTGTTCTGGTTCTTCTTCTTGTATTTATGCTGCTGAGCCACCAGCAGATATTTATTCACATCCAAATAAAAACTAAATATATAAAAACAAACTGAATTCCTGTCATTTAATTAGTATTAATTTCATCTGACATTCAGGAAATAAAACAACTGCTTCTAAACGTTTCCGATTTTCCAGACTTTTTATTTTATTTTTAAAAATTTCAAACTTATTTTTTGAATAAAAATTTAAAATGTATTTAGGGTCATTAGGCTGTGTTTTAATTAAACCTTATTTTATTTTTCCCTCTATTTCCAACTAGGTGAGGCTAAATTTAAAAAGTTTTTTATTTATGTATTTTATGAATTTGCAGAGAAAAGTTTTATTTTTCTCCCTTTGCAACAGAAACTGAAACACTGGGTAACATTTTGTATTTTTACAAAGTTCAAACTGAACATTGGATGGAAAATCAATATTTTCCTTCTGGTTTCAATGATCTTAAAAGTTCCCAACATGTGAGGAGAAATAAAAGCCTAAAGCCTCCAAGTGAAGAAGTAAAAGTGGAGCTGCAGATGAAGTGAAATTGTTCCAGATCTCCTCCGTTGTTGTTCTGAACATGTTGAGCAGTAAATGTTGATTCTGCTTTTCCTGCCCAGATGCATCAGCTCAGTTTGGACCTTCTGGATCCTGAACTTTGAGTTTTTCTCCTGGATCAGAGACGATTCTGAAGCCACGCCTCCAGTTGTCACAGTAAACGCCCCTTTTTCACCCAAATCCTCCAAAACAGAAGACAAGTTTAAAAAAAAAAAAAAGCAATTTAGTGTAGATGAGCGAGTGGCAGAGAGAGGAGGAATACAGGCTGCTTATCTAAAGGTTGTTGGTTTGAGTCCAGCAAGGATCTTGTTGCGTTTTGACTCAAATAAAGGAAAAATTAAAGTAAAATTGGTAGAGTTCAGGACTCGAACCTGCAACCTGTGGACTCCCAGTCCACTTCTTAATCCTCTGAGCTACTGCTCATTACAAACATAAATGATTTCCGCGTAAATTGTCACAAAAAAAACCACCACATTTTCACACTTTGTTAAATTTTGTGGAAAAACCTGGCGAGGGAAGAAAAGAGGCGAGGAAACGTGTTGATCAGAGAGTTGATGACAGCTTGGAGCTTCAGGTCTTCAGATTCTCTTCATCTTCAGACCAAAGACTTTCCAGATTCTCTGCAGCGACTCGTTGGGCTCCTGCAGACCTTCGTCTGTTCAGCAGTAAATCCACCAGCAGGACTCGGCTTCTCACAGACTCCAGCTTTATTTCTTCATCTTTACACAGAAATACTTTCTCTGGGCCTCCACCTCAGAGGGAACAATTAAAGCCCGACAATGACTTCTGAGTAGAAAATATTTACAAACAAGATTTTATTCTATTTTAAATGTAAAATTATTGATTTTTTGTTCAGTTCAATAAAAACACTGAGTAAACACTTCATCGAGAGGTGCAGGCTGCAGAGTGAGGCCCAGCCTCTTCACTGACGTCATCATTGTGGGACTATTTAAGATGTGAGACATGCGCAGTTCTGACTTTTTGGAATAAAGGAAGCGGTGGTTTTCCTCCTGGTTCAACTGAACCAGGACTTTTCCTGCCCTTATGACGCCAACCAGAGGAGGCTGCAACATTAATAATAAAGAGCTCGACATTTCCCAACCAGAACTTAGAATCAAAGAGGAGATCCGAGTGGCGGAATGTTTACGAAGCAACACAAAATGACACTTTTATTAAAGCGCAGCTAACAACCTGCATGGGTCCAGATGCTCGGTCAGAATATGACACAAATAAATAGGAAAACCAACAATTACCGAGCAAAGCAGGTCGGTTTTAAATGAAATACAGAACCGGTGTTAATTATCTTCTTCTTCTACTACTACAGGGTGTCAGTGGCGGCTGCAAACCAACTTCAGGTGCATTACCGCCACCTACAGGCCAATCAGAGAAGCACTCACCTGTACGGTCAGAGAGAAGCTGGAAACGGAAGTTCAGGTTTGACATTAAAGTTTTTATTGCTTCTTCTACTTTTATTTAATATTGTCGTTCAAATACGTTTGCCCAACGTAAAATACATGCAATGCACATTATGCAGGAAAAAATTATCTAAAATCTGTCATATATCATTATTTGAATGCAAGCGTTTAACTTTGTGTTGAAGCTGGTGGGATGAGAAAGAGGAAGCGCTGATGTAGCCACAGTTACTGCAAGACCTGTTCATTTATTAGTGCTAAGAATAAGAAAGTATTGTTGAGAATTAAAATTCTATTTCAACAGTATCTTGGGATGTGGAAGAACAGCTGGAAGAAGTGGCTCATTATTTGGCCTCAACTTTGAAGTTGAGGCCAAATAATTTCTTTGTGACATGACAAGTTCAGAATGAATGACTGTTTTCAAAACTTACAATTGGGGTCTATTGATTAAATTGTGGTCAACAGTTTAAAGGAGATAGCTCTCATTTAGCTTTTTATCCAAAGATAACAGCTGCAGGTGAAACATTTTGAAACAGAAACAGAGAATAAACTAGAAGAAAACCAAGATAACTGATTCCCAGTAAGATAAATGAAGGCAGATTCTTCTCCTGGGTTCATTGAAATGTTTTCTCTGTCAGTGTGAACCAGAAGCAGCTCCAGAGTTGAAAACATCCCGCAGTTGAAAGAAATTCAAAGTCAATTATTTGAATTCCTTTCTTAGACAGGAGCCCAGTTCTGCTTCTATTATTATTATTATTATTATTATTATTATTATTATTATTATTATTATTATTATTATTATTATTATTATTATCGCTACAGTTCTGATTACAGACTGTTGGATCTATTACCTAACACTCTTGCTGGACATTAATGAGGACACAGGGAAACGGTTAAATTTTCTTATGCAATCTTCCAATTGAACGGAGAACTCTGCCCAGAGTCATCCCGTTATCTCTGTCTCCGGACCAGTTCTAACGTGCTTCTCTGCAACTGCATATTTTATTACATTGAGGCGTAGCTTAATTACAAACATTTGCATAGAAGGAGTGGCAAACACAATACACATTCTCAAGGTACTGTCTTTGCATCTCCTGATGTCACAGTTGTTTGTTGTCTCTGGACCATAAAACTAGAGTTTCTTGGGACATCTAGCCTTTGATCCACTCTCCTGCTCGGTGTCAACTCTTTCTCCCTGGTTGGCACCTGTGGTGCCCTTGTCCTCCTGTCAGGGCAATTGTGACTGCAGGCATACTGCTCCGTTCTCTGGATTCTCTGGTTCAGTTCCCTCTGGGGTCGTAAAGTTCAGTTCCCGAGACTCTGGGTTGTTTGCAAACGACCCATTCTTCCTACCAGGCTAACTGTCACCCTGGCCATCCGTCTCCAAAGTGACAAACTCATTGCTTCAAAGATAAAAGAAACACAGATCCCAGGGGCAAACAAAGATTTATCAACCTGTATAGTCTCCTAACCTTGAATATTTATATTTGTATTTATATAAAATCTAACACAGACACTCTCAGTGAGTGCTGGTTGGAGACATCCTCAAAGTTCACAGCTCACACAAGCTGATTATCAGCAGCTGTGGGTCTAAACTCTGATGCTGAACAGCAGCGTCTGACCTTCAGTTCACTAATAATCGATCCAAATTTTATCATTATTCAATTTTATCATTAAGCTTGTCTGAATGATTTGAGCAACAAGAAAATATTATATTTCTAAGTATCTGTTGTTTACCTTGTGGTCTGAATTATTTTAATTATACATTTCCATCTCTAATCACATACAAGTCCGAAATATATTGATTTCTATCTACAGGATTGAGTCAGAAACTGTTTCGTGAAAAGTTGAAAGTTTATCAGTTTTGAGGTGGTTGGGTGAGTTCATACTGCCCTCTGGTGGTGAAATATCGCAACAACAGACATTCGTCAAGTACATTTTTGTTTTAATGTTCACTTTTATCAAGTCAGTTCAAGTCAGCATATGTTAATGTCGTTAAAGAAGAGTCACTGCAGGTTTTTATTCAGTCTGATTCTGACCAGAAAAAACGTCCAGCAAAGAGTTTAACATAGCAGCTTTTTTATTATTTAAAACTCTCTTCATTACAACAGTGAATTTTAAAAATGTCATAAAAATTTGAGTCAGAAAACAGTTGATAGAGTCAGTTTTTCTCTAAACTCCACATTAAGTGGATTTTAAACGTAAACAATGCATTATGGAGACCGTAATTCCTATTGTGGCCACCAGAGGGCGGTTTGTTTTTCTTTCGAAAAAGTTTATTGATACTTGGGACATTTTAAAAACATGGCATTTATGCAGTTATCCAGAGAATTTTTTATCTTTCTTTAAAATACGGTTTCGTTATTTAAATTAAACTAAAAGCAGATAAGAAACAAGAATAAAAACATCACAGTTCAAACTCCGGACTTGACAGGGAGTCATCCCGGTCCTTCCAAACAGTGATGGCGCCCAGCGGGGGTCCACCCTTATGCTCCTTCCCACCTGCGTGACACGGAGAGCCAGGCCGCCGCTGCCGGGACCTCTGTCCACGGAGGCGCAGGCGATTCTTGGTGGCTGTGTCCTCGGCGCGCCACCTGCAGCTCTTCTTGCTGCCGCCATCCGGATCACAGCCACGGGGGGGATCTGCCTGCGCCTGCTCACCAGCAGGTTTCTGGAGGTCCAAATGGCGTCTTTGATGGTGGCTCGGGTGAGCCACACCACTGCAAAGTCTGTTTTTGTACATTTCTGTTGGCTCACCCCGTACAGCATAAGCTGTGCATTGAGGACCCCCCCTGCCGGCAAGTGTGGGAATTGCGAGGAGCCGGCCGTTGCCCACAGGTCCTCAGCAGCGCTGCACTCCCACAGCAGGTGCCTCACCGACTCCGGCGCGCCACAACCGGTCCTGGAGTCTGTTTGGGAGGACGGGATGGCTTACGTTGCGCCAAACGGAGGTGGCGTCCCCGTACAGGAGCCCGCGCACTGGGGTAACTGGTTCCCGGTCCTGCACAACAGGGATGATAAAACGGTGATTAGTTAAAACCCAGAGGGCGGAAATACCCCGCTCTGAATTTAGAGGTGTTTGTGGAGCTGCAGCTGGTTTCTGACTAATAAGTTGATTACGTTTATATCTTTCTCATTATAAATATTATTATTATTATTATTATTATTATTATTATTATTATTATTATTATTATTATTATTATTATTATTATTATTATTATTATTATTATCGCTACAGTTCTGATTACAGACTGTTGGATCTATTACCTAACACTCTTGCTGGACATTAATGAGGACACAGGGAAACGGTTAAATTTTCTTATGCAATCTTCCAATTGAACGGAGAACTCTGCCCAGAGTCATCCCGTTATCTCTGTCCGGACCATTCTAACGTGCTTCTCTGCAACTGCATATTTTATTACATTGAGGCGTAGCTTAATTACAAACATTTGCATAGAAGGAGTGGCAAACACAATACACATTCTCAAGGTACTGTCTTTGCATCTCCTGATGTCACAGTTGTTTGTTGTCTCTCTGGACCATAAAACTAGAGTTTCTTGGGACATCTAGCCTTTGATCCACTCTCCTGCTCGGTGTCAACTCTTTCTTCCTGGTTGGCACCTGTGGTGCCCTTGTCCTCCTGTCAGGGCAATTGTGACTGCAGGCATACTGCTCCGTTCTCTGGATTCTCTGGTTCAGTTCCTCTGGGGTCGTAAAGTTCAGTTCCCGAGACTCTGGGTTTTTGCAAACGACCCATTCTTCCTACCAGGCTAACTGTCACCCTGGCCATCCGTCTCCAAAGTGACAAACTCATTGCTTCAAAGATAAAAGAAACACAGATCCCAGGGGCAAACAAAGATTTATCAACCTGTATAGTCTCCTAACCTTGAATATTTATATTTGTATTTATATAAAAATCTAACACAGACACTCTCAGTGAGTGCCGGTTGGAGACATCCTCAAAGCTCACAGCTCACACAAGCTGATTATCAGCAGCTGTGGGTCTAAACTCTGATGCTGAACAGCAGCGTCTGACCTTCAGTTCACTAATAGTCGATCCAAATTTTATCATTATTCAATTTTATCATTAAGCTTGTCTGAATGATTTTGAGCAACAAGAAAATATTATATTTCTAAGTATCTGTTGTTTACCTTGTGGTCTGAATTATTTTAATTATACATTTCCATCTCTAATCACATACAAGTCCGAAATATATTGATTTCTATCTACAGGATTGAGTCAGAAACTGTTTCGTGAAAAGTTGAAAGTTTATCAGTTTTGAGGTGGTTGGGTGAGTTCATACTGCCCTCTGGTGGTGAAATATCGCAACAACAGACATTCGTCAAGTACATTTTTGTTTTAATGTTCACTTTTATCAAGTCAGTTCAAGTCAGCATATGTTAATGTCGTTAAAGAAGAGTCACTGCAGGTTTTTATTCAGTCTGATTCTGACCAGAAAAACGTCCAGCAAAGAGTTTAACATAGCAGCTTTATTTTATTATTTAAAACTCTCTTCATTACAACAGTGAATTAAAAAAATGTCATAAAAAATTGAGTCAGAAAACGGTTGATAGTCAGTTTTTCTCTAAATTCCACATTAAGTGGATTTTAAACGTAAACAATGCATTATGGAGACCGTAGTTCCTATTGTGGCCACAAGAGGGCGGTTTGTTTTTCTTTCGAAAAAGTTTATTGATACTTGGGACTGTTAACATGGCATTTATGCAGTTATCCAGATAATTTTTTTATCTTTCTTTAAAATACAGTTTCGTTATTTAAATTAAACTAAAAGCAGATAAGAAACAAGAATAAAACATCACAGTTCAAACTCCGGACTTGACAGGGAGTCACCCCGTCCTTCCAAACAGTGATGGCGCCCAGCGGGTCCACCCTGGTGCTCCTTCCCACCTGCGTGACACGGAGCCAGGCCGCCGCTGCCGGGACCTCTGTCCAGGCGGCGCAGGCGATTCTTGGTGGCTGTGTCCTCGGCGCGCCACCTGCAGCTCTTCTTGCTGCCGCCATCCGGATCACAGCCACGGGGGGGATCTGCCTGCGCCTGCTCACCAGCAGGTTTCTGGAGGTCCAAATGGCGTCTTTGATGGTGGCTCGGGTGAGCCACACCACTGCAAAGTCTGTTTTTGTACATTTCTGTTGGCTCACCCCGTACAGCATAAGCTGTGCATTGAGGACCCCCCCTGCCGGCAAGTGGGAATTGCGAGGAGCCGGCCGTTGCCCACAGGTCCTCAGCAGCGCGCTGCACTCCCACAGCAGGTGCCTCACCGACTCCGGCGCGCCACAACCGGTCCTGGAGTCTGTTTGGGAGGACGGGATGGCTTACGTTGCGCCAAACGGTGGTGGCGTCCCCGTACAGGAGCCCGCGCACTGGGGTAACTGGTTCCCGGTCCTGCACAACAGGGATGATAAAACGGTGATTAGTTTAAAACCCAGAGGGCGGAAATACCCCGCTCTGAATTTAGAGGTGTTTGTGGAGCTGCAGCTGGTTTCTGACTAATAAGTTGATTACGTTTATATCTTTCTCATTATAAATATTATTATGGTCTGTCGAAAGAACTGACAGCTGATTTAACATATAGATGTCTTATTTGAGTATAGATATGTCTATATTTCGTAAGTAAATCTCACACTTAAGTTTTGATTAAATAATAAACTGGTTTGTTTGCCAACATGGTGAATTTCCAGTTTAGAGTCAGGAGAATATTTATGGAAATTGTATTTTTCTGGAAAACAGAATAATTGTGATGATTTGGCTCCGGAAACACATTTTACTATTGATATCATATCCTAAGAAATTTACACAGTTCATGATTTCTGGTAAAATAATTAACAAGCTAAAATGAACTTACAGGTGAATTCAGTTAATCGTGTTTTACTTTGAAAAAACCTTTTATATTAAATTTTTCTCCATTAGATATTTTCATCCTGCTCTATTCTCTGATCTCAGCGGGTTGGATTTGATCACAAGCACATTTTTATGTTTCTATTTTTCAGGCTTTGATTCTCAAATTTATCCACTGTTAATCTTTTTGGGAGGATTTTTGTGAAGTAAGTTTAATTTTCTTTTCCATTTATGAGAGCCCTGCAGTGACTTTTTAACAACATTAATTTCAGTTGATTTTATTCGACCTGATAAAGTTTAATGACTTCAGCAAATCATCTGGTTGAGTAATTAATCAATCCTCCACCAAAACCTGTTTGTTCTGCTGGTTTTCTGCTGAATCCATGAAAAAAGATGCTCAGTTTCGGATCTACTTCACTAAAAGCAAAATCTAAATACTGAAGGTTTTCAATCTTTATTCTAGTTTTGTTGTTTCACTCTGTGAGTCACGTGAAGTCATGTGGAAAAGAAACTGAAAGCAACTTTGGGTTCCTTCAGAACAGCATCCACTTTGAGTCGCAGGAGGAAAACAACTGTTGACTTGTAAATAACAGTAAGTGTTGCCGCTCCGTGTCTCTCCGTGTTTCTCTCGGCTCTCTGGAGCCTTTCTAACCGATGAACCACTGCAGCTTCCCGGGTTCTCCACCACCGGGTCGCTTGGCTTCAGTTTACTTGATTACTTCCTCATCTAGACAGGAATTAGTCACGGGTTAAATAAAATGCTTTATTGTGAGCATTTACAATTTTACTTCACTAATAGGTTGATTTGTGGTAATAACACTGTTACTGATGATTGACACATTTGTGAGGTAAAAATGAAGATTAAAGCCGCACAGCGGCGTCATGCGTCCCTCGCAGCCAAGCGCTGCTCGGGCCTTTTGGCCGCCACGGGTTGAGGCCCGCATGTTAGTCAACTCAGGCAGGTACTTATGGATCTTCACAAAAGATCTGGTACAGATCGGTGGATGTAGACAGGAGATATACAGTCAGTTTTCACAGGATGAAACCCATATAAATCATAGAAAAAGTAAAACATACAGCAAAAAAAAAGCTGGTGACTGCCTGTTAAAAGTGGGCAGGGCAAAGGTGATGTCATCAAGTGACCATGTAAATGTGATCAGGACTGGTCTGCAGAAAGACGTCATACGAAGTGTGATGCAGCTGTGATCTTGCATTTGGAAGTTATTGAATCTTGATGTTTCAGGGGAATAGTCAAAGTTAGTTTCAACCATATGGTATTGAAGGAGACCCAATGATGATCAATCACAGTAACTTTGGTGACTCAGTGAGTTTCTGTGTAGGAGATAAAACAGTTTATATTTTCATGGCGAGTAGGTGAACTTTGACCCCTGGTGACACCCCTTCAGCATGCTCAAAAACTCAGTTTTGATAACTTTAGATGGGACATGCCTTATGAGCAGACTGACCGAGTTTGAAGCCGATGAATCAAAATCCCTAAGAGGAGTTCGATCAAATACGAAGGCTGTAAACGGCAAAAATGGGGTGAAAATCGGAACTTCAATCCAAAAGGGCCGACTTCCTGTGATATTGTGATACTGCAGCTGTTTACCCATGATTCCTTGCAGTGGATCCAGCTGGTATTTACCCATGATTCCTTGCAGCAGGTCCTGCTGGTATTTACCCATGACTCCTTGCAGTGGGTCCAGCTGGTATTTAGCCATGATTCCTTGCAACAGGTCCAGCTGGTACCTCAGCTGGATGCTGTGGTCCCTGAAAGCTGCTTTGTGACTCTTTAGTTGAGAGGAAATCCTGTGGAGCTGCACACAGAGGCTGACATGTTGCTGAGATCCCAGCTGGACCCGGTTCTGTCTGGAGGAGAGCTGTGGACCCAACCTGAGCTGCTGCTCCCTCAGAACCTCCTGCACACTGACTCCCTCCATATAGATTTACAGTAGATCCAAATGTTCACTTCTTCATTCACCTGATTCACTCTGATTCTCTGAACACATGATGGGAACCAGCTTTCTGCTCCAGTTACTGGAACTGGATCACTGGGACTGACGTTCTGGTTTCTCTCTCAAAAGGTCCAGAAGATGGAAGATCTGGATCTAAAAGAACCTCCAGTCCATCAGTCCATCTATGAGGAGTGACGGTCCAAAGAAAACAACCCAGAGTTCAGTACTGAACCTGGACCCTCAGACAGAAAGTAAGAAACCAGTTTCTAACTGATTCATGTGAATCTATAGAGATAAAATATAAATTAACTGGTTGATCTCAGTGTTTTAATAAACAGTAACTTAATTTTCTCACTTATTAATTTAAAGTTAGACATGAAGGATGTTGGTCAGTAAATGAGTTTGAATGAAGGTCTGAATGAATTAATATGGATTAAAATGTTGCATGAAAACAAAAACATGTGAGGAGCAACAATACAGATTGTCTGTAAACCCACTGAAGCAGTGAAACCAGCATCTTCCAGACTGGGAACACTGGCATCAGTCATCATACCAAATATAATTCAATGAAGTACTTAAAACCAGAAATCATCAATGTTCTGAGGTTCTGTTCTGACCCAGTTTCTGGTCCCTGGTTCTTTGTGGACTTCATGAACGTGTTCAGCTCCAGCCTGTTGCTAGTGAATATTTCCGAGATGAAGAAATGTCTTCACAGGAGGAGCTTTAGTGAGGAGGAGCTTCCATCCTGCTGTGCTTTGGGTCAGAATGTTCTGATGGATCCGGGCTGGACCAGCTGCCCCCAGTGTGGGAAACAACCCAGAACAGGATCTGGACTGACAGCCAATCAGAGCAGCCGTGCTCCAGGTGAGACTGAACATGTCCAATCAGAGCTTCTTCCTTCCAGATCCACGTCTTTAGTTGAGATTTGGACATTTAAGGTTTAAAAGTCTTTTTGTGGTCAGTAACTCGACTTTAGAAACTATTCATGTAATTTCAGCCTGTTCAAAAAATGGCCACAAGATAAATGTACAAATTTGACTTTATTTTGTTCATTTTAAAATGAGAAGTGAAGACTCTTACTCTGAAGGGTCATGTTGCAGCAAGTTAAAATAATCATAATATGATGAATCTGCACATTTTAGTTAAAATCATAGACATTGTCAAACTCATAGCTGAAGGGTTTCTGTATTTTATGTTTTCTCCTACATATTATATTATTTCTAAGTTATTTAAGTGCCATAAGGTCTGTATTATTATCATTATAATAATTATTATTATTGTTTTTAATTTAAAATGAGCAGCTCTAAATAAAACATTTCATAGAATCAATTTGATGATTCTTACAGATAATTTTATTTGTGTTTCAGCACATTATGAGTTTAAGGGGGATGAAATAGCAGAAAGGATGCTCAGGGTATTGGTTGATATTAATGTTATGTTTAGAATAACAGAAATAAAGTGAATAATAAAACAATAAAAGAAAGAGAGGTGACAAAAGTTCTGGGTCAGCAAAAAAGTGGAGGACAATCTGGGGACCAACAACTAGAACAGAAACCTTTATTCACTCTGACAATATAACACAGACTGCATTATATATATTTACAGTATAAATGCAAAATGTAATAATACTAACAATCTGAGGAAAGTCATTTTAAATGTGAACATTATCAACATAATGAGTCATTTCTTTGGCAGATTAAACCTTTTTCTCCAGATTTCTTTCATATAGACTGAAAATGAAGGGAGGAAACATTTTTCTGCTTCTATAAGGACAATGATGACATGATGCAGAAGAGTTGATGTTACTGAAAACTCCTGGATTCAATGACTCTGATGGTTTTGTTCCAACTTTATCACTGAATCATGTTTTTTACTACAGTTGTCTTCTGTGTTTCATTTTTATTTTTAAGTCTGAATTGTAAATGTGTGGCAGTGAGCATGTAAAACAGTAAAACAGAGAGAGGAGAATGAAAACATGTCCATACATAGAGTATGGAATATTCAGAACAATTCAAAGAGCATCAAACGTTATAAAACTGCGTTTTGAAGCCAAAATACCTTAGAAATATTCAGAGCCAACCATGAGAATCAAGTCATTTCAAAATAAAACTCAGTTTCACACAAAGACGCAGCTTAAATGTTTGGCTGTTGAACTGAATTGTTCAAAGTGGCAATGAAGTTAATAATCTATCAGCAGCTTCACAAATCTCTTTTATAAACATTACATTACCAAGACACATTAAAACAAACCTTTATCTTGGCTTTTTTTCTATTATTCCTATTTTCTTTCTCCCTGAAGAATAAGTTGTTTTTTGAGACATTGTTTTCCAACTTATCTTCTGACCGGAGCTTTGGATGTTTGGATCGGCTCTGGAAGCACCAGGTCTCTAAAACTATGATTTCTACATACATTATCAAATATATTGTAACAAATCAATTCATGAGGAAATTGTGTGATTATGTCATTGTGAGAGATAAAAATTGATATAAAAAAAAAATCAGGTCCACTGATAGGGCCCCTTGGAGGCCCTGGGGATGCTTAGTTTCTTGGGCCGGCTCTGAGACTGACGTTGGGATAACTTTCTCTAATTATTGAATTATGTTTCCTTCATCGAAGTTTTATGAAGAAGAACCAACTGGCCACTTTATTAGTCCAGCAAATTGTTTTTATTTTGTTTGTTTTTCTTTTTTTTTTCAGATATTGTTGGTCAGTATCAGCCTGATCTTAAAGAGTCTCTGAAGATGAAGATCCAAAGTCTCTCTGAAGGCGTTGCTGAACATGGAAATAAAACTGATCTGAACCAGATCTACACTGAGCTCTACATCACAGAGGGGTCAACTAGAGAGGTCAACCAGGAACATGAGGTCAGACAGATTGAAACAGCATCCAGGAAACAAGAACAGTCAGAAGAGAAGACATCTTTAAAGTCCCACCTGGAGGAGATCAACCAATCAGAACAGTGATGACCATGGGCGTGGCTGGCATTGGGAAAACACTGTTAACACAGAAGTTCACTCTGGACTGGGCTGAAGGCAAAACCAACCAGAACATTGATTTCATATTTCCATTCACCTTCAAAACTGAATTTACTGAGAGAAGAAAAGTTCAGCTTATTAGAACTGATTCATGAACGATTCACTAAAACCAAAGGAATCAGCAGCTTTGAATCGTTCCAGGTTCTGTTCATCTTTGATGGTCTGGATGAAAGTCGATTTAGTCTGGACTTTAACAACACTACAATGTTGACTGACCCTGAAAAGTCGACCTCACTGGATGTTCTGCTGACAAACCATCAGGAGGAAAACTGCTTCCCTCTGCTCTCCTCTGGATAACCACACGACCTGCAGCAGCCAATCAGATCCCTGCTCAGTGTGTTGACATGGTGACAGAGGTCAGAGGGTTCACTGACCCCCAGAAGGAGGAATACTTCAGGAAGAGATTCAGAGATGATGAAGAGAAGGCCAGCAGGATCATCTCCCACATCCAGAAATCCAAAAGTCTCCACATCATGTGTCACATCCCCGTCTTCTGCTGGATCACTGCTAAAGATCTGGAGGATGTGATGAAGACCAGAGAGAGAGAGAAACTACCCAAGACTCTGACTGAGATGTACATAGAGTTCCTGCTGGTTCTACTGAAAATGAAAAGGGAAAAGTATGAAGGAGGACCAGAGAATGAATCTATCTGGAGTCCAGAGAACAGGAAGCAGATTGAGTCTCTAGGAAAACTGGCTTTTGATCAGCTGATGAAGGGAAACCTGATCTTCTATGACAAAGAGCTCAAACGGTGCGGCATCAACATCCAAGATGCGTTGTTCTCAGGAGTTTTCACTGAGATTTTTAAAAGAGAGAGAGGGACACGTGACGTCTCCGTCTACTCCTTTGTTCATCTGAGCATCCAGGAGTTTCTGGCTGCAGTCTACATGCTCCACTGCTTCACCAGCAGGAAGTCAGAGGAGATCAAGACGTTCCTGGGAGACGAATACAGAGAAACATCTCTAGATGAGTTCATGAAGAAAGTCATGGAGAAATCCCTCCGCAGTCAAAATGGCCACCTGGACCTGTTCGTCCGCTTCCTTCATGGTCTCACTGTGGAGTCCAACCAGAGAGTCTTAGAAGATCTACTGGGTCAGACAGAGACCAGTCCAGAAACCATCCAGAGAATCATCACCACCTGAAGAAGATGAACACTGATACAATCTCTCCTGACCCATTTATGAAGAGCACTAAAATATTCTCTTCTGGCCCGTTTATGAAGAACACTGATAGAATCTCTCCTGCCAGAAGCATCAACATCTTCCACTGTCTGGTGGAGATGAACGACGTCTCATTTTATCAGGAGATCCAACGGCTGCTGGATTCAGGGAAGGAGCTCTCAGAGACTAACTGTTCAGCTCTGGCCTTCATGCTGCAGATGTCAGAGGTTCTGGATGAGTTGGACCTGGAGAAGTACAACACATCAGCATCAGGACAACTGAGACTGTTTCCAGCTGTGAGGAACTGCAGAAAGGCTCGGTGAGTCCAGATGTTTTCATTGTGTGATGCTGATTCAGCTCTATTGTCCTCCTGTTTCTTCTTCTGTCTTCAAGTTGATTCTGGATGTTTTTGCTCTTTATCTACTTCCTTCATCCCCTGGATTATTTCAGCCAATCAAACATCTAAACATTCAGCTCATCCAGGACAGATGCAGCTTCTGGTTTTAGACATGTTGATTATTTTAAAAATATTTAACTTTTTATCAGTTTTCAGTTGAAATGAATAGAAAACCCTGAACTCTAGAAAATCTATTTTCTCTAAGATCCAATCAGCCAGAGAAACTTTTAAACTTTAAACTCTTCACTCATTGAGCCGCTGCTCCATCATTCATATTTAAGGATCTTTGACTGTTTTTATAAATAATTGTTGGGTTTAATAAAAACATTGACCATTCAAATAATCCTCCTCCCTCTAGTTTCCTCTGAGTTTGTAAATGAGACCAAAAATGTGGTTTTTGTCGTCTGGTTCCAGAAAAAGTTCTAGTTTCTGTCAGATCCTCCCAAAGCTCTGAGAATCTGCTTCCAGAGCTGGAACCATTTTCCTCATCAACTCTTCATCTGCAGCCTTTGTTGAAGCTGTTAGCTGTCCTCCATGAAGACTGCAGAGACATGAGCTTCAACTCTGGAGACATCCAGCCTCTTCTAGTTACTGGAGAACTTTCACTGCTTCACCATGAAATGCTGCTGGACCCAAACGCTCCGTCTCCTCCAGGGGTTTTGCTCTTCAGCTCTTTAGGAGTTTAGCAACAATTTCTCCTGACATCCAAACCTTTGTTCCTCTGAGACAATGGACAGACCACTGCAGAGACATGTGTCCCTCTTCCAACCAGTTTGTCCAGTTCCTCTCAGATCCACAGTCTGAGAGGACGGTTCTGACCCGAAAGAGCAGCAGGACCGGTTCTGCTGCTGCTCTGCAGGACGACCAGAACAACGTGAAGCTTTTAGCTGCAGCAGGTTGACGACTGTCCACTTTCTACTTTGTTAAAGCATCAAATCCAGCAGATGAATGGAGACAGAACTGGAGCATCATGTGTTTGTTCTGCTCCCAGTTTCCTCTGTGGCAGCATTTAATAACCTGCTGCTGGGAAACATGTTTCTATACAAATATATTACTATTATTCATGATGATGCAGCAGATATTGGCTCAACAAACCAGAGATGCCAGAGGTCCACAGCAGCTGGACTTCCTGTTCTGCTCACTTCATTTATAACTCACTTCCTGCTTGGTGGAAGATCTAAACGGTCTAGTCAAGTCAGAGCTGTGAGCAGTTCCTCCTCCTCTCCATCATCTCCAGTCGTTTCCTTCATTCAGCTCAGTCAGCCTCTTCATCAGCTGCTGCAGAGAAACTGAACTTTCCTTCACTGATGATAGAAGATCTTCAACAACTGACTGCAGCTGAAGGTCTGAGGACATGAAGCCTGAACCAGAACCAGAACCTGGACCTGGACTCTAACCAGGAACTGCACAGATTCTCTGTGGGGTCAAACTCAGTAGATTGAAGATCAGATGTTGATCAGATGATGACATCACTGTTATCATATTTTAGTCTGTTCATGATCCAGATTGATTTCATTAGAACTGAATTTATTTCTTCTCTAATCACAGACTTGGTGACTGTTCGCTCCGAAAGGATGAATGTGAAGTTTTGGCCTCGGCTCTGAAGTCCAACCCAGATCTGACTGAACTGGAAATAAATCAGATCTTCATACTGGGAGGTGGAGACTCTGATATTAAGCATCTGGTTGAGATCCTGGAGAATTCAGTCAGTAAAGTGAAGATTCTGAGGTTTGTTTTCTCTATTTATACAATAAAATCATTTATTGATACTTTAATCAATAGTTAATCAATTTAATGTTAATATATATTATTTTAAAACAACCTGTTTAATCATCAGAATAAAATCTCTAAAACATTTGACCTTATTAATTATTTTCTTATTTCAGACTTTGACATTATTGAACTTTGTTTTTCAGTTTTTCACTTTAAAATGTTTTTGATGAACAAAATGAGTAAAATAATTGAAATGCTGTGAATGAATGATGGAGATGTTTCAGTTTGGTAAAGATTCAGATGCTTTTATTTCTGATTCTTTACATCAGAATGAAATGTTGATCCTCCAGAGCCACAAACACTGACGAGTTCAAATCCTCATTAATGAACGTCTAAGAAACCACTGATTGTAGAAAAGCAAATCTAGATGCAATGAATGAAAGTGAGGTTTGCAGCAGCAGCAGGTTCCTCAGCTTTGACCTGAGGCTGTGGTTCTGTTGGGCCGGGTCAGAGAGGAACCGTCTCCTGAGGAAATAATGGCCTCCATTGGCTTTCAGCAGCTTTAATAGGAACCCAAAGGCCATTAATGAAGAACCTGACTGGTTCTGATCCAGTTACCAAGTCGGGTCTGATGATCAGGAACCAGCAGAAATAGCTCAACTCATCCAGACTGATAGAAAACTTTGAGTTTTTTTGTTGAACAAATGTTCTGGTTCTGCTGGTTTGGACTCTTTAAACCAGTTTGACTGGATCAGATGTTAGAATCAGTTCATCATGTTTATTTTACATTCAGGGAAATTAATTTTATACATTTTTATTCTTTATTTGTTCATATTTCAGTTTTAACTGCATCCTGTTGGTTCACATCTTTTATTTTTTATTCAGATTGTGGGACTGCAGTTTATCAGAGACCAGCTGGACGTCTCTGTTCTCAGCTCTGAAGTCCAACCCGACCCATCTGACAGAACTGGGCCTGTACAGAACCAACCTGGAAGGTTCTGGACTGAAGGATCTCTGTGGTTTTCTACAGACTGAAGGCTGCAGACTGATAACATTGGTGTATGTAACGATATAATTATTGCCATTTCTGTGAATAATTCTATATAATTGATCATAAATCAAAGTTCATTTCTTCTGATCTAATCAATATTTTCTGAGTTTGTTCCTGGATCCAGAGTTTAATTTAGTTTCTCTGTGTAACTGAGTTGGACCTGCTGATCTGAGGTCACAACAGGACAGCATTCGGACCCCAGTGTGTAGAAATCCCCCTCAGGTCAAGCAGGTCAAAGGTCAACATGAAATGTCCCTTTATTGAAGATCCATAAATCCCACATTAGCTTTAAATCTCCTGCTATTAGTTGATGATGATCCAGTCCAGGTTTAAAGAGTCCAGGTGTTGCAGTGTTTTAACTAGACCAGATTAAAGATGCTGATAGTCAATAATTAGGTGGAATGGCCCTTTATCCACTTCCTGAGTCAGAAGATTCAATCAGAAACCAACTTCAGCTTCATCTGAATAAATCCAGACCTCTGAGTTTTTCTCTGAGCTCAACAGGCTGCAGATTCTTCAGGACATGAGTTTCTGCTCCCAGAATCAGAACCAGCAGAGATGCATCACATGGATCTGCAGCAGGTTGTTAGGAGAGGTTCTCCACAAGCTCAGACTAAAGGTTCACAGTCTGACAGAGACGGACAGAGAAAGTGGACTAACTGGATGAAATGGTTCCTAGAAACAGGGAAGCTTTCTGGGGACTTGACTGCTGCTCATATGGAGCTGCAGCACATGCAGCAGTTTGATGTTGCAGGAAGCAAAACTAAATGGAAGCAAGTGATGAATTTCCATTTTAGTGTCAATTCCACTAATGGAGCAAATGAAAGTCAGTCGTCCTAAAACCAGTGAGAGCAGCTTCCAGAGGAAAATCTGAGTTTGTTGTGACAGTCAGACTCTATCAGGATGACCCAGTCTGCTGGCAGAGATCCTGGACATGAAGACACATAAATAATATCAAGAAGATTCATTAACAGTCCTGCAGGAAATACTGACTTTGTTAAAGTCATTTTGTTCAAACATCTTGATTCAGCTCTCATTTTGTAGGACAGGAAGTGAGGTCTTACCTTTGTAATGCTTTGTATGCAACAAGCTTCAGCAGTTCACTGAAATCATTCTCATGTGTTTACTGGAAAATAGATTTAAAATGATTCATCTTCACTACCAGGTTGTTCCTTTATGATAATGTTCCCATTTCTGCAGCGTCTCTGATGAACGATTCAGAACCGGAACTAAATGACCCACAATGACCTCACAGAAAAAAGGATCAATATTTTCTAGTTGATGGTTCAGAAACTGAATCAGCACAAAATGATCAATTTTCAGAATGTGATGAGATCCTCAGAAACTTTGAGACAAACTTTGAGTTTCTTTGTTGATCAAATGTTCTGGTTCTGCTGGTTTGGACTCTTTAAACCAGTTTGACTGGATCAGATGTTAGAATCAGTTCATCATGTTTCTTTTACATTCAGGGAAATTAATTTATAAATTTTTATTCTTTATTTGTTCATATTTCAGTTTTAACTGCATCCCGTTGGTTCACATCTTTTATTCTTTATTCAGATTGGATCAATGCAGTTTATCAGAGACCAGCTGGACGTCTCTGTTCTCAGCTCTGAAGTCCAACCCGACCCATCTGACAGAACTGGACCTGTTCAGAACCAACCCGGAAGATTCTGGACTGAAGGATCTCTGTGGTTTTCTACAGACTGAAGGCTGCAGACTGAATACATTGAGGTATTTTAATGATACAATTATTGATATTTCTGTGAATAATTCTATATAATTGATCATAAATCAAAGTTCATTTCTTCTGATCTAATCAATATTTTCTGAGTTTGTTCCTGGACTTGGATCCAGAGTTTAATTTAGTTTCTCTGTGTAACTGAGTTGGACCTGCTGATCTGAGGTCAGAACAGGACAGCATTCGGACCCCAGTGTGTAGAAATCCCCATCATGTCAAGCAGGTCAAAGGTCATCCAGTCTAGAAAAGTGAATTCCTGGAATCTGACAGGAACAAATCAATAATCAATGATTGATGCTTCAACACTTTGATCAGAACCTGGAATGATTTTATTGACTAAAATCCTCCAACACATCATGACCCAGGACCAGGTTCTGGTTCTGGTTCTGGTTCTGAAGTCAGCAGGTCTTTATTGGAGCAGCAGCTTGTTGGCATTAATATTCATGAGAATCTTTAACTGGTTCTGTTGGACTGGTTAACCTGCATCCTGTTGGTTCACATCTTTTATTCTTTATTCAGGTTGAGGAGCTGCAGTTTGTCAAAGATCAGCTGTGATTATTTGGCCTCAGCTCTGAAGTCCAACCCGACCCGTCTGACATATCTGAACCTGAGAGGAAACAAGCTGAAGAAATCAGATGTTCATCAGCTGAAGGATCTTGTAAAGACTTATGGTAAGTAAATGTTTGTAGTGAGTCCAGCTGCTGTCAGCATATTGAACTAAACCCAGTCAGCATCAAAGCAAAGTTCCAGTGTTCCCAGTAAAGCTGCAGCTTCTCAGTGGGAGGAGAATGGTTCAGGCTTCCTGATTGGACACAGCAATCAGCCAATCAGAGGAGCAGCAGCTTGCTGTGTTGTTGCTGTGTCCATGTCTCCAGGACGTCCAGCTGGACTCCAGCGTCCAGCCGCCCAACATGTCTAGAGACAGTGGTCCTCATTCATCAAACAGCAGCAGATCTGATCTCAGACCTGCTTGTTCTCTCAGTTCAACAGGAAACAACTGATCAGGTTCATCTTGGTCACAGCTCTGAGATCAGTATGACTGCAGCCTGGAAACCATCTACTGGATGTGCTGCGTCACTGACTGCTGCTGGAGAGGCTGGAAACACTCACTGATCTGCTCTCCTTCCTTCTTCTCTCTGCAGGTTCTGATCTCTGTAAAGTAGAGAACGTCTCTGTGTCCTGCTGATCCTCAGAGGTTGAAGCTGCAGCAGTTTGAGTCTAAAGAGTATCTGGATCAAGATGATGACCTCTGACCTCTTTTCCATTTCTATTTCAAATGTTTTCCAGATGTCGATCAGGATGTTGAAGATTTTCAGTTTTATTTTTCATCTGATCTGTTTGATGATCTGCAGGAAAAAAAAGAGAGGAAAATACTCTAAGTTCGTTAGAAAAGTTAAATTGAGTAGAAACATGAAGCATTAATTTCATTAAAAACTTGTTAATGGGACAAACTGTAATTTTATTCTGTTGTGATGAAAAAAGTTGATCTAAAATCAGACATGATAGCAGCTCTATAGATTCAGAGCCAAACAGTAAAACTTCCTCTGGATCTGTGGCATTAAATCCACTTGAGATCCAGACGTCCTGACCAGATCCTGCAGAGAAAAGAAACAATATTTGAACGTGGATCATTTGGACTCAGCTGCTTGGATGTGTGCTTGGATTTGAAAGGTTTTGTTGTGAAGCAGAAATTTGATGAAGTTCACAGTGAAGACGACTTCAGTCCACCTGAAACCTGGTTTCACTCAAACCGTCTTTATTCACTTTAAGTTTCTGATGCAACAAGAAGGAAGAAAAGGTCAAAGTTGAACCAGAGATCAACTCCATGTTGCTCACAGATGTGATGGGATCAGTTTGCACAGCTGTAGTTCAAGGAGAACAGTTTTATTTTCCAGCTTTTGACGAAATTATCTGAATGTTGTGACTCGTTTCCCATCAAATTCCTGACAGGAGAAGCAAAACCTCACGTCTCCAACATGAAACTGCAACAGGATGCAGAACTTCCACCGAGCGTCACGTCACTCACAGCAGATCAGGAGCCTCGCTCTTCTCAACACCGCCTAAAACCTGGGATAAGGGGTTAAAGGTCATCTCCTGCACCTAGTGCAACATTTCACTTCTTATGAGAGCGTGTCTCAGTTTAGAGGCCAAAACCAGCAAGAAGCTTCAGAGTTTTCCTGCAACGTAGCTCTGGTCTATTGGCTTCAGTGAGGCTGGTTTTACTGAAGATGTGTTCAGGTCAGCAGGAAAATTCAGCGCTGATACAGGCGGGACGAGCGACTCAACCTCTGATGATGATTGGATAAAAATTTATATGTTCAGATCTACATGAGATGAAACAGTTAATTCTCATCACATATAGGACATTCTCCATCGGTCACCCTGCCGTCGTTCTGGATTTATTCATTATTTACATCGTCAATAGAAATTGTTCAACCAGATGTTTATCTTTGTTTTAATTTTCACTGTTATAAAGTCAGATCAAGTCAGCTTACATTACTGTTGTTAAATAAGAGTCACTGCAGGATTTTATTCCGTCTGATTAGAAATTAAATGTCTTGTAAATAGTTTAAGACAGCAGCTTTATTTTATGATTTAAAACAGTTTTTATTACATATATAACTCCAAACATTGAATTAAAATATGTCAGAATATTATTTGAGTTAGTAAACTGTCAATATGATTCAGGAAGACTGTTTGTTTTCTCTAAACTCCACATTAAGTGAATATTAACTGTAAATAATGCAGCATGATCAGGGCTGTAGTTCCCACTATGGCCACCAGATGGAGGAAATACCCCTTTCTGAAAATAGAGGCGAGATTGTGGAGCTGCAGCTGGTTTCTGGAAATTGTGTTTTATCTGTCAGTGTGAACTAGAAGCGGCTCCACAGATGAAAACATCCCGCAGAGACTCTGAGCGGAGCTAACGATGCTAACAGACGAGCAGCGGCTTCAGGGGAGCTGTGGCTCCTAAACTGGAGCTTCAGCTCCAACAGAGCTGAATCAAAGCTCTACACTGGTTTATACGCTAAGATACTGAGCTTCCGGTCTGAAGGTAGGAAAATATTTAAGAAAAGTTAAATTGTCCTGGAATCAGAATGATGTTGATGTTTTAGCTACAGAGTCACGAACTGAACTATTAGAGCAGGGACGGATTTTGCCCTCTAGTGGACCAGATGGTAACTACAGCTACTTGAACAAAATCAAGTAGCTGTAGTTACCATCCGCTGGTACTTTCACAGTAAAAGCCATAGAAACGAATTCCTCTGTTAGCTTTCATTTGAAATAATAAATTTTTCTCTCTGAAACAATAAACTGTTATTCAAGAGCAGCAAATTAAATTGTACTCATTTCAAACTGAAATTATTTTCAGTTCAGAAAAGTATTTAAATAACATTAACAGCATCCCCATCTCTGACCCAGATCTATCTCTGACCCGGTTCCATCTCTGACCATCCATCATTTTATTTGAGAAAAAAGATTTTACATGTTTTTTTTTTTCTTTTTATGTTCATTCTAAAATCTAAATAATGAAGTTTTGCATCATCATTGATTCTCAGATTTAATTTTTCTCAGTTTATTGTGGTTTTTACTTTTTTAACCCCATATTTCATGTTTTGAGTTTTAGGACTCGATGTGTCTCATCAGACTCTTTACTGAGATTTACTGATTTACTGAGACCTCGGAGAATCACTGGGATAATGTGCTGATTGGGTCATGATTGCTTTTTTTTTATAATTCTTCTAACGTAATTTGGGTTCCTCTGTGTTTAATGATAATTCAATAAAGTTTTATAAAATGTTCAACAGAACAATTTTTTTTTCAGTTTTAGTTTGACAGCTTGTTAAAACAGAAACATCCTGTTAAATTGATCTAAGATTTTTAAGCTTCTAATAAAGGCAAAAGTTTGATTTTATGTTATTCAGACTGAAGATGTTTAAATAAAACACATAAGAACCATTTAAATGATAAATGCTGTTATGTTTTTCTCTAGGCTTCTTCTTTAACCTGCTTCAAACAATTAGGGTACATTTATTACCTTTCCGAGTGTTTTATTATAAAAATTGTTTTAATGTTTGACATATATATTAATAATTATATTTTTAGGCAGTGATTCTTTTTGGGACGATTTTTATTGAAGTTTAGTTATATATTCAGTTATGACTCCAGTAGTGACTCTGATTTAACAACATTAATATAAACTGTTTTTTTTTTTTTTACTTAACAAAATTGAATCCTGAATCTTCTAGTTTCTTCTTGAAACGATTTCCTGTGATAAAATGTTGGCTGGAAAAGAGCTGAAAACTGAGAAAAACCTGAATAGTTCAAATGTGACCTAAAGTTTTACAGCTCCACTCACTGGTGATACAAAGAGAAACATGAAAGCAAAAGTGTTTCCTGTCACCTGAAAGGGGGAGGAGTCTAAGATGCTTCCAGATGCTTAACGTCACCTGGAAGGGGGCGGAGCCTCAGGTACGGATCAGGATCAGGACTAACTGGTTCAGACTCCATTCGCAGCAGAGCAGAGTTTGGATTGGTGAGTTTTCTCTTTTTCTTGTTTTCCTCTCTCTGGGTTTTCTCTCTGTGGAGGAACCAGAACTCGACCCGGTTCTCCTTCAGAACCAAGCTGCTGGCTTCATGGAGCTGTGGTTCTGGTCGGGTTCTGGTTTCCTGTTAATCAGAACCAACAAACTAATGTTGCTGAGCTGAACTGGTTCCAGTATCTTTACTGGTTCTGCTGCTCTTCCTACTCATGTCAGAAAATGCCGACCTCAGAGACTCACATCTGGTTTTAGAGGAAGAATTGAGCTGAATCATTAAAAACTGGTTTCTAGGATGAAATCGTAGATTCTGGCTCAGCTTTGTGAATAAATTCTAGTCTGTCTCCTGCAGAGCAACACGTCCTGCTCCGTATTTCTGTTCAGTTTCATAACGAGCCTCTGATGACATCACAAGAGGCCTCATCTCAGACTCTCCCAGTAAACAGACTGGGAGACCAGTGGGTCTCTGATTATGATTCATGTCTGCAACTTCCTCATCAGTTGTTTAAGTCCCGCCCCTTTAGAGCAGCAGGTAAATACTTGTTCTGTCGCAGGAATCTGGTGGGCGGATCAGCCCAAAATGATTCTATAGAGTCGCACTTCTTCAACATCAGATGCTTCTAAATAAAAGTACAAAGTACAGCATCGTAAAAATACTCCTGAAATGCTATTTTCAAAAAAGTAACTCAAGTAACAGAGTAACTAAGTAGTTACTACCCAAGAAGCTCCAGTTTAATACACTGTAGAGTCAAACTGGGACCAGTAGGTCTTCACCAGTTGTGACCAGCTGAGATATGGGGTGTCAGAAGACGGGGGGTGAAAAACTATTTATAGATAAAGTTACTCCCATTGGGTTCAAATCAGTCCTGGTTCTGATCCAGGAGGATTTTGAAATGTTTCTCTTGTCTTCAGAGGCTTTTATCAGTAAATAATTAATCTGAAGCCTCTTCATGTTCGGCTGCATTTGAAAACTGTTCAACTTCTGTCCAGTGAGGCTGTCAGTCTGATCTGGTGGCATCATGTCATCAGACAGTTCTTCATGTGTATATATATATACGGTTTGTGTAGTGTGCAATAATGACCTTTTCAAATTTAACCTAAATAAATTCAGAACTTAAAGTAACTTTTTACAGTGCATCAGTGTTCTTGCTGCAGGAACTCTCACTGTAAAACCTCTGGTGTTTTAACCTTAAAAAAATAGAACAAAAACATTGTAAACTAGTTTCTCTTCTTCTTGAAATCAGCAGAAAGTGTTTCACATCAGTCCCGTCCCTCAGCAGTCTGGGGTTCAGCAGAAACATGTTTTTTCTTTTCTGTGGATCAGAACCGGCTTTATGCAGTCCACAGATTTTCTCTCTTCCTCTTCACTGAGTTTCGTCTTTTTCCAGGTTTTCCTCTTGTTGCTTCTTACAGCAAGTAGAAACTCTTTGTCTCTCAAAGCTCTGCTGGAAAACTGCATCCAGATCCAGACTGACTGATCCAGAACCAGTTGCCAACTCAACAAAAGAAATTATTTAGGCTAAAATCAAAATCAGGAGTTCAGGCTTTTTAAAGTTCAGTGATCGGCCGGAAAACTGCAATCGGTGCATCCCTAAAATAACTTTATAATTCCTTTAAATGGAGCAATATTAATAATTTAAACACATTTTATAACTTGTAAGAAACTATTTACATTTCAATTTCTAGCTAAAAATGTTGCATTAATGTGCCTCTTGATATTAAAGTTCTATTCTGAGATGGATCAATTGACTAAATATGTTTCAGGCCTCGCTGAATGAGGGGGGCTTCATCCCCCTATAGCAGCTGGTATTTACCCATGATTCGTTGCACCGGGTCCAGCTGGTATTTACCCATAATTCCTTGCAGCGGGTCCAGCTGATACCTCAGCTGGATGCTGTGGTCCCTGAAAGCTGCTTTGTGATTCGTTATCTGAGAGGAAATCCTGCTGAGCTGCACACAGAGGCTGACATGTTGCTGAGATCCCAGCTGGACCCGGTTCTGTCTGGAGGAGAGCTGTGGACCCGACCTGAGCTGCTGCTCCTTCAGAACCTCCTGCACACTGACTCCCTTCATACAGATTTACAGTAGAGTCAAATGTTCACTCCTTTCATTCACCTGATTCACTCTGATTCTCTGAACACATGATGGGAACCAGCTTTCTGCTTCCAGTTACTGGAACTGGATCACTGGGACTGACTGGTTCTGGTTTCTCTCTCAAAAGGTCCAGAAGATGGAAGATCTGGATCTAAAAGAACCTCCAGGATCCATCAGTCCATCTATGAGGAGTGACCGGTCCAGACATGAACCTCCAAACTTCAGTAATGAACCTGGACCCTCAGACAGAAAGTAAGAAACCAGTTTCTAACTGATTCATGTGAATCTATAGAGATAAAATATAAATTAACTAATTGATCTCAGTGTTTTAATAAACAGTAACTTAATTTTCTTACTTATTAATTTAAAGTTATACATGAAGGATGTTGGTCAGTAAATCAGTTTGAATGAATTAATATGGATTAAAATGTTGCATGAAAACAAAAACATGTGAGGAGCAACAATTCAGATTGTCTGTAAACCCACTGAAGCAGTGAAACCAGCATCTTCCAGACTGGGAACACTGGCATCAGTCATCATACCAAATATAATTCAATGAAGTACTTAAAACCGGAAATCATCAATGTTCTGAGGTTCTGTTCTGACCCAGTTTCTGGTCCCTGGTTCTTTGTGGATCTTCATGAACATGTTCAGCTCCAGCCTGTTGCTAGTGAATATTTCAGTGATGAAGAAATGTCTTCATAGGAGGAGCTTTAGTGAGGAGGAGCTTCCATCCTGCTGTGCTTTGGGTCAGAATGTTCTGATGGATTCGGGTTGGACCAGCTGCCCCCAGTGTGGGAAACAACCCAGAACAGGATCTGGACCGACAGCCAATCAGAGCAGTCGTGCTCCAGGTGAGACTGAACATGTCCAATCAGAGCTTCTTCCTTCTATCGTCTCTGTGGAACCAGATCCACGTCTTTAGTTGACATTTAGAATAGAATAGAATAGAATAGAATAGAATAGAATAGAATAGAATAGAATAGAATAGCATTTATTGTCATTGAACAGGATTCAACGAAATTTCTATTGCAACTCCCGTGCAAAAAGTCAAATACAATATTAAATAAACAAACACACAATAATAATAATATATACAACTAAAATTAACTAAAGGCACTCAACCACACCAAAGAAGAAGCAGCAGGTCCAATTATGGTAAGTGCAGATGATGTGACAGTGCAAGTGCAGAACAATATGGCTGTGTGGGGGTGGGGGGTGTATGTGAGGTTATGATATGTGTGGGAGGGGGCGGCAGGGAGTAATGGCTCTGACGGCTGTGGGGAAGAAACTGTTTCTCAGTCTGTTTGTTGTAGTCCGTATATTCCTGTACCGCTTGCCTGATGGCAGCGGCACAAACAGACTGTGGCCCGGGTGGCTGGAATCCATGGCTATGGATCCAGCTCTCTTCTTGACCCGGCCTATGTAAATAGAGTCCAGGTCCGGGAGGGGGCATCCCACAATGCCTTGTGCTGTTCTCACCACCCGTGTCAGTTGTTTCCTCTCCAGTGCTGTGCAGCTACCGTACCACACAGTCACGTTGAGGCAGAGGACGCTCTCGATCGTTGCCCTGTAAAAGTTCACGAGCAGCCGTGAGGAAAGTCCAGCCCGTCTCAGTTTCCTGAGGAAGAAGAGCCTTTGTTGTGCTTTCTTCACCAGGTGGGAGGTGTTGGTATTCCAGGAGAGGTCAGAGGTGATGTGGAGGCCCAGGAACTTGATGTTGTCCACACGCTCCACCTCTTCTCCATCTATGAGAAGGGGAGTGTGACCCGTCCTCCTGGACCTTCTGTAGTCCACAATGACCTCCTTGGTCTTCCCTGTGTTCAGCACCAAGTTATTGGCTGAACACCACTGAGTGAGCTGCAGAATTTCCTCTCTGTAGTGGGTCCGTTGTTGTCTGAAATGAGACCCACTACTGTTGTGTCGTCCGCGAACTTGACGACTGTGTTGGTGGGGTGGATGGCAACGCAGTCGTGTGTAAACAGGGTGAAGAGAGCTGGGCTGAGCACACAGCCCTGCGGCGTGCCTGTGTTGAGGACCAGTGGGGACGATGTTGAGCCACCTATTCTCACCACCTGAGGCCTGTTGGTGAGGAAGTCTCTGATCCAGTGGCACAGTGAAGCAGGCAGCCCCACCTTGAGTAGCTTCAGCACCAGCTTGTCTGGGATGACGGTGTTAAATGCTGAGCTGAAGTCTACAAATAGCATCCTGACGTAGGTGTTGGGATGCTGCAGATGGGTCAGGGCTGTGTGCAGAGTGATGGAGACAGCATCCTCTGTTGACCGGTTCGCTCTGTAGGCGAACTGGAGGCTGTCCAGGTCTGCGGGATGAAGTGTCTGATGTACCTCAGAAGAATCCTCTCAAAGCACTTCATGATCACCGGGGTCAGAGCGATGGGCCGGTAATCGTTCAGGCTGGTGATGGTCGTCTTCTTCGGTACAGGGATGATGGTGGAAGACTTGAGACACTCAGGAACCATGGTGAACTGCAGGGACAGATTGAAAATGTCCAGAAACACTCCTGCCAGCTGGTCGGCGCACGTTTTCAGCGTCTGGCCTGACACCTTGTCCGGTCCTGTAGCTTTGCGGGTGTTGATCCTCCTCAGGGTGGACGTCACCTGGTGCTGCTGCAGGACGAGAGGCTGGTACTGCTCTTCCAGTCGGGGTAGATGTACAGCTTCTCTGCTGCCCACTGTGTCAAAGCGGGCAAAGAAGCTGTTTAAGGTGTCAGGCAGGGTGGGGTCGCGGCTGGTCAGCTGAGTGCTGTGTTTGTAGTCTGTCATGGTCCTGATGTCTCTCCACATGCTACTGGGGTTGTTGATGAAGTGTTCCTCAATTCACTGTTTGTACTGGAGCTTGGCCTGCTTAATTCCTTTTTTCAGTTCCGACCGGGCCCTGCTATAAGCCAACCTGTCTCCAGATCTGTAGGCAGCATCCCGGGCTTTCAGCAGGGCCCGTACTGTGCTGTCCAGCCATGGTTTCTGGTTTGGAAACACTTTTATGGTCTTAGCAGGTAGGACAGCATCAGTGCAGAACTGAATATAGGACAGAACGGACGATGAGTATTCCTCCAAGTCTGCTCCGTCCCTGAACACTCCAGTCTGTGTGCTCAAAGCAGTCCTGAAGTGCAGAGGAGGCCTCCTCAGTCCAGACCTGAACTATTCTGGTGGTCGGCTTAGTTCTGCAGGCCAGAGGCTTGTAGACAGGAATCAGCTCCACTGAGATGTGGTCAGACATGCCCAGATGTGGACCTGCTACAGCCTTGTAGGCTCCGGGGGTATTGCAGTAGACCTGATCCAAAATGTTATTGTCTCTGGTGGGAAAGTTTATGAACTTGTGGAATTTGGGAAACACAGCCTTCAGTTCCACGTGGTTAAAGTCCCCCACAATCATGGCCGCCTCCGGGTTGGAGTTCATTGGACATTTAATGATTAAAAGTCTTTTTGTGGTCAGTTGTTTCAACTGAATCTGTCTTTTTCCAGCTGGCGGAAACTTATGTATCAGTAACTCGACTTCATAAAGTCCTCGTTTAATTTGACCCTGTTCAAAAAATTGGCCACAAGATAAATGTACAAATTTTACTTTTTATTTTGTTTGTTTATAAATTACAAGTGAATACTCTTACTCTGAAGGGTCATGTTGCAGCATAACATGTCATCAGCTCTAAATGAAATAGCAGAAAGGATGGCTCAAGGTATTGGTTGATATTAATGTTGTGTTTAGAATAACAGATATATAGTGTATAATAAAACAAAAAAACAAGGTGGAAAAAGTTCTAGGTCAGCAAATTGCCCATCTTCCAATATGGTGAATCTGACCTTGCTGAGAAGGATTTTTGTTCTACTTTTATTAGTTATTTCACCAGACCTTTAAGGTTCTGCAGGAAAATTAGTTTCCTATTGCAGCTTACAATTAGGGAAATGACTGAAGAACAATTCCACATAATTTCTCCTTTAGCATCTTTAACGTGATCTAC
The DNA here is from genome assembly GCF_027474105.1 of Poeciliopsis prolifica. Lineage (NCBI taxonomy): Eukaryota > Metazoa > Chordata > Actinopteri > Cyprinodontiformes > Poeciliidae > Poeciliopsis > Poeciliopsis prolifica. Next base: position 25,906 of record NW_026562466.1, on the reverse strand, counting down.
TTCAAAAAATTAAAATATGCAGACTTCAATCATGTGTAGATTATTCAGGCCAGAATTTCTAAAACCAAGTTTGTAGTTTTTTTTTTTCTCTAAACCAAGCTCCATGAAAGCTTTTATTTGTGAAGCTTCAATACAAGTTGATTTCAACCCTTTTAATGTATCTGGACCACATTAAAATGGTGAAATGATTAAATTGTGTGTTTTTGTTATTGTGATGACATAGAAATCATTATTTAATAAGAACAAAAATCAGCTCCACTGAAGGGGCCTCTTGATCCCTTGGTGGCCCTGGGGCCCTAAGCAACAGATTGCCTTGGGCCGGCCCTGAGACTGATGTTGGAATAACTTTCAATAGGTTTTCTCTAATTATTGAATTATGTTTCCTTCATAGAAGTTTATGAAGAAGAACCAAACTGGCCACTTTATTAGTCCAGTTACTTGTTAAAATATTGCAAATTGTTTTTATTTTGTTTGTTTTCTTTCTTTTTTCAGATATTGTTGGTCCAGCTCTTAAAGCGTCTCTGAAGATGATGTTCCAAAGTCTCTCTGAAGGCGTCGCTGAACTTGGAAATAAAACCGATCTGAACCAGATCTACACTGAGCTCTACATCACAGAGGGGTTAACTAGAGAGGTCAACCAGGAACATGAGGTCAGACGCATTGAAAACAGCATCCAGGAAACAAGAAACAGTCAGAAGAGAAGATCTTTAAAGTCCCACCTGGGAGAGATCAACCAATCAGAACAGTGATGGCCCCTGGCATTGGGAAAACACTGTTAACACAGAAGTTCACTCTGGACTGGGCTGAAGGCAAAACCAACCAGAACATTGATTTCATATTTCCATTCACCTTCAGAGAACTGAATTTACTGAAGAAGAAAAGTTCAGCTTATTAAACTGAAATTATTTTCTAAAACCAGGAATCAGAAACTTTGAATCGTTCCAGGTTCTGTTCATCTTTGATGGTCTGGATGAAAGTCGATTTAGTCTGGATTTCTACAACAATCCAATCCTGACTGATGTTACAGAGTCCAGCTCAGTGGATGTTCTGCTGACAAACCTCATCAGGAAGGAACTGCTTCCCTCAGCTCTCCTCTGGATAACACACGACCTGCAGGAGCCAATCAGATCCCTGCTCACTGTGTTGACATGGTGACAGAGGTCAGAGGGTTCACTGACCCCCAGAAGGAGGAATATTTCAGGAAGAGATTCAGAGATGATGAGAAAGGCCAGCAGGATCATCTCCCACATCCAGAAATCCAAAAGTCTCCACATCATGTGTCACATCCCCGTCTTCTGCTGGATCACTGCTAAAGTTCTGGAGGATGTGATGAGACCAGAGAGCGAGAGAAACTACCCAAGACTCTGACTGAGATGTACATAGAGTTCCTGAAGGTTCAACTCAAAATCAAGGAGGAAAAGTTTGATGGAGGAAAAAAGACCAAATCTATCTGGAGTCCAGAGAACAGGAAGCTGATTGAGTCTCTAGGAAAACTGGCTTTTGATCAGCTGCTGAAGGGAAACCTGATCTTCTATGACAAAGAGCTCACACAGTGCGGCATCAACATCCAAGATGCTGCGTTGTTCTCAGGAGTTTTCACTGAGATGTTTAAAAGAGAGAGAGGGACACGCGACGTCTCCGTCTACTCCTTTGTTCATCTGAGCATCCAGGAGTTTTCTGGCTGCAGTCTACATGCTCCACTGCTTCACCAGCAGGAAGTCAGAGGAGATCAAGACGTTCCTGGGAGACAAATACAGAGAAACATCTCTAGATGAGTTCATGAAGAAAGTCATGAAGAAATCCCTCCGCAGTAAAAATGGCCACCTGGACCTGTTTGTCCGCTTCCTTCATGGTCTCACTGTGGAGTCCAACCAGAGACTCTTAGAAGATCTGCTGGGTCAGACAGAGACCAGTCCAGAAACCATCCAGAGAATCATCACCAACCTGAAGAAGATGAACTCTGATAGAATCTCTCCTGCCAGAAGCATCAACATCTTCTACTGTCTGGTGGAGATGAACGATGTCTCATTTTATCAGGAGATCCAACGGCTGCTGGATTCAGGAAAGAAGCTCTCAGAGTCTGACTGTTCAGCTCTGGCCTTCATGCTGCAGATGTCAGAGGTTCTGGATGAGTTGGACCTGGAGAAGTACAACACATCAGAATCAGGTCGACAGAGACTGGTTCCAGCTGTGAGGAACTGCAGAAAGGCTCGGTGAGTCCAGATGTTTTCATTGTGTGATGCTGATTCAGCTCTATTGTCCTCCTGTTTCTTCTTCTGTCTTCAAGTTGATTCTGGATGTTTTTGCTCTTTATCTACTTCCTTCATCCTCTGGATTATTTCAGCCAATCAAACATCTAAACATTCAACTCATCCAGGACAGATGCAGCTTCTGGTTTTAGACATTTTGATCATTTTAAAAATATTTCACTTTTTATCAGTTTTCAGGTTGAAATGAATAGAAAACCCTGAACTCTAGAAAATCTATTTTCTCGAAGATCGAAGATCATTGAGCCGCTGCTCCATAATTCAAAATTTTAGGATCTTTGACTGTTTTTGTAAAATGATTTTTTAGGTTTAATGAACATTTGAATCATTGAACTAAATATTGCAATAATTATAAACTTTGTGAACAGTGTTGATCTTCATCATTCTCTCCTCTTCCTCCTCCCTCTAGTTTCCTCTGAGTTTGTAAATGAGACCAAATGTGGTTTTTGTCGTCTGGTTCCAGAAAAAGTTCTAGTTTCTGTCAGATCCTCCCAAAGCTCTGAGAATCTGCTTCCAGAGCTGGAACCATTTTCCTCATCAACTCTTCATCTGCAGCCTTTGTTGAAGCTGTTAGCTGTCCTCCATGAAGACCTGCAGAGACATGAGCTTCAACTCTGGAGACATCCAGCCTCTTCTAGTGACTGGAGAACTTTCACTGCTTCACCATGAAATGCTGCTGGACCCAAACGCTCCGTCTCCTCCAGGGGTTTTGCTCTTCAGCTCTTTAGGAGTTTAGCAACAATTTCTCCTGACATCCAAACCTTTGTTCCTCTGAGACAATGGACAGACCACTGCAGAGACATGTGTCCCTCTTCCAACCAGTTTGTCCCAGTTCCTCTCAGATCCACAGTCTGAGAGGACGGTTCTGACCCGAAGGAGCAGCAGGACCGGTTCTGCTGCTGCTCTGCAGGACGACCAGAACAAAGTGAAGCTTTTAGCTGCAGCAGGTTGACGACTGTCCACTTTCTACTTTGTTAACGCATCAAATCCAGCAGATGAACGGAGACAGAACTGGAGCATCATGTGTTTGTTCTGCTCCCAGTTTTCCTCTGTGGCAGCATTTAATAACCTGCTGCTGGGAAACATGTTTCTATACAATATATTACTATTATTCATGATGATGCAGCAGATATTGGCTCAACAAACCCAGAGATGCCAGAGGTCCACAGCAGCTGGACTTCCTGTTCTGCTCACCTCATTTAGAACTCACTTCCTGCTTGGTGGAAGATCTAGACGGTCTAGTCCAAGTCAGAGCTGTGAGCAGTTCCTCCTCCTCTCCATCATCTCCAGTCGTTTCCTTCATTCAGCTCAGTCAGCCTCTTCATCAGCTACTGCAGAGAAACTGAACTTTCCTTCACTGATGATAGAAGATCTTCAACATCTGACTGCAGCTGAAGGTCTGAGGACATGAAGCCTGGACCAGAACCAGAACCAGAACCAGAACCAGAACCAGAACCAACCTGGACTCTAACCAGGAACTGCACAGATTCTCTGTGGGGTTAAACTCAGTAGATATTGGTCAGATGATGATCAGATGATGATCAGATGATGACATCACTGTTATTATATTTTAGTCTGTTTATGATCCAGATTGATTTCATTAGAACTGAATTTATTTCTTCTCTAATCACAGACTTGGTGACTGTTGGATCCAAAAGGCTGAATGTGAAGTTTTGGCCTCGGCTCTTAAGTCCAACCCAGATCTGACTGAACTGGTAATAAATTGGATCCACATAAATAAAGCTGGAGAATCTGATATGAAGCATCTGGTTGAGATCCTGGAGAATTCAGTCAGTAAAGTGAAGATTCTGAGGTTTGTTTTCTCTATTTATTCAATAAAAACATTTATTGATTTTTTTAATCAAAAGTTAATCAATTTAATTTTAATATATATTATTTTAAAACATCCTGTTTAATCATCAGAATAAAATCTCTAAAACATTTGACCTTATTAATTATTTTCTTATTTCAGACTTTGAGATTATTGAACTTTGTTTTTCAGTTTTTCTCTTTAAAATGTTTTTGATAAAAAATGAGTAAAATAATTGAAATGCTGTGAATGAATGATGGAGATGTTTCAGTTTGGTAAAGATTCAGATGGTTTTATTTCTGATTTTTTACATTAAAATGAAATGTTGATCCTCCAGAGCCACAAACACTGACGAGTTCAAATCCTCATTAATGAACGTCTAAGAAACCACTGATTGTAGAAAAGCAAATCTAGATGCAATGAATGAAAGTGAGGTTTGCAGCAGCAGCAGGTTCCTCAGCTTTGACCTGAGGCTGTGGTTCTGTTGGGCCGGGTCAGAGAGAACCGTCTCCTGAGGAAATAATGGCCTCCATTGGCTTTCAGCAGCTTTAATAGGAACCCAAAGGCCATTAATGAAGAACCTGACTGGTTCTGATCCAGTTACCAAGTCGGGTCTGATGATCAGGAACCAGCAGAAATAGCTCACTCATCCAGGCTGATAGAAAACTTTGAGTTTCTTTGTGGATCAAATGTTCTGGTTCTGCTGGTTTGGACACTTTAAACCAGTTTGACTGGATCAGATGTTAGAATCAGTTCATCATGTTTCTTTACATTCAGGGAATTAATTTATACATTTTTATTATTTATTTGTTCATATTTCAGTTTTAACTGCATCCTGTTGGTTCACATCTTTTATTCTTTATTCAGATTGGAGAACTGCAGTTTATCAGAGACCAGCTGGACGTCTCTGTTCTCAGCTCTGAAGTCCAACCCGACCCATCTGACAGAACTGGAGCTGAGCGAAACCAACCTGGAAGGTTCTGGACTGAAGGATCTCTGTGGTTTTCTACAGACTGAAGGCTGCAGACTGAGACATTGAGGTATTTTAATGATATAATTATTGATATTTCTGTGAATAATTCTATATAATTGATCATAAATCAAAGTTCATTTCTTCTGATCTAATCAATATTTTCTGAGTTTGTTCCTGGATCCAGAGTTTAATTTAGTTTCTCTGTGTAACTGAGTTGGACCTGCTGATCTGAGGTCAGAACAGGACAGCATTCGGACCCCAGTGTGTAGAAATCCCCCTCAGGTCAAGCAGGTCAAAGGTCAACATGAAATCTCCCTTTATTGAAGATCCATAAATCCCACATTAGTTTTAAATCTTCTGCTATTAGTTGATGATGATCCAGTCCAGGTTTAAAGAGTCCAGGTGTTGCAATGTTTTAACTAGACCAGATTAAAGATGCTGATAGTCAATAATTAGGTGGATTGGCCCTTTATCCACTTCCTGAATCAGAAGCTTCAATCAGAAACCAACTTCAGCTTCATCTGAATAAATCCAGACCACTGAGTTTTTCTCTGAGCTCAACAGGCTGCAGATTCTTCAGGACATGAGTTTCTGCTCTCAGAATCAGAACCAGCAGAGATGCAGCACATGGATCTGCAGCAGGTTGTTAGGAGAGGTTCTCCACAAGCTCAGAGGTTCACAGTCTGACAGAGACGGACAGAGAAAGTGGACTAACTGGATGAAATGGTTCCTAGAAACAGGGAAGCTTTCTGGGGACTTGACTGCTGCTCATATGGAGCTGCAGCACATGCAGCAGTTTGATGTTGGCAGGAAGCAAAACAAAATGGAAGCAAGTGATGAATTTCCATTTTAGTGTCAATTCCACTAATGGAGCAAATGAAAGTCAGTCGTCCTAAAACCAGTGAGAGCAGCTTCCAGAGGAAAATCTGAGTTTGTTGTGACAGTCAAACTCTATCAGGATGACCACAGTCTTCTGGCAGAGATCCTGGACATTAAGGAGACATAAATAATATCAAGATGATTCATTAACAGTCCTGCAGGAAATACTGACTTTGTTAAAGTCATTTTGTTCAAACATCTTGATTCAGATCTTATTTTGTAGGACAGGAAGTGAGGTCTTACCTTTGTAATGCTTTGTATGCAACAAGCTTCAGCAGTTCACTGAAATCATTCTCATGTGTTTTTACTGGAAAATAGATTTAAAATGATTCATCTTCACTATCAGGTTGTTCCTTTATGATAATATTCCCATTTCTGCAGCGTCTCTGATGAACGATTCAGAACCAGAACCAAATGACCCACTATGACCTCACAGAGAAAAGGATCAATATTTTCTAGTTGATAGTTCAGAACTGAAATCAGCACAAAATGATCAACTTTCAGAATGTGATGATATTATAAAAGGATTGAAATCAACCCGTTTCCATCTGTCATACTGAGCAATGAGCTGCAGTTCAAATACAAGCAGCAAAAAACATCATTAATAGATTAATGAAGAAACTGGAGCCATAAAATATCAGCAGATCAATGATGGACAGAGCAGTCGGAGAATCCAGAGCCTGGAAGGAAACATGGAGAGAAAAACATCCACTGAGTTTAAGATCCTCAGAAACTTTGAGACAAACTTTGAGTTTCTTTGTTGATCAAATGTTCTGGTTCTGCTGGTTTGGACTCTTTGAACCAGTTTGACTGGATCAGATGTTAGAATCAGTTCATCATGTTTCTTTTACATTCAGGGAAATTAATTTATACATTTTTATTATTGATTTGTTCATATTTCAGTTTTAACTGTATCCTGTTGGTTCACATCTTTTATTCTTTATTCAGATTGTGGGACTGCAGTTTCTCAGAGACCAGCTGGACGTCTCTGTTCTCAGCTCTGAAGTCCAACCCGACCCGTCTGACAGAACTGGACCTGTTCAGAACCAACCCGGAAGATTCTGGACTGAAGGATCTCTGTGGTTTTCTACAGACTGAAGGCTGCAGACTGGAGAGATTGTTGTATGTAATGATATAATTATTGATATTTCTGTGAATAATTCTATATAGTTGATCATAAATCAAAGTTCATTTCTTCTGATCTAATCAATATTTTCTGAGTTTGTTCCTGGATCCAGAGTTTAATTTAGTTTCTCTGTGTAACTGAGTTGGACCTGCTGATCTGAGGTCAGAACAGGACAGCATTCGGACCCCAGTGTGTAGAAATCCCCCTCAGGTCAAGCAGGTCAAAGGTCATCCAGTCTAGAAAAGTAATTCCTGGAATCTGACAGGAACAAATCAATAATCAATGATTGATGCTTCAACACTTTGATCAGAACCTGGAATGATTTTATTGACTAAAATCCTCCAACACATCATGACCCAGTACCAGGTTCTGGTTCTGGTTCTGGTTCTGAAGTCAGCAGGTCTTTATTGGAGCAGCAGCTTGTTGGCATTAATATTCATGAGAATCTTTAACTGGTTATGTTGGACTGGTTAACCTGCATCCTGTTGGTTCACATCTTTTATTCTTTATTCAGGTTGAGGTGCTGCAGTTGTCACAGATCAGCTGTGATTATTTGGTCTTAGCTCTGAAGTCCAACCCGACCCGTCTGACAGAACTCAACCTGAGAGGAAACAACCTGAAGGAATCAGATGTTCATCAGCTGATGGATCTTGTAAAGACTGTAAAGTAAGTAAATGTTTGCAGTGAGTCCAGCTGCTGTCAGCATATTGAACTAAACCCAGTCAGCATCAAAGCAAAGATCCAGTGTTCCCAGTAAAGCTGCAGCTTCTCAGTGGGAGGAGAATGGTTCAGGCTTCCTGATTGGACACAGCAATCAGCCAATCAGAGGAGCAGCAGCTTGCTGTGTTGTTGCTGTGTCCATGTCTCCAGGACGTCCAGCTGGACTCCAGCCGTCCAACATGTCTAGAGACAGTGGTCCTCATTCATCAAACAGCAGCAGATCTGATCTCAGACCTGCTTGTTCTCTCAGTTCAACAGGAAACAACTGATCAGGTTCATCTTGGTCACAGCTCTGAGATCAGTCTGACTGGAAACCATCTACTGGATGTGCTGCGTCACTGACTGCTGCTGGAGAGGCTGGAAACACTCACTGATCTGCTCTCCTTCCTTCTTCTCTCTGCAGGTGGAAAACACCTTTGTTGTCCTTCTAATCCTCAGAGGTTGAAGCTGCAGCAGTTTGAGTCTAAAGAGTATCTGGATCAAGATGATGACCTCTGACCTCTTTTCCATTTCTATTTCAAATGTTTTCCAGATGTCGATCAGGTTTGAAGATTTTCAGTTTTATTTTTCATCTGATCTGTTTGATGATCTGCAGGAACAAAAGAGAGAAAAATACTCTGAGTTCATTAGAAAAGTTAAATTGAGTAGAAACATGAAACATTAATTTCATTAAAAACTTGTTAATGGGACAAATTGTAATTTTATTCTGTCGTGGTGAAAAAGTTGATCTAAAATCAGACATGATAGCAGCTCTATAGATTCAGAGCCAAACAGTAAAACTTCCTCTGGATCTGTGGCATTAAATCCACTTGAGATCCAGACGTCCTGACCAGATCCTGCAGAGAAAAGAAACAATATTTGAACGTGGATCATTTGGACTCAGCTGCTTGGATGTGTGTTTGGATTTGAAAGGTTTTGTTGTGAAGCAGAAAGTTGATGAAGTTCACAGTGAAGACGACTTCAGTCCACCTGAACCTGGTTTCACTCAAACCGCCTTTATTCACTTTAAGTTTCTGATGCAACAAGAAGGAAGAAAAGGTCAAAGGTGAACCAGAGATCGACTCCATGTTGCTCACAGATGTGATGGGATCAGTTTGCACAGCTGTTGTTCAAGGAGAACAGTTTTATTTTCCTGCTTTTGTTGATGGATGCAAATTTGCATCAGAAGATGAGAAAATAACTTTTCTGTGGTTTATTTGTGTGGATTTAAAGTGGAACAAGTTTAAAGAAAAACTAGAGGAGAAACCTGAGCCAGCGTTCTGACAGACCAAACACTGAGGAACCAGAGTTTGCATCGTCAAAGTGACGAAAATCATCTGAATGTTGTGACTCGTTTCCCATCAAATTCCTGACAGGAGAAGCAAAACCTCACGTCTCCAACATGAAGCTGCAACAGGATGCAGAACTTCCACCGAGCGTCACGTCACTCACAGCAGATCAGGAGCCTCGCTCTTCACCTCAACACCGCCTAAAACCTGGGACCAGGGGTTAAAGGTCATCTCCTGCACCTAGTGCAACATTTCACTTCTTATGAGAGCACGTCTCAGTTTAGAGGCCAAAACCAGCAAGAAGCTTCAGAGTTTTCCTGCAACGTAGCTCTGGTCTATTGGTTTCAGTGAGGCTGGTTTTACTGAAGATGTGTTCAGGTACGCAGGAAAATTCAGCGCTGATACAGACGGGACGAGCGACTCCACCTCTGATGATGCTTGGATAAAAGTTTATATGTTCAGATCTACATGAGATGAAACAGTTAATTCTCATCACATATAAGGACATTCTCCATCGGTCACCCTGCCGTCGTTCTGGATTTATTCATTATTTACATCGTCAATAGAAATTGTTCAACAAGATGTTTATCTCTGTTTTAATTTTCACTTATAAAGTCATATCAAGTCAGCTTACATTACTGTTGTTAAATAAGAGTCACTGCAGGATTTTTTTCAGTCTGATTAGAAATTAAATGTCTTGTAAATAGTTTAAGACAGCAGCTTTATTTTATGATTTAAAACAGTTTTTATTACATATATAACTCCAAACATTGAATTAAAATATGTCAGAATATTATTTGAGTTAGTAAACTGTCAATATGATTCAGGAAGAATGTTAGTTTTGTCTAAACTCCACATTAAGTGAATATTAAATGTAAATAATGCAGAATGATCAGGGCTGTAGTTCCCACTATGGCCACCAGATGAAGGAAATACCCCTTTCTGAAAATAGGCGAGATTGTGGAGCTGCAGCTGGTTTCTGGAAATTGTGTTTTATCTGTCAGTGTGAACTAGAAGCGGCTCCACAGATGAAAACATCCCGCAGAGACTCTGAGCGGAGCTAACGATGCTAACAGACGAGCAGCGGCTTCAGGGGAGCTGTGGCTCCTAAACTGGAGCTTCAGCTCCAACAGAGCTGAATCAAAGCTCTACAGCTCTGGTTTATACACTAAGATGCTGAGCTTCCGGTCTGAAGGTAGGAAAATATTTAAGAAAAGTTAAATTATCCTGGAATCAGAATGATGTTGATGTTTTAGCTACAGAGTCACGAACTGAACTATTAGGGCAGGGCGGATTTTGCCCTCTGGTGGATCCAGATGGTAACTACAGCTACTTGAGAAAATCAGAGCGTTTACAAACCACATTCACTTCCGCTGTTACTTTCACAATAAGAGCCATAGAAACGAATTCCTCTGTTAGCTTTCATTTGAAATAATACATTTTACTTTCGTTGTTTTTCTCTGAAACAATAAACTGTTATTCAAGAGCAGCAAATTAAATTGTACTCATTTCAAACTGAAATTATTTTCAGTTCAGAAAAGTATTTAAATAACATTAACAGCAGCCCCATCTCTGACCCAGATCTATCTCTGACCCGGTTCCATCTCTGACCATCCATCATTTTATTTGAGAAAAAAGATTTGACATGTTTTTTTCTTTTTATGTTCATTCTAAAATCTAAATAATGAAGTTTTGCATCATCATTGATTCTCAGATTTAATTTTTCTCAGTTTATTGTGGTTTTTACTTTTTTAACCCATATTTCATGTTTTGAGTTTTAGGACTCGATGTGTCTCATCAGACTCTTTACTGAGATTTACTGATTTACTGAGACCTCGGAGAATCACTGGGATAATGTGCTGATTGGTTCATGATTGTTTTATTTTTGTTTTTTTTAATAATTCTTCTAATCTAATTTTGGTTCCTCTGTGTTTAATGATAATTCAATAAAGTTTTATAAAATGTTCAACAGAACAATTTTTTTTTTCATTTTAGTTTGACAGCTTGTTAAAACAGAAACATCCTGTTAATTAATCTGAGATTTTTAAGCTTCTAATAAAGGCAAAAGTTTATTTTTATGTTATTCAGACTGAAGATGTTTAAATAAAACACATAAGAACCATTTAAATGATAAATGCTGTTATGTTTTTTTCTAGGCTTCTTCGTTAACCTGCTTCAAACAATTAGGGTACATTTATTACCTTTCCGAGTGTTTTATTATAAAAATTGTTTTAATGTTTGACATATATATATTAATAATTATATTTTCAGGCCGTGATTCTCAAAATTTCCCACAGTTCATCTTTTTGAGAAGATTTTTATTAAGTTTAGTTATATATTCAGTTATGAATCCTGTAGTGACTCTGATTTAACAACATTAATGTAAGTTGATTTTTTTTTTCTTGATAAAACTGAATCCTGAATCTTCTAGTTTCTTATTGAAATGATTTCCTGCAATAAAATGTTGGCTGGAAAAGAGCTGAAAACTGAGAAAAACCTAAAAAGTTCAAATGTGACCTAAAGTTTTACAGCTTAACTCACTGGTGATACAAAGAGAAACATGAAAGTAAAAGTGTTTATTGTCACCTGAAAGGGGGAGGAGTCTAAGATGCTTCCAGATGCTTAAAGTCACCTTGAAGGGGGCGGAGCCTCAGGTACGGATGAGGATCAGGACTAACAGGTTCAGACTCCAGTTAGCAGCAGAGCAGAGTCTGGATCTGGTGAGTTTTCACTTTTTCTTGTTTTCTTCTCTCTGGGTTTTCTTTCTGTGGAGGAACCAGAACTCGGCCCGGTTCTCCTTCAGAACCAAGTTGCTGGCTTCATGGAGCTGTGGTTCTGGTCGGTTCTGGTTTCCTGTTAATCAGAACCAACAAACTCTCTTAAAGCTGCAGTTTCCTGTTGCTGAGCTGAACTGTGAATAAATTCTAGTCTGTCTCCTGCAGAGCAACACGTCCTGCTCCGTGTTTCTGTTCAGTTGTTTCATAACGAGCCTCTGATGACATCACAAGAGGCCTCATCTCAGACTCTCCCAGTAAACAGACTGGGACACCAGTGGGTCTCTGATTATGATTCATGTCTGCAAAATCCTCATCAGTTGTTTAAGCCCCACCCCTTTACAGCAGCAGGTAAACACTTGTTTCTGTCGCAGGAATCTGGACCGACCCATTGGTCCTGGTTCTGTAGCTCTGAACTCATTCAGTGTTTCTGGTTGTTTTCAGACTGGAGAAATAAAATGAACGGCACAGGTGGGCAGATCAGCCAGAAATGATTCTCTGGAGTCGCACGACTTCAACATCAGATACTTCTAAATAAAAGTACAAAGAACAGCATCGTAAAAATACTCCTGAAATGCTATTTTCAAAAAAGTAACTCAAGCAATAGCTCGTTTAATACACTGTAGAGTCAAACTGGGACCAGTAGGTCTTCACCAGTTGTGACCAGCTGAGATATGAGGTGTCAGAAGACGGGGGTGAAAACTATTTCTAGATAAAGTTACTCCCATTGGGTTCAAATCAGTCCTGGTTCTGATCCAGGAGGATTTTTAAATGTTTCTCTTTTCTTCAGAGGCTTTTATCAGTAAATAATTAATCTGAAGCCTCTTTATGTTCGGCTGCATCTGAAAACGTCCAACTTCTGTCCAGTGAGGCTGTCAGTCTGATCTGGTGGCATCATCTCATCAGAGTGTTCTTCATGTATATGTACATATATACATATATACACAGAGACACATGAATCAGTAAAGAAGAAAAGTTGCTCAGAGGGAGCAGACTTTTGTAAAACTTTCCTTTCTTACAAATAATTAGTGCAGAATACAGTAAATTAGTCTAAAAAGAATTTATTCTGTTGCAATATATTTAGGTGTACAATTATGAGACAGCATATTGTTTAAATGTGTTGAGTTTTAGTTTTTTTTAATTGATGTAAAAATAATCTGCTTCACTTTCTAACAAACATTTGTTTCATTTCAGCTACAGATATTTGTTTCTTAGATTCATTTCCTTCTTCTCTTTCACTGAATGTTTTCCAGTTGTAAACTTTGTTTTGCTTTATTTAATATTTGTAGAGTTTTGAAGTCAACTAAATGTCTACATTTGGAGTATTTTGGTTTTAAAAACAGTGGATTTATCTGATTTCTGAGCCCAGCATCAAGGATGATTCTTGTTGCTCTTTTTAATGTTGAATTATTTCTAGACGACTCGTATATTAGTCAAAACCTCAGATAACATTGTGGCAGTAAACAATAACCAACAACTTAACAGGTTTTAATTTCCCTGTTCTATAACGATGTGTAGCCATGTTGGATTGTGTTTCCAGCAAACTTTCTGATTCCACCAAACAAAGCAGGAGGAAAACAAACATGAATGTCGTTGATGTTGAATCTGTTGAATCAGTTCATTTTATGCTGCAGATTCTGGAGGAAGGTGATCAGATAAACAACAAATACCTTTCCAGAAATATTTAGTGACTGACAGAAAAGCAGGAAGGTAAATGTTTGTTCTGTTTGCTGGAATCTGGATGGACCTGTTGGTTCTGATTCTGTAGCTCTGAGCTCAGTCACCACTCCCTGATCCTCCCAGACTCTCTGGAAACACACGATGGAGGTCAGTGATCAGGAACAGACAGAGCAGATAATAATAAAGTCAACAATAATCTGATAATTAAGGAGAAGTCTGTGTTCTGATCCAGATGTTTGAATTAAAGATGGAAGCTCAGGAGCTGCAGAACCTTATGTTTTTCTTTTCAGTTCTTCATTCTCTTGTTTTGGTTCTTTCTCTCTGATCAGACGGTTCTTCATCCTGCCTCCTCTGACCCGATGTTTGGATCTGAACCCGAGTGAAGTCCTCCGTCCATCTGAAGGTGAGAAGTTAGAACGTTCCAGAAACAGCAGTTCTAGCCTCTCAGATACAAACTGCAGGTTTTAATGGACCTGCCTATGCTGCTGGTTCTGGGTTAACTGGTCCAGTTTCTGTACTCTGAGGTTCTGCTGTGAAATCATGCTGCTGTTACCATGGTACCAGCTGCTGGTCTGCTCCTCAGGTGATGCTGATGTTCAGCCTGAACGTTTTTACTGCTCCTTCTGACTCTAAGCAGAACAACTTCCTCAAAACCAGATCTGGACCTGAACGGTTCCAGAACCGCTGCTCTCTAACAGGAGCCACTCCAACATGGCAACAAGCCGCTGAGTTCAGGACCAACACTTCACTGCTTCATAGGAAACGTTCACTCCTTCATTCACTACATCTGACCTCAGTCTGGAGGTTTCTACAGACCTGGAGCAGGATCCAGTTCAGGATCCAGTTCAGGATCCAGTTCAGGATCCAGTTCAAGATCCAGTTCAGGATCCAGTTCAGGATCCAGTTCAGGATCCAGTTCAGGATCCAGTTCAAGATCCAGTTCAGAGCAGAAAACAGCATCATGGAGGAGTGCATGACTCAAAGTTATCAAGTTAATTAGTACAAGACATTACAGCAACAGGGCAGTTTAAAGTTTAACATAATAAACAAAAAAGCAACATTACATTGTAGTGGAAAAATAAATAAGTTATAAAAAGTTGTAATACAGAAAAAAGTTACTTTATTTTCTAGTTATGTCTCAAAGGCAACTCTCAACAGGCGAAGGCTTTTAGTCTTGATTTCAGCTGTTTTGATGTTTTCTGGAAGTTTGTTCCAGATTTGTGGTGCATAGAAGCTGAACGCTGCTTCTCCATGTTTCCTGTTGATCAGAACAAAACAAACTCTTTTAAAGTTTCCTGTTGCTGAGCTGAACTGGTTCCAGTATCTCTACTGGTTCTGCTGCTCTTCCTCTTGATGTCAGAAAATGCCGACCTCAGAGACTCACATTTGGTTTTAGAGGAAGAATTGAGCAGAATCATTAAAAACTGGTTTCCAGGATGAAATTGTAGATTCTGGCTCAGCTTTGTGAATAAATTCTAGTCTGTCTCCTGCAGAGCAACACGTCCTGCTCCGTGTTTCTGTTCAGTTGTTTCATAACGAGCCTCTGATGACATCACAAGAGGCCTCATCTCAGACTCTCCCAGTAAACAGACTGGGACACCACTGGGTCTCTGATTATGATTCATGTCTGCAACTTCCTCATCAGGACTGCAGCTCAGAACCTGTTTTTAAGCCCCGCCCCTTTAGAGCAGCAGGTAAACATTTGTTCTGTTGCAGGAATCTGGACCGACTCGTTGGTCCTGGTTCTGTAGCTCTGAGCTCAGTCAGTGTTTCTGGTTATTTTCAGACTGGAGAAATGAAATGAACGGCACAGGTGGGCAGATCAGCCAGAAATGATTCTCTAGAGTCGCACTACTTCAACATCAGATACTTCTAAATAAAAGTACAAAGTACAGCATCGTAAAAATACTCCTGAAATGCTATTTTCAAAAATGTAACTCAAGTAACAGAGTAACTAAGTAGTTACTACCCAAGAAGCTCCAGTTTAATACACTGTAGAGTCAAACTGGGACCAGTAGGTCTTCACCAGTTGTGACCAGCTGAGATATGGGGGGTGAAAAACTATTTCTAGATAAAGTTACTTCCATTGGGTTCAAATCAGTCCTGGTTCTGATCCAGGAGGATTTTGAAATGTTTCTCTTGTCTTCAGAGGCTTTTATCAGTAAATAATTAATCTGATGCCTCTTCATGTTCGGCTGCATCTGAAAACGTCCAACTTCTGTCCTGTGAGGCTGTCAGTCTGATCTGGTGGCATCATCTCATCAGACAGTTCTTCATGTATATAAATATACAGTTTGTGTAGAGTGTGCAATAATGACCTTTTCAAATTTAACCTAAATAAATTGAGAACTTAATGTAACTTTTTACAGTGCATCAGTGTTCTTGATGCAGGAATTCTCACTGTAAAACCTCTGGTGTTTTAACCTTAAAAAAATAGAACAAAAACATTGTGAATTAGTTTCTCTGCTTGTTGAAATCAGCAGAAAGTGAATCACATCACTCCGTCCCTCAGCAGTCTGGGGTTCAACAGAAACATGTTTTTCTTATCTGCGGATCAGAACCGGCTTTATGCAGTCCACAGATTTTCTCTCTTCCTCCTCACTGAGTTTCGTCTTTTTCCAGGTTTTTCTCTTGTTGCTTCTTACAGCAAGAAGAAACTTTGTCTCTTAAAGCTCTGCTGGAAAACTGCATCCAGATCCAGACTGACTGATCCAGAACCAGTTGCCAGCTCAACAAATGAAATTGTTTAGGCTGAAATCAGAGTCAGGAGGTCAGGCTTTTTAAAGTTCAGTGATCGGCCTGAAAACTGCAATCGGTGCATCCCTAAAATAACTTTATAATTCCTTTAAATGGAGCAATATTAATAATTTAAACACATTTTATCAGTTGTAAGAAACTATTTACATTTCAGTTTCTAGATAAAAATGTTGCATTTTTGTGCCTCTTTATATTGAATTTCTCTTCTGAGACGGATCAATTGACTAAATATGTTTTAGGCCTCGCTGAGTGAGGGGGGGCTTCATTCCCTATAGAAGCAGCTGTTTACCCATGATTCCTTGCAGTGGGTCCAGCTGGTATTTACCCATGATTCCTTGCAGTGGGTCCAGCTGGTATTTACCCATAATTCCTTGCAGCGGGTCCAGCTGATACCTCAGCTGGATGCTGTGGTCCCTGAAAGCTGCTTTGTGACTCTTTAGCCGAGAGGAAATCCTGCTGAGCTGCACACAGAGGCTGACATGTTGCTGAGATCCCAGCTGGACCCGGTTCTGTCTGGAGGAGAGCTGTGGACCCGACCTGAGCTGCTGCCCCTCAGAACCTCCTGCACACTGACTCCCTCCATATAGATTTACAGTAGAGTCAAATGTTCACTCCTTCATTCACCTGATTCACTTTGATACTCTAAACACATGATGGGAACCAGCTTTCTGCTTCCAGTTACTGGAACTGGATCACTGGGACTGACTGGTTCTGGTTTCTCTCTCAAAAGGTCCAGAAGATGGAAGATCTGGATCTAAAAGAACCTCCAGGATCCATCAGTCCATCTATGAGGAGGACTGGTCCAAACCAGAACCTCTAGACTTCAGTAATGAACCTGGACCCTCAGACAGAAAGTAAGAAACCAGTTTCTATCTGATTCATGTGAATCTATAGAGATAAAATATAAATTAACTGGTTGATCTCAGTGTTTTAATAAACAGTAACTTAATTTTCTTACTTATTAATTTAAAGTTAGACATGAAGGATGTTGGTCAGTAAATCAGTTTGAATGAATTAATATGGATTAAAATGTTGCATGAAAACAAAAATGTGAGGAGCAACAATTCAGATTGTCTGTAAACCCACTGAAGCAGTGAAACCAGCATCTTCCAGACTGGGAACACTGGCATCAGTCATCATACCAAATATAATTCAATGAAGTACTTAAAACCAGAAATCATCAATGTTCTGAGGTTCTGTTCTGACCCAGTTTCTGGTCCCTGGTTCTTTGTGGACCTTCATGAACATGTTCAGCTCCAGCCTGTTGCTAGTGAATATTTCAGTGATGAAGAAATGTCTTCACAGGAGCAGCTTTAGTGAGGAGGAGTTGTGCTGTGCTTTGGGTCAGAATGTTCTGATGGATCCAGGCTGGACCAGCTGCCCCCAGTGTGTGAAACGACCCAGAACAGGATCTAGACCGACAGCCAATCAGAGCAGCCGTGCTCCAGGTGAGACTGAACATGTCCAATCAGAGCTTCTTCCTTCCAGATCCACGTCTTTAGTTGAGATTTGGACATTTGAGGTTTAAAAGTCTTTTTGTGATCAGTTGTTTCAACTTTTTCCAGCTAGTGGAATCTTATGTCTCGGTAACTCGGCTTAATAAAGTCCTCATTTAATTTGACCTTGTTCAAAAAATTGGCCACAAGATAAATGTACAAATTTGACTTTTTATTTTGTTTGTTTTTAAAATTATAAGTGAAGACTCTTACTCTGAAGGGTCATGTTACAGCATAACATGTCATTAGCTCTAAATAAAACAAACACTTCATAGAATCACTGATGATTCTTACAGATAATTTTATGATGAGGTTAAGGAGAATGAAATAGCAGAAAGGATGGCTAAGGAGAGCAGCAATCAGGTATTGGTTGATATTAATGTTGTGTTTAGAATAACAGAAATAAAGTGAAAATAACAAGAAAAGAGGTGGCAAAAGTTATAGCTCAGCAAATTGTCCAGCTGTTAAAATGGTGAATCTGATCTGCTGTAAAGGATTTTTGTTCTATTTTTATTGGTTATTTCACCAGGCCGTTAAGGTTCTGCTGGAAAATTGGAGTTTACAATTATAGCTTTCAATTTGGGAAGTGATTAAAGGACACTTGGGAGAAAATTATTTAAACTCTGCCACGGAGTTTAAATCACTTCCTGCCCATTAGAAAGTGATTTTGAGCAACCTCAACCTCACTGAAGTCTCTGAAAAGCTCCTGGTTCAAGTTTGAGGTTCAGTCTGGCAGATGATGGTAAATGTAGAATACAAGGAGTTATGTTACAGAAAAGCTTCTTCAGGAAGTGAATAGTTTGTGATTCAAACGTTGTTGGAGAATTATCAGGCAGATGAATGTGAGGACAGCAGAGCTGCAGCAGCAACAGAGGAGTGGAGGACAATCTGGGGACCAACAAGGCTCCTTAAACCATGGAGCACAGAAATCACAAGAGGTGAACTAGAGAAAGATTACTAGAAACAATAACTACATGCTATAGTGAAGAGTTAAAAACTCAGAGAGACAACTAGTGACTTGTCCCCTGTCTGCCAGATCCTGGCTTTTACCTGGATTTATGGAAATATTTTCCCTAATCACAATCTATAGTTTAAAGTATTCTGCTATTATTGTAGAATAATGTAGCCCATATTTTAAGAGTGCAAGTATTGCAGCTCTTAAACTCAAGCAGATTGAAAATGCTCAAAGGTAAAGGCGGCCTTTTAACCGTTTCCTGAATGGGAAGCTCAATCTGAAGCCAACTTCAGCTCTGTAAAATCCAAACTGTTTCCTGAGTTTGATTCCATGAATGAGGAGTAAGATGGTGAACCACAACTCAGATCGCCCTAAAACCTGAACTAACAGGAGCTGTGCCCCCTGCTGGATGTTATTTACATCAGAATTAATATGATTTGGCCATAATTTGGTGCTAAAATAGCAGCGGCCTCAGACGCCATCAAAGAGTATAATTTGATACATGGGTCTATGTTGTTGTTTGTTATATTAATGTCTATTTTTGTGATTCTCATTCCAAGTATTTTGTGTAGTTTTGACTGCAAATATCTCAGTAAATTTGAACTAAGATTCAAATTTATGAATTTATTTTGCTTTGTAATGTGAACATTACTGATGTAATGACTCATTTCTTTGGTAGATTAAAGTTTTTCTCTCCAGATTTCTTTCATAAAGACTGAAAATGAAGGGAGGAAACATTTTTCTGTTTCTATAAGTTCAATGATGACATGATGCAGAAGAGTTGATGTTACTGAAAACTCCTGCATTCAATGACTCTGATGGTTTTGTTCCAACTTTATCACTGAATCTTGTTTTTTACTACAGTTGTCTTCTGTGTTTGAGCAGATGTTGGTCTGCAGGAGGTTCTAGAGGAACATAAGATCAGTCTGAGGAGAAGATGTGAATGTGTGACTGAAGGAAGTGATGAAACAGGAAGTAGAACCCTCCTCAATAGGATCTACACTGATCTCTACATCACAGAGGGACAGAGTGACGAGGTTAACACCCAGCATGAGGTGAAGCAGCTGGAGAGAGCTTCCAAGTTCCAGAACCTCCATGTTTCTGCAATCAGGGTCCACAACCTTTTTAAAGCCTTCCCTGATCAACATGGACCCATCAGAGTGGTTCTGACCAACGGCGTTGCTGGTGTTGGAAAAACCTTCTCAGTGCAGAAGTTCACTCTGGACTGGGCTGAGGGCTTGGAGAACCAAGATGTCAGTGTGGTGGTTCTGCTTTCGTTCAGGGAGCTGAACTTGATCAGAGATCAGCAGCACAGTCTTCTCTCTCTGCTCCATGTTTTCCATCCAACACTCCAGAAGCTCCCAGCAGAGCAACTGGCTAAATGCAAACTCCTCTTCATCCTTGACGGTCTGGATGAAAACAGACTTTCATTGGACTTCAACAAGAGTCATCTGGTTTCTGACGTCACACAGAAATCATCGGTTAATGTTCTGCTGACAAACCTCATCAAGGGGAACCTGCTTCCCTCGGCTCTCATCTGGATAACTTCCAGACCTGCAGCGGCCAATCAGATCCCTCCTTCATGTGTTACCAGGGCAACAGAAGTACGAGGCTTCACCGATGCCCAGGAGGAGTACTTCAGGAGGAGGTTCAGTGATGAAGAGCTGTCCAGCAGAATCATCTCCCACATCAAGACCTGCAGGAGCCTCCACATCATGTGTGGAATCCCAGTCTTCTGCTGGATCACTGCTACAGTTCTGGAGAACATGGTGACCTCAGAGCAGAGAGGAGAGCTGCCCAAGACCATGACTGACATGTACTCTCACTTCCTGCTGGTCCAGACAAAGAGGAAGAAGAACAAGTACCATGGAGGACATGAGACAAGTCCACAGGAGCTGATGGAGGCTGACAGGGAAGTTCTTCTGAAGCTGGGGAGGCTGGCGTTTGAACATCTGGAGAAAGGAAACATCATGTTCTACCAAGAAGACCTGGAGCAGTGTGGTCTGGATGTCACAGAGGCCTCAGTGTACTCAGGAGTTTGTACAGAGATCTTCAAAAGAGAGAGTGTGATCTTCCAGAAATCAGTCTACTGCTTTGTTCATCTGAGCATCCAGGAGTTTCTGGCTGCAGTCTACATGCTCCACTGCTTCACCAGCAGGAAGTCAGAGGAGATCAAGACGTTCCTGGGAGACGAATACAGAGAAACATCTCTAGATGAGTTCATGAAGAAAGTCATGGAGAAATCCCTCCGCAGTCAAAATGGCCACCTGGACCTGTTTGTCCGCTTCCTTCATGGTCTCACTGTGGAGTCCAACCAGAGAGTCTTAGAAGATCTGCTGGGTCAGACAGAGACCAGTCCAGAAACCATCCAGAGAATCATCACCAACCTGAAGAAGATGAACACTGATAGAATCTCTCCTGACAGAAGCATCAACATCTTCTGCTGTCTGGTGGAGATGAACGACGTCTCATTTTATCAGGAGATCCAACGGCTGCTGGATTCAGGGAAGGAGCTCTCAGAGACTAACTGTTCAGCTCTGGCCTTCATGCTGCAGATGTCAGAGGTTCTGGATGAGTTGGACCTGGAGAAGTACAACACATCAGATGATAGACGACGGAGACTGGTTCCAGCTGTGAGGAACTGCAGAAAGGCTCGGTGAGTCCAGATGTTTTCATTGTGTGATGCTGATTCAGCTCTATTGTCCTCCTGTTTCTTCTTCTGTCTTCAAGTTGATTCTGGATGTTTTTGCTCTTTATCTACTTCCTTCATCCTCTGGATTATTTCAGCCAATCAAACATCTAAACATTCAGCTCATCCAGGACAGATGCAGCTTCTGGTTTTAGACATTTTGATCATTTTAAAAATATTTCACTTTTTATCAGTTTTCAGGTTGAAATTAATAGAAAACCCTGAACTCTAGAAAATCTATTTTCTCTAAGATCCAATCAGCCAGAGAAACTTTTAAACTTTCATCTCTTCACTTACTGAGCCGCTGCTCCATCATTCAGATTTTAGGATATTTGACTGGTTTTATTAAATAGTTTTTTAGGTTTAATGTAATTTTAAACCATTAAAATAAATCATTGCATTAATTATAAACTATATGAACAGTGTTGATCTTCATCATCCTCTTCCTCCTCCCTCTAGTTTCCTCTGAGTTTGTAAATGAGACCAAAATGTGGTTTTTGTCGTCTGGTTCCAGAAAAAGTTCTAGTTTCTGTCAGATCCTCCCAAAGCTCTGAGAATCTGCTTCCAGAGCTGGAACCATTTTCCTCATCAACTCTTCATCTGCAGCCTTTGTTGAAGCTGTTAGCTGTCCTCCATGAAGACCTGCAGAGACATGAGCTTCAACTCTGGAGACATCCAGCCTCTTCTAGTTACTGGAGAACTTTCACTGCTTCACCATGAATGCTGCTGGACCCAAACGCTCCGTCTCCTCCAGGGGTTTTGCTCTTCAGCTCTTTAGGAGTTTAGCAACAATTTCTCCTGACATCCAAACCTTTGTTCCTCTGAGACAATGGACAGACCACTGCAGAGACATGTGTCCCTCTTCCAACCAGTTTGTCCCAGTTCCTCTCAGATGGACAGTCTGAGAGGACGGTTCTGACCTGAAGGAGCAGCAGGACCGGTTCTGCTGCTGCTCTGCAGGACGACCAGAACAAAGTGAAGCTTTTAGCTGCAGCAGGTTGACGACTGTCCACTTTCTACTTTGTTAAAGCATCAAATCCAGCAGATGAACGGAGACAGAACTGGAGCATCATGTGTTTGTTCTGCTCCCAGTTTCCTCTGTGGCAGCATTTAATAACCTGCTGCTGGGAAACATGTTTCTATACAATATATTACTATTATTAATGATGATGCAGCAGATATTGGCTAAACAAACCCAGAGATGCCAGAGGTCCACAGCAGCTGGACTTCCTGTTCTGCTCACTTCATTTAGAACTCACTTCCTGCTTGGTGGAAGATCTAGACGGTCTAGTCCAAGTCAGAGCTGTGAGCAGTTCCTCCTCCTCTCCATCATCTCCAGTCGTTTCCTTCATTCAGCTCAGTCAGCCTCTTCATCAGCTGCTGCAGAGAAACTGAACTTTCCTTCACTGATGATAGAAGATCTTCAACATCTGACTGCAGCTGAAGGTCTGAGGACATGAAGCCTGGACCAGAACCAGAACCAGAACCTGGACCAGAACCAGAACCAGAACCTGGACCAGAACCAGAACCTGGACCAGAACCAGGAACTGCACAGATTCTCTGTGGGGTCAAACTCAGTAGATTGAAGATCAGATATTGATCAGATGATGACATCACTGTTATCATATTTAGTCTGTTTATGATCCACATTGATTTCATTAGAACTGAATTTATTTCTTCTCTAATCACAGACTTGGTGGCTGTTGGCTCCAAAAGGATGAATGTAAAGTTTTGGCCTCGGCTCTGAAATCCAACCCAGATCTGACTGAACTGGAAATCGGATCCACATGTATGGAGGTGGAGACTCTGATATGAAGCATCTGGTTGAGATCCTGGAGAATTCAGTCAGTAAAGTGAAGAAACTGGGGTTTGTTTTCTCTGTTTATCCAATGAAATCATTTATTGATATTTTAATCAATAGTTAATCAATTTAATGTTAATATATATTATTTTAAAACAACCTGTTTAATCATTAGAATAAAATCTAAAACATTTGACCTTATTAATTATTTTCTTATTTCAGACTTTGAGATTATTGAACTTTGTTTTTCAGTTTTTCTCTTTAAAATGTTTTTGATGAACAAAATGAGTAAAATAATTGAAATGCTGTGAATGAATGATGGAGATGTTTCAGTTTGGTAAAGATTCAGATGCTTTTATTTCTGATTCTTTACATCAGAATGAAATGTTGATCCTCCAGAGCCACAAACACTGACGAGTTCAAATCCTCATTAACGAACGTCTAAGAAACCACTGATTGTAGAAAAGCAAATCTAGATGCAATGAATGAAAGTGAGGTTTGCAGCAGCAGCAGGTTGCTCAGCTTTGTCCTGAGGCTGTGGTTCTGTTGGGCCAGGTCAGAGAGGAACCGTCTCCTGAGGAATAATGGCCTCCATTGGCTTTCAGCAGCTTTAATAGGAACCCAAAGGCCATTAATGAAGAACCTGACTGGTTCTGATCCAGTTACCAAGTCGGGTCTGATGATCAGGAACCAGCAGAAATAGCTCAACTCATCCAGACTGATAGAAAACTTTGAGTTTCTTTGTTGAACAAATGTTCTGGTTCTGCTGGTTTGGACTCTTTAAACCAGTTTGACTGGATCAGATGTTAGAATCAGTTTCATCATGTTTCTTTTACATTCAGGGAAATTAATTTATACATTTTATTTATTTGTTCATATTTCAGTTTTAACTGCATCCTGTTGGTTCACATCTTTTATTCTTTATTCAGGTTGATTCAATGCAGTTTCTCAGAGACCAGCTGGACGTCTCTGTTCTCAGCTCTGAAGTCCAACCTGACCCATCTGACAGAACTGGACCTGAGCTTCACCAACCTGGAAGGTTCTGGACTGAAGGATCTCTGTGGTTTTCTACAGACTGAAGGCTGCAGACTGGAGAGATTGAGGTATTTTAATGATATAATTATTGATATTTCTGTGAATAATTCTATATAATTGATCATAAATCAAAGTTAATTTCTTCTGATCTAATCAATATTTTCTGAGTTGGTTCCTGGATCCAGAGTTTAAATTAGTTTCTCTGTGTAACTGAGTTGGACCTGCTGATCTGAGGTCAGAACAGGACAGCATTCGGACCCCAGTGTAGAAATCCCCCTCATGTCAAGCAGGTCAAAGGTCAACATGAAATGTCCCTTTATTGAAGATCCATAAATCCCACATTAGTCTTAAATCTCCTGCTATTAGTTGATGATGATCCAGTCCAGGTTCACAGAGTCCAGGTGTTGCAGTGTTTTAACTAGACCAGATTAAAGATGCTGATATTGTGATCAATATTCCCATTTCTGCAGCGTCTCTGATGAACGATTCAGAACCAGAACTAAATGACCCACAATGACATCACAGAGAAAAGGATCAATATTTTCTAGTTGATGGTCAGAAACTGAATCAGCACAAAATGATCAACTTTCAGAATGTGATGATATGATAAAAGGATTGAAATCAACCCGTTTCCATCTGTCATACTGAGCAATGAGCTGCAGTTCAAATACAAGCAGCAAGAACATCATTAATAGATTAATGAAGAAAAACTGGAGCCATAAAATATCAGCAGATCAATGATGGACAGAGCAGTCGGAGAATCCAGAGCCTGGAAGGAAACATGGAGAGAAAAACATCCACTGAGTTTAAGATCCTCAGAAACTTTGAGACAAACTTTGAGTTTCTTTGTTGATCAAATGTTCTGGTTCTGCTGGTTTGGACTCTTTAAACCAGTTTGACTGGATCAGATGTTTAGAATCAGTTCATCATGTTTCTTTTACATTCAGGGAAATTAATTTATACATTTTATTATTTATTTGTTCATATTTCAGTTTTAACTGCATCCTGTTGCTTCACATCTTTTATTCTTTATTCAGATTGAGGGACTCCAGTTTTATCAGAGACCAGCTTGACGTCTCTGTTCTCAGCTCTGAAGTCCAACCCGACCCATCTGACAGAACTGGACCTGATCAGCACCAACCTGGAAGGTTCTGGACTGAAGGATCTCTGTGGTTTTCTACAGACTGAAGGCTGCAGACTGAAGACATTGAGGTATTTTAATGATATAATTCTTGATATTTCTGTAAATAATTCAATATAATTGATCATAAGTCAAAGTTCATTTCTTCTGATCTAATCAATATTTTCTGAGTTTGTTCCTGGATCCAGAGTTTAATTTAGTTTCTCTGTGTAACTGAGTTGGACCTGCTGATCTGAGGTCAGAACAGGACAGCATTCGGACCCCAGTGTGTAGAAATCCCCCTCATATATATATATATATATATATATATATATATATATATATATATATATATATATATATATATATATATTATATATATATATATATATATATATATATATATATATATATATATATATATATATATATATACATACCATGGCGAGCCATTACCATGGTTCGCCATGGTAATGGCGAACCAACCAGACATTGTCGTAGTGGATAAACAACAGAGGAAAGCCGTTGTGGTAGAAGTAGCAATATCAAGTGATTG